>NC_090921.1:707839756-708464756 GCF_040938575.1 Ambystoma mexicanum | reverse complement strand
CAGGACGCTACTTGTGTTCTTAGAACAGTTTCAACTTGCTAGCGAACAGTACGGACAGGTATAGTGTTCTTCAGGACACATCCATTTTCGTTTATTTACGAACATTTCAAGACACCAATTGTGTTCTTAGAACAGTTTCAACTTGCTAGCGAACAGTACGGACAGGTATAGTGTTCTTCAGGACACCTCCATTTTCGTTTATTTACGAACATTTCAAGACACCAATTGTGTTCTTAGAACAGTTTCAACTTGCTAGCGAACACTACGGACAGGTATAGTGTTCTTCAGGACACTTTAATTTTTGTTTCTTTACGAACATTTCAGGACACCGCGTGTGTTCTTAGAACAGTTTCAACTTGCTAGCGAACAGTACTGACAGGTATAGTGTTCTTCAGGACATCACCATTTTCGTTTATTTACGAACATTTCAGGACACCAATTGTGTTCTTAGAACAGTTTCAACTTGCTAGCGAACACTACGGACAGGTATAGTGTTCTTCAGCACACTTTAATTTTCGTTTCTTTACGAACATTTCAGGACACCGCGTGTGTTCTTAGAACAGTTTGAACTTGCTAGCAAACAGTACGGACAGGTATAGTGTTCTTCAGGACATCTCCATTTTTGTTTATTTACGAACATTTCAGGACACCAATTGTGTTCTTAGAACAGTTTCAACTTGCTAGCGAACACTACGGACAGGTATAGTGTTCTTCAGGACACTTTAATTTTCGTTTCTTTACGAACATTTCAAGACACCGCGTGTGTTCTTAGAACAGTTTCAACTTGCTAGCGAACAGTACGGACAGGTATAGTGTTCTTCAGGACACCTCCATTTTCATTTATTTACGAACATTTCAGAACACCCGCGCTGTCCGCGGACACCTACATTGTTTTTTTTTTTTAAACGGAAACTAATTACAACACAGTATAAAAATGTAACTTTATTTAACATATATTAATAATTTATGATAGAGAAGGTGAGACAGAAACAGAAACAAAAACAGGAGAATTAGGGGTTTCAACATGATTGGTATCAGGTGAAGAAGGGATGGAAGTCTCATCGAAACGTTTTGTGTTATGGACAGGATTTGGGGATAATTGACAGGGATATGGTGATGGGGGACAAGTACATGTGGGACAATGCTATGAGGTTTTTGTTTTAAAATGATCTTCAACAAAAGTTTTCAAATTATTAAAATTGGTCAGCAATAAATCCATTTTTTCTTTTATGCTGTCAAGAGTGTTATCCATAACAGTTTCTTCAGAGGTATTTTTTATTTTGGTATGCTCTGTACAAAACAATATATATATATGTTAAAGGTATATAAAATAATAATAATTAAATGGTTTATATTGTAAAGTGTTTACCATTAGTTTCACTATCTTCTGACATTTCCTCATGTGGGAAATGCTCCTCTAGCCATTCCAGAGTACTAGACATTTCTGTGTGAAAAAAAAAGATAATATATTTTTTTAATCTAATACAGAATGTTTATAAATATATGAATAAAATGAAGTACACTTACTATTTCAGGTAAATGATGTTCTAAGTACTCTGTAGGTCTGGTCTTGCTCTTAGTTCTGTAGTGTCTGTGAGGTAATTATGTTGGAAGCCAATGTATCTTCTTTTGGTATATTCCATTTTAGAACATATTGTATTTAAATGAATGGTTAGTGTGTTACATATATGGGTTACATTTCTTATGTATTAATACATATAATGTGTATGTGTGCTGCTTTCTGAATTTGTTAAATGTTCCTATGTTATGATATACCAATCAAACATACCCCCCCTAGAGTTTTTAGGTAGTGGTATTGTTCTCCGAACATGTCCGCGGACATTAAAAGAGTTCGCGGACATCAAGTTCAGTAGAAGGGGTTCAGTATGTTCCATATTACATGTACATAAAGTCAAAGTTATTATTGTTAAGCTGCGCTACTAAAAACCTACGAAATTCAGTGAAAAAACTTTGTTAAAGGGACGTTATGGTTCCAAGTAAAACCGAAAAAACCCTTGAAATTCGCCAGTTATGGTAAGCTAAGCAACCATAACTCGCGCCACAACCGTGCACTGCTAAGCCTAACACCCAGGACATCAAAGATGACATCACACATGTCATTGATGACATCACTGATGACATCACATGTGCATTTACCTTTCATGAAAAGTCTGTACAAGAGATTCTTAGTGTAATGTTAATAAAAACAGTGTCAAGTATTATTGGAATAAACATCAAGTGCTAATCAGTGCATTAAGCTATGCATTGATATAAATAGCATTCTATTATTAATTTCAATCCAGTATACTAAGATACTCATGTAGAAACATAGGCATTGTGTGCAGCATACATGATGGAGATGCAATATTCATAAACTTGCCATGTTGAATAGTGACATGATAACTGTTTTCATGTTAGAGTTTTGCGTACAGTGAAACTTGTGATAAATAGGTAATAAAACCCACTTGCTACATAATTGCATTATCATAGACAAATCACAAAGAGACAACACTACATACAAATATGAATATATACAAGGGTATTGAAGTAAGAAACAATAACAACAATAGTAGCAGAAAGTGTTCATAACCTAACTGATTACCTTTATGCAGAGAAATGATTGCTCTGTTTCAAAGCTGTTACTTACCCTATCTATATATATCACATGATGTGTTTGGACCCTAAGGAAAATAGTGTGAGTACAACATATAAAAATATGAGCATATACAGGGAAAGTACAGTAATAAAAAAACATCAAAACTATCAGAAAGTGCTGAGAAATCTACTGATAATTTTAATGCACAAAAAGGATTGCTGTCTTTCAAGGTTGTGTCTTCCCCTATGTATATGTTTCATATGATATGACTGGACCATAAGGGAATTATTGTAAGAACATACTTGAAGGATAAGGCTACGAATATAGTGCATTTACAATTTCTAGTTCCTGACTGTTACTGAAGAAAATCATGTGGCCTAGATATGTCAGGAAAGGAAAAAAGGGACAGTCAGACATGTGATGTCATCAGTGATGTCATCAATGACATTTGTGATGTCATCTTTGATATCCTGGGTGTTTACTTGGAACCATAACGTCCCTTTAACAAAGTTTTTTTACTGAATTTCATAGGTTTTTAGTAGCGCAACTTAACCATAACGTCCCTTTAACAAAGTTTTTTCACTGTATATATATATATGTATATATATATTTTACAGGGCCTTGCTCAACCCATAGGAACAGAATTTTTTGGGCGGCATATAACTTTGCCCCCCTGAACGAATCCTCACAAAACTTTGCAAAGCAAGTATATGGCCCTTCAGATTTTTCCCGTAAAGTTTGGTGAGCTTTCGTCAAGGAGGGGCAAAGTTATGGGGGTGTCCCAAAATGTGTGGTTTTTTCCCATAGACGCAATGGAAGAAAATTGTGCTCACGTCTACAGCCCAAACCACTGGACGGATTGTCATCAAATCTGCAGCAGCAGCGGCGGCTTGGTCCCAAAAGCGTGCTTTTGTAAATTTGGTGTAAATACGTCTAGTAGTTATTTATTTAAAACAACCAAAAAGTAGGTAACAAAAATTAGTGATATCTGGGTTCGGTCCGCAGGCTCACTTCCCCGTTCGGTCAGCAGATGGGCATCCATTTGGTCTAGAGGGTGACATGATGTCTGCGGACATCGGACAGGCCCCCTGATTGGTCAATACAAAATGTGAGGTGCGTCAGATATTTGGAAACACCCACCGTATTGGATTCACGGACAGTGCCCGTTGTCTGCGAACATCGCGGTAAAAACATTAAAAAAAATACAACATTGCACTTGTCAACCTAATGAAATAATCTCTGGGGAGGTGAGGGGTGATGAGGATGGGATGGCATATGGCCTTTTCTTCTCCGATATCCGTTAACAGTCTGGGGCAGTCCTGTGATGTTCGCGAACATGTTAGATGTTCGGGGGCATCTATGCTTATTTGTGCATTACAGGCT
Organism: Ambystoma mexicanum; assembly: GCF_040938575.1. NCBI lineage: Eukaryota > Metazoa > Chordata > Amphibia > Caudata > Ambystomatidae > Ambystoma > Ambystoma mexicanum. Next base: position 708,460,777 of record NC_090921.1, on the reverse strand, counting down.
TGGTGAAAAGCAGTTATTGGATGGCTTATACCTTTGGCGCCACTTAATGAAACTGCATGACATTTTGGGATTTCATTCTAGACCCGATTCTGAATGGATCCAAAAAGTCTGGTGCTGTTTTGTAAAGAGGGAAGAAAATTAGAGGGGGGGCCCCAAAATATTGTAAAGGCTTATAAATGTTGTGCCATTTGACGAATCTGCACAAATGTTTGTAAAATGATTTAAGATCTAGATATAAATGTTTTTGCAAAGTTTGGTGGGATTTTGTAAAGAGGGGGATAAATTAGAGGGGGAGTCTCAACATTTTAGATGGCTTATAACTTTGTTGCCATTTGACGAATGTGGATAAACGTTTTCAGAAAGATTAGAGACCAAACTTTGAATGTTTGTGCAAAGTCTGAATGGATTTTGTGAAATGGGGCCTAAGCTATATCACTATTGCATGTACGTACATTTTGACACTTTTGAAAAACTTAAACATGGCCGAATTTCCAGCAAACTCATGTAAGGAGCATTGGAAAGGACCTGAAAGCATGTTTTAGCAAATGTGTCAGTGTTTAATTTTTTGACAAGTGTCATTCATAATGTAGGTACAAAAAATAGTTATGTACCTTTGGAGACTGAGGAATAGCCTGTGGTCATGGGCAGTGGCTAGATTGTCCGGGTCATGGCATAGTCATGACCCGGACAATCTGACTACTGGCCATGACCACAAGGGACGGCCAATGGGGATAAAGTAGCCATGCTCAGCAGGGACTGGCTATGTGGTAAAGTTTTTCGAAATTGGGATAGGTTTAAAAGGGAAAAAAATGTTCTTGTGATAATATGATCATAGGGTTCTCTCTTCGCCTTCTGCAGGCTGGCATTGAAAAGGGAAGAGGGGCTCTGTACAGAGCCCCGCCTTCCCTTTCCATGGAGGCCATCTTAGAAAAGGATTTTCCTTCCTACAGTGGCACTCTGCGTGCATCCCGGTGTAGGAAGAAAAACCTTTTTTTTTAGCAGCCTGGGTTACCCCTTTGGCAACCCGGGGTGCTAATGGCCTTCATCCCTCACTGCAGGGGCTGGAACGGGGAATATCGGTCCAGAGTCCTCGTTTCCGCCCTCGCGTCGCTTGGGCCGATAACTTGGGCTGGCGGGCCATTATCCCCGTCCCGTTACCTGGAACAGAGGATGACCGCCACATTATTCCTGGAAAATCTTATTGAGTCTATGTACTTTACTAAAGTAGATGGAGTCTATACGTTTTTTTTGTTCTATTTATTAACTGTGAAAGGTGGTACTAAAGGAACCTTTTTTTGTTGTTTTTTGATTATTCTTTTTTTCTACAGGAGAGGTTAGACATAAGGTGAGGAGGGAAATGAGGGAAGAGGCACCAAGTACCAATATGGAATGACAGGTGGACAGGGGAAGATGTTGCGCGTGTGTTACATCAAAGGTAAGGGGCAGTGTTTCTCATGCTCATTGATAACAGCTTCAAAAGTATTTCAAAATTGCTCCCCCTTGCACAGTGGTGTGTTGCAGTATATACAGAGGAATGTTGTCTTCAAAAAGATATGGATCAACAGCCTCTTTTATTGTTTGCAAGGTAGCTAGTGGGATTTTGTGTCCCACAGAAGTAGGCTGTGTGGTTACAGCACTGGTTGGGGAAGATGAGGTGGAGGAAGACAGCCTACTACTTACTAAGAAAGGAACAGCCTTTCTGAGAGCATTGCGGTGGTTGCACTGGTTGTGGCGGCGCATGGAGGTGGTCCAGGTAGTCTGTGACCGAGCACTTAGTGCATTTCACTTTGGTAGCTTTAGCCTTTGGTACATTCCCAATAGTGGAAAAGAACTGCCACACCCATGATTCTCTCTTGGTGCTAGAGGTAGGCACTTCCTCTACCTCATCTTCTTGCTCCTCTTCATTGTCTTTGGAAGTACTGCACGTTTTTTGTTGTGTAGGTCCTACAGCTGGTGGTGGTGGCTCTTGGGGGAAGGGATGGCAATAGCTGATGCCATTTTTAAGATAAATAACAGTTTTGCTAATATTCTTCCAAGTATGTGCTCTGTACTAGATTGTTAAGGGATAATGAGTAAGAATAGGTGTAGGAGCTGTGGATTTTGAGCTTGAAAGTTCCTAGATCAGTAGAAAATGCAGTTCCAAACTGTCCGCGAAGTACTGACCAGATTGCAAAGTGCGGACGCGTTCGCAAACACATCATCATGCCACGCACAAGTGCATGGTCACGTGACACTGTTCAGAAGGCCCGTGATGACAGCAGATGTTCGCGAAGGTCAACGGACAAAAAACAAGTCGAAAAGGTTGCAAAAAGTGCATAGAAGTGTTACAAATGATGCTAGAACATGGGAAATGGCAGAGTTTATGGTGACATTTTGTAAATTGGACAGAAATGTTACGATATTGGGGTACGTATGATATTAGTAAGTTGTAGGAAATTAGCATGCACTGGTAAAAACCCATGAAATTCACTGAAAAAAACTTTGTTAAAGTGACATTATGGTTACAAGAAACCCAAAAACCTCAGAAATTCACCAGTTATGGTAAGATAAGCAACCATAACTCGGGCCACCACCGTACACTGCTAAAACTAACACCTGTTTTCCTGTTGTGTAAATGAGTGTCTTTGTAAAAAGAAGGAAGGTGTGTTATGACTTGTTTTCTTGTTTATTCCCTGCTTCGTGTATGCATGGTCTGAGTGGGGTCATGGAGAGAGTGTTCTGTTAGTGTCTGGAATGGCAGCGGGTGACTGTGGCTTTAACACCGATCCGGCGGGCTCGATCGCGTATTAAGGCGATTGGCACCACTGGTTACCAAAGCAGCAAACCAGGATGGTTAAAAAAAAAGATCGTTCCGTTGTAGGAAGGAAAATACTTTACCAACATGGTACGGAGTCCCTCTTCCCTTTCCATGGCCACCGTTCTGAGCATAGAGGAAGGTGCGGCTTAGGCGGCGAGTGCGGCTGTGGCGGCGTGTGTGGCTGCGGCGGCCAGTGCGGCTGCGGCCTCAATAAGATAAGTTGGTGCAGGGGTGGGATTAAAAATACAAAAGAGGGGACGGGGAAGATGGCCATGGGGGGAGCTGACCATCAGATGGCTTGGAATGCTGGCTTACACCGGCGGTTCAAGCCTGCCTTCCTAGCCACCTGATTGGCTGCTAATGAATGTTCCAGCCCTGGCAGTTGGAAGTATGCAGCCTGGGTGGTGGAGCTCTGATATGGCTCCTATTCAGCCTGTGTCCAGGTAACATCTATGGAGAAACTGAATAAAGAAGCTTAAGTTTCCTGCTATCTCAACGATCTGGTATTTGGGAGTGACCGAGTGTTGGTGTTGGTGCAAGCAATTTACAGGGTAATTCATAGAAAATCGCACAAAAGTGGCGCACGCGACTGGCGCACAGCATGCCCGTGCGAATGTCTGCGACAGCCGCGTGCGCTAAAATCGATTTCCGCGCACAGCGTATTCATGGATTTTCGCATCCAAAACCAGCCGTGGCGCAGCGTGGCGCAGCGACCCTGCAGCAGCGCCAGTTACGCCCCCAAGAACGCCCTCGCGCAAGGAAAAGCCTTCAAAATTCCCAAATAATCGCAAAGGGCTGCGCTAACCCTGGACCAGTTCACAGGGCTGGCAAACAGCAAACGCCAAGCGGGGAACGTGTATTACAGGGGTCCGTGGGAAGTATCACACGCGATTCCAGCAGGGTACGTGTATTTCAGGGGTGCGCGGGAAGTTCCACACGCGATTTCAGCAGGGTATGTGTATTTCAGGGGTGCGCGGGAAGTTCCACACGCGATTGGCCCCGTGCGAGCAGGGTACGTGTATTCCAGGGGTGCACGGGAAGTTCCACACGCGATTGGCCCCGTGCGAGCAGGGTACGTGTATTCCAGGGGTGCGCGGGAAGTTCCACACGCGATTTCAGCAGGGTACGTGTATTTCAGGGGTGCGAGGGAAGTTCCACACGCGATTGGCCCCGTGCGAGCAGGGTACGTGTATTTCAGGGGTGCGCGGGAAGTTCCACACGCGATTTCAGCAGGGTACGTGTATTTCAGGTGTTCTGGGGAGTACTACACGTGAATTGGCCGTGTGGGTCCTCCCAGGTGTTCGCTCTACAACCTCCACGGCCCCTGCAGGCAGCCCACACCACGGGGGACTACCCTGCACCCCTGCTCATGTCCCGCACGCAGCCCATCCACCATGGGCATGCCCCCCAGCCAACCCACATGTCACCTTGCACTACTGATCAACAATGCATGTCTCCCACCACCCCCACCCCCAGCAGTGCAGGGGCAGCCTCCACCAGGCTCCCACCCATGTCTACCACCACCCCCACCCCCCAGCCACCAGGGGCAGCCTCCACCAGGCCCCCACCCATGTCTACCACTACCCCCACCCCCCAGCCACCAGGGGCAGATTCCACCAGGCCCCCACTCATGTCTACCACCACCCCCACCCCCCCAGCCACCAGGGGCAGCCTCCACCAGGCCCCCACTCATGTCTCCCACCACCCCCACCCCCCAGCAGTGCACGGGCAACCTCCACCAGGCCCCCACCCATGTCTACCACCACCCCCACCCCCAGCCACCAGGGGCAGCCTCCACCAGGCCCCCACTCATGTCTCCCACCACCCCCACCCCCCAGCAGTGCAGGGGCAGCCTCCACCAGGCCCCCACTCATGTCTCCCACCACCCCCACCCCCAGCAGTGCAGGGGCAGCCTCCACCAGGCCCCCCTCATGTCTCCCACCACCCCCACCCCCCAGCCACCAGGGGCAGATACCACTAGGCCCCCCACTCATGACTCCCACCACCCCCACCCCCCAGCAGTGCAGGGGCAGCCACCACCAGGCCCCCACCGATGTCCACCACCACCCCCACCCCCCAGCCACCAGGGGCAGCCTCCACCAGGCCCCCACCCATGTCTACCACCACCCCCACCCCCCAGCCACCAGGGGACGATTCCACTGGGCCCCCACTCATGTCTACCACCACCCCCACCCCACAGCCACCAGGGGCAGCCTCCACCAGGCCCCCACTCATGTCTCCCACCACCCCCACCCCCCAGCAGTGCAGGGGCAGCCTCCAACAGGCCCCCACTCATGTCCCCTACTACCCCCACCCCCCAGCAGTGCAGGGGCAGCCTCCAACAGGCCCCCACTCATGTCCCCTATTACCCCCACCCCCCAGCAGTGCAGGGGCAGCCTCCAACAGGCCCCCACTCGTGTCCCCCATTACCCCCACCCCCCAGCAGTGCAGGGGCAGCCTCCAACAGGCCCCCACTCATGTCTCCCACCCCCCCCACCCCCCAGCAGTGCAGGGGCAGCCACCACCAGGCCCCCACCCATGTCTACCACCACCCCCACCCCCCAGCCACCAGGGGCAGCCTCCACCAGGCCCCCACCCATATCTACCACCACCCCCACCCCCCAGCCATCAGGGGCAGATTCCACCAGGCCCCCACTCATGTCTACCACCACCCCCACCCCCCAGCCACCAGGGGCAGCCTCCACCAGGCCCCCACTCATGTCTCCCACCACCCCCACCCCCCAGCAGTGCAGGGGCAGCCACCACCAGGCCCCCACCGATGTCCACCACCACCCCCACCCCCCAGCCACCAGGGGCAGCCTCCACCAGGCCCCCACTCATGTCTCCCACCACCCCCACCCCCCAGCAGTGCAGGGGCAGCCTCCAACAGGCCCCCACTCATGTCCCCTATTACCCCCACCCCCCAGCAGTGCAGGGGCAGCCTCCAAAAGGCCCCCACTCATGTCCCCTATTACCCCCACCCCCCAGCAGTGCAGGGGCAGCCTCCAACAGACCCCCACTCATGTCCCCCATTACCCCCACCCCCCAGCAGAGCAGGGGCAGCCTCCAACAGGCCCCCACTCATGTCTCCCACCACCCCCACCCCCAGCAGTGCAGGGGCAGCCACCACCAGGCCCCCACCCATGTCTACCACCACCCCCACCCCCCAGCCACCAGGGGCAGCTTCCAACAGGCCCCCACTCATGTCTCCCACCACCCCCCAGCAGTGCAGGGGCAGCCACCACCAGGCCCCCACCCATGTCTACCACCACCCCCACCCCCCAGCCACCAGGGGCAGCCTCCACCAGGCCCCCACTCATGTCTACCACCACCCCCACCCCCCAGCAGTGCAGGGGGAGCCTCCACCAGGCCCCCACTCATGTCTCCAACCACCCCCACCGCCCAGCAGTGCAGGGGCAGCCTACAACAGGCCCCCACCCATGTCTACCACCACCCCCACCACCCAGCCACCAGGGGCAGCCTCCACCAGGGCCCCACCCATGTCTACCACCACCCCCACCCCCCAGCCACCAGGGGCAGATTCCACCAGGCCCCCACTCATGTCTACCACCACCCCCACCCCCCAGCCACCAGGGGCAGCCTCCACCAGGCCCCCACTCATGTCTCCCACCACCCCCACCCCCCAGCAGTGCACGGGCAACCTCCACCAGGCCCCCACCCATGTCTACCACCACCCCCACCCCCAGCCACCAGGGGCAGCCTCCACCAGGCCCCCACTCATGTCTCCCACCACCCCCACCCCCCAGCAGTGCAGGGGCAGCCTACAACAGGCCCCCACCCATGTCTACCACCACCCCCACCCCCCAGCCACCAGGGGCAGCCTCCACCAGGGCCCCACCCATGTCTACCACCACCCCCACCCCCCAGCCACCAGGGGCAGATTCCACCAGGCCCCCACTCATGTCTACCACCACCCCCACCCCCCAGCCACCAGGGGCAGCCTCCACCAGGCCCCCACTCATGTCTCCCACCACCCCCACCCCCCAGCAGTGCAGGGGCAGCCTCCACCAGGCCCCCACTCATGTCCCCTATTACCCCCACCCCCCAGCACTGTGGGGCACCTGCCAGCAGGCCCCCACTCATGTCCAACTCATGTTCCCCTGCACCCCCACCCCCCAGCACTGTGGGGCACCTGCCAGCAGGCCCCCACTCATGTCCAACTCATGTTCCCCTGCACCCCCACCCCCCAGCACTGTGGGGCACCTGCCAGCAGGCCCCCACTCATGTCCAACTCATGTTCCCCTGCACCCCCACCCCCCAGCACCGTGGGGCACCTGCCAGCAGGCCCCCACACATGTCCAACTCATGTTCCCCTGTACCCCCACCCCCCAGCACCGTGGGGCACCTGCCAGCAGGCCCCCACACATGTCCAACTCATGTTCCCCAGCCAACATGTCATCACAATCTAGATCCCCGGTCCCCATCGTCAGCCTCCAAATGCAAAACACCCACCCGAGTATTGCATCCACCCACTCAGAAATGGAAATAACATGATAGAACTGCAATTGCAAGTTTGGAAACGAACACATGTCCCTCACATACACCCAATGGGTGTCAGTGAATCTCCAAACCTGTATCATGATATGCATGAAACCAATGAGATGATACTACACATTGAAGTTTGATCTAAAAATATGTATTAAAGAAAACAAGAATTGAATCAAAAATAAACTAACAGAAATGGGAATGTAAAAAAAGTAAAAAGAAGCATGTCCATGAAAAAATGCAAAACCAAAAATCAGAATCCAAAGGAATGGTGTCCAAAGTCACAGTCCAGAAAAGAAAATCCAATGTGAAATTATAATAGAAAGCCATTGCTCCATGGGTAAATGGTAAAAAGAAACGAAAATCCAACAGTGAACTATGTACAGGTGAACAAGCCAGGGTCCATGATCCCAACAAAAGAAATGAAACCTATCTAACAACACTACCTAATAAAAAATAACTATATACAAAAATGTGGCCCATTGTCCAAAAGGTCCAAAGAAAAAGCAAAAACAAAGGAAACCTAACACTAACTACATAACTATTTACATGGGCAGCGGGCTAGTCCAACGGCTCACTGGATGTTGTCATGGGCCAGGGCATCATCGAACTCCTGTTCAATGGCTTGGAGGCGGGCATGTTCCCTGGCCCCGAGGTCTCGCAGGGATAAAGCAGTGTCCAGCTCCAACTCCCTGCGAAGACCCTCGAGGCACTCAGCCCGCCTCAGCGCCCTCCGCATGGAGTTCTCCGCCCTGACCATTGTGAGCCGTTCCTCCTCTGCCCGCTGCCGCTCCACACCTATCCGCTGGCCCAACCGCTCCCACACGGAAGCCACTCCCATTCCAGGGTTCTCCTGCCCTCCGGCCGATGCCTGCACCCCTGATGTTGATGGCCCCGAGCCATGATGCCTCCCACATCGAGCCTGCCGCTGCCTCCGACGCAACTGCGTGTGCCAGCACGACGGCATCCAGGCTGATGGTATCCACCGACGCCGTCGTGCACGTGCCTTGCCCGATGATGCCGTCACATCCTCCATCTGCTGGGGTCCAGTTGCTGGTGTGTCCACCCCTGCTGGACCGCCGACTCCCGACTGTGGCAGGGATGGGATCCCCACCGAGCCGGCTGCATTGGTTGGGGCAGGTCCACAGGGGGCCCTGGTGGCATCTGGGCCGGAAGACGGCATGGAGAACGACTGGTGCATAGTCTCCACAGAGGAGGAGAGGGTCGCCAGATTGGCCGACACATGTAGGAAACCCCCGACCATGGCCGTTCCCAACTGGGCCACGTCGGCATGATGCTCTCCGTGATGACGTGCATGCTCCTCCCGGGAAGCACGCACCTCTTCACGAATTGCACCTGTGCGCAACGCGACACCAATCAGGACCTTCTCCATACGGCCAGGGGTCCCCTCGTACGCAGGTGGAGGGGAGTCAGATGACATGGACATCCCCCCTACCTGCGGACGGGCCTGGGATGGGGCATCCCTGCTGGTGCATGGTGGTGCAGTCACAGTGTCAGGGACAGTGACATGCACAGGCCCCTCCACGGCGACCTGTGCTGCCTCCTGCCCCTGCCCCTGGACTGCAACACTTGCACCAGCAGGGATGCCCCCACCAGGCCCCATGTGCGCCTCAGTAGCGGCCTCCTCCTCCTCTGTGGAAACTACCAACCTGGATGGCTCCACCCCGTCTTCCGCCGTTGCAAGCCCCTGTGGGGGCTCACCCACCCCTTCCGCTGCAGCCGTGGGGGCATCCCTGCCGCTTTGCTCCACAGAGCCGTCTCCGCCCTCTTCTTCACGTGGCGCTGTGTAGAGGGAGACATAGAACACAAGCATCAGGGTACTGTACAATGGTCCCCTAGACAGGAAGCAATAGCAGATGAGTGGCACTGTCAAAGATCACTTCCATCATGTCCCTCCACAACACATGGCTCAGTGCAGGTAAAACACATGCAGTAACAGGCATGGCGCATGCTATGGACATTAGCATACATGTCCAAGTTATTCTTTAAACATACACTGTTGTTTTGGAACTCACATGCATCATGTGCCATGCCTATCACATGCACACACTTCACCCTAGTTTCATCCATCTGGCCTCGTACACCACAGACACAGTGGATACAAGGATGACTAGGCTGCATCAGTGAACCGGAACATTGCCACAGACATGTGTCATGCATCCCAGGCATTCACAAGTCACAGACACGCTGGTCAGACACACAGACATCGACAGCATATATGTACATGGCATCAGCACCCATCCCTCACCCTCACCCATGTCCAGGAACAGAGACTGGCATGCTTTCATGTGGCCATTCCGCATAGGGCAACCCATGTTGCATTTGAACACATGCACCAACCGTGTGGTTCACACATTACTGGTCTCACATGCATGACGTCCCTGCACACACACATGCATACATGGGCTATGTCACACATACAGGCAAGTATCAGACAACCAGCACACTGCGACATGCCCCGTCCTTCCTTGTTGGCGCGCTTACTTCCGAAGAGGGCATCATACTGCCCCAGGACTTGCTCCACCAGGACACCAACTTCGGTGGCACTGAAGCTGGTGCCCCTCTGCCTCTCTGGCCGGGGGTTGTCAGTGGTGCCAGATGTAGCAGTGCCCGACATGGCAACCCCAGAGGCAGGAGTGGGTGGGCAACTGGGTCCTGGGGCTGGGCTGTGGAGCGATGGTATCCCAGTCGGGAGTCTTCTGTTCCAGCAGGGGTGGACACAGCAAATGGACCCCTGCAGATGGCTGATGTGCAGGCACCAAATGGCAGGGCACAGTGGCAGCAGGCAGGCAGGCAGCAGCAGATGGCTCGTGGGAGGCTGCTCGGGGCTCTGGGGGGCAGTAATTCGGCCTTTTGGGCAGGTGCGTGGTCTTCCGTGTGCTTACGCGTGGCCAGCTTGATACGGAGTGATTTGGCACGTGAAAATCCTGCACGTCTGCGTGTAAATCGAGGAAAGGCCCTTAGCGCGTATGCACCTCCGCACGCATATGCGATTTAATTGGACCAAAGGCCCTTAGCGCGTGAGCGCGTCTGTGACGTGAGGCACGCGGGTGTTTCCCTCATTACACGTGATGACAGAGCACACGTGGATTTCCACCATTCGCGTGTGGAACTTCCTGCGCACCCCAGAAATACACGTACCCAGGCCAATCGCGTGTACGCTCACTTCCCTCCGATTACACGCGATGACACTCGGACGTGCAGTTTCATTTCATTGGCCCAAAGGCCACCATGCGCAGCTGTGACGTCACGCGCATGGCCGTAGAGAATGGCGCGTGTAAAAATGAAGAGATACACGTCCGAGTGTCAAAGCGCGTAATTGGTGGAAATGGCCTCATTGCGTATACGCGTCTGTGACGTGTTTTACTTCTTGTCGGTTCACACGCGATTTACTTCACGGCGTTTCCAGTTCGTACTCCCTGTTACCTCTGATAGTTTTTTCTCTTTTCCTCTTTTTCCTGGGCCTGTTTCCTCAAACAGCTTCCCTACTACTGTTGTCCTGTCTCCTCAGACAGCGTACAATTCTTCTTTTGGCGGGGGTGTTGCCAACGCGCACACGCGCATATTTTTCACGCTTTTGTTCCTGGCAGACGGTGAGTCGCGCACGTATCTAACATCTGTGCTTGCCCCGTGTGTCGCGTACCCCTTCAGAGGTCATTCTAGGCTGCGTGTGACACGCATACGTTCATTCTTGTGTTCCTGGGTGCCACAGCGTAGTGCAGGTTTTTTTTTCCACGCACGTGGTCTAGGAGGGGTTGCGTGCACCTTACTTCCCTTTTTTGGGCTGCCTGTGCGTTGCGTGACCCGTCATCTTTCCCCAGGGGTGACATACAGCCTTGCTAGAGCACTAGGGTACGATTACCATCTGGTACCCAAGCCCTTTGACCCCCAATTGCCCAGGACAATAGTTCACATCAACTCCCATACGCACAATAACATCAGTGCCATGGCTGGGAGGCGAACAAGCCGTAAGGGTGGCAAAGGTGGCCGAGCCCCAAGTGGTGGCCGTGGTGGATCCGGTAGGGGAACGTGGCCGTGACTTGCAGGGTGCCCCTAGCCCCCCATGTGTGGAGGAGCAGTCAGGGACACCCATGCCCCCCCCCCTGGTTGAGGTTACCGTGGCTGACACCATCCATGCTCAGCCCTTGTTGGACCAGCCCACTGTGGAACCAGACCTGGCACAGGGTGACTCCATGGCTGACTTCCAGGTCCGCAGGTCTAGGCCACGTGCGCCGGTGAACGTTGGTGTCATCAGGCCACGTGGATCAGGGGCAGCTAGGTCATCTGCTACCCCGCGTAGGCAGGCTGGGGAGGCTGCAGGGGCAGCTGCGGCTCCATCCACCCCACCTCTCACACACCCAGCCAGGACAGTGTCGGTCCAAGTCCATCATGCTGACATTCCCCCTGACACCATCACACTTGAGATAATGCCTGCACCAACTCCCATGCTGAGTGTGCAATCCCACGCTCCTGCCCCATGTGTCCAGAGCGGCGCAGGACACTCCGGATCACCACCACCTTCCAAGCGGAAGAGGAAGAGTGCTCGTCCAGTAGAGGCTGATGCCCCAGACACGGCTACACAGTCCGGCCCGTCAAGGAAGCCCAGCTTCAATGAGGCCGAACTGAATGCACTTGTAGAGTATGTGTCAGCACATGACCGCGAAATGGTGATTGTTGCAGGATCCAAGACCACACCTGCACAACGTCAGGCACACTGGCAGACCATTGCAGACATCATAAGTGCCCTTGGAATCGCGAGGCGCACAGCTAATGATTGCTACAAGCGCTGGAATGACCTGAAGCGCAGGGCAAAGAATAAGCTGGCCTCAAGTCATGCCGCAACTCTAGTGACTGGAGGTGGGTCTCCAGCAGACGACATAGAACTCACTCCACATGAGCAGGTTGCTGGGACCTACGTCACGGAGGAACAGATCCAAGGCGTGGGAGTAGTGGCAGATTACGAGGCATTGTCCGGTGAGTGCACATGCATGTGTGTGTCATCCATGTGCATGTTGTGTGTGGGAGGGCTTCTGTTTGTGTGCCAGGGGAGGGTGTGTGTGCCTGAGTGGTTCGGCTCACCCATGTGCCTCTTCCTAAACATTCTTGGCACCAGCATTTGGGTATAGCAGCATCCCTTCGGCGAACATTAGACATCCAGCCCAACACCACGCCAGTTGCCCTTGGAGTGTCATCTTGCCACTACACTGTTGCTTATTTACCTCTGCTTATTCAGGAAGATTGTTTGCATACCACCACTTTTACTCGGGATTTCTCAGTCCTGTTGTCACATGTCTGACATGGCTATGGTACAGTGAACTGGCTCAGTTTCGTGGACATGATTAGTTTGGACATGTCCCTGTGCTATAGTACCATTTTTGACTGGCAGCTGCATGTTAAACATTAGAACCATTACAATGAAAATAATCAATCATATGAACAAACTGGACTGAATGAACAATTGGTGACCTCCTCTCCCTCTTCACTTCATGGCTAGGGTACATGCCATCTGTGTGATGGCATGTGTATTTGACCTGCCAATCACTGGCCAATGTGTGATGGCACTGCTAGGCAGCATGCAGCAAATGTGTCCATCTTCCATCTTGGTCTCATCAATGTGTGGCATCTGCCTCCCCATCACACGCAGTGACGGTGCATGCATGGGAGTGTTTTAGTCATGTGGGACATGTGTCAATCAAGTACTGTTTCTGTAGCCTCTCAGCCCTCATTGTGTGCCATGGTGCTAATGCCTGTTTCCATTTGTTTTCTTTTATGTCTTTGCAGGGGAAGACGCACCTGATACTGCTGGGGTTGTGAAGATGGTGCAGACCCAGGAGGGGTCTGAGGGCCGACCGACCACCAGTGAGGGACGTGGTGTGGTGGTGGGTGAGAACCCACAACTGCTGCGGTCGTGCTCTCAAAGGGTGTCTCTGGCCGCACCTCCCCCGAGCTGTACTCAGGTGTTGATTCGGATGATGAGACCTACGTGCCGTCGCAGGTGAGTGTTCCTGGGAGGGATTCTGTTCTGTCCGACCCATCTGCACCAGGGTTAGAACCCTCAATGGGGATGTCAGTGTTGGCAGGTACGCCTTTGGTGGTTACGGATGCAGGGTCACACTCCGCGACATCTGATCCTGTTCCTGGGCCAGCAGATCAGAGGGGGAATGCAGTCCTGCAGCCTCAGGCAGTCCCGGCACAGCAAGGCGCAATTTGCCTTGCCCCAGACAGGTGTGGTGCACGCCGACGTGGTGGCCGTACGCCACCTGGCAATACCGCATGGGAGCAATCCATTTACGGTATGGCAACCCAACAGGCAGCATCATCAGAGATGATGGCTCAGGCCATGGATAGGGTGGCCACTTCCATTGTCCCCCCCCGAAAGGCTGATGGAGCGACTACAGCAGGCAACCGACTCCATCTGCCAGTCACACAGGGAGGACATGTTGGCGTCCAACAGGGACAGGCGGGCGGCACTGGCGACTCTGCAGGAAGCCATCTCCATAGAGTCCCAGGGCCACAGGGAAGCCCTGAGGCTGGAACTCCTTCACCTCAGGACGACTCTTGTTGAGCTTGAGGCTTCAACAGACCGAAGGACAGAACAGCAGCTGGAGCGTCTCACCCGTACGCTCTCAGCTGAGATGCAGGCAACTAGGGCGGAGGTCCGGGCATCCCGTGAGTTGTTGCATGGGGACCTCCGCACACTCATCCTCCAGAACGACACCTACCACACCCGCATGCTTGCAGCCATGGAGGAACAGACTAGGGCCTTGCGTGGGCTGCCTCCCATAGTGCCACCACCTCCGGATGCAGCTGCACAGGGTGAGAATAGCGACAGCAGTGATACTCCCACAATAGGGTAGCCGTGTGGGCCATGAGCCCATGGAGGTGTTTTTTTTTCGCAAGATCCACACAGGTGGGTTTTGGTGTGCACCCTGTCCTCGGACCTCCTGGGTGGCCTCCCCAACCCCCCCCCCCCGGGCCCATTAATGGCCATTTTTTTTTTTTATTTATTTATTTTTTTTTTTTGGGACAGTGTGTTGCCTTGTGTGGTTCCCGTGGGCATACGCTGCATTGTGGCTGGGCAAATGCAGGCTTGTCATGGATTTGGTTCAGATGCTTGGGTTTTTGTCACACACACCCCTCCTGCTTCCCGTTTCCATGGGCTTGCAAAGGTTGTGCCCAAGTGACATTGACGTACATGGTGACATTGGACTCCTATGAGCTGTGTGGGCAGTCTGTAGTGAATACTGTGTATACATTCATAGTGCATATTGTTGTTGTATTGTACTCTGCGTGGTGTATTTATATGGGCCTCTGCATCCATCTCATCCTCCATATTTGCAGGTCCATTCCTCATGTCTTCACAATGCGGTCCACCTTGGAACTGGAGTCCATGTTGTAAGCAGTGCACCTACACTCTTGCGTGGCGCTAACACTGTATACTTGCAAGTGTTCGGAGGGCTTTCATCATCAGGTGGTGAGGCTAGCTAATTTTTAAGCCTGTAATGTCATGTTTAAGGTGGGTTGGAGGTTGTGTAGGTGATTGGTATTATTGGTAAGTATTTGGTAATGTGGGCTGTAGGTCCTGCATTACTGTGAGCATTTCATGTGTGGAGAGGTTTCCATTAGGGACACTGTAGCTGCTGACACTTGGGGCATGTTGTGGGGATTAATTTCTTTCCTCTCACATTGCATGACATGCCATGGTGTGTTGTGTGGCCGTGCCGTGGAGGGGGTGGGTGACATGGCACTGTTTTCATGTAGTATTTTGCAAGTGGGTATTCATTTCTGCAGCATGGAAGTGTCTTTTCATGACACTGCATTGGTGGTGTTTGTGTAGGTAGGGATGCACACATTGTGACACTTCCACATGAACAATCTCAGGCTGCTATGGTTCTGACAGTTGACAGTCCCTTTGTTCGTCTTAATTGTCAGGTCGAGTCATCATTGCTTATCAGATGGTATGTGCCAGGCCTGTGTGCACTCCACTGGGGTGTGATTTCTATGTGAAGTAATTAGCCACCAGCTGCGTACGGGCTGCCTCACCCCGTGCCCTCTCCCCTCCCATGCGCAGCGGGCGTGCATGTGGTTGGGGATGTGGGGGCACCACCATGTCCACGGCCAGGCCCGGCATGTTGCAACATTGTGCAGGACACATGCTGCCACTATGATCCTGCACACTACTGGGGGCGCATATAACAGCTGCCCGCCAGACCGGTCAAGGGAGCGAAAGCGTGACTTGAGCACTCCGAATGTGCGCTCCACTATGCCCCGGGTTGCCATATGGGCTGTGTTGTATCTTACCTCTGGAGGCGTGATGGGGTTCCGAATTGGCGTCATCATGTGGGTGCTCAGAGGGTAGGCACTGTCCCCTGGTGAGGAGGTGATGGGTATCATTAGTGGGGTAGTGACATAACTCTGCATCTGACATGCATGCATGTGCAGTGGCATTCATACTCACCAAGCAGCCATGTGTCACCATGCCGCCCAGCTTCGAGGTCCCGGCTTAGGGTAGACATTCGGTAAATGAAGCTGTCGTGGGTGGACCCTGGATAGTTGGCATATACTGAGGTGATGATTCCCTTAGCATTACATACTACCTGCACGTTGATGGAATGCCAGTGCTTGCGGTTCCTATAGATGTGCTCAGATGCCCTGGGGGGACGTAGTGCCACATGGGTGCAGTCAATGGCACCTAGCACTTTTGGAAATTGTGCCACACCGTAGAAATCGAGGGTGGCAGCCTGCCTTTCTGCAGGTGTCCTGGGCAGGTATATGTACCTACGGACTGATGGGCGTGCAGTGATGATGTTCAAGACCTGGTGTAGGCAGCGTGACTGCGTGGCCTGTGACACCCCACCCACTATGGCACTTGTCCGCTGAAATGATCCTGTGGCCAAGAAGTGCAGTACATTGAGGACCTTCTCCAGGGGGCTGAGTGCTTGGGAGCACAGGGTGGGTGATGTGTGGTCATCCTCCCACTCACTGACCAGGTCCAGTATTATGTGTGGGGGAAACCTGTACCTCCCATACACCTGGTCATCAGGCATCCCAAAAAGGCTTGTTCTGGGAGTGAAAATTTGGGCCCTCACTATCCTCCTCCTTTGGTAACCCACGGCCACTGCTGCTAGGAATGGTATATTCATCCTGGCGTATGAGCTTGTTTGTGGTTTTCGCGCACTTTTATGCTGCGCGGGTCGACGTACGCCTGCTTCATGCTGGTGTACGTGTGTCAGGATTGGACCCTTTTTCGGCTCGTCGTAGGCAAACGTGTGAATCTTCCCGCCCACACCAGGAATACACATAGCACGCTCTCACAGGCACAGTCGCGGGTAAATATTCCCGCCCACCCCTGGAATACATGTGACCCACTCTCACAGGCCCAATCGCGTGTGGAAGTTCACTCGCACCCCGAAGTACACGTACCCAGGCAAATCGCGTGTGGAAGTTCACGCGCACCCCCAGTAATACACGTACCCAGGCAAATCGCGTGTGGAAGTTCACGCGCACCCCCAGTAATACACGTACCCAGGCAAATCGCGTGTGGAAGTTCACGCACACCCCGAAGTACACGTACCCAGGCAAATCGCGTGTGGAAGTTCACGCGCACCCCGAAGTACACGTACAATCGCGTGTGGAACTTCACGCGCACCACGAAGTACACGTACCCAGGCAAATTGCACGGCTGGGGGGTGGGGGTGGTGGGAGACATGGGTGGGGGCCTGGTGGAGGGTGCCCCTGGTGGCTGGGGGGTGGGGGGTGGTGGGAGACATGAGTGGGGGCCTGGTGGAGGCTGCCCCTGACTGCTGGGGGGTGGGGGTGGTGGGAGACATGGGTGGGGGCCTGGTGGAGGGTGCCCCTGGTGGCTGGGGGCTGGGGGTGGTGGGAGACATGAGTGGGGGCCTGGTGGAGGGTGCCCCTGCCCTGCGGGGGGGTGGGGGTAATAGGGGACATGAGTGGGGGCCTGGTCGAGGCTGCCCCTGGTGGCTGGGGGGTGGGGGGTGGTGGGAGACATGAGTGGGGCCCTGGTGGAGGCTGCCCCTGACTGCTGGGGGGTGGGGGCCGTGGGAGACATGAGTGGGGGCCTGGTGGAGGGTGCCCCTGCACTGCGGGGGGTGGGGGTGGTGGGAGACATGGGTGGGGGCCTGTTGGAGGGTGCCCCTGGTGGCTGGGGGGTGGGGGGTGGTGGGAGACATGAGTGGGGGCCTGGTGGAGGCTGCCCCTGACTGCTGGGGGGTAGGGGGTGGTGGGAGACATGGGTGGGGGCCTGGTGGAGGGTGCCCCTGGTGGCTGGGGGATGGGGGGTGGTGGGAGACATGAGTGGGGGCCTGGTGGAGGCTGCCCCTGACTGCTGGGGGGTGGGGGTGGTGGAAGACATGGGTGGGGGCCTGGTGGAGGGTGCCCCTGGTGGCTGGGGGTGGGGGGTGGTGGGAGACATGAGTGGGGGCCTGGTGGAGGCTGCCCCTGACTGCTGGGGGGTGGGAGTAGTGGGAGACATGAGTGGGGGCCTGGTGGAGGGTGCCTCTGCACTGCGGGGTGGGTGGGGGTAATAGGGGACATGAGTGGGGGCCTGGTGGAGGCTGCCCCTGGTGGCTGGGGGGTGAAGGGTGGTGGGAGACATGAGTGGGGGCCTGGTGGAGGGTGCCCCTGCACTGCGGGGGGTGGGGGTAATAGGGGACATGAGTGGGGGCCTGGTGGAGGCTGCCCCTGGTGGCTGGGGGGTGGGGGTGGTGGGAGACATGAGTGGGGGCCTGGTGGAGGCTGCCCCTGGTGGCTGGGGGGTGGGGGTGGTGGGAGACATGAGTAGGGGCCTGGTGGAGGGTGCCCCTGCACTGCGGGGTGGGTTGGGGGTAATAGGGGACATGAGTGGGGGCCTGGTGGAGGCTTCCCCTGGTGGCTGGGGGGTGGGGGTGGTGGGAGACATGAGTGGGGGCCTGGTGGAAGCTGCCGCTGACTGCTGGGGGGTAGGGGGTGGTGGGAGACATGGGTGGGGGCTTGGTGGAGGGTGCCCCTGGTGGTGGGGGGTGGGGGGTGGTGGGAGACATGAGTGGGGGCCTGGTGGAGGCTGCCCCTGGTGGCTGGGGGGTGGGGGGTGGTGGGAGGCATGAGTGGGGGCCGGGTGGAGGCTGCCCCTGACTGCTGGGGGGTAGGGGGTGGTGGGAGACATGGGTGGGGGCCTGGTGGAGGCTGCCCCTGGTGGCTGGGGGGTGGGGGTGGTGGGAGACATGAGTGGGGGCCTGGTGGAGGGTGCCCCTGGTGGCTGGGGGGTGGGGGGTGGTGGCAGACATGAGTGGGGGCCTGGTGGAGGCTGCCCCTGACTGCTGGGGGGTAGGGGGTGGTGGGAGACATGGGTGGGGGCCTGGTGGAGGGTGCCCCTGACTGCTGGGGGGTAGGGGGTGGTGGGAGACATGGGTGGGGGCCTGGTGGAGGCTGCCCCTGCACTGCGGGGGAGTGGGGGTAATAGGGGACATGAGTGGGGGCCTGGTGGAGGCTGCCCCTGGTGGCTGGGGGGTGGGGTGGTGGGAGACATGATTGGGGGCCTGGTGGAGGCTGCCCCTGACTGCTGGGGGGTAGGGGGTGGTGGGAGACATGGGTGGGGGCCTGGTGGAGGGTGCCCCTGGTGGCTGGGGGGTGGGGTGGTGGGAGACATGAGTGGGAGCCTGGTGGAGGCTGCCCCTGACTGCTGGGGGGTGGGGGTGGTGGGAGACATGAGTGGGGGCCTGGTGGAGGGTGCCCCTGCACTGCGGGGGGTGGGGGTAATAGGGGACATGAGTGGGGGCCTGCTGGAGGCTGCCCCTGCTGGCTGGGGGGTGGGGGTGGTGGGAGACATGAGTGGGGGCCTGGTGGAGGCTGCCCCTGGTGGCTGGGGGGTGGGGGTGGTGGGAGACATGTGTTGGTGATCAGTGGTGCAAGGTGACATGTGGGTTGGCTGGTGGGCATGGCCATGGTGGATGGGACATGAGCAGGGGTGCAGGGTAGTACCCTGTGGTGTGGGCTGCCTGCAGGGGCCGTGGAGGGTGTAGAGGGAACACCTGGGGGGACCCACATGGCCATATCACGTGTAGCATTCCCCCGCAACACCGAAATACACGTACCCAGCCAAATCGCGTGTGAACCTTCCCGCGCACCCCTGGAATCCACGTAACCAGCCAAATCGTGTGTGAAACTTCGCGCGCACCCCTGAAATCCACGTACCCAGCCAAATCGCGTGTTGAACTTCCCGCGCACCCTTGAAATCCACGTACCCAGCCAAATCGCGTGTGGAACTTCCCGCGCACCCCTGAAATCCATGTACCCAGCCAAATCGCGTGTTGAACTTCCCGCGCACCCCTGAAATCCACGTACCCGGCCAAATCGCGTGTTGAACTTCCAACGCACCCCTGAAATCCACGTACCCGGCCAAATCGCGTGTGCAACTTCACGCGCACCCCTGAAATCCACGTACCCAGCCAAATCGCGTGTTGAACTTCCTGCGCACCCTGAAATCCACGTACCCGGCCAAATCGCGTGTTGAACTTCCCGCGCACCCCTGAAATCCACGTACCTGGCCAAATCGCGTGTTGAACTTCCCGCGCACCCCTGAAATCCACGCACCCGGCCAAATCGCGTGTGGACTTCCCGCGCACCCCTGAAATCCACGTACCCAGCCAAATCGCGTGTGGAACTTCCCGCGCACCCCTGAAATCCACGTACCCAGCCAAATCGCGTGTGGAACTTCCCGCGAACCCCTGGAATCCACGTACCCAGCCAATTCGCGTGTGAAACTTCCCGCGCACCCCGAAATACACGCACACGTTATTTTTCAGTCAGCGGGTGTCCGTGTTTGTGGGTACCCCTTTGCACGTCATTTGTCCTGGAGGGCCACAGTATAGGACATTCATCATAGCTGTATATAGGTGCTATTTGTTGGCGCACCTTTTGGCGCACATTTTTTACAGGCGCAGGGACGCTACCGCCTGCTTTCTTGTGGCGGTCGTGTTTGTGCCTGTGCGCTGGTTTGACCGTGCGCTGTTTTGCCCTATTCGATTCCATGAATACGTGTTGTAGGCGAGCGTGTGGGCGTTCGGTGCACTTGCACCCTGTACTTCCCCCGTGACGCCCACATTTTGGCAAGTTGTTCCCCATTCCGAGTGTTACGCCCCGTGTTCCGCCTACTTTTGTTGCGTGCGCCGCGCTATGTGCGATTTTCGCTGTGGCCTGTGCGATTTTCGCTGTGACCTGGCGCACGCCGTTAGATGGCCTGTGCGCCAATGTGCGCCGCGCACTTTTTTAGAGCACATCAGATGGTTTTTTCGCGCACGCCCTTCCATGAATCGATGTGTGCTGCTTTTCGTGCGATTTTCGCACTTGCACTGCGATTTTCGCAATTCCACTGCGATTCGCACGTTTTTGCCCACTTGCGCCGCGCTAATTATTCCATGAATCGGCCTGTTAATACCGTGTTCAAACAATCTAGGATGTGAAGGAGGAATGTAGTGGGGCAGCAATCAAACTTATACAGCAATTTAAGTTTGAGAAGCCTTTTACATTTCGTGTGTAATACATTTCAATTAAATCCTTATTTAAAAATGGCAATGGCTTTTTTATCGCTTCTCATAAAAGTAGATAAATGAATACAATGTAAATGTGCCAAACATGATTCAAAATGTTTAAGAAGTCTTATTCAGAGTGCAGCTACCCATAATAAAAAAGTATGTCCACCTACGTGATGGACTAAAGGATGTTGTGTATTATTGGAACACATGTGGATATCACAACTTCTTTTCTGCTTTAAACTCAAGTTCCCTATTTGATATTCCAGCCATAATTCTCCTACAGGAGACTGTGTTTGTAAAAACTTTTGTTATATAATGAGTGACATGCTATTGTGACAGGTCAACGTTGGACTGACTATTTTGCTCGTTGGAATATGGAGGTTGTCGGTTTTGAAGCGAACACTCTACAGTACACATGGCACAAGGAGCGGCCGTTTTTAAACAATTGACTTTGTTTTTATAGCTCAGAATTTCTTACAATTATGTACTCCCCTTACTTCAATTGACTTGGGATTCAGTGATCACTGCTTAATTGCCTTAGAACTAGAGTTGCTATGTGCTCATCTTGACAAGAGTTCCGGAATTGGCTCTGGTGGAAATAGAGCGTTGCCTGAGTACAATTCATTGGAATGCATTTCTGTGTCAGTAACTTGTGAAAAGTCTGGAAAGGTTTACATTATTTGACCCTCTGATTAGATATTCTGTGCAAGACATTATGGGCCTCATTCCGAGTACAGCGCTAACCAATGGCGCTATTAACGCCTTGGTTGACGCCGTACCCGGACCGGCAGCGCTTTGGTGGATGGCGGAATTACCGCCCCATTCCAAGGTTGGCGGGGCGGTAATTCCCCATTCACCAAGGCTCTTCCCCATTCCCAAATGAGCCCCCATAAGGCTCAATGGGAATGGGGAAGATGCAAATAACGGTGACCGTTCATTACGGTCACCGTTATTGGCTTGGAGGCCCCTTTGCGCCCTCGGCTTTAACACCTGCTCAAAGCAGGCGTTAAGGGCGAGGGCGCAAAGGGAACTCGGAGTATGGCGGTAAGGGATCACTGCCACCGGTCTCGTTACCGGTGGCCGCTATCCCTTACCGCCATACTCGGAATGAGGCCCATTTTCTGGTTGGAAAGATGCAATAATTTCATCATTCAAGAACAATGGGCCATGCTCATGGGTACACTTCAAACTAAGCAGAGTACTAATTTTCACCAATTTGACGAGTATATTGCCTCTCTAAAAAAACAGAAACACAAAGATCTGAAAAATTTGGCAAGCCAAAGGATTTCTGAAGGCAAATAACTTATTAAAAAAATATATATATTGTGCAGGCATATACTTACGCTTGCCAAAGCCATCGTTATCTACTGCATCTTTCTGATAACCAAAAAGTCAGATACTTATGTAAACAGGATACTTAATCAATCTGGCACCTGTTTAAGAATTCTGATTATGTGGACAGATGTAAGCTACATAATGGCAATTCAGCACAAACATGGGGCCTCATTACACAGATGGCGGTAAGGGTTTACCGGTACCGGTAAGGGCACCGGTACCGGTAAACCCTTACCACCTTACTACGAGGTCCCTTTGCGGGTTGGTACCAACCCGCAAAGGGATCAGGGTGCTAATTACGGTACCGCAATTTGCGGCACCGTAATTAGCGCCTTCCCCATTCCCATAGAGCCCTATGGGGCAAAAATGGGAATGGGGAAGGGCAATGGGGGAAGGGGGAATTACCGCCCCACCAACCTTGGAATAGGGTGGTAAATCCCCTTTCCTCCAAGGCGGTGCCGGTATTTTACCAGCATGGACCAAGGTGCTAATAGCACCTTGGTCCTCCGCCTACCGTGTAACGAGGCCCATGGTCTTTGTTCATTTCTGAGACATTCAAACTCCCCAATAATCATCTGCATCAACATTTTGTAAAGAGAAAATGATCACACTTTCCACGTATCACTTGGACCATCGCAGATGTGACCTGGGCTATTGGCAAACTTAACTTTTTTCGAAAGCTGCTGGCCCTGATGGTATTCCAGCATGTGCCCTAAAAACTGATGCTACATTTTGGGCTAGAATCTTGATATTGAAATTCGAAAACATCTTTAACACCAGCATTATCCCCTATTCTTGGCACACAGCATTGATAGTCCCTAGTCCCTATATATAAAAAAGGGAATCCTGATGAGCCGTTAAATTATAGGCCCATACCGTTAACGGATGCATCGTACAAAGTATTTACTATTTTGCTACTACAAGAACTTGAAAACCAAATAAAAACTCATGATATTTTATCCCAGAATCAAACAGGATTTAGAAAACAGATTAGCATGGCAGCTAATGCAACTGTTCTGTCACATCTTTTATTCTCAATAAAAAAACTCAGCTGGTACACTCTATATGGCCGCGTAAGATCTGAGCTTGGCTTTTGATTGTGTAATTCGTGATTTGTTGTGGTGTAAAATGCAAAAGGGGGGTTTCCCTGAGATCATTATTCAGTTGTTGGCATTACAACACAAGAATACCCACTTCAAAATTCGAATTAATCAGCAAAGAGACGTAACAGAGAACATTGGGACTTGAACAGGCGTGAAGCAAGGTTGTAACCTTGCTTCAACACTGTTTAATTTGTATCTGGTAGACATTGATCGTATTTGGAGTCAAATACTTTGTTTCCCTGCGAAGATTGGCCATTTAAAACTAAATCGGTTGGCGTATGCAGATGACATTTTGTTATTCGAAAAAACGCCTTTTGGACTCCAAAATAAATTGCAAGCTTTTGCTTCCTTTGCAAACGATCACAATCTGCGCCTTAATGTAGCAAAGTCAAAGATCCTAGTATTCTCGGGTGGGGAAAAACTACCATGTTACAACTGGACCATTAACAATATTGCGCTGGAAAGAATTGCAGCTCTTAAATACTTGGGCTTTGAGGCTACAAATACCTTCTCTAAAAAACACTGGTATGAGTCCTTAGTAGTAAAAATGCGTCCTCTGAAGTCTCAATTAAGGATTATATTGTATAAATACTGCAAATATTCATTAAGTCCTGCCATTCAATTTTATTTGTTAAACATTGAAGCTGTTTTGTTGTATGGGTTGGATTTATGTCTTCATGACATTGATCAGATTCTTAACACTTTGCAAGCACGATTATGGAAGTAAACCTTGGGTCTAGCAAAATCAGTACCTAATGCATATGTTCGGATAGAACTGGTTTTATCAAGTTTATCTTTGCCTTTTCTGTGGCGGCAGATGAACACGTTTGCCAAAATGCTAGATCCCCCTAGGAACTCTATTTACACTGAATTTGCAAAGATGCTTTAACTAGAGCATCCACCATATGTCCTACTCTTTAAGAAAAGAATGGAATGTGCATTAGTGCGTATTAATATTACTAAAGAATATATTGTTATACGTGCTGGCTATGCCAAAAAAAACAATATCAAATGGATTTGGTCGACTCCCAAGAGGAAATTGGTTCCTATGATTTAGATCAGGAATTCGCACATCATTCACATAAAAGGTTACCGAGACTAATGTACATTGAGTGCTTCCCTGATGCCCTAATACGTAATATATATATGCGATTTCGTATGAACCAGTTGCATACGTTAGAACAAATTAAACATTGGACATCTGCTGTTGGTGAGGGATGTAGATTCTGTAATGTGAAGTCTCAACCAGAACCCATTAAGCACTTGTTTATCTATTGCAGCTATTTCGACAAAGACAGAATTGTATGTTTGGGGGAAAAGAATGTTATTAGTACCATCTTCGCGAGGGAATTTCTTTGGTCAAAATGTATGAATAACCCCTTTAAATCATGTATGTGTGCATTGGGACGATTACTGTTTAAAATGAAAGCAGAACTGCTAGAAAAAATGAATTGCGTTGTAACTGAATGACTTTAAACATACAGGTCCTAGAACGCGGGGGGGCTTCAAATGGTAAATTTGAGCTTCTAAACCTATTCTTTTTGGTTATCTTGATTTTTGCTATGTTGAGTAGATCGCAATATTCTACATGCTAAAGATAAAAATTAGATTTTAAGTTGTGGGTTTTTTGATATTTGTATTTTATGTTAAGTTGTGTTTGTACTTTTTATTCTTTTTCCTACATGTTTTATGGTGTGAAAAGTTTCTTGTAAACTGAAACACACGGTATCAATAAAAAAATAAAAAAATAAAAGTTGTGTGTTTGCAAGTCATCGTCACGTTGAATCCAGAGGCGCTGCTAGGTGAGGACTAAGGGGGCTATAGCCAGGCTCAGACTGGCCAATATGTCATTAGGCCCATGGCCGAACCAAAAACTCAAAATGCTTGTGTGGGCCAGTTTTCTATGGACAAAGTGGGACACTTTTTTGGCCAATGTGGGCCAGACTGATGAGTTACTTCACTATGGGCTAATAGTTTTGACCATTGAATATATATTCTTTAAAATGCACAATTTTCATCACATTTTATCAAGAAACCCTGCCCATGGGTACTATGTCACAAAAGGAATTAATAGCCTTTTGCAATGATGGGCCACTTTTTCATTGGTGCCGGAAACAGTTTTATGACCCAGTCTGACCCTGGCTATAGCCCTGGGTCTTTTGGTTGTATCCCCGGATAGAAGCTCAGGGGTTACATCCAAAAAGCTAGCTAGCCCAGAGTCCTGACAGTCCCGACATTAGCGTAGCCCCAGATCTTTTCCAGACCTGGCAACACCCCTGGTTGAATCTATAGGACTTGCGTGAGGTGGCCGACTTTAGAGGTTGGGAGCTTTGTCTCCTGGTGCTTAAGAGCATGACAAAACAATGGTATAGCACAACAGGAAACCTAACCTTGCTCTTATGTGGCACTTTCTGGGTTTGCATGCTTTGGGGCGACCTATGTGGGGTCTTCCACAATGACACACCTAAAGGCTCTCTTAGTTTTTAGTTCGGTACTAAAACAATAAAAGCAGAGGGGCAGGCTACTTGTGATGCCTACCGTTTTGCTACCTGCAGCATGAGATTGGCTACTCCTTCAAAACATTAAAAGACCAAGGCAGCACTGGGCCTGTGGCAATGGACTAGCAGTACTTTTTGGCCAACTGAGCTGTCCCCCCAGGAAGGGGGGACAGCTTATCTTTGCCTAGCCTTAGAAATGCAAAGTTCCTCTGTGAGAGTTGCACATGCCTTCCACTTTTAGGTCTTTGGCTCTAAAATCTGAGACAATATACTAACTCAACTGTCTGCATGTTAATGCGTTTCTTCTATGCTGTTCGGGGCTGTGGTGCACCCTTCAATGTCTTCTTTTCTTCGATCATTTCTGTGTCCTTCAAAGGGTTAATTATGGATCGATATGTTCCGAGGTTCCAGACGGTAGAAATAAGTGCTGACTTTACTTCGAAATGCTGTGATCTAGGTGCTGGTTCCCCAAATTCACTCACCTGCGGGGTTCTACGTAATCTTCAACGCTGCATGGAGCGAGCACACAATCGAATTGTGCGGGAATAGGGTCTTGCTGCCAGTGGTCTGCTGCCAGCTGCAGTCACGTCTCTATGAACAGCAAGTAAGCCCAGCAGAAACACCTCGGTAGACTTACTCCGCCAGCGGACTAAAGGTAAGCCCATGCCCTTCCTCTTTGTTTTTCTTTACATGGGGACTGTCAAGGAACCATTTTCTTAATGAAAATACAGAGAAAGCCCTAAAAGCTAGAGGGTTTAAGACACTTTGTTCGATTTATGGTGGCTGAAACCCATAAGAACTTGCCACAGGTTTTGTAAACGACCAGGGTAGCTCTCCTCTCATTGAGCGGGAAGTTCCACCAAAGAGACAATGAAAGGCAGTACACACCATTACAACTTAATGAATAAAGCCCCTTCTTCCCCTATTTTGCCAGCAGCGGGATATATCCATCGTCTTTTGTCAGATTCAATTGTCATCCCCCTGTACAAGAAGGACCCTACAAATGAGGTCAAGTCTTACTGCCCCATTAGTCTGATTGACATAGACTGTAACAATTTCTGTCACATTATCCTCCCAGAACTAAACAAATGGATTGATGAAAATGAAGTTTTAGAACAGGCCCAGGGCGGTGCCAGACCAGGGCTTTCCACTGTGGACCACGCCTTTGTCTTCTGGCATCTATCATGTAAATAATCCATGGCAAAGACAATACCACTTTATGCTGCATTTTCAGACCTTTCCTCCACCTTCGACCTAGTGGTCAGAGAAAGGCTGTGGGTACAACTCGCAGCTATGGGGAGAGGAAAAAGCCAGCTCAACATCATTAGGGCCCTTTATAATAAGACCACCGTTCAAATAAGGATTGGAGCAGAAGGCCAATTGAAACAAAATGTACAAACTGCAAGAGGCGTGAAACAGGGATGTCTACTTGCCCCAGTTCTTTTCTGTTTATATATAAATGACATGTTGAGGAAGCCACAAGAGACATCCCTGACTGTGTCTATGCTTTTATTTGCTGACGACTAGTCTGTCCTTCTTGCCAGGACCCCCAGTTCCTCCAGGGCCCAGCTACAGGCAGTCTAATCTTACTGTTCACACAATCATGTCCTTTTGAACAAATTCAAGTCAAAAGTGATGTTCTACGGCAACGTGAACAGGGGCAGATCAAACCCCAGTGTCATGTTAGAGGGGGACTCAATAGAATTTATGGGCAGCTTCTCCTATCTGGGTGTGACCTTCACCCCAAATCTTTGCTGGAATGTCCACATAGAGCTGGCTTCCAGAAAACCCTCTACCATAGGCAGACCCATTATCTAGCTGGCCTGTAAATGTAGGGACAATTATGCTGCAGAAATTGTAAAAGCCTACTGTGCAAAGTTGATAGGTACAATAGCCTATGGTGCAGAGCTATGGGGACTTGAAAAATCAACTGCCAAAATAAGGCACATGTGAAGGGCTGGTCTACTCAAAAGTTTCTCATCGGCTGTTTTCCATGCAGATTTCAACTTCCAGAAACAAGAGAGAAGGGTGTTGGATACTCCGGTCAGATATGCGGTCAAGCAGGCAACCGCTAAGAAAAAAGAATTGGTGGATCTGGCATTGCATGAACATTTTTCACAAATTTAGATCTCCCAATACAGGAAGAATCTGCCAAAGGATCCTACCGAACTAGGCTTTGGTCATATACTGAGTTATGATTCTCACTTAACTGATAGTCATGGGCCCCTATTGCACAAACTGAATGAAGCTCAAAAGCAAAGATAAGGGAAGCTGAGTGAAGACGAGTTTGTTGGCTTGCCACGCATTCCCTGGGGAGATACATCTGCAGGAGGGAGAGGCCACCAACCGTGCCTATCAACAGACGCAACCCACCGATGAGACGCCTCTTTATTTTTGCATGAGCTAACATCTTACCCCTTGCTGCCATCACCAACAAATGGAAGGGCGACTCGCACCCAGAATGTATAATGTGCATGGCAGAGAGGATTTGCCCCATCTTTTCTTGGTGTGCCTTGCCAATGATTTTCTCTGGGCCCAATATATCCTGCCTTATTCAAGAAATGAAGTTCTTTTG
The DNA here is from genome assembly GCF_040938575.1 of Ambystoma mexicanum. Lineage (NCBI taxonomy): Eukaryota > Metazoa > Chordata > Amphibia > Caudata > Ambystomatidae > Ambystoma > Ambystoma mexicanum. The sequence continues at coordinate 708,432,410 of NC_090921.1, read as the reverse complement.
GACAATCCAGATGACGCCATGACCTTTCTCCTGGGGGATCAGGACAGTAACATAACAAAAGCTATTGTAAGCTTTATCTTCGGTGCCTGGCGTCAGAGAGCTGAAAAGGCTGGCAATTACCAAGATTAGATAAGGTCCTCAATGGACTAATATCCTCATTGCCTCTCTCTCAGGGTCCTAACCACATTCCATGAAACTGAGCCCGCAAAAGCGCAATAAGGGCTACTTATCCAAGACTGAGCGCTCTGATAGCTAGGTCTTTCTCCACGTGGTAGGGCCCAACTATGTGATTTTAGAATGATTGTGTATTGTGTACTTTTTGATATTCTTAATGTTTGTCTGTGATGATATTCTGTGACAGGTTTTTATAGTTTTATGATAAATGCACGTTTTTGTATTTTTTTTACTGCTTGCAATATATTCTCCTGTCACGAAAGACTCAATGATTCGAAAGTGTAAATAAAATCTAATCTAATCTTAAGTAGTAAAGAGGCTCTACTCAAATTAGCTAGGTTATCAGTCTGGCATAATTTAGCCCAAAGCAATAATTACCAGTTCCTTTCCCCCTCAGGAGACTCAACGACAAGCTATGGTGTATAGTCAATCTGTAACATGAAAGAATCCAAGCCCTGAAAGGGCCCAGGACGAGGGTCTGAGCAGTGCCCAATATAACATCAGGTCTGACATACATAAAGACCATCAATCCTCACTTCAAAATACCTCTTTGCTTGAAGCCTGGCAAAGCTTGGGGAATGAAATCACCCCTGGGGGGTTCAACCCACTAACTTAAATTACTTCACAGTGCCTGTTTTTTTCCATCAGGTAATCAAAATAATCACTTCCATAATAACACTGATGAAATTGAAGTGGTTAGAAGCAATTCTTTGGTTACTCCTCAATACTAGGATTTCTCTGAGTTTCCTCATATCCGAGATGGCTCCTCTTTGGGGGCAAGATCAATATGAGCCCTAAACATGGTCCTCCAATCATCCCAACTGGTTTTCATGCATCCAAACTGGTTGATATCGTGGAGACAGTTTGCCTCCCCACTTACTTGGAAGCAACCGACCATTGACATGGTAACTGCCACTGCCTGCACAAGATCAGCACAAGGAGTATCCTGCGGTTTTACACACAAAGGATCACAAAGAAGGCATTGTTGAGTCTTTGGCAGGAGCAGTAAACTCGGAGGAGCGGTGCACACTATTAGGGAAGCAAACGAAGCAGCCAATAACAAAATCTAAATCTAAACAAAAAGGCTCTAAAGGACCCAAAACAAAGAATCTCAAGAAAAAGAAGAAGTTGAAATCACAGAGCGATATTGGTTTTTCCCCTAACAGAGGCTCAGAAGACTGAGGAGCTGGCAGAGTTCAGTGTTGTGGTTAGCACTAACGAGGGGAAACCAGTGGAACTAACCAAAATGTCTGGTAGTTTACTAGCACTACATTTCTTTCTGAAGAAACCTGCCCAATTAGGGAGCTAACAATCAGGAAGGCACCATCGGAAATAAGATGGTCAAACCAATTGAGGAGCGCTATGGCCCCACTCTTACGGAGGTTAACAGCAACTGTAATAACTTTCTTGGCTGCATCCATGGACGGAACAACCCTGGTAAGGATCCTCAGCCTCGAAAGCTTCCTATGTTCTGCCTACTCCCCACCCACCAGCTGCCCAGACTGGTTGGATTGGGCAGAGCCTCTCCCACATGACCGGACCCCCACTTCTTCTGAGGCTCACCTAGGAGAGCCAGCTAATGGCCACAGCAAAGAGCACCTACTTTGGTACCTCCATCACCTGTCCACCATGGGCACCCCGCCCAGGCCTCTAAAACAGTCTGCAGCTAATTCAAGGAAAGAGATGGCAATTAGGCTGCATACCCAGTTCTGTAGGTGTGACAATTGATGCTGTCCTGTAACTAACTGAACTATAGTGGTAGCACGTTTTAAACTATTGCTGCACTCCTTGTTTTTCGCCTCTGCGTTGAACTGATCTGCACTGTATAGCCACTGTGTTCAATTTAGCTGCATCCGAGTAGAGACACTGCATAACAATTCAGCTGAACTTTGAGTTTTGCATGAACATTTAGTTTAGCTGCCCTTTGAGTACTCCCACTATGTAAAATGTGCTGCACTTGAACTTTGCATTTGTATTCAAATTAGATGCATATGAGTATACCCACTGTAGCGAATTCAATTGCATTTTGTGCATAGCCACTGCATTGAACGTAGCTGCATATTTCAGTACAGCTACCGTTTTGATTTGCAGCTTCTTTTTTGTTCAGCCACATTTTGTCATTTAGCTGCATCTTTCAGTATAGCTACTGTGTAATATTTTGAATATAACCCATGTACTAAAGATTTAACTGCACTTTAAACTTTTCCACCAAGCTAAGCACAGCTGCATTTTCAGTATAGTCACAGTTTTTAATTTAGCTGCATTCTTTAGTACAGCCACTGTATTTAATCTAGCTGCTCTTTGAATTTTTTCTACTGCGTTACATCTACTTCTATTTCTCCAATCTAGGTTCCTTTGAGTGTGCTGCTAGTGTGGCAGTCGCCTCCCCCAATAACCCATTCTAGCCACAAGAGCAGACTCAACAGCCTTTTGATCATTCCAACCAACTCCCAGACCAGAGGGGCCCTTTGGCGCACCAGAAACATAGCCAACTCCTCTGCCCACCCCTTGCCTCCAGACCCTCCACACATTCAGCCCTTGGAAGGAGCACACACACCCTCAAACACCTCCCACTGCCCCCCCCTTTGAGCTTCCCTCTAACCTTTGCACCCTCGTGCCCGCCCGACCACCTGCCGCCTCAGTTTTAGCACCCCTAAGCAATGCTCGGGCTTCCCTTACCAACATCCCTTCTTCGGAAGACCACTCGAACCCCACACCCATGCCACAGGCACCCAAAAATCCCCTCAAACACAGAATCTGCAACTCCAAGACCATCTCTTCTCTGCACACCTCACCCTATCTTCCCCCAGATCCCTAGCGGTACCCCTCACTTACACCATTTCAACATCACCCAACTCTCCCAACCCAGTGAAATCTCTCTTCAACACTTCCTTCAACACCCCTGCACTAACCTCACTCAGCCCTCTCAACACTCTGCTGTAAATCAGCAACCCTGTCGCCATCTCCAGCTCACACCCATCCCTCTTTCCCTCCTCCATTCGTCAACATCCCTCTCGGCAACCCTTGTCACCACCCTTCCCCTTTAGCCGGCCACCTTCCCTCCTCTGACCCCACTCCTGCAATTTCCTCGCACACTCTCCCTCCTCTCCCTTCCACCTCTCCAGACAAGCTCCCCACAAACCACACATCACAAGCACTCTTTTCACACACTCCAAGAATGCCCAGAGCCTCCCCCAACACCACAACAATAAAGACTCTCCACCTTCCCCGATCACATACTTCCCCTCTCCCTTCTCCCTTCTCCCTCTCTTCCCCCCATCCGCCTTCCCTACCCTCCTACTTCTTCACAATACACCAACCCTCAGGGCCTCGATCAGGGGGCCCCTTGTTCTGCCATCCCTCATTACCCTTACCCGCCCTCTGGCTAAGAACCCCCGCCCTTCCATCCTACTCTCTTGCATACTCATTAACACCAGATTTGTCACCAAAAACCGACACAACATTCACAACCTTATTTCCTCAGAAAGCTCAGACATCCTTTCCATCACAGAAACCTGGTTCTCTGATTTCTTCCAACCCATTGCACACGAGGCATTCCACCCAGGCTACACTCACATGGCTCACAACAGAACTAGCCAAGCAGGATTGCCATCCTCCAATAATCACACATCTCAGTCTCACACTCCAAGGAACAAGTCTGCAACGCAGACTGTGAATCCCTCCTAGTGAAATTTCTCATCAACCCCTCTCTTACCCACAGCTTCTTACTCATCTACAGACCTCCCGGCTACAGCACACACTTCGCTAATGCTATAAGCGCCTCCCTAGAGCTCATCCTGGTCACACACCTTTCCCTCACCATGCTAGGAGATCGCAATATATGGTTCGATGCCCCGCAAAACCTCATGACACGACCACTCCTAGACAACCTGGAAGCCCTCAACATGACTCAGCAGGTATCAGGTGCCACACACACTGCAGGACATACCATAGGCGCAACTTTCAGTTCCTTCAACCTTATCTCCACACCGCCCCCCACCCCTTCTCCCTCCCACCCCTTCTCCCTGTCCGGTCATATGGACAGACCACAAATCCACTTCCTTCTTGCCTCTGACTCCCATCCCTTCTCAATGCATGACTAACAATGGACCATGCAGCCACTTCCCGCTGTGGCACAAGGTCAGAGTAACACCAGACTTGGCAGACTCTCTTCTCTCCTCCCTTTCAAATCTGTCGGTCGCAGGGGGTCCACCCTCCATCAGCCATTTCGACCGATGGCTGTCCAACACCTTAAAACCTCTCACCCCCTCCAGATCGGCCTCCCACAGACAGGGCCATTTGCCTAGATGGTTCACCCCTTCCCTCAAATCCCTCAAAACACTCAACCGCACCCTAGAACACAGATGGCAGGCTGAACCATGTCCCCACAATAGAGGTGCCTCGCCCATCAGATCCATGTCTACAAGTCAGGAATCCAGAAGGCCAAAATATTCTTCTACTGGAACAGAATCTCTAACGGCCGTAACATCAGCAAGGAACTCCACAAGATCATTTCAGAATTCACAGACCCACCTTTGCACTCCACCCCCTCTCATATCGCCCAAGCACTCTGTGATGCCCACTCGGACCATTTCTACAACATTTAGTTAGAAAGAAGCTGCACCAATGGCATGGAACTAGCAGCACTCCCACCCCATGCCCCTGCACCCTGTCCTGACCCCTTTATCCCTCCCACCTCCCGCCCCATATTCTCTTCCTTCTCTCCCATCTCTTGACCCAAATTCAATAAGCTACTGGCTAGCAGCACCCGTCCGGATCCCCAACAGATTCATGCCCTCCTTAAAAAAATCTTTACCTCAACCTGTGCAGTCGGCATTGCAAGAGCCTTCATTAACTCCTCCCTCACCTCAGGCATACTCCCAGCAGCATTCAAGACATCACACAACAAACCTGTCTACAAAAAAACCTTGCTTGACCCCCCTCCTTCCAGCCAACTACAGACCCATTTTTTAACAACCGCTTCTTAGCCAAACTTGCTACACGATAGGCCTACTCCCAGCTCTTCACTGAATCCAACCGCCTCCTCGACCCCGCCCAGTCCGGCTTCAGACCCCTCCTTGGAACTGCATCCCTAGACACCATCTGATGGCAACGCATAGGGCTGTACCACATTTATACTCCTCGACCTCTCAGCGACCTTCGATACCATTGACCACAGCATCCTCACTGACAGACTCCACTTGCTTGGCATAAGGGACACAACACTAATGTGGAATTCCTCATTCCTTGCCAAGAGATCACAAATCACCCACCTCCCTCCCTTTAACTCGTCCCCCTGCCCTATCACTAGCAGGGTCCAACAGGGTGCCGCCCTATCTCCCCTACTCTTCAATCTCTACATGAGCCCCTTGTTTGCCCTTATTTTCTCAAAGATCCTAACCTGTTTCAACTATGCTGATGACACCCAAATCATCTTTAATATCCCTAAGTCCGCCTCCACCCTGTGCTTGCATCCTGCCCAACAGACATCGACCATTGGATGACGGCCAACCAACCCCTCCTCAACCCTGGAAAAACAGAAATCATGATGTGCAGGAAGACAGCTATCTTCCCTCAAATCCACTTCCTGGCCATCCTCCCAAGCCCCCTCCGCTGCATCCATTGCAGTAAAGAACCTGGGATGCACCATGGACACTGACCTGACACTCCCGCATCATATTAACACTGTCTAAATCTTGCAACCTACACCTCTGCTTTCCCAGATGCAGCTTCCCCTACTGCTTGTACCCTCACAGAATCACTGCAATCTTGGCCATCGTACTCTCTCGCCTAGACTACGCCAATTTCCTTTACCTGGGCACCCCTGCATATCAACTCAGAAAGCTCCAATGGGTCCAGAACCCTGCAGCTAGGCCCCTCCTTGCTCATGGCCCCGGGGAGAACATCACACCTGCCCTCCAGGTCCTCCACTGGCTCCCTGTTGGGCTACGGGCACTTTCAAAGCTATGTGTACCACCCACTGTGCCCTCCACAAGACAGGCCCAGAATACCTTCAACAGAAACTCATGCGTTACCAACCCAAACAAAACCTCTGTTCAGGCACTGCACTCCTCCTTGTGATCCCTCACTTCAAATCACGTCGAATAGGGGGAGCCTCCTACTCAGTCCAAGCCCCCTCAATCTGGATTTCAATTCATCTTAGCACCCAGTGCATAGAGAATCACCTTGCCTTTCCAGAGGGCCCTCAAGACCTGGCTATTCCCTACTGCATCCTCACGAACCCATGCCCTCTTCGGGCTAGTTAACCCTTTCTGGTATGCCAGGGCAGCAATGAAACCACCATGAAATGACGTAGTGACGGTGAGAATAAACTCCAGCAGACAACATAATCTCTGCCACATCTACTAAACCAAGAAACCAGCACACACAGGCGCGTATCACACTCCATGCTTATTGAAGATAGCCGAAGGCAAGGCCTCCCACCTGCACGCATCTGTAATCATAAACCATTTTTATGACACATCGTACAACACTGTTGTCATTAGAAAGCAGCTATCCACCAGGACAAAAATGTGGTCTAGCTGGACACATAATGCGTCTCTTGCACTAGCATACTCTCCAGACGACCTCAAAGCACCCATCCACATGCAAGCAGGGACTTGGCCACCTCTACCCACCTTTGCATTTGCTAAAATGTACACACGCATTCTAAACTACTCTGATGAATGTTCCCACACCTTGGACTTCGGTCCCCCGAGGGCGTTCATCTACAGTGCTTTGAGATCATACCAATGGGAATAGGCTCTATACAAATGACAAATTACATTACATTATACTGAAGCCAAATTAGAAGTATTTTCTTAACTTAAAGCTGAGATTTAACAAAACAAAGGGTTTCCTTCTAGCAACACTCTTTAGTGATTACTGTGGTAGCAGGTCACAAATGGTACTCTTAGTGCTTCTGACTCTTATTATTTCTTTCTTAATGAAGGCAATCCAGCTTCCCGAGCAGTCAACCAATATTTCTGCAGCCATCCCTCGATTCCTAGAAGGAATATAAGGCCCCACCCATCTCGGCTTCATCCTGTGCTTTCCTCCTTTAACAAGTACAGATGATAATAGAAAGCAGGGAGAGGATGGAGGGCCAAACGGAATATGAGAAGCCATGAGGACTAAGAGTAATGATGATCACCATACATAATCTGCCATTACCTCCTGTTCCCCCTTCCTCATCACATTCCTTTCTTAATGAAGATGCAGCAAGCAGTGTGAACAATCTGGTAGAATTGTAAGAAACCACCCTAGTTCTCAGAAATTCTGCTCACTTCTGTAAACTATTAATTAGTAGAGTTCTTTGGGAACTTGTGTGAAGGATTATAGATACACAATCTGCAGTCAGGGAGACATCCCCCACCGCCTTATCAGTAATGCCTTATGAAGGAGCTACGAAGGACAGTTTGCAGCATTGTAGAAACCTTGCAATTCCATCCAGAAGGTGCCTTTCCTGTAGTAGACCATCTGTAGAGAGTCCTTGGAAGCAGGATTGTAGCCTCTTCACAAAAGGAGGAGATAGCGGACCGTATAGATTGACTCAAAGTTGCTGCTAGCAATTAATTTCCTTTAAAGTTGCCTATAAACATGATGAACAGGGATTCTGATTTTGAAAGGGAATTATTATAGTAAAATAACTGCAGGACACCTACCAGGTATAAGGACTGGTGCAACTGGTCCACTGGTGTATCCCGATCAGGATGTAAACTGTCTGGACCACTTCCTGATTCAATTTATTGGAATGAAGACCCTGTACACAGGATGACCATTTGCAGATTGAAGAGTAGCTTAGGTTCTACTTAGACCAAGAACCTCCTATCTCACCATTGACTCTGGTCCAGAAAATGGCTACTAGGATCAGTGTTTCCCAAGGAATGAGCCTGATGGACAGATCCTCCATCGATTCAAAGGGTGTTACTTCTTCATGTCCAAGCATAAATAAAAGACTGCACGAGGCAAGGCATGTTTCTAGGAAGGTGTCTGGAATTCAAAACTCTTGAAAAGGTCACAGTAAGAAGGGTTACATATCAGCCATCAAAGAAGTCGGACTAAAAAAAAATGCCTTGACAACCGCCCCTTGGATACGTAGAGTGAAAACGTCAATGTTGCTTTAAAACCACTGGATATAAAAACAACAGTTTGCCAACTGTTTTTGGAGCATAGAACTGGTGACTCTGTTTTTGTGCACCAACTTGTGAAGTAAGCCCAATGGGGGCATATCGGGTGGCAATGTGGACGTGCGTCTGGTTTCCTTTAATTCCTTGGCCACTTTAAAGGAAAACTCCAGCTCAAGTTTGTCAAGATGGATTTCTGAACTCTGACCTGGTGGGCAGAGGTTCAGAAGTCCAGTCTAGTTTCTTGGAACATGATAACCTTCGGGACAAGCCAGACCAATCAAGGGTAGCATTGGTGGCGGTCAAGACTAGGTCTCAGGAGAGCTGAGGGTGATCGAAAGCCCACAATGAGCACACACAGTAAACGACACTACAAATTACTCTCAGTCAGGTGTATATTTCAAAAATACATATACATTTATTAAAGGCCTTTTAAGTAAAACACACAATAGAATCAAAGCAATAGCAACCAAACTAACACAATCTTAACTAGCAAACAGTTTACCCAAAGGAATATTACACAGTAGAGATCCGCAACCTGCAAAGAAAGGGGTCAAACACTGCAAATATCATTTAGGTAGTCCTTCACAATTCAAACCCTAACTAAGAGGCAATGCAGTCCCTAAGATGAGTAGAGTTTTGAGCTCAAAAGTACTTTCGGTGCTGATGCACACGATCGTGCAGTAGAGTCAAAATGGGGATCTTCAACCGGCTGTAGCGACTCAGGAAGGTGGGTAAGATAGTGAAGAATAAGTTCCCACTATTCGAGGAGGGTCTCCCCAAGAGGGCAGACCAAGATCCAAGAATTGGGAATAGCTTGGTAGCACAGGCTACCTCAATACAGAAGAGTGGTCCTCAGGGGACACTCGTGCGTAAAAATGGGTGGATACGCCAGGGGCCACCGGTAAGGTTTGCAAGTGCTTCCCTACCCTCGGAGCACTCTGGACCAAACTTCGGCAGTCGAGTCCACGTCGGTCACAGGTTCAAATCCTGCAGGTGCTCGTCTCTGCAGCTTGCAGGGGTGCATTCTAGGATCTATTCTGTGGCAGGACAGTTGTAATTCTTCTGCTCTTGGTGATGGGATCAGGCCAGTTTTGCTGCAGGGAGTCTGTGGGCACAGGGGGGCACAGCAGCAAGGCACCCACAAAGTACGTCACCCCAGCTGGGTGACACAGTGACTGTGTATGCTCGCGTTCAGGCGTACTCTACTAATTCCAATCCTAGGAATGCTAGTTGTACGAAACTCAGCAGGAGAGTGCCTTATACCTAGAACTTACAGTCTCCAAAAGCTCACGTCGATACTTGAGATGGTGGCAGATCCAGGTCAAAGGTCCCGTACGAGCTGGTCAGTTCACTGTGTGGTCCAGGAACACTTCTGAGCAGGCTTGTTTGCAGGCTAAGGTGGTCCCACTATTCCAATGGGTCAAAGCGCCCTTGCAGGCCTTCTAGGTTCGATCCGGAACAGGGGGTCCAACGGGATAACAGTGGGCTCAGGGTGCCAAACCTGCAAGCGGGTCACCAGCGGTTCCACAGATCTGCTTCTTCGATTCAGGACACTTGGCTCCTTTACTAATCTTTCCTAACAGACATCAGATGAAGTCACTTGATGGCCATTGGTGGAAGGATAAGTAGTCTTAGCAGGAACGGGACCACTGGAAGGAAAGACGGGTCCTTGTATGTCAGAAACATAGGAGAAGACTTTCTTCCCCTCAACATTCATCCCTCCGGTCCAAGAAACACACTCAGCTGGACATACCTTTTATGCTCTCATATCAACAGACATCCCCATCTCCAACCCTCTCACTACACCCCTCTCGTGGCATGACCATGCTTTCCTTTCCTCTCACCTGGATCTCTTAGGTCCCTCGGCTAAGCATCTGCCTGTAATGCCAGTCTCCTTCTCCGTCATTCGACCGATGAAGCGAGTGTCAGCTGCTGCTTTTGCTAGCACTTTCATTCCCCTCCCACTCCTACCACAGACTGCCACACTGACTCTGCCTTCATCTCTCTATCACGAACACTTTGGGCATCCTTGCCCCAGTCATGAGGATCCGCAAGAAGCCTGCCTCCAAACGTAGCACCTGGTATGACTCCAACCTAGCCTCTCTAAAACGCGAGTGAAGAGTTGTTGAGGGGAAGTGGTGGGCGTCAGGCACATCCTCTAATGGACTGGCTTGGCGCCTGCTCCTCTCCACCTGCTCGAAGAAGAGGGCCCATATCAAAGCCTGCATCTCTGGTGCCACTAACACAGGCAAATTGTTTAAAATCTGCAAGGAACTCACAAATACGACTGCAGTCTCAACTTCCCACCTGCCATAACTGACCCTCTGTACTTCATTGGCCCCCCACTTCTTAACCAAAATTCAAGACATCCTGTCCATACTCTCCTCTACTCTCCTCCACCCTCCCTCCCCTGATCTCTGGCCTCCCTTAGCCTCATCTCCCCTTCCCTCCTACTCTCCTCTTTTTCGCCCATACCACTGAATGAGTTCTCTTGACAATTCCTCTCCATTAAAGTCTCCTCCCAACAGGTGCTCCCTGCTTCTCCAGAACCATCAAGTACAACATTGCCTCCCTTGCACCAGCCTTAGCCAATTTCTGTGATCACTCCTTTGCCACTGGCTCCTTCCTGCTATCCCACACGCACTCTTGTGTGCATCTTCTCCTCAAAACGCCCTCTGCCGACCCTTCCTGCCCTGCTAACTACCACCGTATCTCCATTACCTCCTTCCTTGGCAAACTCCTGGAGAGCTGGTCATCTCCCAACTGATCTAACACACTGAGGGGTCGATTCATGGAATTAATGTGCGCCGAAAATTCCCCCACAGAGGTGCCAAAAGGTGCGATTCGCAGTAAAAGTGTGAAAATCGCAGTGCAAGTGCGAAAACCGCAGGGAAACCAGCGCACATCGATTCATGGAAGTCCGTGCGCGAGAAAAACATTGGATGTGCACTGAAAAAGTGCGCCGCGCACGCCGGCGCACAGGTCATCCAACAGCGTGCGCCACGGCCACTGCAAAATCGCACATAGCGCAGCGCACATCACAAAAGTAGGCGGAACACGGGGCGGAACACTCGGAATGGGGAACAACGCGTGAAAATATGGGCATCACGGGGGAAGTACAGGAGGCAAGTGCGCGGAACGCCCACACACTCGCCTACAACCTGTATTCATGGAATCGAATAGGGCAAACCAGCACAGGGTCAAAGACGCGCACAGGGCCAAACAAGTACGCCACAAGAAAGCAGGTGGTAGCGTCCCTGCGCCTGAAAAAAACTGTGCGCCAAAATGTGCGCTAACAAAAAGCACCCATATACAACCATGATGAATGGTCTATACAGTGGCCCTCTAGGACAAATTAGGTGCAAAGGGGTACCGACAAACACAGACACCCGCTGTGTGAAAAATAGCGTGTGCGTGTGTTCCTGGGTGCGCGGGAAGTTCCACACGCGATTGGCCTGGGTACGTGTACTTTGGGGTGCGCGGGAAGTTCCACACGCGATTGGCCTGGGTACGTGTACTTCGGGGTGCGCGGGAAGTTCCACACGCGATTAGCCTGGGTACGTGTACTACGGGGTGCGCGGGAAGTTCCACACGCGATCAGCCTGGGTACGTGTGCTTCGGGGTGCACGGGAAGTTCCACACGCGATTGGCCTGGGTACGTGTACTTCGGGATGTGCGGGAAGTTCCACACGTGATTGGCCTGGGTACGTGTATTCCAAGGTGCGCGGGAAGATTCACACGCGATTTCAGCAGGGTACGTGTATTTCGGTGGTGCCGAGGAATGCTACACGTGATTTGGCCGTGTGGGTCCTCCCAGGTGTTCCCTCTACACCCTCCACGGCCCCTGCAGGCAGCCCACACCACAGGGGACTACCCTGCACCCCTGCTCATGTCCCACAGGCAACCCATCCACCATGGCCATGCTCCCAGCCAACCCACATGTCACCTTGCACTACTTATCACCAACACATGTCTCCCAGCACCCCCACCCCCCAGCATCCAGGGGCACCCTCCACCAGGCCCCCACATATGTCTCCCACCACCCCCACCCCCCCAGCAGTGCAGGGGCAGCCTCCACCAGGCCCCCACTCATGTCTCTCACCACCCCCCAGCAGTGCAGGGGCAGCCTCCACCAGGCCCCCACTCATGTCTACCACCACCCCCACCCCCCAGCATCCAGGGGCACCCTCCACCAGGCCCCCACTCATGTCTCCCATCACCCCCACCCCCCCAGCATCCAGCAGCACCCTCCACCAGGCCCCCACTCATGTCTCCCACCACCCCCATCCCCCAACATCCAGGGGTACCCTCCACCAGGCCCCCACTCATGTCTCCCATCACCCCTACCCCCCAGCAGTGCAGGGCACCCTCCACCAGGCCCCCACACATGTCCCCCTGCACCCCCACCCCCCAGCATCCAGGGGCACCCTCCACCAGGCCCCCACTCATGTCTCCCACCACCCCCACCCCGCAGCATCCAGGGGAAACCTCCACCAGGCCCCCACTCATGTCTCCCACCACCCCCAGCATCCAGGGGCAGCCTCCACCAGGCCCCCACTCATGTCTCCCACCACCCCCACCCCGCAGCATCCAGGGGAAACCTCCACCAGGCCCCCACTCATGTCTCCCACCACCCCCAGCATCCAGGGGCAGCCTCCACCAGGCCCCCACTCATGTCTCCCATCACCCCCACCCCCCAGCATCCAGGGGCACCCATCACCATGCCCCCACTCATGTCTCCCACCACCCCCACCCCCCAGCATCCAGGGGCACCCTCCACCAGGCCCCCACTCATGTCTCCCATCACCCCCAACCCCCCAGCAGTGCAGGGCACCCTCCACCAGGCCCCCACACATGTCCCCCTGCACCCCCCACCCCCCAGCTTCCAGGGGCATCCTCCACCAGGCCCCCACTCATGTCTCCCACCACCCCCACCCCCCAGCATCCAGGGGCAGCCTCCACCAGGCCCCCACTCATGTCTCCCACCACCCCTACCCCCCAGCATCCAGGGGCACCCTCCACCAGGCCCCCACTCATGTCCAACTCATGTCTCCCACCACCCCCACCCCCCCGCAGTGCAGGGGCAGCCTCCACCAGGCCCCCACTCATGTCTCCCATCACCCATAGCTCTCAACTCACACGCTTTTGGCGGGTGTCACCCGCCTTGTAAAGGGCGGACTCACCCGCCAAGCCTCCTGCACGCCCATTCATCCCAATGGGCGTCTCACCCGCCAAAAACAAAATCGGGTGATTTCACCCGCCCTTGCAACACAAATGGTTGAGAGCTATGCATCACCCCACCCCCCAGCAGTGCAGGGCACCCTCCACCAGGCCCCCACACATGTCCCCCTGCACCCCCACCCCCCAGCATCCAGGGGCACCCTCCACCAGGCCCCCACTCATGTCTCCCACCACCCCCACCCCCCAGCATCCAGGGGCACCCTCCACCAAGCCCACACTCATGTCCAACTCATGTCTCCCACCACCCCCACCCCCAGCAGTGCAGGGCACCCTCCACCAGGCCCCCACACATGTCCCCCTGCACCCCCACCACCCAGCATCCAGGGGCACTCTCCACCAGGCCCCCACTCATGTCTCCCACCACCCCCAACCCCCAGCATCCAGGGGCACCCTCCACCAGGCCCCCACTCATGTCCATCTCATGTCTCCCACCACCCCCACCCCCCAGCAGTGCAGGGCACCCTCCACCAGGCCCCCACTCATGTCCCCCTGCACCCCCACCCCCCAGCATCCAGGGGCACCCTCCACCAGCCCCCCACACATGTCTCCCACCACCCCCACCCCCCAGCAGTGCAGGGTACCCTCCACCAGGCCCCCACACATTTCCCCCTGCACCCCCACCCCCCAGCATCCAGGGGCACCCTCCACCAGGCCCCACTCATGTCTCCCACCACCCCCACCCCCCAGCATCCAGGGGCACCCTCCACCAGGCCCCCACTCATGTCCAACTCATGTCTCCCACCACCCCCACCCCCCAGCAGTGCAGGGCAGCCTCCACCAGGCCCCCACTCATGTCTCCTATTACCCACCCCCAGCAGTGCAGGGGCAGCCTCCACCAGGCCCCCACACATGTCTCCCACCACTCCCACCCCCCAGCAGTGCAGGGCACCCTCCACCAGGCCCCCACTCATGTCCCCCTGCACCCCACCCCCCCCAGCATCCAGGGGCACCCTCCACCAGGCCCCCACACATGTCTCCCACCACCCCCACCCCCCAGCAGTGCTGGGGCAGCCTCCACCAGGCCCCCACTCATGTCTCCCATCACCCCCAGCAGTGCAGGGGCAGTCTCCACCAGGCCCCCACTCATGTCTCCCATCACCCCTACCCCCAGCAGTGCAGGGCACCCTCCACCAGGCCCCCACTCATGTCTCCCACCACCCCCACCACCCAGCAGTGCAGGGGCAGCCTCCACCAGGCCCCCACTCATGTCCCCCTGCACCCCCACCCCCCAGCATCCAGGGGCATCCTCCACCAGGCCCCCACACATGTCTCCCACCACCCCCACCCCCCAGCAGTGCTGGGGCAGTCTCCACCAGGCCCCCACTCATGTCTCCCATCACCCCCACCCCCAGCAGTGCAGGGGCAGCCTCCACCAGGCCCCCACACATGCCTCCCACCACCCCCACCCCCAGCAGTGCTGGGGCAGCCTCCACCAGGCCCCCACTCATGTCTCCCATCACCCCCACCCCCAGCAGTGCAGGGCACCCTCCACCAGCCCCCACTCCGTCTCCCACCACCCCCACCCCCCAGCAGTGCAGGGGCAGCCTCCACCAGGCCCCCACTCATGTCCCCCTGCACCCCCACCCCCCAGCATCCAGGGGCACCCTCCACCAGGCCCCCAAACATGTCTCCCATCACCCCCACCCCCCAGCAGTGCTGGGGCAGTCTCCACCAGGCCCCCACTCATGTCTCCCATCACCCCCACCCCCAGCAGTGCAGGGGCAGCCTCCACCAGGCCCCCACACATGCCTCCCACCACCCCCACCCCCAGCAGTGCTGGGGCAGCCTCCACCAGGCCCCCACTCATGTCTCCCATCACCCCCACCCCCAGCATCCAGGGGCACCCTCCACCAGGCCCCCCCTCATGTCTCCCACCCCCCCAACCCCCAGCATCCAGGGGCACCCTCCACCAGGCCCCCACTCATGTCTCCCATCACCCCCACCCCCCCAGCAGTGCAGGGCACCCTCCACCAGGCCCCCACACATGTCCCCCTGCACCCCCCACGCCCCAGCATCCAGGGGCATCCTCCACCAGGCCCCCACTCATGTCTCCCACCACCCCCACCCCCCAGAATCCAGGGGCAGCCTCCACCAGGCCCCCACTCATGTCTCCCACCACCCCCACCCCCCAGCATCCAGGGGCACCCTCCACCAGGCCCCCACTCATGTCCAACTCATGTCTCCCACCACCCCCACCCCCCCGCAGTGCAGGGGCAGCCTCCACCAGGCCCCCACTCATGTCTCCCATCACCCATAGCTCTCAACTCACACGCTTTTGGCGGGTGTCACCCGCCTTGTAAAGGGCTGACTCACCCGCCAAGCCTCCTGCACGCCCATTCATCCCAATGGGCGTCTCACCCGCCAAAAACAAAATCGGGTGATTTCACCCGCCCTTGCAACACAAATGGTTGAGAGCTATGCATCACCCCACCCCCCAGCAGTGCAGGGCACCCTCCACCAGGCCCCCACACATGTCCCCCTGCACCCCCACCCCCCAGCATCCAGGGGCACCCTCCACCAGGCCCCCACTCATGTCTCCCACCACCCCACCCCCCAGCATCCAGGGGCACCCTCCACCAAGCCCACACTCATGTCCAACTCATGTCTCCCACCACCCCCACCCCCAGCAGTGCAGGGCACCCTCCACCAGGCCCCCACACATGTCCCCCTGCACCCCCAACCCCCGGCATCCAGGGGCACCCTCCACCAGGCCCCCACTCATGTCTCCCACCACCCCCAACCCCCAGCATCCAGGGGCACCCTCCACCAGGCCCCCACTCATGTCCATCTCATGTCTCCCACCACCCCCACCCCCCAGCAGTGCAGGGCACCCTCCACCAGGCCCCCACTCATGTCCCCCTGCACCCTCACCCCCCAGCATCCAGGGGCACCCTCCACCAGCCCCCCACACATGTCTCCCACCACCCCCACCCCCCAGCAGTGCAGGGTACCCTCCACCAGGCCCCCACACATGTCCCCCTGCACCCCCACCCCCCAGCATCCAGGGGCACCCTCCACCAGGCCCCACTCATGTCTCCCACCACCCCCACCCCCCAGCATCCAGGGGCACCCTCCACCAGGCCCCCACTCATGTCCAACTCATGTCTCCCACCACCCCCACCCCCCAGCAGTGCAGGGCAGCCTCCACCAGGCCCCCACTCATGTCTCCCATCACCCCCACCCCCAGCAGTGCAGGGGCAGCCTCCACCAGGCCCCCACACATGTCTCCCACCACCCCCACCACCCAGCAGTGCAGGGCACCCTCCACCAGGCCCCAACTCGTGTCCCCCTGCACCCCACCCCCCAGCATCCAGGGGCACCCTCCACCAGGCCCCCACACATGTCTCCCACCACCCCCACCCCCCAGCAGTGCTGGGGCAGCCTCCACCAGGCCCCCACTCATGTCTCCCATCACCCCCAGCAGTGGAGGGGCAGTCTCCACCAGGCCCCCACTCATGTCTCCTATCACCCCCACCCCAGCAGTGCAGGGCACCCTCCACCAGGCCCCCACTCATGTCTCCCACCACCCCCACCACCCAGCAGTGCAGGGGCAGCCTCCACCAGGCCCCCACTCATGTCCCCCTGCACCCCCACCCCCCAGCATCCAGGGGCACCCTCCACCAGGCCCCCACACATGTCTCCCACCACCCCCACCCCCCAGCAGTGCTGGGGCAGTCTCCACCAGGCCCCCACTCATGTCTCCCATCACCCCCACCCCCAGCAGTGCAGGGGCAGCCTCCACCAGGCCCCCACACATGTCTCCCACCACCCCCACCCCCAGCAGTGCTGGGGCAGCCTCCACCAGGCCCCCACTCATGTCTCCCATCACCCCCACCCCCAGCAGTGCAAGGCACCCTCCACTAGGCCCCCACTCATGTCTCCCACCACCCCCACCCCCCAGGAGAGCAGGGGCAGCCTCCACCAGGCCCCCACTCATGTCCCCCTGCACCCCCACCCCCCAGCATCCAGGGGCACCCTCCACCAGGCCCCCAAACATGTCTCCCACCACCCCCACCCCCCAGCAGTGCTGTGGCAGCCTCCACCAGGCCCCCACTCATGTCTCCCATCACCCCCACCCCCAGCAGTGCAGGGCACCCTCCACCAGGCCCCCAATCATATCTCTGTTAGGGAGAATACTCTGTTTAGGCTGAATTTCCTAACCTAGTGAGTCCCCCAGCAGCTTTGCTGGATTTCTGGAGTTTGTTTTTTCCATCCTGCCAAGAGTGAGACTCTTTTTTCCCACTCTTGGACATGTATGTCGGTAATTCCTTTGAAATGTCAATGTGTTCGATGGGCTATGGGGTCTTTTACTCCATAGGGTCTCATATGTTTTTCTATGTGTGTTACACAGCACCCTACGTGCCGTAACACGGGGGCGCCCTAGCGGGTCCCCCACCATAGACTCCATACCCGGGGACTGACTACTGTCCCCCCGGGCATGTAAAGTCACCATTGGCTTTACTAGACCTAAATTTACTAACAGAACTAGTACCAACCATCTTATTGTGGACGTACTAGTAGGGGTAATTCGATTACTCCTAGATCTGTTACTCGAGGGGGCACTTTCCCGTCCCCCCTCGTCGAGTTTTGGCTGGTGGCAGTGGAAACTACTTGTTATGTTCGACCCCGAACATAACCCTATGGGATTCGTCCCATTGTTAGAGATTGGCTCTTTTTCTCGTTAATCTCTAACGTACCACCGATCTACTTATCTTAAATAGGTTTATCGAGTGGTATTTTCTGCCAGAACTCGGTTTGTAAAATGGCATCTGTGTTCGTCTCTGTGACTCCTAAACCAAAGGTCGAGCCCTTTGTTCCACTTTTGGCGGGCTCTGTACAGAGACCCTCCAAAGTGGTGCCATTCTGTCTGGGTTACCACAGGGGTGTGGGAGGGGGTTTAGGCACCCTGGACCGAGTTGCCTTGCCAACTCCGGTCGCACTATGGAGTGATTGGCCCAGGTGGTGAGCCTTCCCACTCACCACTTAGCATGTGTTGATTGACAGCTAGGCTGAATGAATGGGGGACTTCTGCATAAAAGCAGGGCTTTTGGGACTGGATCTTCAGAAGTCGCCACAGGACCTAAGAATCCGACGAGGGTAACGCTGAGCCGACCTGCAACGACGACACCTCCGGTGGAGACCTGCTGAGCCGACTCACCACTTCCCAACGACAGAGGAGATCTCCCTGCCGGAGAGTCTCTTCCCCTGACTGGTGGGAACAACCAGTCCCCTTTGCTTTTTATTCGCCTCAGGACGCAGTGGTCGAATTGCCCGTGCAGAGCACCTCGGCAACCGGATAGCCACTACCACTGGACCGCGACCAAAAGATGGTGCCTTGTGACGGAGCACTCCGCGGCTGGTCTCTTCCCTGGTGGTGCACCGGACTTCACTTTCCTTCGACGACGAGATCATCTCTACTCTTGGCCAAGACCCGACGTGCATCCACCACCAGGAACAACTGCCCCCGCCGGAGCTGCCCTCCACAACAGGGTACCGTGTCCGCCTGGCTTCCCTTTCGTTCAGTTCGAGTGAGGTGTCTTAATCCTCTCCGTTCCGCTGGGTCGCCTCCAAGCTTTGCTCATTCTTTGTTCTGAACTGGTTCAATCTGCCGATAACAATTTGCTATAAAGACTTGAATGCATCTCCACTAGAGACTTTTCGGGACATCGCGCCTTGCCTCTCTCCGAGTGGGCCTGGCCTCTGAACTTTATGATCTATTGCGATTCTTGCCTTGCATTTTATCCGCGTAGGATTGAACTGTGTTGGTGTCATAACCTGCCTATCCTTTTCTCTCCCTTCCTAACTAATATTCGAGTGTCATCTAGGTTGAGGTATACACCTCTGTCTGAAAATAAGTGGTACCAGTAGAACCTAGAGTTTTCTACTTCGTAGAGTAATTGTGTTTGATTTGTTTGCCGTGATTTGCTTTAGTGTTTTCCCTAGATGTTGTGTTATAAATAAATACCTTGATATCTTTACACTAAGCCTTGTTGCGTGTTTGCTTGTCTTGCTGTAAAGAATTGCCCTATTTTGTACACTCCACATACTGCTCAACTTGTCTTGAGAGAAGTCTGACTGCTCAGCCACAGCTACCACGTGAATCTGTGTGGTGCAGACTGCTACCAAGTGGGTTCACCGCCAACGCCTGTAGTCCTAAATCTTTTGCAGTGGTCCCAGAGGGAACTGCACAGGTTTCCGCCTAACACTGGTGTACAGCGGTGGGATTTGTATCGAGTATACAGTTTAGAGTGCTTTTCGACACTCTAAGATAACTAACCACAAAACTTTGCACAAAAAGCAACTTTCAAAAAACATGTCTACGATGGAAACTTACAGTCAAGAGTCTTTGTCAGGTCAAAATACTGAGAGTTTGCGAGCTCTCTGTAGGCAAGCGAATCTTTCTGTAAGAGGCAAGAAGTTAGAACTAATAGAGAGATTGCTGGCGAATCAAAGTCTGGGTACTGGTTCAGAGGAACCAATCTCCCCAGCGAATGTAGACGACAGTAATGGTGTTGATCTGAATCGTAATTCTGATGATAGCGATGAAGAGGCTGACGAGGACGGAGAGGCTAACGAAACTGTCTCCCCCGCTCCTCTACCTGCCTTACCAGCTGTGCCTACGGGGCCCATACCAGGTCCCACAAGTAACCCTGCTTATTTTGAACTTGAAAAAATGAAGCTCGAACTAGAATACAAACGGTTCTTGGCTCAATCTGAACGAAACCAAGAACTCGAGTTCAGACGGATGAATGCCCAGGCTGAGCAGAAGCAAGCGAAGTTGAGACTCAGAGAAATAGAACTTAATCACGAATTGGAGATGAAAAAGTTGTCTATGGAAAATGCTTCTCTCTCCTCTGGTTCCTCTAGGAGCTCCAGTCCCAAAAGACCCCGGATGCCGAAGGAATTAGTGGGTATGTATGAACCGAGACTGGATGTGTTGGATTGGCTGAAACTGTTTGAATACAATCATGGGCTCCAGGACATCACCGGGAATGCGTTGCTTCCCTGGTTGTTCTCTAGGCTCCCTCCTGTTGCGACTGATGTGGTAATGGAGTTGGGGGAGGCGGATAAGACGGATTACGAAAGTGTGAAACTAGCTTTGATAGCTAGATTCGGGAAGACCTCTTCCCAGTATCTTAAGAGGTTTAGAACCCTCAAAAAGCATGATGGTACCCCTTGGGCTACCTGGGTGAGTGAAGGGTTGAAAAACTTAGAGGGATGGATTAAGGGTTACAAAGTGAACACTTATGAGGGTATGAGAAATCTTTTAATGTTGGAGTCTATTTATGATGCCTGTTCTCCTGAGCTCAGACAGCACTTGGCTGATTCGAAGGAATTGGATTCCAGGGCACTAGCAAAGGCTGCTGACTTGTGGGTTGCCAACAGGGCTACTCATAAGGATTCTGGGGCAACTCAGAAAAAGGATGAGGGAAAACAGCCTAAAAAAGACTCAAAAGAGAATTCGAATAACTCACATTCCAAAGAGGGCCACAAACAAAACCAGAAGGGTAAGCCACCGGGAAAACCACAGCAGAATAGTGTGTCTTCTGGTGCCAAACCGGAAGGAGGTCAGAACAAGCCACCATTACAGAAAGCATTCGGTAAATGCTTTGTTTGTGGCTCGACTGACCACGTGAAAGGAGATCCCAGATGTAAGGGTAAACCTTCAGGGGTCCAGCTTGTCTCCTTAGCCTTCGCTCCAGAGGAGGAAGTCCAAATGGCAAGTGGAATCTTTCTACTGCTAGCTGACGAACCCATTGGAGTCTCAGCCAGCGTTTCTTTAGTATCTCTGGGGTTGTGGGAACAACAGAATTTAGATGTCTATAATTCTATCCCCGATAATACTAAAGAGTATTATAAGGACAGTGTCCAGGTGAATGGTCAGGAGACTCCTGCCATTAGGGACACTGGGGCCAGCATAACTGTGGTGGATAAATCGTTTTTTCAGGCTGAGGATGTTGCTAAGGCACCCAAACGCCTCACCAAGTTAGCTGGAGGGCCTGTGCAGATGCTTCCCCAATTACCAGTTCTCATCCAGTGTAACGACATGACTGTGAAGATACCTGCAGCATACAGAGTGAGGTACCAGGACGCGTACTGTTGGGTAACGATTTGAAAACTCTCTGAGTTGTATCGCATACTCCCAGGCCTCCTAATAAACGGTTACAGGAGCTAACCAGACCCGCAAGAGAGAGGACCATGCGCGGTACTCTCCAGGAGATGATGAAGAAAGAAATCACTCCTGCTCCACTGGAATTGTCGGCCGCTGTCTCCAAGAAATCAGAAGCGAAGGGGAAACCTAAGACTTCTATCCCGAAACCAGCCGCCAGCATTCCAGTGCAGCCGACATGGACTTCCCCGCGGTTGTCCAACGTCACACCCGTAACTCCACCTCCAGCCGAGGCTGAGAGGGAGGTACAACCCTGCGTGGTAGAATTAGACTCTGAGGAAGAGCTAATGGAAGGCCAGGAACTCATTGGAGATCTGGATCCTGTTGACCATCCTGAGCTGCAGTCTTTACTGGCAGAAGGTGGACCCAGCAGGGCAGACTTCAGTAAGGGACAGAGAGAATGTCCAACTCTGGAAGGTCTTCGCCATCAGGCAGAAGCTCAGGCTGAAGGGCAAGAGCCTGGGAAATACAGGTTGCACTGGGAAGATGGCCTCTTCTACAGTGAACCGACCGAGTCTGCACCTGGAGACTACAAACGACTTGTAGTACCCCAAGAGAACAGACCACAGTTCTTGCAGTTAGCCCACGAGATTCCTTTGGCTGGTCACTTGAGTTTCAAGAAGACTAAGGAAAGGCTCTCGCTCTACTTCTATTGGCCAAAGATGGGGGCCGAAGTAGAAAAACACTGCAGGAGCTGCCACACCTGCCAGATCTCTGGTAAGGTTGGATCCAAGAATGTGGCACCGTTAGTGCCTCTCCCAGTTGTGGGAGTCCCATTTGAGAGAGTAGGGATTGACATCGTTGGTCCCCTTGATCCTCCAACCTCCTCAGGCAACAGGTTTATACTTGTTGTAGTAGACCATGCTACTAGGTATCCTGAGGCAATTCCTATGAGGACTGTTACAGCTCCGGCTGTGGCTAAGGCCCTCCTTGGTATTTTTACCAGGGTCGGGTTTCCTAAGGAAGTAATCTCTCACAGGGGGGTCAAACTTTATGTCCCACTACATGAAAGCCATGTGGAAAACCTGCGGAGTAACTTAAAAGTCCTCAACGGCTTACCACCCACAAACCAATGGGTTGGTAGAACGGTTCAACTGAACCATGAAGAGCATGATAGGTGCTTTAGAGGAACCCCTTTAGATGAAAAAATTGAAGGAGTGAATCTCTCCTCCAACCTGACACCCGAGCAACAAGAAGAGTGCAAATCTATGTTGAATCAGTTTGCATCTCTGTTCTCGCTCTCACCAGGCTTGACCCCTTGGGGCCAGCATGACATACTCACTGGTGACTGTCTGCCGGTCAAAAGCAGAGGATACCGCATTTCAGAAAACGTACGAACCCACATCAAAGGTGAGGTCAGCAAGATGCTTGATCTCGGGGTAATAGAGCCCTCTACTAGTCCCTGGTCTAGCCCAGTTGTGTTAGTACCAAAGGCCGGATCTAAAGAACTTAGATTCTGCGTGGATTATAGAGCTCTTAATGCAGTCACCAAGACTGATGCCCACCCTTTGCCAAGAACAGATGAGTTGGTGGATAAACTTGGCGCGGCCAAGTTCCTCAGCACATTTGACTTGACGTCAGGCTATTGGCAAATAGCCCTGACAGACCATGCAAAGGAGAAAACTGCATTTTCTACCCCCGTTGGCTTATACCAGTTTAAGGTAATGCCTTTCGGACTGAAGAATGCACCTGCTATGTTTCAACCGATGGTAAACCAGGTTCTGAATGGGATGGAGGACTTCTTCATGGCATATTTGGATGACATCGCAGTGTTCAGCAATTCCTGGGAAGAACATGTAACCCACCTGAGAGATGTTTTGCAGGCTCTTGGACGAGCCAATCTGACCATAAAGGCGAGTAAATGCCAAATTGGACAGAGTAAGGTAGTCTATCTTGGGCATGAGGTAGGCGGTGGAGAAATAAGGCCTTTGCTCAGTAAAATTGAAGCTGTGCAAAATTGGACAACACCGACTACTCAAACCCAGGTGAGAGCCTTCCTAGGCCTCACTGGGTATTACAGGAATTTCATAGAGAACTATGGGACCATAGCTTCTCCACTGAATGTCATCTCCTCGCCCAAATTCCCTAAAAAGGTTAAATGGAACGAGGAGTGCAATCAGGCTTTTGAAAACCTGAAACAGGCTCTTTGCCAAGCCCCAGTACTCAGAGCTCCTGATTACCGCCAACACTTCATTGTGCAGACAGACGCTTCCAATGTAGGGATAGGTGCCGTACTCAGTCAACTGGATGGGAAAGGTAGGGAGCACCCCGTTTGCTTCATCAGCCGCAAGCTGAAGGATCCTGAAACAAGGTGGGCAACAATCAAAAGAGAGTGCTTTGCTATCGTGTGGGCTCTGAAGAAGTTTAGGACGTACTTGTATGGTTCTACTTTTTTTATTCAGACTGACCACCAACCCTTGAGATGGTTAATGAAAATGAAAGGGGAAAACCCAAAACTATTGAGATGCTTGATCTGCCTGCAAGGGTTTGATTTCACCATTGAGCACAGGTCAGGGTGTCACCACCAAAATGCTGATGGTCTCTCTAGGATGTATGTCATCGACTAGAGCTATGAGATTCATCCAGGAGTGGATTAAATCCTCCTGTCCCTTAGTCTGGGGGGGGGCGAGTGTTAGGGAGAATTCTCTGTTTAGGCTGAATTTCCTAACCTAGTGAGTCCCCCAGCAGCTTTGCTGGATTTCTGGAGTTTATTTTTCCATCCTGCCAAGAGTGAGACTCTTTTTTCCCACTCTTGGACATGTATGTGGGTAATTCCTTTGAAATGTCAATGTGTTCGATGGGCTATGGGGTCTTTTACTCCATAGGGTCTCATATGTTTTTCTATGTGTGTTACACCGCACCCTACGTGCTGTAACACGGGGGCGCCCTAGCAGGTCCCCCACCATGGACTCCATACCCGGGGACTGACTATTGTCTCCCCGGGCATGTAAAGTCACCATTGGCTTTACTAGACCTAAATTTACTAACAGAACTAGTACCAACCATCTTATTGTGGACGTACTAGTAGGGGTAATTCGATTACTCCTAGATCTGTTACTCGAGGGGGCACTGTCCCGTCCCCCCTCGTCGAGTTTTGGCTGGTGGCAGTGGAAACTACTTGTTATGTTCGACCCCGAACATAACCCTATGGGATTCGTCCCATTGTTGGAGATTGGCTCTTTTTCTCGTTAATCTCTAACGTACCACCGATCTACTTATCTTAAATAGGTTTATCGAGTGGTATTTTCTGCCAGAACTCGGTTTGTAAAATGGCGTCTGTGTTCGTCTCTGTGACTCCTAAACCAAAGGTTGAGCCCTTTGTTCCACTTTTGGCGGGCTCTGTACAAAGACCCTCCAAAGTGGTGCCATTCTGTCTGGGTTACCACAGGGGAGTGGGAGGGGGTTTAGGCACCCTGGACGAGTTGCCTTGCCAACTCCGGTCGCACTCTGGAGTGATTGGCCCAGGTGGTGAGCCTTCCCGCTCACCACTTAGCATGTGTTGATTGACAGCTAGGCTGAATGAATGGGGGACTTCTGCATAAAAGCAGGGCTTTTGGGACTGGATCTTCAGAAGTCGCCACAGGACCTAAGAATCCGACGAGGGGAACGCTGAGCCGACCTGCAACGACGACACCTCCGGTGGAGCCCTGCTGAGCCGACTCACCACTTCCCGACGACAGAGGAGATCTCCCTGCCGGAGAGTCTCTTCCCCTGACTGGTGGGAACAACCAGTCCCCTTTGCTTTTTATTCGCCTCAGGACGCAGTGGTCGAATTGCCCGTGCAGAGCACCTCGGCAACCGGATAGCCACTACCACTGGACCGCGACCAAAAGGTGGTGCCTTGTGACGGAGCACTCCGCGGCTGGTCTCTTCCCTGGTGGTGCACCGGACTTCACATTCCTTCGACGACGAGATCATCTCTACTCTTGGCAAAGACCCGACGTGCATCCACCACCAGGAACAACAGCCCCGCCGGAGCTGCCCTCCACAACAAGGTACCGTGTCCGCCTGGCTTCCCTTTCGTTCGGTTCGAGTGAGGTGTCTTAATCCTCTCCGTTCCGCTGGGTCGCCTCCAAGCTTTGCTCATTCTTTGTTCTGAACTGGTTCAATCTGCCGATAACAATTTGCTATAAAGACTTGAATGCATCTCCACTAGAGACTTTTCGGGACATCGCGCCTTGCCTCTCTCCGAGTGGGCCTGGCCTCTGAACTTTATGATCTATTGCGATTCTTGCCTTCTTGCCTTGCATTTTATCCGCGTAGGATTGAACTGTGTTGATGTCATAACCTGCCTATCCTTTTCTCTCCCTTCCTAACTAATATTCGAGTGTCATCTAGGTTGAGGTATACACCTCTGTCTGAAAATAAGTGGTACCAGTAGAACCTAGAGTTGTCGATATTTTGCTAGGGGGATTGATTGTTTTCTACTTCGTAGAGTAATTGTGTTTGATTTGTTTGCCGTGATTTGCTTTAGTGTTTTCCCTAGATGTTGTGTTATAAATAAATACCTTGATATCTTTACACTAAGCCTCGTTGCGTGTTTGCTTGTCTTGCTGTGAAGAATTGCCCTATTCTGTACACTCCACATACTGCTCAACTTTTCTTGAGAGAAGTCTGACTGCTCAGCCACAGCTACCACGTGAATCTGTGTGGTGCAGACTGCTACCAAGTGGGTTCACCGCCAACGCCTGTAGTCCTAAATCTTTTGCAGTGGTCCCAGAGGGAACTGCACAGGTTTCCGCCTAACAGTCTCCCACCACCCCCACCCCCCAGCAGTGCAGGGACAGCCTCCACCAGGCCCCCACTCATGTCCCCCTGCACCACCACCCCCTAGCATCCAGGTACACCCTCCACCAGGCCCCCACACATGTCCAACTCATGTCTCCCACCACCCCCACCCCCCAGCATCCAGGGGCAGCCTCCACCAGGCCCCCACTCATGCCCAACTCATGTCTCCCACCACCCCACCACCCCCACCCCCCAGCAGTGCAGGGCACCCTCCACCAGGCCCCCACTCATGTCTCCCACCACCCCCACCCCCCAGCAGTGCAGGGGCAGCCTCCACCAGGCCTGCACTCATGTCTCCCACCACCCCCACCCTCCAGCATCCAGGGGCACCCTCCACCAGGCCCCCACTCATGTCTCCCACCACCCCCACCCCCCAGCATCCAGGGGCACCCTCCACCAGGCCCCCACTCATGTCCAACTCACGTCTCCCACCACCCCCACCCCCCAGCAGTGCAGGGCACCCTCCACCAGGCCCCTACACATGTCTCCCACCACCCCCACCCCCCAGCAGTGCAGGGCACCCTCCACCAGGCCCCCACTCATGTCCCCCTGCACCCCCACCCCTCAGCATCCAGAGGCACCCTCCACCAGGCCCCCACACATGTCTCCCACCACCCCCACCCCCCAACAGTGCTGGGGCAGCCTCCACCAGGCCCCCACTCATGTCTCCCATCACCCCCAGCAGTGCAGGGGCAGCCTCCACCAGGCCCCCACACATGTCTCCCACCACCCCCACCCCCCAGCAGTGCAGGGCACCCTCCACCAGGCCCCCACTCATGTCCCCCTGCACCCCCACCCCTCAGCATCCAGGGGCACCCTCCACCAGGCCCCCACACATGTCTCCCACCACCCCCACCCCCCAACAGTGCTGGGGAAGCCTCCACCAGGCCCCCACTCATGTCTCCCATCACCACCACCCCCAGCAGTGCAGAGCACCCCCAGCAGTGCAGGGCACCCTCCACCAGGCCCCCACACCTGTCTCCCACCACCCCCACCCCCCAGCAGTGCTGGGGCATCCTCCACCAGGCCCCCACTCATGTCTCCCATCACCCCCAGCAGTGCAGGGGCAGCCTCCACCAGGCCCCCACACATGTCTCCCACCACCCCCACCCCCCAGCAGTGCAGGGCACCCTCCACCAGGCCCCCACTCATGTCCCCCTGCACCCCCACCCCTCAGCATCCAGGGGCACCCTCCACCAGGCCCCCACACATGTCTCCCACCACCCCCACCCCCCCACCAGTGCTGGGGAAGCCTCCACCAGGCCCCCACTCATGTCTCCCATCACCACCACCCCCAGCAGTGCAGAGCACCCCCAGCAGTGCAGGGCACCCTCCACCAGGCCCCCACACCTGTCTCCCACCACCCCCACCCCCCAGCAGTGCTGGGGCATCCTCCACCAGGCCCCCACTCATGTCTCCCATCACCCCCACCCCCAGCACTGCAGGGGCAGCGTCCACCAGGCCCCCACGCATGTCTCCCACCACCCCCACCCCCCAGCAGTGCTGGGGCAGCCTCCACCAGGCCCCCACTCATGTCTCCCATCACCCCCATCCCCAGCAGTGCAGGGCACCCTCCACCAGGCCCCCACGCATGTCTCCCACCACCCCCACCCCCCAGCAGTGCAGGGACAGCCTCCACCAGGCCCCCACTCATGTCCCCCTGCACCCCCACCCCCCAGCATCCAGGGGCAGCCTCCACCAGGCCCCCACACATGTCTCCCACCACCCCCACCCCCCAGCAGTGCTGGGGCAGCCTCCACCAGGCCCCCACTCATGTCTCCCATCAACCCCACCCCTAGCAGTGCAGGGCACCCTCCACCAGGCCCCCACTCATGTCTCCCACCACCCCCACCCCCCAGCAGTGCAGGGGCAGCCTCCACCAGGCCCCGACTCATGTCCCCCTGAACACCCACCCCCCAGCATCCAGGTGCACCCTCCACCTGGCCCCCACACATGTCTCCCACCATCCCCACCCCCCAGCAGTGATGGGGCAGCCTCCACCAGGCCCCCACTCATGTCTCCCATCACCCCCACCCCTGGCAGTGCAGGGCACCCTCCACCAGCCCCCCACTCATGTCTCCCACCACCCCCACCCCCCAGCAGTGCAGGGGCATCCTCCACCAGGCCCCCACTCATGTCTCCCTGCACCCCCACCCCCCAGCATCCAGGGGCACCCTCCACCAGGCCCCCACACATGTCCAACTCATGTCTCCCACCACTCCCCAGCATCCAGGGGCAGCCTCCACCAGGCCCCCAATCATGTCCAACTCATGTCTCCCACCACCCCCCAGCATCCAGGGGCATCCTCCACCAGGCCCCCACTCATGTCTCCCATCACCCCCACCCCCAGCAGTGCAGGGGCAGCCTCCACCAGGCCCCCACGCATGTCTCCCACCACCCCCACCCCCCAGCAGTGCTGGGGCAGCCTCCACCAGGCCCCCACTCATGTCTCCCATCACCCCCACCCCTGGCAGTGCAGGGCACCCTCCACCAGCCCCCCACTCATGTCTCCCACCACCCCCACCCCCCAGCAGTGCAGGGGCATCCTCCACCAGGCCCCCACTCATGTCTCCCTGCACCCCTACCCCCCAGCATCCAGGGGCACCCTCCACCAGGCCCCCACACATGTCCAACTCATGTCTCCCACCACTCCCCAGCATCCAGGGGCAGCCTCCACCAGGCCCCCAATCATGTCCAACTCATGTCTCCCACCACCCCCCTGCACCCTCCACCAGGCCCCCACTCATGTCTCCCACCACCCCCACCCCCCAGCATCCAGGGGCACCCTCCACCAGGCACCCACTCATGTCCAACTCACGTCTCCCACCACCCCCACCCCCCAGCAGTGCAGGGCACCCTCCACCAGGCCCCTACACATGTCTCCCACCACCCCCACCCCCCAGCAGTGCAGGGCACCCTCCACCAGGCCCCCACTCATGTCCCCCTGCACCCCCACCCCTCAGCATCCAGGGGCACCCTCCACCAGGCCCCCACACATGTCTCCCACCACCCCCACCCCCCAACAGTGCTGGGGCAGCCTCCACCAGGCCCCCACTCATGTCTCCCATCACCCCCAGCAGTGCAGGGGCAGCCTCCACCAGGCCCCCACACATGTCTCCCACCACCCCCACCCCCCAGCAGTGCAGGGCACCCTCCACCAGGCCCCCACTCATGTCCCCCTGCACCCCCACCCCTCAGCATCCAGGGGCACCCTCCACCAGGCCCCCACACATGTCTCCCACCACCCCCACCCCCCAACAGTGCTGGGGAAGCCTCCACCAGGCCCCCACTCATGTCTCCCATCACCACCACCCCCAGCAGTGCAGAGCACCCCCAGCAGTGCAGGGCACCCTCCACCAGGCCCCCACACCTGTCTCCCAGCACCCCCACCCCCCAGCAGTGCTGGGGCATCCTCCACCAGGCCCCCACTCATGTCTCCCATCACCCCCAGCAGTGCAGGGGCAGCCTCCACCAGGCCCCCACACATGTCTCCCACCACCCCCACCCCCCAGCAGTGCAGGGCACCCTCCACCAGGCCCCCACTCATGTCCCCCTGCACCCCCACCCCTCAGCATCCAGGGGCACCCTCCACCAGGCCCCCACACATGTCTCCCACCACCCCCACCCCCCCACCAGTGCTGGGGAAGCCTCCACCAGGCCCCCACTCATGTCTCCCATCACCACCACCCCCAGCAGTGCAGAGCACCCCCAGCAGTGCAGGGCACCCTCCACCAGGCCCCCACACCTGTCTCCCACCACCCCCACCCCCCAGCAGTGCTGGGGCATCCTCCACCAGGCCCCCACTCATGTCTCCCATCACCCCCACCCCCAGCACTGCAGGGGCAGCGTCCACCAGGCCCCCACGCATGTCTCCCACCACCCCCACCCCCCAGCAGTGCTGGGGCAGCCTCCACCAGGCCCCCACTCATGTCTCCCATCACCCCCATCCCCAGCAGTGCAGGGCACCCTCCACCAGGCCCCCACGCATGTCTCCCACCACCCCCACCCCCCAGCAGTGCAGGGACAGCCTCCACCAGGCCCCCACTCATGTCCCCCTGCACCCCCACCCCCCAGCATCCAGGGGCAGCCTCCACCAGGCCCCCACACATGTCTCCCACCACCCCCACCCCCCAGCAGTGCTGGGGCAGCCTCCACCAGGCCCCCACTCATGTCTCCCATCAACCCCACCCCTAGCAGTGCAGGGCACCCTCCACCAGGCCCCCACTCATGTCTCCCACCACCCCCACCCCCCAGCAGTGCAGGGGCAGCCTCCACCAGGCCCCGACTCATGTCCCCCTGAACACCCACCCCCCAGCATCCAGGTGCACCCTCCACCTGGCCCCCACACATGTCTCCCACCATCCCCACCCCCCAGCAGTGATGGGGCAGCCTCCACCAGGCCCCCACTCATGTCTCCCATCACCCCCACCCCTGGCAGTGCAGGGCACCCTCCACCAGCCCCCCACTCATGTCTCCCACCACCCCCACCCCCCAGCAGTGCAGGGGCATCCTCCACCAGGCCCCCACTCATGTCTCCCTGCACCCCCACCCCCCAGCATCCAGGGGCACCCTCCACCAGGCCCCCACACATGTCCAACTCATGTCTCCCACCACTCCCCAGCATCCAGGGGCAGCCTCCACCAGGCCCCCAATCATGTCCAACTCATGTCTCCCACCACCCCCCAGCATCCAGGGGCATCCTCCACCAGGCCCCCACTCATGTCTCCCATCACCCCCACCCCCAGCAGTGCAGGGGCAGCCTCCACCAGGCCCCCACGCATGTCTCCCACCACCCCCACCCCCCAGCAGTGCTGGGGCAGCCTCCACCAGGCCCCCACTCATGTCTCCCATCGCCCCCATCCCCAGCAGTGCAGGGCACCCTCCACCAGGCCCCCACTCATGTCTCCCACCACCCCCACCCCCCAGCAGTGCAGGGACAGCCTCCACCAGGCCCCCGCTCATGTCCCCCTGCACCCCCACCCCCCAGCATCCAGGGGCACCTTCCACCAGGCCCCCACACATGTCTCTCACCACCCCCACCCCCCAGCAGTGCTGGGGCAGCCTCCACCAGGCCCCCACTTATTTCTCCCATCACCCCCACCCCCAGAAGTGCAGGGGCAGCCTCCACCAGGCCCCCACACATGTCTCCCACCACCCCCACCCCCCAGCAGTGCTGGGGCAGCCTCCACCAGGCCCCCACTCATGTCTCCCATCACCCCCACCCCCAGCAGTGCAGGGCACCCTCCACCAGCCCCCCACTCATGTCTCCCACCACCCCCACCCCCCAGCAGTGCAGGGGCAGCCTCCACCAGGCACCCACTCATGTCTCCCTGCACCCCCACCCCCCAGCATCCAGGGGCACCCTCCACCAGGCCCCCACACATGTCCAACTCATGTCTCCCACCACCCCCCAGCATCCAGGGGCAGCCTCCACCAGGCCCCCACTCATGTCCAACTCATGTCACCCACTACCCCCACCCCCCAGCAGTGCAGGGTACCCTCCACCAGGCCCCCAATCTTGTCTCCCACCACCCCCCAGCAGTGCAGGGGCAGCCTCCACCAGGCCCCCACTCATGTCTCCCACCACCCCCACCCCCCAGCATCCAGGGGCACCCTCCACCAGGCCCCCACTCATGTCTCCCACCACCCCCACCCCCCAGCATCCAGGGGCACCCTCCACCAAGCCCCCACTCATGTCCAACTCATGTCTCCCACCACCCCCACCCCCCAGCAGTGCAGGGCACCCTCCACCAGGCCCACTCTCATGTCTCCCACCACCCCCACCCCCCAGCATCCAGGGGCACCCTCCACCAGGCCCCCACACATGTCTCCCACCACCCCGACCCCCCAGCAGTGCAGGGGCAGCCTCCACCAGGCCCCCACTCTTGTCTCCCACCACCCCCACCCCCCAGCAGTGCAGGGGTACCCTCCACCAGGCCCCCACTCATGTCTCCCATCACCCCCAACCACCAGCAGTGCAGGGGCAGCCTCCACCAGGCCCCCACTCATGTCCCCCTGCACCCCCACCCCCCAGCATCCAGGGGCAACCTCCACCAGGCCCCCACACATGTCTCCCACCACCCCCACCCCCCTGAAGCAGTGCTGGGGCAGCCTCCACCAGGCCCCCACTCATGTCTCCCACCTCTCCCACCCCCCAGCAGTGCAGGGGCAGCCTCCACCAGGCCCCCACTCATGTCTCCCACCACCCCCACCCCCAGCAGTGCAGGGGCAGCGTCCACCAGGCCCCCACTCATGTCCTCCATCACCCCCACCCCCCAGCAGTGCAGGGCATCCTCCACCAGGCCCCCACACATGTCCCCCTGCACCCCCACCCCCAGCATCCAGGGGCACCCTCCACCACGCCCCCACTCATGTCTCCCACCACCCCCACCCCCAGCATCCAGGGGCAGCCTCCACCAGGCCCCCACTCATGTCCCCATCACCCCCACCCCCCAGCAGTGCAGGGCACCCTCCACCAGGCCCCCACACATGTCCCCCTGCACCCCCACCCCCAGCATCCAGGGGCACCCTCCACCACGCCCCCACTCATGTCTCCCACCACCCCCACCCCCCAGCATCCAGGGGCACCCTCCACCAGGCCCCCACTCATGTCCAACTCATGTCTCCCACCACCCCCACCCCCCAGCAGTGCAGGGCACCCTCCACCAGGCCCCCACTCATGTCCCCCTGCACCCACACCCCTCAGCATCCTGGGGCACCCCCCACCAGGCCCCCACACATGTCTCCCACCACCCCCACCCCCCAGCAGTGCAGGGCACCCTCCACCAGGCCCCCACACATGTCCCCCTGCACCCCCACCCCCCAGCATCCAGGGGCACCCTCCACCGGGCCCCCACTCATGTCTCCCACCACCCCCACCCCCCAGCATCCAGGGGCACCCTCCACCAGGCCCCCACTCATGTCCAACTCATGTCTCCCACCCCCCCACCACCCAGCAGTGCAAGGCACCCTCCACCAGGCCCCCACACATGTCTCCCACCACCCCCAACACCCAGCAGTGCTGGGGCAGCCTCCATCAGGCCCCCACTCATGTCTCCCATCACCTCCAGCAGTGCAGGGGCAGCCTCCACCAGGCCCACACACATGTCTCCCACCACCCCCACCCCCCAGCAGTGCAGGGCAGCCTCCACCAGGCCCCCACTCGTGTCTCCCACCACCCCCACCACCCAGCATCCAGGGGCACCCTCCACCAGGCCCCCACTCATGTCCAATTCATGTCTCCCACCACCCCCACCCCCCAGCAGTGCAGGGCACCCTCCACCAGGCCCCCACACATGTCTCCCACCACCCCCACCCCCCAGCAGTGCAGGGCCCCCTCCACCAGGCCCCCACTCATGTCCCCCTGCACCCCCACCCCTCAGCATCCAGGGGCACCCTCCACCAGGCCCCCACACATGTCTCCCACCATCCCCACCCCCCAGTAGTGCTGGGGCTGCCTCCACCAGGCCCCCACTCATGTCTCCCATCACCCCAGCAGTGCAGGGGCAGCCTCCACCAGGCCCCCACACATGTCTCCCACCACCCCCACCCCCCAGCAGTGCAGGGCACCCTCCACCAGGCCCCCACTCATGTCCCCCTGCACCCCCGCTCCCCTCAACATCCAGGGGCACCCTCCACCAGGCCCCCACACATGTCTCCCACCACCCCCACCACCCAGCAGTGCTGGGGAAGCCTCCACCAGGCCCCCACTCATGTCTCTCATCACCCCCACCCCCAGCAGTGCAGAGCACCCCCACCCCTCAGCATCCAGGGGCACCCTCCACCAGGCCCCCACACATGTCTCCCACCACCCTCACCCCCCCAGCAGTGCTGGGGCATCCTCCACCAGGCCCCCACTCATGTCTCCCATCACCCCCACCCCCAGCAGTGCAGGGGCAGCCTCCACCAGGCCCCCACGCATGTCTCCCACCACCTTCACCCCCCAGCAGTGCTGGGGCAGCCTCCACCAGGCCCCCACTCATGTCTCCAATCAACCCCACCCCCAGCAGTGCAGGGCACCCTCCAACAGGCCCCCACTCATGTCTCCCACCACCCCCACCCCCCAGCAGTGCAGGGGCAGCCTCCACCAGGCCCCACTCATGTCCCCCTGCACACCCACCCCCCAGCATCCAGGGGCACCCTCCACCAGGCCCCCACACATGTCTCCCACCACCCCCACCCCCCAGCAGTGCTGGGGCAGCCTCCACCAGGCCCCCACTCATGTCTCCCATCACCCCCACCCCCGGCAGTGCAGGGCACCCTCCACCAGGCCCCCACTCATGTCTCCCACCGCCCCCACCCCCCAGCAGTGCAGGGGCAGCCTCCACCAGGCCCCCACTCATGTCCCCCTGCACCCCCACCCCCCAGCATCCAGGGGCACCCTCCACCAGGCCCCCACACATGTCCAACTCATGTCTCCCACCACCCCCCAGCATCCAGGGGCAGCCTCCACCAGGCCCCCACTTATGTCCAACTCATGTCTCCCACCACCCCCACCCCCCAGCAGTGCAGGGTACCCTCCGCCAGGCCCCCACTCATGTCTCCCACCACCCCCACCCCCCAGCATCCACGGGCACCCTCCACTAGGCCCCCACTCATGTCTCCCACCACCCCCACCCCCCAGCATCCAGGGGCACCCTCCACCAAGCCCCCACTCATGTCCAACTCATGTCTCCCACCACCCCAACCCCCAGCAGTGCAGGGCACCCTCCACCAGGCCCCCTCTCATGTCTCCCACCACCCCCACCCCCCAGCATCCAGGGGCACCCTCCACCAGGCCCCCACACATGTCTCCCACCACCCCCACCCCCTAGCAGTGCAGGGGCAGCCTCCACCAGGCCTCCACCAGGCCCCCACTCTTGTCTCCCACCACCCCCACACCCCAGCAGTGCAGGGGTACCCTCCACCAGGCCCCCACTCATGTCTCCCATCACCCCCAACCACCAGCAGTGCAGGGGCAGCCTCCACCAGGCCCCCACTCATGTCTCCCACCACCCCCACCCCCCAGCATCCAGGGGCACCCTCCACCAAGCCCCCACTCATGTCCAACTCATGTCTCCCACCACCCCCACCCCCAGCAGTGCAGGGCACCCTCCACCAGGCCCCCTCTCATGTCTCCCACCACCCCCACCCCCCAGCAGTGCAGGGCACCCTCCACCAGGCCCCCACTCATGTCCCCCTGCACCCCCGCTCCCCTCAACATCCAGGGGCACCCTCCACCAGGCCCCCACACATGTCTCCCACCACCCCCACCACCCAGCAGTGCTGGGGAAGCCTCCACCAGGCCCCCACTCATGTCTCTCATCACCCCCACCCCCAGCAGTGCAGAGCACCCCCACCCCTCAGCATCCAGGGGCACCCTCCACCAGGCCCCCACACATGTCTCCCACCACCCCCACCCCCCCAGCAGTGCTGGGGCATCCTCCACC
Source organism: Ambystoma mexicanum (assembly GCF_040938575.1). Lineage (NCBI taxonomy): Eukaryota > Metazoa > Chordata > Amphibia > Caudata > Ambystomatidae > Ambystoma > Ambystoma mexicanum. The sequence continues at coordinate 708,396,480 of NC_090921.1, read as the reverse complement.
AGGCCCCCACTCATGTCTCCCATCACCCCCACCCCCAGCAGTGCAGGGGCAGCCTCCACCAGGCCCCCACGCATGTCTCCCACCACCTTCACCCCCCAGCAGTGCTGGGGCAGCCTCCACCAGGCCCCCACTCATGTCTCCAATCAACCCCACCCCCAGCAGTGCAGGGCACCCTCCACCAGGCCCCCACTCATGTCTCCCACCACCCCCACCCCCCAGCAGTGCAGGGGCAGCCTCCACCAGGCCCCACTCATGTCCCCCTGCACACCCACCCCCCAGCATCCAGGGGCACCCTCCACCAGGCCCCGACACATGTCTCCCACCACCCCCACCCCCCAGCAGTGCTGGGGCAGCCTCCACCAGGCCCCCACTCATGTCTCCCATCACCCCCACCCCCGGCAGTGCAGGGCACCCTCCACCAGGCCCCCACTCATGTCTCCCACCGCCCCCACCCCCCAGCAGTGCAGGGGCAGCCTCCACCAGGCCCCCACTCATGTCCCCCTGCACCCCCACCCCCCAGCATCCAGGGGCACCCTCCACCAGGCCCCCACACATGTCCAACTCATGTCTCCCACCACCCCCCAGCATCCAGGGGCAGCCTCCACCAGGCCCCCACTTATGTCCAACTCATGTCTCCCACCACCCCCACCCCCCAGCAGTGCAGGGTACCCTCCGCCAGGCCCCCACTCATGTCTCCCACCACCCCCACCCCCCAGCATCCACGGGCACCCTCCACTAGGCCCCCACTCATGTCTCCCACCACCCCCACCCCCCAGCATCCAGGGGCACCCTCCACCAAGCCCCCACTCATGTCCAACTCATGTCTCCCACCACCCCAACCCCCAGCAGTGCAGGGCACCCTCCACCAGGCCCCCTCTCATGTCTCCCACCACCCCCCAGCATCCAGGGGCACCCTCCACCAGGCCCCCACACATGTCTCCCACCACCCCCACCCCCTAGCAGTGCAGGGGCAGCCTCCACCAGGCCCCCACTCTTGTCTCCCACCACCCCCACACCCCAGCAGTGCAGGGGTACCCTCCACCAGGCCCCCACTCATGTCTCCCATCACCCCCAACCACCAGCAGTGCAGGGGCAGCCTCCACCAGGCCCCCACTCATGTCTCCCACCACCCCCACCCCCCAGCATCCAGGGGCACCCTCCACCAAGCCCCCACTCATGTCCAACTCATGTCTCCCACCACCCCCACCCCCAGCAGTGCAGGGCACCCTCCACCAGGCCCCCTCTCATGTCTCCCACCACCCCCACCCCCCAGCATCCAGGGGCACCCTCCACCAGGCCCCCACACATGTCTCCCACCACCCCCACCCCCTAGCAGTGCAGGGGCAGCCTCCACCAGGCCCCCACTCTTGTCTCCCACCACCCCCACACCCCAGCAGTGCAGGGGTACCCTCCACCAGGCCCCCACTCATGTCTCCCATCACCCCCCAACTACCAGCAGTGCAGGGGCAGCCTCCACCAGGCCCCCACTCATGTCCCCCTGCACCCCCACCCTCCAGCATCCAGGGGCACCCTCCACCAGGCCCCCACACATGCCTCCCACCACCCCCACCCCCCAGCAGTGCTGGGGCAGCCTCCACCAGGCCCCCACCCATGTCTCCCAGCACCCCCACCCCCCAGCAGTGCAGGGGCAGCCTCCACCAGGCCCCCACTCATGTCCCCCATCACCCCCACCCCCCAGCAGTGCAGGGCACCCTCCACCAGGCCCCCACACATGTCCCCCTGCACCCCCACCCCCAGCATCCAGGGGCACCCTCCACCAGGCCCCCACTCATGTCTCCCACCACCCCCACCCCCCGGCATCCAGGGGCACCCTCCACCAGGCCCCCACCCCTGTCCCCCTGCACCCCCAACCCTCAGCATCCAGGGGCACCCTCCACCAGGCCCCCCACATATCTCCCACCACCCCCACCCCCCAGCAGTGCAGGGCACCCTCCTCCAGGCCCCCACACATGTCCCCCTGCACCCCCACCCCCCAGCATCCAGGGGCACCCTCCACCGGGCCCCCACTCATGTCTCCCACCACCCCCACTCCCCAGCATCCAGGGGCACCCTCCACCAGGCCCCCACTCATGTCCAACTCATGGCTCCCACCCCCCCCGCCCCCCAGCAGTGCAGGGGCAGCCTCCACCAGGCCCCCACTCATGTCCCCCTGCACCCCCACCCCCAGCATCCAGGAGCAGCCTCCACCAGGCCCCCACACATGTCCCCCTGCACCCCCACCCCCCAGCAGTGCAGGGCACCCTCCACCAGGCCCCCACTCATGTCCCCCTGCACCCCCACCCCCAAGCATCCAGGGGCACCCTCCACCAGGCCCCCACACATGTCCAACTCATGTCTCCCACCACCCCACCCCCCAGCATCCAGGGGCAGCCTCCACCAGGCCCCCACTCATGTCCAACTCATGTCTCCCACCACCCCCACCCCCCAACAGTGCAGGGCACCCTCCACCAGGCCCCCACTCATGTCTCCCACCACCCCCACCCCCCAGCAGTGCAGGGGCAGCCTCCACCAGGCCCCACTCATGTCTCCCACCACCCCCACCCCCCAGCATCCAGGGGCACCCTCCACCAGGCCCCCACTCATGTCTCCCATCACCCCCACCCCCCAGCATCCAGGGGCAACCTCCACCAAGCCCCCACTCATGTCCAACTCATGTCTCCCACCACCCCCACCCCCCAGCAGTGCAGGGCACCCTCCACCAGGCCCCCTCTCATGTCTCCCACCACCCCCACCCACCAGCATCCAGGGGCACCCTCCACCAGGCCCCCACACATGTCTCCCACCACCCCCACCCCCCAGCAGTGCAGGGGCAGCCTCCACCAGGCCCCCACTTATGTCTCCCACCACCCCTACCCCCCAGCAGTGCAGGGGTACCCTCCACCAGGCCCCCACTCATGTCTCCCATCACCCCCAACCACCAGCAGTGCAGGGGCAGCGTCCACCAGGCCCCCACTCATGTCCCCCTGTACCCCCACCCCCCAGCATCCAGGTGCACCCTCCACCAGGCCCCCACACATGTCTCCCACCACCCCAACCCCCCAGCAGTGCTGGGGCAGCCTCCACCAGGCCCCCCACTCATGTCTCCCACCTCCCCCACCCCCCAGCAGTGCAGGGGCAGCCTCCACCAGGCCCCCACTCATGTCTCCCACCACCCCCACCCCCGAGAAGTGCAGGGGCAGCCTCCACCAGGCCCCCACTCATGTCCCCATCACCCCCACCCCCCAGCAGTGCAGGGGCAGCCTCCACCAGGCCCCCACTCATGTCTCCCACCACCCCCACCCCCCAGCAGTGCAGGGGCAGCCTCCACCAGGCCCCCACTCATGTCCCAATCACCCCCACCCCCCAGCAGTGCAGGGCACCCTCCACCAGGCCCCCACACATGTCCCCCTGCACCCCCACCCCCCAGCATCCAGGGGCACCCTCCACCAGGCCCCCACTCATGTCTCCCACCCCCCCCACCCCCCAGCATCCAGGGGCACCCTCCGCCAGGCCCCCACTCATGTCCAACTCATGTCTCCCACCACCCCCACCCCCCAGCAGTGCAGGGCACCCTCCACCAGGCCCCCACTCATGTCCCCCTGCAGCCCCACCCCTCAGCATCCTGGGGCACCCTCCACCAGGCCCCCACACATGTCTCCCAACACCCCCACCCCCCAGCAGTGCAGGGCATCCTCCACCAGGCCCCCACACATGTCCCCCTGCACCCCCACCCCCCAGCATCCAGGGGAACCCTCCACCGGGCCCCCACTCATGTCTCCCACCACCCCCATCCCCCAGCATCCAGGGCCACCCTCCGCCAGGCCCCCACTCATGTCCAACTCATGTCTCCCACCCCCCCACCACCCAGCAGTGCAGGGCACCCTCCACCAGGCCCCCACACATGTCTCCCACCACCCCCACCACCCAGCAGTGCTGGGGCAGCCTCCGCCAGGGCCCCACTCATGTCTCCCATCACCCCCACCCCCAGCAGTGCAGGGGTAGCCTCCACCAGGCCCCCACACATGTCTCCCACCACCCCCACCCCCCAGCAGTGCAGGGCACCCTCCACCAGGCCCCCACTCATGTCCCCCTGCACCCCCAGCATCCAGGGGCACCCTCCACGAGGCCCCCACACATGTCTCCCACCACCCCCACCCCCCAGTAGTGCTGGGGCAGCCTCCACCAGGCCCCCACTCATGTCTCCCACCTCCCCCACCCCCCAGCAGTGCAGGGGCAGCCTCCACCAGGCCCCCACTCATGTCTCCCACCACCCCCACCACCCAGCAGTGCAGGGGCAGCCTCCACCAGGCCCCCACTCATGTCCCCATCACCCCCACCCCCCAGCAGTGCAGGGGCAGCCTCCACCAGGCCCCCACTCATGTCCCCCACCACCCCCACCCCCCAGCAGTGCAGGGGCAGCCTCCACCAGGCCCCCACTCATGTCCCCATCACCCCGACCCCCCAGCAGTGCAGGGCACCCTCCACCAGGCCCCCACACATGTCCCCCTGCACCCCACCCCCCAGCATCCAGGGGCACCCTCCACCAGGCCCCCACTCATGTCTCCCACCACCCCCACCCCCCAGCATCCAGGGGCACCCTCCACCAGGCCCCCACTCATGTCCAACTCATGTCTCCCACCGCCCCCACCCCCCAGCAGTGCAGGGCACCCTCCACCAGGCCCCCACTCATGTCCCCCTGCACCCCCACCCCTCAGCATCCTGGGGCACCCTCCACCAGGCCCCCACACATGTCTCCCAACACCCCCACCCCCCAGCAGTGCAGGGCACCCTCCACCAGGCCCCCACACATGTCCCCCTGCACCCCCACCCCCCAGCATCCAGGGGCACCCTCCACCGGGCCCCCACTCATGTCTCCCACCACCCCCACCCTCCAGCATCCAGGTGCACCCTCCACCAGGCCCCCACACATGTCTCCCACCACCCCAACCCCCCAGCAGTGCTGGGGCAGCCTCCACCAGGCCCCCCACTCATGTCTCCCACCTCCCCCACCCCCCAGCAGTGCAGGGGCAGCCTCCACCAGGCCCCCACTCATGTCTCCCACCACCCCCACCCCCCAGAAGTGCAGGGGCAGCCTCCACCAGGCCCCCACTCATGTCCCCATCACCCCCACCCCCCAGCAGTGCAGGGGCAGCCTCCACCAGGCCCCCACTCATGTCTCCCACCACCCCCACCCCCCAGCAGTGCAGGGGCAGCCTCCACCAGGCCCCCACTCATGTCCCAATCACCCCCACCCCCCCAGCAGTGCAGGGCACCCTCCACCAGGCCCCCACACATGTCCCCCTGCACCCCCACCCCCCAGCATCCAGGGGCACCCTCCACCAGGCCCCCACTCATGTCTCCTACCCCCCCCCCACCCCCCAGCATCCAGGGGCACCCTCCACCAGGCCCCCACTCATGTCCAACTCATGTCTCCCACCACCCCCACCCCCCAGCAGTGCAGGGCACCCTCCACCAGGCCCCCACTCATGTCCCCCTGCAGCCCCACCCCTCAGCATCCTGGGGCACCCTCCACCAGGCCCCCACACATGTCTCCCAACACCCCCACCCCCCAGCAGTGCAGGGCACCCTCCACCAGGCCCCCACACATGTCCCCCTGCACCCCCACCCCCCAGCATCCAGGGGAACCCTCCACCGGGCCCCCACTCATGTCTCCCACCACCCCCATCCCCCAGCATCCAGGGCCACCCTCCGCCAGGCCCCCACTCATGTCCAACTCATGTCTCCCACCCCCCCACCACCCAGCAGTGCAGGGCACCCTCCACCAGGCCCCCACACATGTCTCCCACCACCCCCACCACCCAGCAGTGCTGGGGCAGCCTCCGCCAGGGCCCCACTCATGTCTCCCATCACCCCCACCCCCAGCAGTGCAGGGGTAGCCTCCACCAGGCCCCCACACATGTCTCCCACCACCCCCACCCCCCAGCAGTGCAGGGCACCCTCCACCAGGCCCCCACTCATGTCCCCCTGCACCCCCAGCATCCAGGGGCACCCTCCACGAGGCCCCCACACATCTCTCCCACCACCCCCACCCCCCAGTAGTGCTGGGGCAGCCTCCACCAGGCCCCCACTCATGTCTCCCACCTCCCCCACCCCCCAGCAGTGCAGGGGCAGCCTCCACCAGGCCCCCACTCATGTCTCCCACCACCCCCACCCCCCAGCAGTGCAGGGGCAGCCTCCACCAGGCCCCCACTCATGTCCCCATCACCCCCACCCCCCAGCAGTGCAGGGGCAGCCTCCACCAGGCCCCCACTCATGTCCCCCACCACCCCCACCCCCCAGCAGTGCAGGGGCAGCCTCCACCAGGCCCCCACTCATGTCCCCATCACCCCCACCCCCCAGCAGTGCAGGGCACCCTCCACCAGGCCCCCACACATGTCCCCCTGCACCCCACCCCCCAGCATCCAGGGGCACCCTCCACCAGGCCCCCACTCATGTCTCCCACCACCCCCACCCCCCAGCATCCAGGGGCACCCTCCACCAGGCCCCCACTCATGTCCAACTCATGTCTCCCACCGCCCCCACCCCCCAGCAGTGCAGGGCACCCTCCACCAGGCCCCCACTCATGTCCCCCTGCACCCCCACCCCTCAGCATCCTGGGGCACCCTCCACCAGGCCCCCACACATGTCCCCCTGCACCCCCACCCCCCAGCATCCAGGGGCACCCTCCACCGGGCCCCCACTCATGTCTCCCACCACCCCCACCCTCCAGCATCCAGGTGCACCCTCCACCAGGCCCCCACACATGTCTCCCACCACCCCAACCCCCCAGCAGTGCTGGGGCAGCCTCCACCAGGCCCCCCACCCATGTCTCCCACCTCCCCCACCCCCCAGCAGTGCAGGGGCAGCCTCCACCAGGCCCCCACTCATGTCTCCCACCACCCCCACCCCCCAGAAGTGCAGGGGCAGCCTCCACCAGGCCCCCACTCATGTCCCCATCACCCCCACCCCCCAGCAGTGCAGGGGCAGCCTCCACCAGGCCCCCACTCATGTCTCCCACCACCCCCACCCCCCAGCAGTGCAGGGGCAGCCTCCACCAGGCCCCCACTCATGTCCCAATCACCCCCACCCCCCAGCAGTGCAGGGCACCCTCCACCAGGCCCCCACACATGTCCCCCTGCACCCCCACCCCCCAGCATCCAGGGGCACCCTCCACCAGGCCCCCACTCATGTCTCCCACCCCCCCCACCCCCCAGCATCCAGGGGCACCCTCCACCAGGCCCCCACTCATGTCCAACTCATGTCTCCCACCACCCCCACCCCCCAGCAGTGCAGGGCACCCTCCACCAGGCCCCCACTCATGTCCCCCTGCAGCCCCACCCCTCAGCATCCTGGGGCACCCTCCACCAGGCCCCCACACATGTCTCCCAACACCCCCACCCCCCAGCAGTGCAGGGCACCCTCCACCAGGCCCCCACACATGTCCCCCTGCACCCCCACCCCCCAGCATCCAGGGGAACCCTCCACCGGGCCCCCACTCATGTCTCCCACCACCCCCATCCCCCAGCATCCAGGGCCACCCTCCGCCAGGCCCCCACTCATGTCCAACTCATGTCTCCCACCCCCCCACCACCCAGCAGTGCAGGGCACCCTCCACCAGGCCCCCACACATGTCTCCCACCACCCCCACCACCCAGCAGTGCTGGGGCAGCCTCCGCCAGGGCCCCACTCATGTCTCCCATCACCCCCACCCCCAGCAGTGCAGGGGTAGCCTCCACCAGGCCCCCACACATGTCTCCCACCACCCCCACCCCCCAGCAGTGCAGGGCACCCTCCACCAGGCCCCCACTCATGTCCCCCTGCACCCCCAGCATCCAGGGGCACCCTCCACGAGGCCCCCACACATGTCTCCCACCACCCCCACCCCCCAGTAGTGCTGGGGCAGCCTCCACCAGGCCCCCACTCATGTCTCCCACCTCCCCCACCCCCCAGCAGTGCAGGGGCAGCCTCCACCAGGCCCCCACTCATGTCTCCCACCACCCCCACCCCCCAGCAGTGCAGGGGCAGCCTCCACCAGGCCCCCACTCATGTCCCCATCACCCCCACCCCCCAGCAGTGCAGGGGCAGCCTCCACCAGGCCCCCACTCATGTCCCCCACCACCCCCACCCCCCAGCAGTGCAGGGGCAGCCTCCACCAGGCCCCCACTCATGTCCCCATCACCCCCACCCCCCAGCAGTGCAGGGCACCCTCCACCAGGCCCCCACACATGTCCCCCTGCACCCCACCCCCCAGCATCCAGGGGCACCCTCCACCAGGTCCCCACTCATGTCTCCCACCACCCCCACCCCCCAGCATCCAGGGGCACCCTCCACCAGGCCCCCACTCATGTCCAACTCATGTCTCCCACCGCCCCCACCCCCCAGCAGTGCAGGGCACCCTCCACCAGGCCCCCACTCATGTCCCCCTGCACCCCCACCCCTCAGCATCCTGGGGCACCCTCCACCAGGCCCCCACACATGTCTCCCAACACCCCCACCCCCCAGCAGTGCAGGGCACCCTCCACCAGGCCCCCACACATGTCCCCCTGCACCCCCACCCCCCAGCATCCAGGGGCACCCTCCACCGGGCCCCCACTCATGTCTCCCACCACCCCCACCCTCCAGCATCCAGGGGCACCCTCCGCCAGGCCCCCACTCATGTCCAACTCATTTCTCCCACCCCCCCCACCACCCAGCAGTGCAGGGCACCCTCCACCAGGCCCCCACACATGTCTCCCACCACCCCCACCACCCAGCAGTGCTGGGGCAGCCTCCACCAGGCCCCCACTCATGTCTCCCATCACCCCCACCCCCAGCAGTGCAGGGGTAGCCTCCACCAGGCCCCCACACATGTCTCCCACCACCCCCACCCCCCAGCAGTGCAGGGCACCCTCCACCAGGCCCCCACTCATGTCCCCCTGCACCCCCAGCATCCAGGGGCACCCTCCACCAGGCACCCACACATGTCCCCCTGCACCCAAACCCCCCAACAGTGCAGGGCATCCTCCACCAGGCCCCCACTCATGTCCCCCTGCACCCAGAACCCCCAGCATCCAGGGGCACCCTCCACCAGGCCCCCACTCATGTCTCCCATCACCCCACCCCCCAGCTGTGCGATTTGCCTGGGTACGTGTATTCCTGGGGTGCGCGGGTAGTCTCCCATGCGATACCATCAGGGTATGTGTATTATGGGTCTGCGTGAACTTCCACACGCAATACCAGCAGGCTACGTGAACTACAGGGTACGCGGGAAGTTCCACACGCGATTGCCCTGGGTACGTGTATTTCGGGGTGCGCGTGAACTTCCACACGTGACTGGGCATGTGAGAGTGGGGTACGTGTATTCCAGGGGTGGGCAGGAATATTTACTTGCGACTGGGCCTGGGAGAGCATGTTACGTGTATTTCTGGGATGGGCGGGAAGATTCACACATTCGCCTACAACGCGCCGAAAAATAAATGGTCCAATCCTGAAACACGTACGCCAGCATGAAGCAGGCGTACGTCGACCCGCGCAGCATAAACGCCAGGATGAATATACCGTTCCTAGCAGCAGTGGCCGTGGGTTACCAAAGGAGGAGGAGGAGGATAGTGAGGGCCCGAATTTTCACTCCCAGAACCAGGCTTTTTGGGATGCCTGATGACCAGGTGTATGGGAGGTACAGGTTCCACCACACATAATACTGGACCTGGTCAGTGAGTGGGAGGATGACCTCACATCACCCACCCTGTACTCCCAAGCACTCAGCCCCCTGGAGAAGGTCCTCAATGTACTGCACTTCTTGGCAACAGGATCATTTCAGCGGACAAGTGCCATAGTGGGTGGGGTGTCACAGGCCATGCAGTCACGCTGCCTACACCAGGTCTTGAACATCATCACTGCACGCCCATCAGTCCGTAGGCACATATACCTGCCCAGGACACCTGCAGAAAGGCAGGCTGCCGCCCTTGATTTCTACGGTGTGGCACAATTCCCCAAAGTGCTAGGTGCCATTGACTGCACCCATGTGGCACTACGTCCCCCCAGGGCATCTGAGCACATCTATAGGAACCGCAAGCACTGGCATTCCATCAACGTGCAGGTAGTATGTAATGCCAAGGGAATCATCACCTCAGTATATGCCAACTATCCAGGGTCCACCCACGACAGCTTCATTTTCCGAATGTCTACCCTAAGCCGGGACCTAGAAGCTGGGCGGCATGGCGATACATGGCTGCTTGGTGAGTATGAATGCCACTGCACATGCATGCATGTCAGATGCAGAGTTATGTCACTACCCCACTAATGATACCCATCACCTCCTCACCAGGGGACAGTGCCTACCCTCTGAGCACCCACATGATGACGCCAATTCGGAACCCCATCACGCCTCCCGAGGTAAGATACAACACAGCCCATATTGCAACCCGGGGCATAGTGGAGCGCACATTCGGAGTGCTCAAGTCACGCTTTCGCTCCCTTGACCGTTCTGACGGGCAGCTGTTATATGCGCCCCCAGTAGTGTGCAGGATCATAGTGGCAGCATGTGTCCTGCACAATATTGCAACACGCCGGGGCCTGGCTGTGGACATGGTGGTGCCCCCACATGCACAACCACATGCATGCCCGCTGCGCATGGGAGGGGAAAGGGCACGGGGTGAGGCAGCCCGTACGCAGCTGGTGGCTAATTACTTCATATAGAAATCACACCCCTATGGAGTGCACACAGCCCTGCACATACCATCTGATAAGCAATGATGACTCGACCTGACAATTATGACGAACAAAGGGACAGTCAACTGTCAGAACCATAGCAGCCTGAGATTGTTCATGTGGAAGTGTCACAATGTGTGCATCCCTACCTACACAAACACCCCCAAAGCAGTGTCATCAAAAGACACACTTCCATGCTGCAGAAATGAATACCCACTTGCAAAATACTACCTGAGTACAGTGCCATGTCACCCATCCCCTCCCCGGCACGGCCACACGACACACCATGTCATGTCATGCAATGTGAGAGCAAAAAAAATAATCCCCACAACATGCCCCAAGTGTCACCAGCTACAGTGTCCCTTATGGAAACATGGTCACACATGAAATGCTCACAGTAATGCAGGACCCACAACACACATTACCAAATACTTACCAAGAATACCAATCACCTACACAACCTTCAACCTACCTTAAACATGACATTACAGACTTCAAAATTTGCTAGCCTCACTACCTGATGATGCCAGCACTTCGAACACTTCCAAGTATACAGTGTTAGCGCCACGCAAGAGTGTAGGTGCACTGCTTACAACATGGACTCCAGTTCCAAGGTGGACCGCCTTGTGAAGACATGAGAAATGGACCTGCAAATTAGGAGGATGAGATGGATGCAGAGGCGCATATCAATACACCATGCAGTGTACAATACAACAACAATATGCACTATGAATGTATACACAGTATTGACTACAGACTGCCCACACATCGAATGGGAGTCCAACGTCACCATGTATGTCAATGTCACTTGGGCACACCCTTTGCAAGACCATGGAAACGGGATGCAGGAGGGGTGTGTATCACACAAACCCAAGCATCTGAACCAAATTCATGACAAGCCTGCATGTGCCCAGCCAGGAGCCACACAAGGCAACACACTGTCCAAAAAATAAAATACAAAAAAAAAAAATCAAAATAATCAAAAATGGCCATTAATGGGCCCAGGGGGTGGGGGAGGACAGGGTGCACACCAAAACCCACCTGTGTGGATCTTGCGGAAAAAAACACCTCCATGGGCTCATGGCCTACATGGCTACCCTATTGTGGGAGAATCACTGCTGTCGCTCTCCTCACCCTCTGCAGCTGCATCAGGAGGTGGTGGCACTATGGGAGGCAGCCCACGCAAAGCCCTAGTCTGTTCCTCCATGGCAGCAAGCATGCGGGTGTGGTAGGTCTCGTTCTGGAGGATAATTGTGCGTAGGTCCCCATGCAACAACTCACGGGATGCCCGGACCTCCGCCCTAGTTGCCTGCATCTCAGCTGAGAGCGTACGTGTGAGACGCTCCAGCTGCTGTTCTGTCCTGTTTCTTGAAGCCACAAGCCCATCAAGAGTCGTCCTGAGGTGAAGGAGTTCCACCCTCAGGGCTTCCCTGTGGCCCTGGGACTCTATGGAAATGGCTTCCCGCAGAGTCGCCAGTGCCGCCCGCCTGTTCCTGTCGGACGCCAACATGTCCTCCCTGTGTGACTGGCAGATGGAGTCTGTTGCCTGCTGTAGTCGCTCCATCAGCCTTTCGGGGGGACAATGGAAGTGGCCACCCTATCCATGGCCTGAGCCATCATCTCTGATGATGCTGCCTGTTGGGTTGCCATACCGTATATGGATTGCTCCCATGCGGTATTGCCAGGTGGCGTACGGCCACCACGCCGGCGGGCACCACACCTGTCTGGGGCAAGGCGAACTGCGCCTTGCTGTGCCGGCACTGCCTGAGGCTGCAGGACTGCATTCCCCCTCTGATCTGCTGGCCCAGGAACAGGATCAGATGTTGCGGAGTGTGACCCTGCATCCGTAACCACCAAAGGCGTACCTGCCAACACTGACATCCCCATTGAGGGTTCTAACCCTGGTGCAGGTGGGTCGGACAGAACAGAATCCCTCCCAGGAACACTCACCTGCGACGGCACATAGGTCTCATCATCCGAATCGACACCTGAATACAGCTCGGGGGAGGTGCAGCCAGAGACACCCCTTGAGAGCACGACCTGCAGCAGTTGTGGGTTCTCACCCACCACCACACCACGTCCCTCACTGGTGGTCGGTCGGGCCTCAGACCCCTCCTGGGTCTGCACCATCTCCACAACCCCAGCAGTATCAAGTGTGTCATCCCCTGCAAAGACATAAAATAAAAGAAATGGAAACAGGCATTAGCACTATGGCACACAATTAGGGCTGAGAGGCTACAGAAACAGTACTTGATGGACACATGTCCCACAAGACTAAAACCCTCCCATGCATGCACCGTCACTGCGTGTGAAGGGTAGACAGATGGCACACATTGATGACACCAAGATGGAAGAAAAACACATTTGCTGCATGCTGCCTAGCAGTGGCATCACACATTGGCCAGTGATTGGCAGGTCAAATACACATGCCATCACACAGATGGCATGTACCCTAGCCATAAAGTGAAGAGGGAGAGGAGGGCACCAATTGTTCATTCAGTCCAGTTTGCTCATGAAATTGTTTTTTTCATTGAAATGGTTCAAATGTTTAACCTGGAGCTGCCAGTCCAAAATGGTCCTATAGCACAGGGACATGTCTAAACAAATCATGTCCAGGAAACAAAGCCAGTCCACTGTACCATAGCCATGTCAGACATGTGACAATAGGACTGAGAAATGCTGAGTAAAAGTGGTGGTATGCAAACAATCTGCCTGAATAAACAGAGGAAAATAAGCAACAATGTTGTGGCAAGATGACACTTCAAGGGCAAATGGCGTGGTGTTGGGCTGGATGTCTAATGTTGGCAGAAGGGATACTGCTATACCCAAATGCTGGTGCGCAGAATGTATTGAATGAGGCATATGGGTGACCCAAACCACTCAGGCACACACACCCTCACCTGGCACCCAAACAGAAGCCCTCCCACACACACCATGCACATGGATGACACACACATGCATGTGCACTCACCGGACAATGCCTCGTAATCTGCCAGTTCTCCCACGCCTTGGATCTGTTCCTCCGTGACGTAGGTCCCAGCAGCCTGCTCATGTGGAGTGAGTTCTATGTCCTCTGCTGGAGACCCACCTCCAGTCACTAGAGTTGCGGCATGACTTGAGGCCAGCTTATTCTTTGCCCTGCGCTTCAGGTCATTCCAGCGCTTGTAGCATTCAGTGGCTGTGCGCCTCACGATTCCAAGGGCACTTATGATGTCCGCGATGGTCTGCCAGTGTGCTTGACGTTGTGCAGGTGTGGTCTTGGATCCTGCAACAATCACCATTTTGTGGTCATGTGCGGACACATACTCTACAAGTGCATTCAGTTCGGCCTCATTGATGCTGGGCTTCCTTGACGGGCCGGACTGTGTAGCTGTGTCTGGGGCATCAGCCTCTACTGGACGAGCACTCTTCCTCTTCCGCTTGGAAGGTGGTGGGGATCCTGAGTGTCCTACGCCGCTCTGGACACATGGGGCAGGAGCGTGGGATTGCACACTCAGCATGGGAGTTGGTGCAGGCATTAGCTCAAGTGTGATGGTGTCAGGGGGAATGTCAGCATGATGGACTTGGACCAACACTGTCCTGGCTGGGTGTGTGAGAGGTGGGGTGGATGGAGCCGCAGCTGCCCCTGCAGCCTCCCCAGCCTGCCTACGCGGGGCAGCAGATGACCTAGCTGCCCCTGATCCATGTGGCCTGATGACACCAACGTGCACCGGCGCACGTGGCCTAGACCTGCTGACCTGGAAATCAGCCATGGAGTCACCCTGTGCCAGGTCTGGTTCCACAGTGGGCTGGTCCAACAAGGGCTGAGCATGGATGGTGTCAGCCACGTTACCCTCAACCAGGGGGGGAGGCATGTGTGTCCCTGACTGCTCCTCCACACATGGGGGGCTAGGGGCACCCTGCAAGTCACGGCCACGTCCCCTACCAGATCCACCACGGCCACCACTTGGGGCTCGGCCACCTTTGCCACCCTTACGGCTTGTTCGCCTCCCAGCAATGGCACTGATGTTATTGTGCATATGGGAGTCGATGTGAACTATTGTCCTGGGCAATTGGGGGTAAAAGGGGTTGGGTACCAGATGGTAATCGTACCCTAGTGCTCTAGCAAGGCTGGATGTCACCCCTGGGGAAAGATGACGGGTCACGCAACCCACAGGCACCCCAAAAAAGGGAAGTAAGGTGCACGCAACCCCTCCTAGACCACATGTGTGGAAAAATAAACCTGCACTACGCTGTGGCACCCAGAAACACAAGAATGAACGTATGCGTGTCACACGCAGCCTAGAATGACCTCTGAAGGGGTATGCGACACACGGGGCAAGCACAGATGTTAAATACGTGTGCGACTCACCGTCTGCCAGGAACAAAAGCGTGAAAAATATGCGCGTGTGTGCGTTGGAAACACCCCCAACAAAAGAAGAATTGTACGCTGTCTGAGGAGACAGGACAACAGTAGAAGGGAACGCTGTTTGAGGAAACAGGCCCAGGAAAAAGAGGAAAAGCGAAAAAGCTGTCAGAGGTAACAGGGAGTACGAACTTGAAACGCCGTGAAGTAAATCGCGTGTGAACCGACAAGAAGTACAGATTTCACCCACTCGCTCTCCACGAAAAGCACGTACAAGGAAATGGCGTTCTACACGTACCTTTTATACACACGTCACAGACGCGCATACGCGATGAGGCCATTTCCACCAATTACACGCTTTGACACTCGGACGTGTATCTTTTTTTTTACACGTGCCATTCTCTACGGCCATGCGCGTGTCGTCATAGCTGCGCATGGGGGCCGTTGGGCCAATGAAATCGCGTATGCGTGCAGACGCGCTTACGCGCTAAGGGCCTTTCCTCGAATTACATGCAGACGTGCAGGATTTTCACGTGCCAAATCACTCCGTATCAAGCTGGCCACGCGTAAGCACACGGAAGACCATGCTCCTGCCCAGAAAGCCGATTTACTGCCCCCCAGAGGCCCTAGCACGCTCCCACCTGCCATCTGCTGCTGCCTGACTGCCTGCTGCCCACGTGCCCTGCCATTTGCTGCCTGCACATCAGCCAGGGGTGCTGTTGCTGTGACCACCCCTGCTGGAACCGAAGACTCCCGACTGGGAATCCATCGCTCCACAGCCCAGCCCCAGGACCCAGTTGCCCACCCACTCCTGCCTCTGGGGTTGTCATGTCGGGCACTGCAACATCTGGCACCATTGACAACCCCCGGCCAGAGAGGCATTGGGGCACCAGCTTCAGTGCCAAGGAAGTTGGTGTCCTGGTGGAGCAAGACCTGGGGCAGTATGATGCCCTCTTCGGAAGTGTGCGCGCCGACAAGGAAGGACGGACTTGGATCTGGACGGACATCGTGACTGCCATCAACACGGAGGGGGTGGCAGTCCGCGACTTCCAACATGTCAAGAAGCGCTGGGAGGACTTCAGGTCCAGGACCCTGAACAAGGCCCGGCGCCTCTTGAAGGAAGCGGATGCTAAGGGGCGCCGGGGCCACTTGTCGGAAGATCAGATGAGGGTCTTGGAATGCATATCCCCAGCACTCCATGTCCAGGTCCTTGAGAGGCAGACCCGTCTGGAGTCGAGCGGTAAGTGTACATGCATCATGATTGTAAGCTGTGCGTGGGGTGATGTGCCAGTAGTGTGCCGGTTGCGCATCTGTTTGTATGGGGCCGAGTGTGGGTGGGGGTGTACAGGGCCATGAGCCTAACACATGCAAGGGCTGTCATGTGTGAGACATGGATGGTGCTTGTGTGTGTAGGCTTGCATGCCAAATGCAGTTGTGTGGGCACACATGTTTGGATGAATGTGTATGTAAGTAGGCATGTTTGTGATGTCACACATGTATGTTGTTTTCAGCTGCATGCATCAGCACTATGTATATGTGCATGTGTGTCTATTTGACAAGGGTGCAACAGTGATGCAACATGGATGCATGTGTTAGGCGAAAACCTGTGCAGTTCCCTCTGGGACCACTGCAAAAGATTTAGGACTACAGGCGTTGGCGGTGAACCCACTTGGTAGCAGTCTGTACCACACAGATTCACTTGGTAGCTGTGGCTGAGCAGTCAGACTTCTCTCAAGAAAAGTTGAGCAGAATGTGGAGTATACAACATAGGGCAATTCTTCACAGCAAGACAAGCAAACACGCAACAAGGCTTAGTGTAAAGATAGTAAGGTATTTATTTATAACACAACCTCTATGGAAAACACTAAAGCAAATCACGGCAAACAAATCAAACACAATTAATCTACGAAGTAGAAAACGATCAATCCCCCTAGCAAAATATCAACAACTCTAGGTTCTACCGGTACCACTTATTTCCAGACAGAGGTGTATACCTCAACCTAGATGACACTCGAATATTAGTTAGGACGGGTGAGAAAAAGATAGGCAGGTTATGAAATCAACACAGTTCAATCCTATGCAGATAAAATGCAAGGCAGGAAGGCAAGAATCACAATAGATCGTAAAGTTCAGAGGCCAGGCCCACTCGGAGAGAGGCAAGGCGCGATGTCCCAAAAAGTCTCTAGTGGAGATGCATTCAAGTCTTTATAGCAAATTGTTATCGGCAGATTGAACCAGTTCAGAACAAAGAATGAGCAAAGCTTGGAGGCGACCCAGCGGAACGGAGAGGATTAAGACACCTCACTCGAACCGAACGAAAGGGAAGCCAGGCGGACACGGTACCTTGTTGTGGAGGGCAGCTCCGGCGGGGGCAGTTGTTCCTGGTGGTGGATGCACGTCGGGTCTTGGCCAAGAGTAGAGATGATCTCGTCGTCGAAGGAAAGTGAAGTCCGGTGCACCACCAGGGAAGAGACCAGCCGCGGAGTGCTCCGTCACAAGGCACTACCCTTTGGTCGCGGTACAGGGGTAGTGGCTATCCGGTTGCCGAGGTGCTCTGCACGGGCAATTCGACCACTGCGTCCTGAGGCGAATAAAAAGCGAAGGGGACTGGTTGTTCCCACCAGTCAGGGGAAGAGACTCTCCAGAAGGAAGATCTCCTCTGTCGTCGGGAAGTGGTGAGACGGCTCAGCAGGGCTCCACCGGAGGTGTCGTCGTTGCAGGTCGGCTCAGCGTTACCCTCGTCGGATTCTTAGGTCCTGTGGCGACTTCTGAAGATCCAGTTCCAAAAGCCCTGCTTTTATGCAGAAGACCCCCATTCATTCAGCCTAGCTGTCAATCAACACATGCTAAGTGGTGAGTGGGAAGGCTCACCACTTGGGCCAATCACTCCAGAGTGCGACCTGAGTTGGCAAGGCAACTCGGTCCAGGGTGCCTAAACCCCTCCCGCACCCCTGAGGTAACCCAGACAGAATGGCACCACTTTGGAGGGTCTCTGTACAGAGGCCTGCCAAAAGTGGAACAAAGGGCTCAACCTTTGGTTTAGGAGTCACAGAGACGAACACAGACGCCATTTTTAAAACCGAGTTCTGGCAGAAAATACCACTCGATAAACTTATTTAAGATAAGTAGATTGGTGGTACGTCAGAGATAAATGAGAAAAAGTATCAATCTCCAACAATGGGACGAATCCCATAGGGTTATGTTCGGGATCGAACATAACAAGTAGTTTCCACTGCCACCAGCCAAAACTCGACGAGGGGGGACGGGACAGTGCCCCCTCGAGTAACAGATCCAGGAGTAATCGAATTACCCCTACTAGTACGTCCACAATAAGATGGTTGGTACTAGTTCTGTTAGTAAATTTAGGTCTAGTAAAGCCAATGGTGACTTTACATGCCCGGGAAGACAGTAGTCAGTCCCCGGGTATGGAGTCTATGGTGGGGGACCCGCTAGGGCGCCCCCGTGTTATGACACGTAGGATGCGGTGTAACACACATAGAAAAACATATGAGACCCTATGGAGTAAAAGACCCCATAGCCCATCGAACACATTGACATTTCAAAGGAATTACACACATACATGTCCAAGAGTGGGAGAAAAGAGTCTCACTCTTGGCAGGATGGAAAAACCCAACTCCAGAAATCCAGCAAAGCTGCTGGGGGACTCACTAGGTTAGGAAATTCAGCCTAAACAGAGAATTCTCCCTAACACTCGCCCCCCCCCCCCAGACTAAGGGACAGGAGGATTTAATCCACTCCTGGATGAATCTCATACCTCTAGTCGATGACATACATCCTAGAGAGACCATCAGCATTTTGGTGGTGACACCCTGACCTGTGCTCAATGGTGAAATCAAACCCTTGCAGGCAGATTGACCATCTCAATAGTTTTGGGTTCTCCCCTTTCATTTGCATTAACCATCTCAAGAGTTGGTGGTCAGTCTGAATAACAAAAGTAGAACCATACAAGTACGGCCTAAACTTCTTCAGAGCCCGCACGATAGCAAAGCACTCTCTTTCGATTGTTGCCCACCTTGTTTCAGGATCCTTCAGCTTGCGGCTGATGAAGCAAACGGGGTGCTCCCTACCTTTCCCATCCAGTTGACTGAGTACGGCACCTATCCCTACATTGGAAGCGTCTGTCTGCACAATGAAGTGTTGGCGGTAATCAGGAGCTCTGAGTACTGGGGCTTGGCAAAGAGCCTGTTTCAGGTTTTCAAAAGCCTGATTGCACTCCTCGTTCCATTTAACCTTTTTAGGAAATTTGGGCGAGGAGATGGCATTCAGTGGAGAAGCTATGGTCCCATAGTTCTCTATGAAATTCCTGTAATACCCAGTGAGGCCTAGGAAGGCTCTCACCTGGGTTTGAGTAGTCGGTGTTGTCCAATTTTGCACAGCTTCAATCTTACGGAGCAAAGGCCTTATTTCTCCACCGCCTACCTCATGCCCAAGATAGACTACCTTACTCTGTCCAATTTGGCATTTACTTGCCTTTATGGTCAGATTGGCTCGTCCAAGAGCCTGCAAAACATCTCTCAGGTGGATTACATGTTCTTCCCAGGAATTGCTGAACACAGCAATGTCATCCAAGTATGCCATGCAGAAGTCCTCCATCCCATTCAGAACCTGGTTTACCATCCGTTGAAACATAGCAGGTGCATTCTTCAGTCGGAAAGGCATTACATTAAACTGGTATAAGCCAACAGGGGTAGAAAATGCAGTTTTCTCCTTGGCCTGGTCTGTCAGGGCTATTTGCCAATAGCCTGACGTCAAGTCAAATGTGCTGAGGAACTTGGCGGCGCCAAGTTTATCCACCAACTCATCTGTTCTTGGCAAAGGGTGGGCATCAGTCTTGGTGACTGCATTAAGAGCTCTATAATCCATGCAGAATCTAAGTTCTTTAGATCCGGCCTTTGGTACTAACACAACTGGGCTAGACCAGGGACTAGTAGAGGGCTCTATTACCCCGAGATCAAGCATCTTGCTGACCTCACCTTTGATGTGGGTTCGTACGTTTTCTGACATGCGGTATCCTCTGCTTTTGACCGGCAGACAGTCACCAGTGAGTGTGTCGTGCTGGCCCCAAGGGGTCAAGCCTGGTGAAAGCGAGAACAGAGATGCAAACTGATTCAACATAAATTTGCACTCTTCTTGTTGCTCGGGTGTCAGGTTGGAGGAGAGATTCACTCCTTCAATTTTTCATCTAAAGGTAAGCCTTTGAGGAGATCCGGAAGAGCTTCACTCTCTTCTTCTTCCTCGGATGATGCTATAAGCAACGCTCCTACATCAGGTCGTGAGACATACGCTTTAAGTCGGTTGGTGTGAAAGACTGTCGGAGCCTCCTTGGGATTGCCAGAAGTCCACCAGATAGTTAACCTCTCCGAGTTTACCCACTACTCGGTAGGGTCCCATCCACTTATCTTGCAAGGCCCTCTGCCTTGTTGGGATCATAACGAGAACAAGCTGGTCTTGAGCGAACTCAACCATGTTAGCCTTTTGATCGTGCCAGTGCTTGACCAATGCTTGTCCAGCTTTCAAGTTATCGCTTGCTTCAGTCATCATGTGCGACATTCTCCTCCGGAGACCTATCACGTAGTCAGTCACTCTGACTGGCTTGGGGGAAGGAGCACTCTCCAACCCCTCCTTAATCAGGGCCAATGGACCTCTGACGGGATGACCATAGAGTAGTTCGAAGGGAGAGTAACCTACTCCCTCCTGAGGGACTTCTCTATAAGCAAAGAGAAGGCATGGCAATAGAAGGTCCCACTTACGCTTAAGGGGTTCCTCTAGAGCACCTATCATGCTCTTCATGGTTCGGTTGAACCGTTCTACCAACCCATTGGTTTGTGGGTGGTAAGCCGTTGAGAACTTGTAAGTTACTCCGCAGGTTTTCCACATGGCTTTCATGTAGAGGGACATAAAGTTTGACCCCCTGTCAGAGATTACTTCCTTAGGAAACCCGACCCTGGTAAAAATACCAAGGAGGCCTTAGCCACAGCCAGAGCTGTAACAGTCCTCATAGGAATTGCCTCAGGATACCTAGTAGCATGGTCTACTACAACAAGTATAAACCTGTTGCCTGAGGAGGTTGGAGGATCAAGGGGACCAACAATGTCAATCCCTACTCTCTCAAATGGGACTCCCACAACCGGGAGATGCACTAACGGTGCCACGTTCTTGGATCCAACCTTACCAGAGATCTGGCAGGTGTGGCAGCTCCTGCAGTGTTTTTCTACTTCGGCCCCCATCTTTGGCCAATAGAAGTAGAGCGAGAGCCTTTCCTTAGTCTTCTTGAAACTCAAGTGACCAGCCAAAGGAATCTCGTGGGCTAACTGCAAGAACTGTGGTCTGTTCTCTTGGGGTACTACAAGGCGTTTGTAGTCTCCAGGTGCAGACTCGGTCGGTTCACTGTAGAAGAGGCCATCTTCCCAGTGCAACCTGTATTTCCCAGGCTCTTGCCCTTCAGCCTGAGCTTCTGCCTGATGGCGAAGACCTTCCAGAGTTGGACATTCTCTCTGTCCCTTACTGAAGTCTGCCCTGCTGTGTCCACCTTCTGTCAGTAAAGACTGCAGCTCAGGATGGTCAACAGGATCCAGATCTCCAATGAGTTCCTGGCCTTCCATTAGCTCTTCCTCAGAGTCTAATTCTACCACGCAGGGTTGTACCTCCCTCTCAGCCTCGGCTGGAGGTGGAGTTACGGGTGTGACGTTGGACAACCGCGGGGAAGTCCGTGTCGACTGCACTGGAATGCTGGCGGCTGGTTTCGGGATAGAAGTCTTAGGTTTCCCCTTCGCTTCTGATTTCTTGGAGACAGCGGCCGACAATTCCAGTGGAGCAGGAGTGATTTCTTTCTTCATCATCTCCGGGAGAGTACTGCGCATGGTCCTCTCTCGTGCGAGTCTGGTTAGCTCCTGTAACCGTTTACTAGGAGGTCTGGGAGTATGCGATACAACTCCGAGAGTTTTCAAATCGTTACCCAACAGTACGCGTCCTGGTACCTCACTCTGTATGCTGACAGGTATCTTCACAGTCATGTCGTTACACTAGATGAGAACTGGTAATTGGGGAAGCATCTGCACAGGCCCTCCAGCTAACTTGGTGAGGCGTTTGGGTGCCTTAGCA
Organism: Ambystoma mexicanum; assembly: GCF_040938575.1. Taxonomy (NCBI): domain Eukaryota; kingdom Metazoa; phylum Chordata; class Amphibia; order Caudata; family Ambystomatidae; genus Ambystoma; species Ambystoma mexicanum. The sequence goes on along the minus strand of NC_090921.1, from coordinate 708,374,324 downwards.
ACATCCTCAGCCTGAAAAAACGATTTATCCACCACAGTTATGCTGGCCCCAGTGTCCCTAATGGCAGGAGTCTCCTGACCATTCACCTGGACACTGTCCTTATAATACTCTTTAGTATTATCGGGGATAGAATTATAGACATCTAAATTCTGTTGTTCCCACAACCCCAGAGATACTAAAGAAACACTGGCTGAGACTCCAATGGGTTCGTCAGCTAGCAGTAGAAAGTTTCCACTTGCCATTTGGACTTCCTCCTCTGGAGCGAAGGCTAAGGAGACAAGCTGGACCCCTGAAGGTTTACCCTTACATCTGGGATCTCCTTTCACGTGGTCAGTCGAGCCACAAACAAAGCATTTACCGAATGCTTTCTGGAATGGTGGCTTGTTCTGACCTCCTTCCGGTTTGGCACCAGAAGACACACTATTCTGCTGTGGTTTTCCCGGTGGCTTACCCTTCTGGTTTTGTTTGGGGCCCTCTTTGGAATGTGAGTTATTCGAATTCTCTTTTGAGTCTTTTTTAGGCTGTTTTCCCTCATCCTTTTTCTGAGTTGCCCCAGAATCCTTATGAGTAGCCCTGTTGGCAACCCACAAGTCAGCAGCCTTAGCTAGTGCCCTGGAATCCAATTCCTTCGAATCAGCCAAGTGCTGTCTGAGCTCAGGAGAACAGGCATCATTAATAGACTCCAACATAAAAAGATTTCTCATACCCTCATAAGTGTTCACTTTGTAACCCTTAATCCATCCCTCTACGTTTTTCAACCCTTCACTCACCCAGGTAGCCCAAGGGATACCATCATGCTTTTTGAGGGTTCTAAACCTCTTAAGATACTGGGAAGGGGTCTTCCCGAATCTAGCTATCAAAGCTAGTTTCACACTTTCGTAATCCGTCTTATCCGCCTCCCCCAACTCCATTACCACATCAGTCGCAACAGGAGGGAGCCTAGAGAACAACCAGGGAAGCAACGCATTCCCGGTGATGTCCTGGAGCCCATGATTGTATTCAAACAGTTTCAACCAATCCAACAAATCCAATCTCGGTTAATACATACCCACTAATTCCTTCGGCATCCGGGGTCTTCTGGGGCCGGAGCTCCTAGAGGAACCAGAGGAGAGAGAAGCATTTTCCATAGACAACTTTTTTCATTTCTAACTCGTGATTAAGTTCTATTTCTCTGAGTATTAACTCAGCTTGCTTCTGCTCAGCCTGGGCATTCATCCGTCTGAACTCGAGCTCTTGGTTTCGTTCAGATTAAGCCAAGAACCGTTTATATTCTAATTCGAGCTTCATTTTTTCAAGTTCAAAATAAGCAGGGTTACTTGTGGGACCTGGTATGGGCCCCGTAGGCACAGCTGGTAAGGCAGGTAGAGGAGCGGGGGAGACAGTTTCGTTAGCCTCTCCGTCCTCGTCAGCCTCTTCATCGCTATTATCAGAATTACGATTCAGATCAACACCATTACTGTCGTCTACATTCGCTGGGGAGAGTGGTTCCTCTGAACCAGTACCCAGACTTTGGTTCGCCAGCAATCTCTCTATTAGTTCTAACTTCTTGCCTCTTACAGAAAGATTCTCTTGCCTACAGAGAGCTCGCAAACTCTCAGTATTTTCACCTGACAAGGACTCTTGACTGTAAGTTTCCATCGTAGACATGTTTGTGAAAGTTGCTTTTTAGTGCTAAGCTTTGTGGTTAGTTATCCTACAGTGTCAAAAAGCACTCTAAACTGTATACTCGATACAAATCCCACCGCTGTACACCAGTGTTAGGCGAAAAACTTTGCAGTTCCCCCTGGGACCACTGCAAAAGATTTAGGACTACAGGCGTTGGCGGTGAACCCACTTGGTAGCAGTCTGTACCACACAGATTCACTTGGTAGCTGTGGCTGAGCAGTCAGACTTCTCTCAAGAAAAGTTGAGCAGTATGTGGAGTATACAACATAGGGCAATTCTTCACAGCAAGACAAGCAAACACGCAACGAGGCTTAGTGTAAAGATAGTAAGGTATTTATTTATAACACAACCTCTATGGAAAACACTAAAGCAAATCACGGCAAACAAATCAAACACAATTAATCTACGAAGTAGAAAACGATCAATCCCCCTAGCAAAATATCGACAACTCTAGGTTCTACCGGTACCACTTATTTCCAGACAGAGGTGTATACCTCAACCTAGATGACACTCGAATATTAGTTAGGACGGGAGAGAAAAAGATAGGCAGGTTATGAAATCAACACAGTTCAATCCTATGCGGATAAAATGCAAGGCAGGAAGGCAAGAATCACAATAGATCGTAAAGTTCAGAGGCCAGGCCCACTCGGAGAGAGGCAAGGGGCGATGTCCCAAAAAGTCTCTAGTGGAGATGCATTCAAGTCTTTATAGCAAATTGTTATCGGCAGATTGAACCAGTTCAGAACAAAGAATAAGCAAAGCTTGCAGGCGACCCAGCGGAACGGAGAGGATTAAGACACCTCATTCGAACCGAACGAAAGGGAAGCCAGGCGGACACGGTACCTTGTTGTGGAGCGCAGCTCCGGCGGGGGCAGTTGTTCCTGGTGGTGGATGCACGTCGGGTCTTGGCCAAGAGTAGAGATGATCTCGTCGTCGAAGGAAAGTGAAGTCCGGTGCACCACCAGGGAAGAGACCAGCCGCGGAATGCTCCGTCACAAGGCACTACCTTTTGGTCGCGGTACAGGGGTAGTGGCTATCCGGTTGCCGTGGTGCTCTGGACGGGCAATTTGACCACTGCATCCTGAGGCAAATAAAAAGCGAAGGGCACTGGTTGGTCCCACCAGTCAGGGGAAGAGATTCTCCGGCAGGGAGATCTCCTCTGTCGTCGGGAAGTGGTGAGTCGGCTCAGCAGGGCTCCACCGGAGGTGTCGTCGTTGCAGGTCGGCTCAGCGTTACCCTCGTCGGATTCTTAGGTCCTGTGGCGACTTCTGAAGATCCAGTCCCAAAAGCCCTGCTTTTATGCAGAAGACCCCCATTCATTCAGCCTAGCTGTCAATCAACACATGCTAAGTGGTGAGCGGGAAGGCTCACCACCTGGGCCAATCACTCCAGAGTGCGACCTGAGTTGGCAAGGCAACTCGGTCCAGGGTGCCTAAATCCCCTCCCACACCCCTGAGGTAACCCAGACAGAATGGCACCACCTTGGAGGGTCTCTGTACAGAGGCCCGCCAAAAGTGGAACAAAGGGCTCAACCTTTGGTTTAGGAGTCACAGAGACGAACACAGACGCCATTTTTAAAACCGAGTTCTGGCAGAAAATACCACTCGATAAACTTATTTAAGATAAGTAGATCGGTGGTACATCAGAGATAAATGAGAAAAAGTATCAATCTCCAACAATGGGACGAATCCCATAGGGTTATGTTCGGGATCGAACATAACAAGTAGTTTCCACTGCCACCAGCCAAAACACGACAAGGGGGGACGGGACAGTGCCCCCTCGAGTAACAGATCCAGGAGTAATCGAATTACTCCTACTAGTACGTCCACAATAAGATGGTTGGTACTAGTTCTGTTAGTAAATTTAGGTCTAGTAAAGCCAATGGTGACTTTACATGCCCGGGGAGACAGTAGTCAGTCCCCGGGTATGGAGTCTATGGTGGGGGACCCGCTAGGGCGCCCCCGTGTTACGACACGTAGGGTGCAGTGTAAGACACATAGAAAAACATATGAGACCCTATGGAGTAAAAGACCCCATAGCCCATCGAACACATTGACATTTCAAAGGAATTTCACACATACATGTCCAAGAGTGGGGGAAAAGAGTCTCACTCTTGGCAGGATGGAAAAACCCAACTCCAGAAATCCAGCAAAGCTGCTGGGGGACTCACTAGGTTAGGAAATTCAGCCTGAACAGAGAATTCTCCCTAACAGCATGTGACAGCGGGATCTGGAAGCCTGATTGGCAGATGTGACATGGATGCCCATCGGAACACTGCAACAGTTGGCTGAGGTGTACACATGCATGCAAGTGTGGTGGTGTGCGTGCATGTGTAGTGCACTCCCTGTGTTGCATGTGATGTCTGGCTCACCTTTGCCTGCTCATGCTGTTGTATGTGTATGGATGGTTATGGCAGTTGCGATGTGGCTGTGGTATGGCTCATGTGTGCAAGTTGAAATGACATGTGTGTTGCCGATTGTGATGCCATGTCTGAGGTTTGCCAATGCCACTCATGTGCAACTGTCATGTGTGTATGTGTCCATTGTACAGTGCCCTGATGCCTGTGTTTTATTTCTCCCTGTCTGCAGCGTCAACTGATGAAGAGGGCAGAGAAGGTGCTGTGGAGCACAGCGGCGGGGATCGCACCGCCAGCCGGAGACGCAAGGCCCGGCTCCCCTCCCAGGTTGTGATCTCGTCGGGGAGTGAGGAGTCCGTAGCCGCGTCCCAGGCCGCAGCTGCCGGGGGGAGGTCCAAGAGGCGTAGGTCGGAGTTGGACTCCTTGGCAGCAGAAGGGGCAGCTGGGACCCCACAGGGCCCAACGGGGGAAGATGGCACGAAGTCATCCAGGTTGGTGGGGGGTTTGGTGGAGGAGGAGGCCGTGCAAGCAACAGAGACGGGGTCTGGAGGTGGGGATTCCACTGGTGCTAGTGGTGCAGTGCAGGACCAGGGACAGGAGGCAGCACAGTTCGCCGCGGAGGTACCTGTGTGCAATCCTGTCCCTGACCCTGTCACTGCATCATCTTGCACCAGCAGAGATGCCTACGTCCAGACCCGTTTTCAGGCAGGGGATGAGCTCACGACAACTGGCCTTCCTCTGCCTGCGGACGTGGCTATCCGGGTCCGGGTTGAGCCTCTCCTGACTGGTGTGGCGTTGCGTCAGCGGGCCATGTGAGGTGACCTGCAGTTTTTTCATGAGGAGACTGCACGTCATCTCGAATGGCTCGTTCATCGCGTCGGCCTACTGGGACAGGTCACCCAGGCCAGATTCCTCCGTTTGATGGGGCTTGCTCAGACCCCCCTCAACTGAACCCCCTATGCGCCAGTCGTCCTCCGTGCCATCTTCCCACCCATCAGTCACCTGCGTGCCCTGTGGAGCTGCCTCTGACGGTGCGGCCAGGCTGGTGGAGGAGGCATCCCTGCCACAGTCGGGAGTCGGACGTCCAGCAGGGGTGGCCACATCAACGACTGCACCCCAGTCAGTGGAGGATGTGCAGGCAGCAGGAGGCAGTGCACGGGCAGAGGCACAGCAGCAACGTGGTGGGAGCCATGATGGCTCGGGGCCTTTGACATCGGAAGGGGCAGGCATCGGCCGGAGGGCAGGAGGACCCAGGACGGGAAGTGTCTTCTGTGTGGCAGCGGTTGGGCCACGCCATAGATGCGGAGCGGCAGCGGGCGGAAGAGGCACGGCTCACGATGGTCAGGACGGAGAACTCCATGCGGAGGGCCCGGAGGCTGGCCGAGTGCCTCGAGGCAATCCGCAGGGAGTTTGGGATGAACATGTGGACGGCCCTGCGGACCCTCGGGGCCATGGAGGAGGACCACCTCCGGGACATTGAGCAGGAGTTCGATGATGCCCTGGCCCGGAACATCCCGAAGTGAGCCGTAGGACTAGCCCGCTGCCCTTGTAAATAGTTCTGTAGTTAGTGTTAGGTTTCCTTTGGTTTTGCATTTTTTTTGACCTTTTGGACAATGGGCCACATTTTTGTATATAGTTTTTTTTTTTTAGGTAGTGTTATTAGATAGGTTTCATTTCTTCGGTTGGGATCATGGACCCTGGATTGTTTATCTTTATATAGTTGACTTTTGGATTTGCACATTTTTTTATGATTTCCCCATGGAGCAATGGTTTTCGATTTTAATTTTCCATTTGATTTACTTTTGTGGACTGTGACTTTGGACACCTTTCCTTTGCATTATGATTTGTGGTTTTGCATTATTTCACGGACCTGCTGGGTTTTTTTTTTTTAAATTTCCATTATTGTTTGTTTATTTTTGATTCAATTTATGTTGCTTTTAGTACATATTTCTTCTTCAAAGTTCTATGTGTAGTATCATCTCATTGGTTTCATGCATATCATGATATGGGTTTTGACATTCACTTACACCCATTGGGTGTATGTGAGGGACGTGTTCATTTCTAAACTTGCAATTGGGGTTCTATCATGTTTTTGCCATTTCTAAGTGGGTGGATGCAATACTCAGGTGGGTGTTTGGCATTTGGAGGCTGACCATAAGGGCCAGGGATCTACATTGTGGTGACATGTTGGCTGGGGGACATGAGTGGGGGCCTGGTGGAGGCTGCCCCTGCACTGCTGGGGGGCGGGCTGATGGGAGACATGTGTGGGGGCCTGGTGGAGGGTGCCCCTGACTGCTGGGGGGTGGGGGTGCTGGGAGACAGGAGTGGGGGCCTGCTGGCAGGAGCCTCGCAATGCTGGGGGGTAGGGGTGCAGGAGGACATGAGTGGGACATGAGTGGGGGCCTACTGGCAGGTGCCTAGCAATGCTGGGGGTGGGGGTGCTGGGAGACATGTGTGGGGGCCTGATGGAGGCTGCCCCTGCACTGCTGGGGGTGGGGGTTCTGGGAGACAGGAGTGGGGGCCTGCTGGCAGGTGCCTCGCAATGCTGGGGGGGTGGGGGTGCTGGGAGACATGTGTGGGGGCCTGGTGGAGGGTGCCCCTGACTGCTGGTGGGTGGGGGTGCAGGGAGACAGGAGTGGGGGCCTGGTGGAGAGTGCCCTGTACTGCTGGGGGGTGGGGGTGCTGGGAGACAGGAGTGGGGGCCTGCTGGCAGGTGCCTCGCAATGATGGGGGGTGGGGGTACAGAGGGACATGAGTGGGACATGAGTGGGGGCCTGCTGGCAGGTGCCTCGTAATGCTGGGGGGTGGGGGTGGTGGTAGACATGAGTGGGGGCCTGGTGGAGGCTGCCCCTGCACTGCTGGGGGGTGGGGGTGATGGGAGACATTTGTGGGGGCCTGGTGGAGGGTGCCCCTGACTGCTGGGGGGTGGGGGTGCTGGGAGACAGGAGTGGGGGCCTGCTGGCAGGTGCCTCACAATGCTGGGGGGTGGGGGTGCAGGAGGACATGAGTGGGACATGAGTGGGGGCCTGCTGGCAGGTGCCTCGCAATGCTGGGGGGTGGGGGTGCAGAGGGACATGAGTGGGACATGAGTGGGGCCTGCTGGCAGGTGCCTCGCAATGCTGGGGGGTGGGGGTGCTGGGAGACATGTGTGGGGGCCTGGTGGAGGCTGCCCCTGCACTGCTGGGGGGTGGGGGTGCTGGGAGACAGGAGTGGGGGCCTGCTGGCAGGTGCCTCGCAATGCTGGGGGGTGAGGGTGTTGGGAGACATGTGTGGGGGCCTGGTGGAGGGTGCCCCTGACTGCTGGGGGGTGGGGGTGCAGGGAGACAGGAGTGGGGGCCTGGTGGAGGGTGCCCTGCACTGCTGGGGGGTGGGGGTGCTGGGAGACAGGAGTGGGGGTCTGCTGGCAGGTGCCTCGCAATGCTGGGGGGTGGGGGTGCTGGGAGACATGTGTGGGGGCCTGGTGGAGGGTGCCCCTGACTGCTAGGGTGTGGGGGTGCAGGGCGACAGGAGTGGGGGCCTGGTGGAGGGTGCCCTGCACTGCTGGGGGGTGGGGATGCTGGGAGACAGGAGTGGGGGCCTGGTGGTAGACATGAGTGGGGGCCTGGTAGAGGCTGCCCTGCACTGCTGGTGGGTGGGGGTGGTGGGAGACATGAGTGGGGGCCTGGTGGAGGGTGCCCTGCACTGCTGGGCGATGGGGGTGCAGGGAGACAGGAGTGGGGGCCTGGTGGAGGGTGCCCTGCACTGCGGGGGTGGGGGTACTGGGAGACAGGAGTGGGGGCCTGCTGGCAGGTGCCTCGCAATGCTGGGGGGTGGGGGTGCAGAGGGACATGAGTGGGACATGAGTGGAGGCCAGCTGGCAGGTGCCTCGCAATGCTGGGGGGTGGGGGTGGTGGTAGACATGAGTGGGGGCCTGGTGGAGGCTGCCCCTGCACTGCTGGGGGATGGGGGTGCTGGGAGGCATGAGTGGGGGCCTGGTGGAGGCTGCCCCTGCACTGCTGGGGGGTGGGGGTGCAGGGGGACATGAGTGGGACATGAGTGGGGGCCTGCTGGCAGGTGCCTCGCAATGCTGGGGGGTGAGGGTGCTGGGAGACATGTGTGGGGGCCTGGTGGAGGCTGCCCCTGCACTGCTGGGGGGGTGGGGGTGGTGGGAGACATGAGTGGGGGCCTGGTGGAGGCTGCCCCTGCACTGCTGGTGGGTGGGGGTGCTGGGAGACAGGAGTCGGGGCCTGCTGGCAGGTGCCTCGCAATGCTGGGGGGTGGGGGTGGTGGGAGACATGTGTGGGGGCCTGGTGGAGGATGCCCCTGGATGCTGGGGGGTGGGGGTGCTGGGAGACAGGAGTGGGGGCCTGCTGGCAGGTGCCTCGCAATGCTGGGGGGTGGGGTGCTGGGAGACAGGAGTGGGGGCCTGGTGGAGGGTGCCCCTGACTGCTGGGGGGTGAGGGTGCTGGGAGACAGGAGTGGGGGCCTGCTGGCAGGTGCCTCGCAATGCTGAGGGGTGGGGGTTGTGGGAGACATGTATGGGGGCCTGCTGGCAGGTGCCTCGCAATGCTGGGGGGTGGGGGTGCAGGGGGACATGAGTGGGGGCCTGGTGGAGGCTGCCCCTGCACTGCTGGGGGTGTGGGGTGGTGGGAGACATGAGTGGGTGCCTGGTGGAGGGTGCCCCTGACTGCTGGGGGGTGGGGGTGCTGGGAGACAGGAGTGGGGGCCTGCTGGCAGGTGCCTCGTAATGCTGGGGGGTGGGGGTGCTGGGAGACATGTGTGGGGGCCTGGTGGAGGGTGCCCCTGACTGCTGGGGTGTGGGGGTGCAGGGCGACAGGAGTGGGGGCCTGGTGGAGGGTGCCCCTGACTGCTGGGGGGTGGGGGTGCTGGGAGACAGGAGTGGGGGCCTGCTGGCAGGTGCCTCGTAATGCTGGGGGGTGGGGGTGCTGGGAGACATGTGTGGGGGCCTGGTGGAGGGTGCCCCTGACTGCTGGGGTGTGGGGGTGCAGGGCGACAGGAGTGGGGGCCTGGTGGAGGGTGCCCTGCACTGCTGGGGGGTGGGGATGCTGGGAGACAGGAGTGGGGGCCTGGTGGAGGGTGCCCTGCACTGCTGGGGGGTGGGGGTGCTGGGAGACAGGAGTGGGGTCCTGGTGGCAGGTGCCTCGCAATGCTGGGGGTGGGGGTGCAGAGGGACATGAGTGGGACATGAGTGGGGGCCTGCTGGCAGGTGCCTCGCAATGCTGGGGGGTGGGGGTGGTGGTAGACATGAGTGGGGGCCTGGTGGAGGCTGCCCCTGCACTGCTGGGGGGTGGGGGTGGTGGGAGACATGAGTGGGGGCCTGGTGGATGCTGCCCCTGCACTGCTGGGGGGTGGGAGTGCAAGGGGACATGAGTGGGACATGAGTAGGGGCCTGCTGGCAGGTGCCTCGCAATGCTGGGGGGTGGGGGTGCTGTGAGACATGTGTGGGGGCCTGGTGGAGGGTGCCCCTGACTGCTGGGGGGTGGGGGTGCAGGGAGACAGGAGTGGGGGCCTGGTGGAGGGTGCCCTGCACTGCTGGGGGGTGGGGGTGCTGGGAGACAGGAGTGGGGGCCTGCTGGCAGGTGCCTCGCAATGCTGGGGGGTGGGGGTGGTGGTAGACATGAGTGGGGGCCTGGTGGAGGCTGCCCCTGCACTGCTGGTGGGTGGGGGTGCTGGGAGACAGGAGTCGGGGCCTGCTGGCAGGTGCCTCGCAATGCTGGGGGGTGGGGGTGGTGGGAGACATGTGTGGGGGCCTGGTGGAGGATGCCCCTGGATGCTGGGGGGTGGGGGTGCTGGGAGACAGGAGTGGGGGCCTGCTGGCAGGTGCCTCGCAATGCTGGGGGGTGGGGTGCTGGGAGACAGGAGTGGGGGCCTGGTGGAGGGTGCCCCTGACTGCTGGGGGGTGAGGGTGCTGGGAGACAGGAGTGGGGGCCTGCTGGCAGGTGCCTCGCAATGCTGAGGGGTGGGGGTTGTGGGAGACATGTATGGGGGCCTGCTGGCAGGTGCCTCGCAATGCTGGGGGGTGGGGGTGCAGGGGGACATGAGTGGGGGCCTGGTGGAGGCTGCCCCTGCACTGCTGGGGGTGTGGGGTGGTGGGAGACATGAGTGGGTGCCTGGTGGAGGGTGCCCCTGACTGGTGGGGGGTGGGGGTGCAGGGAGACAGGAGTGGGGGCCTGGTGAAGGGTGCCCCTGACTGCTGGGGGGTGGGGGTGCTGGGAGACAGGAGTGGGGGCCTGCTGGCAGGTGCCTCGTAATGCTGGGGGGTGGGGGTGCTGGGAGACATGTGTGGGGGCCTGGTGGAGGGTGCCCCTGACTGCTGGGGTGTGGGGGTGCAGGGCGACAGGAGTGGGGGCCTGGTGGAGGGTGCCCTGCACTGCTGGGGGGTGGGGATGCTGGGAGACAGGAGTGGGGGCCTGGTGGAGGGTGCCCTGCACTGCTGGGGGGTGGGGGTGCTGGGAGACAGGAGTGGGGTCCTGGTGGCAGGTGCCTCGCAATGCTGGGGGTGGGGGTGCAGAGGGACATGAGTGGGACATGAGTGGGGGCCTGCTGGCAGGTGCCTCGCAATGCTGGGGGGTGGGGGTGGTGGTAGACATGAGTGGGGGCCTGGTGGAGGCTGCCCCTGCACTGCTGGGGGGTGGGGGTGGTGGGAGACATGAGTGGGGGCCTGGTGGATGCTGCCCCTGACTGCTGGGGGGTGGGGGTGCTGGGAGACATGAGTAGGGGCCTGCTGGCAGGTGCCTCGCAATGCTGGGGGGTGGGGGTGCTGTGAGACATGTGTGGGGGCCTGGTGGAGGGTGCCCCTGACTGCTGGGGGGTGGGGGTGCAGGGAGACAGGAGTGTGGGCCTGGTGGAGGGTGCCCTGCACTGCTGGGGGGTGGGGGTGCTGGGAGACAGGAGTGGGGGCCTGCTGGCAGGTGCCTCGCAATGCTGGGGGGTGGGGGTGGTGGTAGACATGAGTGGGGGCCTGGTGGAGGCTGCCCTGCACTGCTGGGGGGTGGGGGTGGTGGGAGACATGAGTGGGGGCCTGGTGGGGGGTGCCCTGCACTGCTGGGGGGTGGGGGTGCTGGGAGACAGGAGTGGGGGCCTGGTGGAGGGTGCCCTGCACTGCTGGGGGTGGGGTGCTGGGAGAGAGGAGTGGGGGCCTGCTGGCAGGTGCCTCACAATGCTGGGGGGTGGGGGTGCAGAGGGACATGAGTGAGACATGAGTGGGGGCCTGCTGGCAGGTGCCTCGCAATGCTGGGGGTTGGGGGTGGTGGTAGACATGAGTGGGGGCCTGGTGGAGGCTGCCCCTGCACTGCTGGGGGGTGGGGGTGGTGGGAGACATGAGTGGGGGCCTGGTGGAGGCTGCCCCTGCACTGCTGGGGGGTGGGGATGCAGGGTTACATGAGTGGGACATGAGTGGGGGCCTGCTGGCAGGTGCCTCGCAATGCTGGGGGGTGGGGGTGCTGGGAGACATGTGTGGGGGCCTGGTGGAGGCTGCCCCTGCACTGCTGGGGGGTGGGGGTGGTGGGAGACATGAGTGGGGGCCTGGTGGAGGCTGCCCCTGCACTGCTGGTGGGTGGGGGTGCTGGGAGACAGGAGTTGGGGCCTGCTGGCAGGTGCCTCGCAATGCTGGGGGGTGGGGGTGGTGGGAGACATGTGTGGGGGCCTGGTGGAGGGTGCCCCTGGATGCTGGAGGGTGGGGGTGCTGGGAGACAGGAGTGGGGGCCTGCTGGCAGGTGCCTCGCAATGCTGGGGGGTGGGTGTGCTGGGAGACAGGAGTGGGGCCTGGTGGAGGGTGCCCCTGACTGCTGGGGGCTGGGGGTGCTGGGAGACAGGAGTGGGGGCCTGCTGTCAGGTGCCTCGCAATGCTGGGGGGTGGGGGTGGTGGGAGACATGTTGGGGGCCTGCTGGCAGGTGCCTCGCAATGCTGGGTGGTGGGGGTACAGGGGGACATGAGTGGGGGCCTGGTGGAGGCTGCCCCTGCACTGCTGGGGGGTGGGGGTGATGGGAGACATGAGTGGGGGCCTGGTGGAGGGTGCCCCTGACTGGTGTGGGGTGGGGGTGCAGGGAGACAGGAGTGGGGGCCTGGTGGAGGGTGCCCCTGACTGCTGGGGGGTGGGGGTGCTGGGAGACAGGAGTGGGGGCCTGCTGGCAGGTGCCTCGTAATGCTGGGGGGTGGGGGTGCTGGGAGACATGTGTGGGGGCCTGGTGGAGGGTGCCCCTGACTGCTGGGGGGTGGGGGTGCAGGGAGACAGGAGTGGGGGCCTGGTGGAGGGTGCCTTGCACTGCTGGGGGGTGGGGGTGCTGGGAGACAGGAGTGGGGGCCTGCTGGCAGGTGCCTCGCAATGCTGGGGGGTGGGGGTGCAGAGGGACATGAGTGGGACATGAGTGGGGGCCTGCTGGCAGGTGCCTCGCAATGCTGGGGGGTGGGGGTGGTGGTAGACATGAGTGGGGGCCTGGTGGAGGCTGCCCCTGCACTGCCGGGGGTTGGGGGTGGTGGGAGCATAGCTCTCAACCATTTGTCTCGCAAAGGCGGGTGAAATCACCCGATTTTGTTTCTGGAGGGTGAGACGCCCATTGAAATGAATGGGCGTGCAGGAGACTTGGCGGGTGAGTCAGCCCTTTGCAAGGCGGGTGACACCCGCCAAAAGCGGGTGAGTTGAGAGCTATGTGGGAGACATGAGTGGGGGCCTGGTGGAGGCTTCCCCTGCACTGCTGGGGGGTGGGGGTTCAGGGGGACATGAGTTGGACATGAGTGGGGGCCTGCTGGCAGGTGCTTCGCAATGATGGGGGGTGGGGGTGCTAGGAGACATGTGTGGGGGCCTGGTGGAGGGTGCCTTGCACTGCTGGGGGGTGGGGGTGCTGGGATACATGTGTGGGGGCCTGGTGGAGGGTGCCCCTGACTGCTGGGGGGTGGGGGTGCTGGGAGAGAGGAGTGGGGGCCTGCTGGCAGGAGCCTCGCAATGCTGGGGGGTGGGGGTGCTGGGAGACATGTGCGGGGGCCTGGTGGAGGGTGCCCCTGACTGCTGGTGGGTGAGGGTGCTGGGAGACAGGAGTGGGGGCCTGCTGGCAGGTGCCTCGCAATGCTGGGGGGTGGGGGTGCAGGGGGACATGAGTGGGACATGAGTGGGGGCCTGCTGGCAGGTGCCTCGCAATGCTGGGGGGTGGGGGTGGAGAGGGACATGAGTGTTACATGAGTGGGGGCCTGCTGGCAGGTGCCTCGCAATGCCGGGGGGTGGGGGTGCTGGGAGACATGTATGGGGGCCTGGTGGAGGCTGCCCCTGCACTGCTCGGGGGTCGGGGTGCTGGGAGACAGGAGTGGGGGCCTGCTGGCAGGTGCCTCGCAATGCTGGGAGGTGGGGGTGCTGGGAGACATGTGTGGGGGCCTGGTGGAGGGTGCCCCTGGATGCTGGAGGGTGGGGGTGCAGGGAGACAGGAGTGGGGGCCTGGTGGAGGTTGCCCTGCACTGCTGGGGGGTGGGGGTGCTGGGATACAGGAGTGGGGGCCTGGTGGAGGGTGCCCTGCACTGCTGGGGGGTAGTGGTGCTGGGAGACATGAGTGGGGGCCTGCTGGCAGGTGCCTCGCAATGCTGGGGGGTGGGGGTGGTGGTAGACATGAGTGGGGGCCTGGTGGATGCTGCCCCTGCACTGCTGGGGGGTGGGGGTGGTGGGGGACATGAGTGGGGGCCTGGTGGAGGCTGCCCCTTCGCTGCTGGGGGGTGGGGGTGCTGGGAGACAGGAGTGGGGGCCTGCTGGCAGGAGCCTCGCAATGCTGGGGGGTGGGGGTGGTGGGAGACATGTGTGGGGGCCTGGTGGAGGGTGCCCCTGGATGCTGGGGGTGGGGGTACAGGGGGACATGAGTGGGGGCCTGGTGGAGGCTGCCCCTGCACTGCTGGGGGGTGGGGGTGCAGGGGGACATGAGTGGGACATGAGTGGGGGCCTGCTGGCAGGTGCCTCGCAATGCTGGGGGGTGGGGGTGCAGAGGGACATGAGTGGAACATGAGTGAGGGCCTGCTGGCAGGTGCCTCGCAATGCTGGGGGGTGGGGGTGGTGGTAGACATGAGTGGGGGCCTGGTGGAGGGTGCCCCTGGATGCTGGGGGTTGGGGGTGTAGGGTGACATGAGTGGGACATGAGTGGGGGCCTGCTGGCAGGTGCCTCGCAATGCTGGGGGGTGGGGGTGCAGGGAGACAGGAGTGGGGGCCTGGTGGAGGGTGCCCCTGACTGGTGGGGGGTGGGGGTGTTGGGAGACATGAGTGGGGGCCTGGTGGAGGGTACCCCTGGATGCTGGGGGGTGGGGGTACAGGGGGACATGAGTGGGACATGAGTGGGGGCCTGCTGGCAGGTGGCTCGCAATGCTGGGGGGTGGAGGTGCAGAGGGACATGAGTGGGACATGAGTGGGGGCCTGCTGGCAGGTGCCTCGCAATGCTGGGGGGTGGGGGTGGTGGTAGACATGAGTGGGGGCCTGGTGGAGGGTGCTCCTGGATGCTGGGGGGTGGGGGTGAAGGGGGACATGAGTCGGGGCCTGGTGTAGGCTGCCACTGGATGCTGGGGGGTGGGGGTGCAGGGGGACATGAGTGGGGGCCTGGTGGAGGCTGCCCCTGCACTGCTGGGGGGTGGGGGTGATGGGAGACATGAGTGGGGGCCTGGTGGAGGGTGCCCCTGGATGCTGTGGGGTGGGGGTGGTGGTAGACATGAGTGGGGGCCTGGTGGAGGGTGCCCCTGGTGGCTGGGGATGCAGGGGGACATGCGTTGGTGGGCAGTAGTGCAAGGTGACATGTGGGTTGGCTGGGGGGCATGGCCATGGTAGATGGGGTGCCTGCGGGACATGTGCAGGGTAGGCCCCTGTGGTGTGGGCCATCTGCAGGGGCCGTGGAGGGTGTAGAGGGAACACCTGGGTGGACCCACACGTGCAATTCACGTGTGGTGCTCCCCGCGCACCCCTGGAATACACGTACCCTGATGGAATCGCGTGTGATACTTCCTGCGCACCCCTGAAATACACGTACCCTGCTGCTTTTGCGTGTGATACTTCCCGCGCAGCCCTGGAATACACGTACCCTGCTGCTTTTGCGTGTGATACTTCCCGCGCACCCGTGGAATACACGTACCCTGATGGAATTGCGTGTGATACTTCCCGCGCACCCCTGAAATACACATACCCTGCTGCTTTTGCGTGTGATACTTCCCGCGCACCCCTGGAATACACGTACCCTGATGGAATCGCGTGTGATACTTCCTGCGCACCCCTGAAATACACGTACCCTGCTGCTTTTGCGTGTGATACTTCCCGCGCACCCCTGGAATAAACGTACCCTGCTGTATTTGCGTGTGATACTTCCCGCGCACCCCTGGAATACACGTGCCCTGCTGGAATCGCGTGTGTTACTTCCCACGCACCCCTGATATACACGTACCCAGGACAATCGCGTGTGAAACTTCCCGCGAACCACTGAAATACACGTTCTCCGCTTGGCGTTTGCTGTTTGGCAGCCCTGTGAACTGGTACAGGGTTAGCGCAGCCCTTTGCGATGATTTGGGGATTTTGAAGCCTTTTCCTTGTGCGAGGGTGTTCTTGGGGGCGTAACTGGCGCTGCTGCAGGGTCGCTGCGCCACTCTGCGCCACGGCTGGTTTCGGAGGCTAAAATCCATGAATACGCTGTGCGATGAAAAGGATTTTTTCACATGCGGCTGGCGCAGTGTATCGCACGGGGACACTGTGCGCCAGCCGCGTGCACCACTTTTGTGCAAATTTCTATGAATTACCCTGTGAATCTGTTGGTTGTCTCCACGACCACCAGTCTGGCTTCAGAGCAGCCAGAGGCATGGAAACTGCTCTACTGAACAGCTGTGAAGACTTTCTCTCAAATCTCCATTCCAACTCTACCATGCATTATTATCCTTCGTGAACTTTTCTCTGCCTTCAACACAGTCAATTATGTACCCTGACTAATCGGCTCCATGACACCCTTGACATCACAGGCCTAGCACTTGACTGGTTGGCCTCATTCCTTTCCGACTGACCTTCCCAGGTTCAACTGGGCCCGTTTCTCTCCCCTATCACATTCTCTACCCGCGGCATCCTTCAAGGCTCTATCCTTTCGCCATGACTCTTCAACATCTACCTCACCCCTCTGGCCCATCTGATCTCCTCCTCTCCTCACTTCCAGTGTTATGTAACAGACACACAGATCTCCTTCAAGCTTCCCTCTAATACCCCCTCTTCCTCCTCTCTCATCCCTGACTGTGTGGCTGCTATTCAGGTATGGTGTGCTGCCAATGATTCTCATTGGAACACTTGCTCCCTCCTTCCCTCCTACCCTCTGACCACCCTCTATGTTTTTTTTGTTTGTTTAGTTTAATATACATCTTTTCAAATTATTTATCTTTTTCTTTGATACAAAACAAGCATAAAACAAGCATAAAACAAGCATAAGACAGGCATAATTGCCAAAAGTGACAATAAAACAAGCATAAAACACAACAATTACAATATAACAATATACACCCTACCATCAAAAGAAAGAGATTGAAACAACCCTACATCGTAACTCATACACGATGATGAGGGAAATCAACATAACACAGATAGCATAATCATCAATAACTTTGATTTGATCTGGTGCATTCATAAAATATACACTTAATAAAATGAGTGCATTACGTCCATCCTGTGAGTAGCAACGTGACACAATGTATTGTTACATAAAGATATTGTTGCTTAAAGAGTCAACTATCAAACATTTCCAAAATAGGATGGCTAGTCCTTAATTGTTCCCAGGTGCATTCATTGGTAGCACAATATCAAGAAATTGAACTATCGCTATTTGTATAGTAACTCGTGGGTTTGAAAATAAAAGATGCCATAGTTGATATCCATCCACATGTCCCTGTACAAGTAGCTTTTTCTCTAAACATCTGTGTCTTACATCATTTAATTCAATACATTCAATTATCAAATACTGCAAGGTTTCTTTCTGATGGACATGTGAACAGTAGCGACAGAAGTTTAATTTGGGGGTAATTAGCTTCCTTCTACATATTATATCTCTGGTGTTCCACAGATTTAGTCTAAATCTCATGAATTTATTCCGAAAGTGCTGAGAAGGACATTTTGCTAGATAACTCGCCAGGATACCATATCTTTTAGGGCCAAATAGATGAAAATTTAAATCTTTATGATCAGCGCATTTTGCTAAAGTTTCAGACCAATCATGCTGGAATAGCTTGACCTTTGCCCTATCTGGGTTAGTTATTAGAAGGTCTATGGTCACCGCAGCATCAGCTGCTGCATTCAAAACATGAGTCCGCCACCTCAAGGCAAAGGTTTTGTGGGAGGATATAAGGTCCTTTGCTAAAGCAGCCAAGATGGTTGATTTTTTTAAACCGTCTAACATTTTACGAAGGAGGGCACATTGCTTCCACGTCACCTGTGAATAAAGCGACAAAGCACCCAACTCATATCTTAGTATCACAGATGGTGTGCTACGAGGTAAATGTAGGAGGGTTTTCCAATAGTTGCAATCCCAAAACAAACGCCCTTGAGGAAGTGCAGCTTCCACACCATAAAAAATGATTGGTATGACTTTCATTTTGTAAAAACTTAAGGTGTGGCATAGCGAAAATTTCCCAAACCTTGCTTGTATTATCTTTTATTGTGATATTAAGGGTCATCATTTATTTTCAATTTCACACATGAATTGTTTATTAGTTCTTGTGCTGAATAGTTTTTTTTTAAAAATATTTTTATTCAAAGTTTTTTTTTTTAAAACCAAACATACATTTCGATTGTTGCAATATACAAAAAGCATCATGTGTCATTTCGTGTCCATTAGAACTCCCCAACTCACCCCCCCCCCCTTCAACTAGAGCCAAATCTTCCATGTCAATTGCTGGAGCATTATCGGGCAGAGCAGTGTTTAAAGGGACATTGCCCAAGTCTTCTGTTTCATCGTTACTCCGGCAGGAATTAGCTATGGAGGACACCAATTGCCGCCAGGCCAGCAGGGGCCCCACTTCCTCTTCGCCCCCCCTGGTGACCGCCTCAAACCAGACAACAGATTCGGCTTCCGCCCATTTTAAGAGGTCTGCCCACCACAGTTCCACCCTGGGTCGATGGGCCGCCTTCCAGCCCATTGCGATCCTGCGCTTGGCCAAAACATAGGCCAAGTCCTTCATTTTACTTATGTGTTTGGAGTGCCTGGGTCTGGGAAAGAGCCCTAGCATGCATGACCAAGCCGATTCTACATCCAGCGCCACTCCCCCGCCAGCCAGCCTCGTTTTGACCTCGTTCCAGAACTTGAGCACTTCCGGGCAGGCCCAGAACATATGCAGCAACCCCGCGTCCACCTCCCCACACCTAGGGCATTGCTGCGTGGCTGGGCCCCCGAACCTTGCAATCTTCCCCGGGGTCAGGTAGGCCCTGTGGGTAACATACAGCTGAAGCTGTTGAAATCTAGCATTGCGTGACACCTTTTTATGGTATCTCTGTGCCCATTCCCATTGCCCATCCAGCATAGGTCCTCCCACCTCCTCCTCCCATTCCTGTCTTAGTCGGGGCAACTCCTTCCCCGCCCTCTCTCGTAAGAGTTCATATATTCTCGAGATTTCGTGCCCGCCCTCTGACACATCATACATGGTTTCTAGGGAGGTCTCAGGGTCCTTCGCAAGCTCTGTCTCGGGCCATCTTTCTCTAGTCTTATTAATAAGCCTGGCATAAGTAATATATTGGCCTTCATGCACCCCCGCCTCCTCCTGCAATCTCTGGAAGCCCAGCGCCTCATCACCCTGCCATATATCCCCGAGGGTGACCAGGCCTACCTGCTCCCAGTATCTTCGGATTGATTCGAATAGCTGAGGGTCGTCCCCGCACAGGGACACCAGCGGGGCCTGCCGGGAGTATGGCTCTCGATCACCCATCGTCTTCCAAGTCCTTTGCCAGATCTCCCAGCCCAGTCTCAACAGCCGTCCCCTGCCCACCATTTGATCCCTGCGCAACCACACCACCTCCTGCAGGAAGTACGGGGCCGAATCTCCATGCAGAAGTCGCACCTCTGCCGAGTCTTCCACTGAAAGCCACCTAGCCACATACAACAGCTGCCCCGCAAGGTAGTAGAGCTCAAAATTTGGCAGGCCTATGCCACCTTTGTCGTACGGGTTCTGGAGCTTCCACAGGGCCACCCTATTCCTGGAGCTTCCCCATAGAAAACCCCTGCACGTGCTATGTAGTTTAACAAATAGGCTTCTTGGTATCAGAAACGGGATGTTCACAAAAAAGTGCAAAAGTCTAGGCAGGACCACCATCTTGAGCAAGGCCGCTCTCCCCATCATGGTCAGGGGCAATTTGGCCCAAAAAACCATGCTGTTTTTAATCCCTTCCAGCGCTCTTTCCGTATTGTGTTTGTGTTCTGCCTCTATTTTGTGGTAGATGTTTAATCCCAGGTACCTGAACGTTTCTGTCTGCCATGGAATCGGTACGACAGGCAACCTCTGTGGCGGGACGTTCCTGTATCTGCCCAGAGGAAAGAGGCTGGACTTTCCAAGATTCACCGATATGCCAGAAAGGGTGGCATATCGCTCCATTACCTCTAACACATACTGCAGGTTTTCCTCTGGATAACGCAGGTAGAGCAACATGTCATCCGCATATAGTGATATCAGGTGCGTGCCGCTATTCGTACCTATGCCCACCTCCCCGTATTGGTGACGCAGACACACCGCCAACGGTTCTAATGCTAGTATGTATAGCATAGGCGACCAAGGGCACCCCTGTCTGGTCCCTCTACTAAGTTGCCAGGCGTCAGAGATTATGGCCCCAGTTCTAACTCTCGCCAGCGGGGCGCTATAGAGCAGCTGAACCCACCTGAGGTATCCCGGTCCCATTCCGAATCCCTTCAAGACCGCTTTCAGCCAGGGCCATCTCACCGAGTCAAAGGCCTTGACTGCGTCTAGTGACACTATGGTTTGCTCACCCGATTCCCTTTCAGTCTGATCAATAACATGGTGTAGCCTTCTGTGGTTATCTGTAATGTTTCTACCCGGGACGTAACCTGTCTGGTCTGGGTGTATCAGCTTCCCAATCACCCTCTTCAACCTGTTGGCCAGCACCGCCGTGAGTATTTTGCTGTCCTGGTTGAGCATGGACAGTGGTCTATAAGATCCGCACTCGTCGGCTGGCTTCCCTGGTTTCAGGAGTGGGATGATCACGGCCTCCCGGAGGGACGACGGGAGTTCGCCCTGCTCGTAGGCCTCATTAAAAGTAGCTAGCAGTGGTTGGATTAGCTCCTGCTTATATGTTTTGTAGAACTCGCCGGGCAATCCGTCTGTGCCAGGCGCCCTACATGTGGGCAGATTCTGGATCACTACCTCCAGCTCATCAGAGGTGATAGGTGCGTCCAACTCTGCACGCTCTAGGTCATCCAGGGTGGGCAACTCTATGTCCTCCAATGTATCCCGTATAACTTGTCCCATGTCCTCCCCAGTGTCCTCGTACAGGTGCCTATAGAACTTATGGAACCGCCTGTTTACCTCCACTTGGGTGTTACACATACAATCTCCATCGCCCTTGACCTCACTGATCACCGAGCGGGGAGTCTCACACTTATATAGCCAGGCCAGCAGTCTGCCTGGCTTGTCGCCACCTGCATGTATCCTCTCCGTGTATCTCCTGTGATTAAGTCTGCACAGCCTGTCCCAGAGTTCACTGCAGGTAGTCTGCAAGTCTTTTATCCTAGTTCTGTTGCCATGAGCGGTGTTTTCACACCGCGTAAGGTCTTCTAGCTCCCTTTCCGCTGCTTGGAGTTCCTTTTCTACACCCCCCTGGAGCCCTTTAGTCTTAGAAATGGCCACCCCGCGCACCACCACCTTAAACGCTTCCCACAGAGTGCCCATTGAGCGTACACTGCCCGTATTTATATCAAAGTATTCCTCAATGGTTGTGCTGAATAGTTATGCCAAGGTACTTATATTGTTCAACACTTAAGAGATCACATTGCTGCAGTTGCCATTTGTGTATAGTTTTTTTCCTCACTGATTTCCCATCACAAACCATGACTTGGCTCTTTTGTGTGTTGATGACTAAATTGTTGTCTAATGCATAGGATCCAAGCTGTTCGAGCATATTTTGGAGACCCCTAGGAGTTTTAGACAGCAATATCAAGTCATCCGCATAGAGTAAATACAGTATTTGTAGATCCCCCAATAATGGTGGGTCACCCACACAGTTCTTAATCGACATCCCAATATCCAGGATGAAGAATTTAAATGGGAAAGAGGCTAAAGCACAACCTTGCTTCAGTCCTCTTCGAGTTGCTATAGTTGGAGACAAACTGCCATTGAGGTCCGTTCTTACCCGCATGGTTTTATCAGTATGTAACAACATTATTAAAGCTAGTAGAGAGTGAGGGCAATGATGTTTATGCAATTTGGCAAATAGCAGCATCCTGTCTACTGAATCAAAAGCAGCTTTAAAACCAATAAAGGCCAAGTATAACGATTGGCCACCCGCTGCTAGATGCGCTTGCATCACATTAAGGGCAAGAATATTAGGTATTGTGCCCAATCCTTTTACAAAGCCTGATTGTAAGGGGTCTTTCAAGTGGTTTGTATCCACCCATATATTGAGTTCACTCAAAATTAACCTTGCAAAGATTTTTCCAGGGGCATCTAACAATGAAATAGGCCGATAACTTACAGGCAGTGCATGGTCACCTTTTTTGTAAATTGGGACCGTGATCGATTGTGTCCATGTTTTCGGCAGTTTTTGTTTTTGATTAATGGCCGAAAAAATGTTGGCCAGTATGGATGCCCAAATCTCTGGATGAGACTTCATGGCATAATTTGAAAAGCCATCAGGGCCTACGGCCTGCAAATTACTGGCTGTTTTTATCAACCTCAGGATAGCACTTTTGTCAATCTCAAAAAAAAAACTCCATTGCATGTGTTAATGACTCGTGGACCCTAAACCCAAGTGGGGGTGAATATAAACATTCAAAATAGGAGACCCACTGATGGGTTTCCTCTTGAGTGATTTGAAGATCAAATTGATGCGCACCAAGGGCTTGATTTAATACGGTCCACATTTTAGCAGTGTTTTTTTCCGCTAGTGTCTTCAACATGTTAGCACTGTCATTCTGATATAACAAAGCCCTGTGCCCACGCATCCAATTTTTGTGAGTTGTTTGAATTTTTCGAGAGGGAATCCCTCTAATGGGAGGAGGAAGCCTTGCGAACTTTCTCATCTCAGCACGATAAAAATTTTTCCTGAGTTGGACTTATTTATCAAAGGTGTGAAGATGACTCACATATCCACCCGTCGCTACTTTCCGACGGCTGAAAGCTTGAATTGTGTTGCTATAAATTAGCCCCATCTCAGAGCCTTTATTATCATTTTTAACATTTGATTGTGTTAATAATTTGTTAAAATGAATCAAGGCATCCTCTGTCCATCAGAGATGATTCCTACCCGAGTTTGCTACTAAGCAGCCCTTCTCTAGTGAATGCTTGGCAGGTTGATCCTCACCATTGACAAGCCATTCACCACAGAGCATGTTGTGATTGCTTACCTCATTAGTGTGGATGTGAAAAGCTTTCATTATTGACCACAAGGCTACATTTACATAAATGTAATCAATTGTCGGTAAAAAATTGCCTTTGTGCCAGGTTGAAGCCAGAGGGATATCAGATGAAAAGGCACCATTCAACATGAAAATACTCCTCTGTTTTACAGGACAATTCCACCATAAGAGTCTCTCACTGGGCCGCTTCCCCTTGTCCATGAAGCAATTTAAATTCAAATCACCCGCCAAGATTACATACATGATACTCTCATCTCGAGATATCAAATCCAGCAAACGATTCAAATCTCTAAAAAAACACTCATCAGAAATCCCAACTACATTCCAATACACATTGAGAATTGCCTAAGTGTCATTAAGATGTTTCACTTTGATCAGCAACATGTACTTGTTGGGTGCAGCCCAAAAAACTTGAACACAAACCATTTTTGATTTTAACAGCTATCAAGAGGCCAGGTGAGGGTCTTCCCAAGGAGGCTTCTGATGCAGGGTTTAAATGTACCTCGTGTCCGACCCAAAGGGGCGGGTGTGCCAACCAAGTCTCCCGTAAGAGGATAATGTCATACTGACTCAGATTGTGTTGGTCATTGTTCAAGAGATGTCTAAAGCCTCTTGTGTTCCAGATCAAGAGAGCTATTGTGTATTGCGAGACAACGGGGACTAGTTAACTGGATTTTGTACCGCATACACAACCACATGTTGGAGACGATGATTGAGACTTCTCTAGCCCTCTGGCCTCGTGAGATTTGTTTTGTAGAGTTTTAGCTTGCACCTTTACACCAGGTAATGAAGTGGTTCCACTGTCATCAGTACAAAGCATGAAGCCTAAATCATGTAGCAAACCCTTAGACTGACATATTACCACGCAGGTACCACCGTGCCAAGGTCAGTTCCAGCAATGAAGCAACGAAGCAGCAGGGTGGGCTGGAGCCCAGCCCAGGATTCACGCTCACAACGTGAGCAGCAACACAGATCAGAGCCCAAGCCGCAACAAGCTACCAAACACAGTCACCTTTACAACATCTGGTTGAAAGCAAGCTCCGGTACCTGCACTCTTCAGCACAGCTATTTGTGTGCTCACTTTTCATCCCGAGGCCATGATTGCAGCCATTCCCCACCACGAGGATATCTGCGAAATGGGCGCCGATCCGAAAGCTAGATCGGTTGCCTCGCAACGCCGACGCAGCATCTGGTGAGCAGCTGATTCTCTCACCGAAGCTTTTTGACCCACAACCCCACGCCGGAAGGCGTAAGCCGGCACCCACCCTAAGGCACACATCACAAGGCACAGGTGACACCATGTCAGTGCCAACGACCTAGATATCTTCGCATTAACAGAAACCTGGCTGAATCCTACATCAGGCCCAGCCTTAGCACTATCCCTACCGGACAATTACTCCATCCTCCGAGCCGATAGAGACTCCAATCAATGCGAAGGAGGTGGAGTAGCTATTATTTACAAAACTTTGCTAGAACTAAGAATAATGAATAACAATCACCTTCCATCAGCAGAACTACTGACGGTCAAATTCGCCACCTCTGCCACAGCCACCATTACCATGCATCTGATCTACCGACCTCCAGGAGGAGCTACCACCTTTGAAAATGACATTTCACAACTACTATCCGAAAAAACACCAAATGTAAATCCCAAGTGATAATGCTAGGTGATTTCAACCTAGGTCTTGACGATCCGAAAGATGGCAAAGCCTTCTCACTCAAAGACACTGGGCCTCATTACGACCCTGGCGGTAAGGGGTTTACGCCAGCGTTAGCTGCGCCGACCCCTTACCGCCAATTACGAGGTCCCCTAGCGCCATGGTGCTTTTAACACCTGCTTTTAGCAGGTGTTAAAATCCATGGCGCTAAGGGACCATGGAGTTAATTACGCCACCGTAATTTACGGTGGCGTAATTAACGCCTTCCCCACTCCCATTATGCCCTATGGGGCAAAAATGGGAATGGGGAAGGGTAAATGGGGATTGGGGACTTAACGCCCCGCCAAGGTCGGAATGGGGCGGTAAGTCCGCCAACCACCATGGCGTAAACGTAGTTTACGCCATGGTGGTAAAGTCACGGCCCAGGCGGTAACTTACCGCCTGGGTCGTAATGAGGCCCACTATGTCAGAATTGGGATTCACACATCATATAAACAACCCAACTCACAACAAGGGCCAAACTCTCGACTGGCTAGCAGATCTCAATTGTTCCATTAAGTTATTAGGAAACACACCATGCGCTTGGACCGACCACCACTTAATTACCTTCGCCATCGACCAATCAGTCACCCTCACCTCCCCCACTAAGGCACCAGCCTCAATGGCAAGAAGTAAACGGAACCTCACCCTAGAAAAACTGATACCATACTACACCCTCTCACGCAGACCAACCCTAGTCATACCGACCCATCCGACCTAGTGAAGTTATATAATGAAACCATGACTAAAGCCATCAATACACTTGCTCCTCTAAAACAACAGAAAGCTAAACCGCACGCCCATATAAACAAATGGTACACACCTCACCTAAAAACCCTCAGGAAAGAGAAAAGGGCAGCAGAATCAAACTGGAAAAAACACCCATCTGCACAAAACAAAGACATAATCAGTGCAATCGCACTTGACTACAAATCAGCCATTATCCAAGCTAAGAAAAATAATTGCAATGATCGTATAGCAAAAGCTAATTCAGATACAAAGGAGTTATTCAATATACTAAAAGAACTCGAGTTTCCTTCCCCCATACCTGACCCTTGCATAAAAGACACCCAATGGTGCACCAATATTCAAAATGCGCTCCAAAACAAAATCACAATGGTACTAGAGAAAATCAATACAAAAAAAATCTCATCAACAATACTTTACCCCCGAATCTACCCTCGCCATTGCGAGCAACACTGCCACAATTCAACTTTCAACCTCTCTCCAGTAAAGAAGTTGAACAGATCATACTTAAACTTAAACCCTCAAACTGCAAGGGCGACATCTCCCCACCCATCTTAGTCAAAGAAGCAGCCTCTGTGCTCTCCTCGTTCATAACTAAGTTCATCAACGCCTCATTTGCTACAGGTTCTGTACCTACGAGCCTAAAAGATGCCTGGGTACTCCCACTATTGAAAAATCCCACGCTAGACCCAAACAACCCATCTAACTACCGGCCGATCACCACAGTACCCTTTCTTTTGAAAATACTGGATCGAGCCGCCTATCTACAAATACAGCATTACCTTGAAATTAACAATCTGTTAGGCCTAAAACAATCTGGATTCAGACCCAGACATGGGACTGAGACTGCTCTTGTCGATCTCAAAAACCAAATTCAGGCACTAAAAGATAAAGGTAAATCGGCCTTCCTATTACTACTCGACTTATCTGCGGCTTTCGATCTAGTCAACCACGACATACTATGCAAGCACTTGTCATCCGCTGCACACTTTTCCGACCAAGCCAACACATGGATTAGATCATTCCTTAACAATAGATCCATGCGTGTCTTTGCCCCTTCAGCCTCAGCCGTACCATCACCAGTAACCTGTGGAGTCCCTCAGGGATCATATGTATCACCCACACTCTATAACAACCTCTTTTCGATATCTTGGACCATCTGGGTGTCTCGGATACAAACTATGCTGATGACACCCAGATCCTTATCCCCATCACTGGGGACTACACAGCAGACAGCAATACCCTGAACAATATCTACAGCATAATACAAACCTAGATGGCTAATCAAGGATTATGTCTAAACGACAACAAAACTGAACTCCTACTACTCGGTTCCCCCAACAAATTAAGTAAACTTGACACTGCCTTCAAAACTTTTATTATCGATGGTAACACCATTAATGTAGCACACAGTGTCAAAACACTGGGTATTCATATTGACGCTGCATTATACTTCAAGAAACAAACCAATGCCTCAGCTACAGCTTATACCTGCAAGCTGATCACAGCCTGTCGCCCTTACCATCCACAAACAATTGCGTATCAGTCGCAAGAGCATTAGTGCTATCCAAATTAGACTATTGCAACGCGCTTTACCTAGGCACTTCTAAACAAAACCTAAACAAAATGTAAGTAATGCAGAATAATGCCATCAGATCAGCCTGTAATATCCCAAGGAATCAACATATTTCCACCATTAGGCAAAACCTTAAATGGCCAAACATCAACCAAAGAATCGACCTTAAAGCCCTATCATTAACACATAAATCCCTACACAATCAAGCGACTTCCTACCTTTGTGACACCTTTACTAGGCACACTTCAGCCAGACCTATCAGAACAGCCCAAACCCATTGCATAAATACTTCTGGAGTCAATCTACAAAGTGCGGGCGGAGTCAGCTTCCCTGTCCTTGCTGCAAAAAAATGGAACGCACTCCCCCTTAACATCAGAGCTGAACCCTCCTTCATGATCTTTAAGAACAAAGTCAAGTCAGGCTTCTGGAACCAAAATCACACCTAGCCTTCGTCCTCGTGGCGCCTGTTTACACACCTGTATATATGCAAATGTTCTATGTTTTAACTGCCGCCAGTCTGGCCAAACAATACTGTAAACTGTAAATTGCAAATATCCTTATGTACAATGTCAATGTATGCATAACATGTATGCAAGATATGCGCTCAGCTGTCCCAGTGCCCCGATGAGCAATACAAATAAATAAATAAATACAAATACAAATATTGCGTTTTGGACCACCCTCGACTGCATCCATAACCTTACAGCATTAAGATTTCTTTTATCGATAAACTCAACTAATGTTAGGTCAGAGGACACTATGTCTTCCAATGATTGAATATCAGAAAAAATCGCCAATGCAGCTCTGCGATTCAGATCAAATTGGGTGCACGGGCTGGGTCTACACTTCAAGATTAAAGAGTATAGAGCAGGCCTCTTCCTAGCCTTCAAACTATCCCATTTTGCTTCATTTTTTTTTGGATTAACCACATTAGAAGCCATTTCTTTATGAGATTCAACAGCTGTAAAATTGGGCAAGGCTTTTTCAATGAGAGTCAAGATCGCATCAGAGAACTCCGAAGGGATGAAAGGGGAAATTAGGGACACAGGAGCACTACTTAAATTAGAACAGGACTCCACAGAAGGCAAAGGGTTTGTAAAAGAACCACGGGGGGAGACAAGAGATACGGCTGCTTGTTTAGAGACAGGTAGACTTGTGCCCTGAGTCTGGTTGGCTGATGTCTGTGCTAGCATACAAGGAACAGATTTCACAAGTGTATCTAAATGTGGAGGAATGTGACCAGCCATGCATACATCTACAGCTCTCCGTATTTCAGCTGTGTGCCTTGCCACTTCACTCGTCACGATCCCCTTCGAACCCTTATCCATGACTGCACCTTTTCTTTTCTTTTTATTACTAGTCTGAACACTAGTCGATGGAATAGAGTCCACAGAAGTCGGGAGAGAGATTTCCCTTACTAAATCATCAAGAGGTTGATATGAGGAGGCCTGCACTGGTTTAAGTCCAAAGTGATTGCATTTCGATTTGGCCTGATTCATTAACATATTTCCTCTTGATAGTTTTGGATATAGCAATTTTGTTCTTACAGGGCATTGTAATTGCCTTAAAGAATTGTTTTTCTCCAGTCTTCCCAGTGTTTTTAGGCGGAGGTTGATTTTTAGATAGTTTAGAAGTAGCAATAGGACCATTGCTTGAATCTTCACAAGGTTTTTTAGAAGCTAAAGGTGTGTCAAGCGCCTTGGTTCCTCCCTTTGATTGGGTGAAAATTGAAAAGAGCTTTTTAGGCTGATTATTCAAGTTAGCCACCAATGGAACCTGGGTGGAGGGAGTCGGGAGCAAAGAGTCATACAGAGATGGAGGATAATCCACGCTGTCATAAATGATTACTTCAAAGCAAAGTAGGACACCAGCCGAACATAAAGTAGGTTTGGTGGCACATACCTCGTTTGTTTGGCAGGCAATGGATGAAACAAATATTTTGGGAGGAATAGAATGGGGACATGTCATAAGCAATTGTTTATTTATGTCAGCCCCCTCTACTTGCAAAGATAGGATTTTTTTGTATTTCCTCTTTTGCCAATAACCTTAGATCAAGAACATTATATAAGTTACCTAAAGCGAGCAAAGCTGAATTCATCGCTGATAATGTGACCTCAGTCTGAAAATCAGTATTGCACCGCTGTACAGATGTGTTAGTACTATGTGTGAGAGTACAGGCAATGTTGGGCTGAGAATGTATTGACATAGTGACAGACTTAACAGAAATACGTGAAACTTCAGAGAACATCATAGGGGAACCTGAGAGATTTTCGGACAGACACTTGTCCGAAAATACAGAATCCTCCGGATCAAGATCAATGATAGCAACATCCTCAGAGGGAAGAGCAGAGCCGGACATAGAAGCCAAGGCTCCAGGAGCTCCCCCTAAGTGAGCCAACTCACTGTTGGAATGTGCAACACCAGGGGCAACATCAGGTGCCTTAGAAGCCAAATCTAAAGACTTTAAAATTGCAGTGTCGGTTAAAGACATGGTATTTGTATGTGACTGTCTAGACTGCGCCGAAATAGAACAACCTGCAGTGGATGTCACCGGCACCAAACATTTAGATAATTCAAAGTCAGGAAAAGGTATGGTCTTCTTATTGCTCCCACTCAATTGGAGAGTAGGTGCAGTGTTCTCTACTGCTACGTTTCTGGCTCTATGGGCCGATAGTGAGCCCTTGCAAAACAAACATAAATCGGCATTAACCAGTGCAGGGCCATTGCTTTTGCCTCCAACAGGAGTAGAATATTCATGGTTAGTGGACCGAGAGAGTCGCACAGGACTCAAACGTGACAAGAAGGGATCAAGTCTCGGAGGCATGCCAGTTTTAAGTGTGGACGGCATCATCTTTAGTGGATTACCAGGCAGTTATCAAAGATCTCAAGCCACCACAGCAGAAACAAAACCAAAACCAAAACAAGACCTCAGAAAACCACGCGCTGTGCACAGTCAACATTACTTTGCAGTACTTCACAGTGCGCACGCGGGTGCACTGACTTGTGGGTATTAATGGGTGGAGGCCGAGGTAGAGGGGAGTGACGGCCTTCAAGGGGCGGAGCCACCAGACGAATAGAAACCTTGATACAAAAAAAATATATAGAAATAGGACTTAGGAACTGCAATACAAAAGCAAAGACTCGAGCGTTAACAAGGACTCGAGCGTTAACAAGGACTCGAGCGTTAGACAAAGACTCAAGCGTTTAGTCCAGAGAGGCTCAGGGATTTCACCTTGTTGTTAAAGGGCCAGAAACCCTTTGGTGTCACTGCAAAATAAATCCTCCAGGGATGCATCCGACCGCGCAGCCCAGCGCAATATCCATTCCACAGGAACACACAGACCAGAAAGTCAGCACCCGCAAAGCACCACGCCACAGTCAACAGTACTTTGCAGTACTTCACGGTGCGCGCGCGGGTGCGCTGACTTCTGGGTATTAATGGGTGGAGGCCGAGGTGGAGGGGAGTGATGGCCTTCAAGGGGCGGAGCCACCAGACAAATAGAAACCTTGTTGTTAAAGGGCCAGAAACCCTTTGGTGTCACTGCAAAATGAATCCTCCAGGGATGCAGCTGACCGCGCAGCCCAGCGCAATATCCAATCCACAGGAACACACAGACCAGAAAGTCAGCACCCGCAAAGCACCATGCCACAGTCAACAGTACTTTGCAGTACTTCACGGTGCGCCTCCCTCTCCACAGTGACACCCTCTATCGGCCCCCTCCCTTCACCCTCATGTGAGGCAAAAAGCCTTGGTGCCATCTTTGATTCCTCTCTCTCCTTATCTCCTCACATCGCGGACCTTGCCAAGAAGGCCCCCTATCAACTGCATCTCCTCAGAGGAATTCTCCTTTTC
Organism: Ambystoma mexicanum; assembly: GCF_040938575.1. Taxonomy (NCBI): domain Eukaryota; kingdom Metazoa; phylum Chordata; class Amphibia; order Caudata; family Ambystomatidae; genus Ambystoma; species Ambystoma mexicanum. Next base: position 708,343,878 of record NC_090921.1, on the reverse strand, counting down.
CTCACTTTCCCTCAGAAATTCAATGTCTCCAGAGCTCTGATCCTCTCTAGGCTGGACCACTGCAACAGCCTCTTCCTCAATCTTTCTTTATCCTCCCTTTGTCCCCTTCAACGAATCCAGAATAGGACTGCAAGACTTATCCTTGGCCTCAATTCCAGAGAGCGCATCTCTCCAGCCCTAAAATCTCTCCACTGTCTCCCGGTTGCTACTAGGATCATGTCCAAGACCCTTTGCATCATCCACATGGCTTTCTGGGGCCTGGGACTCCACCACAACTAACTCTCTCTCCCTAAGCACCTTTCTGCTAGAGACCTTCAGTCTTCTTGCTCCAACTCTCTGCAGATCAGACGCTTCTCTTAGAAGAGCATGGGGGTAGATCTCTCTCCTCCGCAGGAACCTCCCTATGGAATGGTATCCCTGCCCATCTCAGGCTGAAGCCGGATCTCCTTACATCCCGGAAGCTCCTCAAGAAACTCCTTTTCTCTTCTTCCTTCCTCTCCCCCTCCCCTGCGAACACCCCTGCCTGCCGCAGTGACTGGCTGCCTGGTCCCCTCTGAGTTCTACAGGGCACCAGCCCCCCCCCGTCCAGTCCACCACCCTCCTCGCACTTAGCATGTGGACCTTCACCCCCTGAAACCCATGCATTTCCCTGGCACTTACCCTTCTGATCTCCCCTTGGCATTTGCCTAGCCCCTGTTGCGCTTCCTCCCCTTTTACTTGCACTATATCCTCTTTACCCTGCACTTCCCTTGCCACCCTAGCACTTTGCATTCAGGCGGATTGGCACTTCACCCACACTCCCTTGAACTTCTTGTTACTGCACTTGCACAATCCCAATGTCACAAGGCCTAGTAGGACCGTTATTGTTATGTTTCTCCCTTGTCCCCCACCGTTTTTTTGTCTTGTGGCGCCTTGAAACACCATTTGTTGTATTGGTGCCTTGCACATATTCAATGAATAAAGAGGAGAGAAGAGGCATCTTTCATCTCTCTAGAAGGCCACAAGAAAGGCCCCGACACACTCACATTCGAAATCAATGATCATCCAGTGTGCAATTGAAAAAGGAGAGATGATAATAAGTAGACCATTTGTTGCTCTTCAGTGTAACTAGGACTATTCAAGAGTATCCCTACTGGGCCATGAGAGTACTAAACACCAGTGAATGAATCCAGAAATCCACTGATGAGGGAAAAGGCTGCTCTATGTGCCCTCTACTTGGGGCTGTGATCCTGGTAGGTAGGCAGATTCTAGGCACTCAACATGTTCTTCTGCCCAGGGAAGCATCAGAGCTGAAAGGTTATACAGCAGATGAGAGGGAGTTCCCCTCTTGTCTGTAGATGTTGGCCTTTGCAACTTGGTTGTCTGTGTGGACAAGAACGCAACTGTTTTCCACAAGCATGTGAAAGTGCTGTGTAGCCCAGAAGAGGTTGCAATTTCTTTCCGGCCAGACAAGCTTATTTCCTCACAAAAGTCCAGTGGACTTCAGTTGCATGTATGTTCATGGTCGTTCCCCAACATTTAAGAGTGGAATCTGCAGTCAAAATCACAGAAACCTGTGGTACCATAAGAACGTCATTAAATATGTTTGCAAGGATTGCAGTGCAAGCCATGTTCCCTCGGGACGTTACCTGCCTCTGCCACACCCCCTGCCGGGAACAATGCCGTGGAATCCAGGCCGAGGGATTTCCGGCTGGGTAACGAACCTGTGAGAGCCAAACAGAATGTTTCTTACATTCTGGTTGACTCTCGGCGGGTACTAATTATAGATATAAAAGAAAAGACACTAAAAGAATTTCATCACATTCCTTCAAAGATAAAGCTCTGATCATAACTCTAACGCATATTCTTGAGGTTAAAATAAATTTGATGGAAACAAGATTTTTACAAATCTCACTAGAGGCAACTTCCTACCTAATTGTGCACCTTCAAGAAGTGTATGCAAGACCTCGTCTGACGAGCATGCTCTAAACTCTGCAAGAAAACGTCCTAAAAACAAATGCCTGGCCTCACTAAAATGTGTACATTCAAGAACCAAATGCTGGAGGTTTTACAAAATCGGAAAAATCTCAATTTCCTCTTAATTTTCAAACGCGCTCCTAGAATTTCATTTGTGGGAAGTAGAGTTAGTCGAATCCTTAGAAAGTGCAACCTTCAACAAGCATCAGGGAAATTCATAAAATATGCCGGCAAATTGTTACATTATTTACCATCCAGCATGATATTGGAGCTAAGCATGAGCTCTTTTCATTTCCCTATGGTTTGAATCCAATCCGACGTCCATAGATTCATTTTAACACTGAACAGATTAAACCTTCTAAGGTTACATCCAAGGACTCTAAAGTGGACTCACAAAAGGTCCACTTATTTATCACCTCTTCCTTCCTGTCAGTTATTTCCTTCATCCTAGAAAGCAGGGTTTTTGCACCAGCAGCATGAATTTTCCTGTAAAGAGCTAAGTGCTTCCATGTTGTAATTAATTTCTCGACAGTAGGCCTAATTCATAGCGTAGTAGAGCTCTAGGAGTTCCATTCGGCAGAGAGAGAACTCTTTTCTCAAAAATTCCCTCAAAGGTTTCCCAAGAGTATTGTCCATGTTCAAGATGGTATCGGCACCATAGGTGATAATAGATACCACCTTTGACTTATAAAATCTTACTAGTGGGATAACTGCCATGTTTTTTATGAAAGAGCTTGGCCTGTGCCACTAACCCATTTAATGAATGCTTCATCACAAGGATCATATCTCCTTTATTCCGGATCCCTGATAAATTAAAACAAAGGTATATAAAACCGCTGACCAGCTCTCACTCGATCTTATTTACAAACCATTTTGGGGTCACTTTCTTTTCCTAGAACTACCTAAGATAATAATCTTATTTTTCTTTGTATTCAGAGACAAAACATTAGAGTTCATATATCGTTCTAAGGCATGTCATTGGTGTTATAAGCCAACCAGAGTTTGGTCAAAGAGCACCAAATCGGTGGCATATACCAACCAGTTAAGAACCAACTGGCCCAAACGAGGGGCAGGGAGCAGGAAGTGTATAGAGTAGCACCAACATAAGAGATGAATACATTAAAAAGGATTGGGGCCAGCACAAAACCCTGTTTTAGGCCGCAGTCAGTCTTAACTGGTAGCAACATCCGACCCTTGTTATTTAAACACATTCTAATTAAGGTTTATGAATGAAGAGCTTTCATCACATGATATTAGCTCTTCCTTGGTAGGCGGCATACAAGGCCTGAAAATCGATGGGGCTGAGCTGTCTAACTCGAACAGGCACCAATACAGGCATACGTTTTGGGCCAATAGTCCCCAACAGGTCCTGCACATGGCATTATCAATCTTTTCAACCACAGGTTTTGCCTGGGTGGCTTCACATCGGTTGAAGGCAGCCTGTCTGCTAAAGCCGAGCTGATCATCCAACTTAATGTGGTCAGGGTATTTTGCTGTGAGCGCACATTTCCCAAATCTTCTTGGGATGAGAAAGCTCTTGCTGTTAAGTTTTTGAATTGCTATAAAAGATTCTGCTCTGGAGGGGGAACAGCAGCCAGGTACTCTAAGTTCAGGTACATGCATTCTGATACCAAATATAGAAACATTTGTGTGGCATCCAGAGTACTGTTATCAACCCAATCACCTGGATTTACTTCAGCCTTCTTGTGAGTGCCAGTATCCAGGGATGTTATGGTGGTGTCATCTGGCTGCCCTTTTGGCATCTGCCATTGCCATTCACTCCAATGTAGCAATTTGATCCTCAGACATCATCTAAGGGGATTAAGAATGGGTCTTATTTAAATTGGAAGAACATTTACCTGGTAGTTAGATGCCCTCAATTGTGCAATTTGCATTCACCTGATTGGGGGGCTTGAAGCCACCACACTGAGGTTGGTAGTGTTACATATTACCCAGTCAGCTATGGGCTTTCCACTGATTGTGCCTAAAGGCCTTTTATGGTAGCCTCTCTGGTGCCATTATTTTTTGTTCTGACAAGAAAACTGGCATTCTGAGCGGGCTCCCAAACTCTGTGCCACCAATCAACATTTAGACCCCATCGAAGGTGTTCAGGATTAATCAGTATATAATAGTTTAGAAATTAAGTCAACTCAACGCTCCTAAAAAAGCACCCCAAGTAGCTATTACCATGCTCGGTGTACCACACTGGACGACCACTAAATTTGAATAACTTGCACAGCCGATGTAGCCCCTAGTGTCATTGGGAGCCGCTTTCCCGGCATGTCGCCTAACAATCTACTCTATCACTGTTGTAGCGATTCCCCTGCTGCAATCCTGTAATCCTTTTACTCCCAATCTACCACCCAATCATGCTTATGTGTAATCCTGCATTACCTGACCTCTTATCCCTATCCTTAGCCTGCTACAGCTTTTGCTTCACCTTACCCTTGACTTTTGACTCCTTCGCTTGCACCGCTGATGTAGTTCCAACCGCTCAGGTGTGGCTTTTCTAGCATATGCTGTGTTCTACTGATGCTTTTATCAGCCTGCTGCGCCCTTTACTACACCACACTATTACCTCGATTCAACAGGCAGGGCTTGCCCCATTCTCCCCCACCACCTCCTCCTCATTTAATGAAACCTGTCTGAGTGCACATTTGGCAGAAGAAGTCTGATGGAGGACCTGCATTCTTATCAGTGCCTGGTGAGCCTCCAGTGTTGTGGGACCTCTTGGTAGACGCCTGCAAGCCCTACTTGAGGGCAGCTGATGGCACCAAGTACACTGGTGATGAAAAGGAGGCAGCACTTTGAATTGTTTAGGCACTGAAGGTCTAAGAGTTTTCAGACATTTGCCCGGTGAGGAGGTGCAAATCCCTGGCGGTGGGGAAGGAGAAACTGTGGTGAGCTTATACAAGAGTACCTTGAAGAAATTGGAAGGGCATTTCGGGAAGAGACCCAACGTAGTATTGGAGTGATATCACTTCTTTTCCACGGCACAAGGTGAGGGCGAGTTGATTGATTCTTATGTTACAGCTTTGTGAACCCTCATTTCCACTTGAAAGTTTACTGGATGAGAACATAAGAGATCAAGGGCCTGATCATGACTTTGGCGGTAACCCTTAAATCTGGCGGTAGCGCTATTACCGCTGGATTTAAGGGTCAACCCAATCAGGACTTTGGCGGATTTCGCCCCAGCTCTGAGCTGGGGGGAAATCCGCTGAAAATTCTCGCTATTACCGCCGGCGGGAAATCCGCCGGCGGTAAGAGCGTGAAAATTCCCCATTGAGCTCAATGGGGAATCGGGCATTCCCGAATGGGCTCAATGGGGAATGGGGATTAACATTACCGCCGAACTCATGATCCAGCGCTATTAGCGCCGGGGAGTTCGGCGGTAGGGCTAATACCACCAAAGTCGTGATCAGGCCCCAAGTGATGATGAAAATGAGCAGTACTAAAGTGATAGAGAGGTTATGGATTGACAGGGATCCTGACTTGGACAAAGTGATTGAGATTGTAAGAGCAATTGAAGAGTCCTGTGCCAGGGTACAAGTGGTCACAGAGATCGCTGATCAGATGTCTCAAAGGAGACAGTGCAGGCTGTGTTAGTACCCAAGAAGAGTGGTGGAGACAGTAAGAATGGGTCAGAAAAGCTGTATTACCACACGAACAAGAACAGTAAAGGACCATTTGGGGCTGTAGGAAGACAAGGGTGTAGAAAATGTGGATGGACGGGTCACTCCACTGGAGCCAAGGAGTGCCCGGCTTTGGATGTGTAGTGCAGGAGATGCAATACCAAGGGACATTATACTAGGATGTGCAGGTTGAATGGTGAGGGTGGCATTGTGCAGGGAATGCAGGCTGTCAGCATGGTGGAAGTGGAAGGAGGTGTTGGTGGCATAGTTGGAAATGTGAGCAATATGGCACGTGAAGGGTTTCTGTGACATGTCGAAGGGGCACCCAAAAAAGGGCAGTGGGACATGCTAATGGTAACTGGAGTACACATTGAAATGTTAGTAGATTCCGGGTCACCATACACCATGATGTCACCTGAACTGTACAAAAGAAGTTATGGAAAACAAGTGTCAGCCCTCAAAGTGCCTGACATGAACCCCAGTGCGTATCGACTAGTACCTATAAAAGTTCTGGTATATGAGTGGGCTTGAATTGAATTCAAAGGGTGAAGTACAGAAGGGAAGTTGTATGTAGTACACAAAGATGAGAGTGTCCTGGGATGGGAGGAGAGCAAGCAGCGTTGGAAATAGAAATTCACCCTGGTAAGCCTGTTCCTGTGTTGTATGGGGAGCGAATGTGGCCATAGGGCAGTGTAACAGTGGATCATTTGAGGAACAGGTACCCTACTGTTTTTTTATATTATAAGATTGTATTGAAGAGAGGGATGTTGCCTAGGGCTCATAATGTCAGAAAGGTACTGGTATTGGCCAGAGAAGAGCTAAAATGTGAACTTGCCAAACTTAAGGAGGCATGGATAATAGAGGAGGTGGAGTCCTCAGAGTGGTTGTCGCCTGTAGTATTAGCACGCAAACAGGATGGTGGCCTCAGGATGTGTGTTGATGTCAGGGAGCTCAACGCGAGCATCTGGGTGGATCGGCATCCTTTGCCTAATATAAATGAACTTTTGGTGACCATAGGACAAGCAAAGTGGTTTACCACGTTTCACCTCTCTTCGGCCTATCATCAGATAAACCTACACGAAAAATCACAACCCCCTTTACGTCGTTTGCCACGCCATTTGGGGTATACAGATTTTGCCATGTGCCATTTGGTTTGGCATCCGCATCAGCCGTTTCCATGCAGCAAATGCAGACACTGTTTGGGGAAATGTCTGGTGTGAGTTACTGCCAAGATGACATTTTGGTTGGGCTGGGGTAAAGATCGATGTGAGCATGACGAGAGGGTGCTTCGAGTGATGCAAATTTTGTAGACGAGTGAGTTGAACGTGAAGTTGGCAAAATGCCAGATGGGTGTTCCCAGTGTTACTTATCTAGGGCACACATTGGATGTGAGTGGCATAAAACCCAGGGAAGGTTGGGTTAAGGTGATGAGGGAGGCACCTTCTCCAGAGAATTAAGAGCAGCTCAGGTTGTTTCTGGGAATGACCAAGTAATACATGAAATGTATCCCGTCGTATGCAGAAAAGACTGTGTGCATGTGTACATTATTGAAGAAAAATGTCAGGCTTGAGTGGTCAGCGTGTTGCCAAGAGGAGTTTGTTCGGCTGAAAGAGGACATAGACAAGGCTCCTTTGTTGTGTTCTTTTGATCCGAAAAGTAAAACTGTACTGACTGTGGACGCAAGTGATGTAGGTCTAGGTGCGGCATTGGAGCAGTGGCAGGGCAGTAGGTTCAGGACCATTGCGATTGTGTCAAGAGTTCTCAGAGATACAAAGAGGCGTTATGCAGTGATTGAGAGGGAGGCCTTATTCACCTTCTGGACATCTAAACATTTCAGGACGTGTTTGTGGGGATTCCAGACGTAATTCGAACAGATCACAAACCCCTCACATATGTGTTGACTACTAAAGGCATGGGGTCTGTGTCTCCGAGAATAGCGAAATGGATGGTAGACTTGCAAGAATTAAATTTTAGAGTAGAAAACATTGCCGGTTCGAGGAATGTGGTTGCGGATTGATTGTTGCGCTTGCCAGTCGTAGTTCCAGGTCAGGATGGGGAGTGCGAAACGAGTATGCAAGTTGAATGTGTACTCCGCGCTGTTGACAAAATTGAGTAGAAGAGGGAATGTGCGAATGATGTGACTTTGGCATGGATTAAGGACGGATTGCATGTCGGTTGGGAGAATGTAAATGCCAAAGAGAAGAAGGGAAGGCCTATAGTGATACTTTGAGTGAGTTGGCAGAGGGTCCTTGGGGCATTGCAAGAGTTGATAGGTTGATTTTGCCTCTCAGTTTGAGGCCCAGCTCTGTTGAGTTGGTGCACCAAAGACATTTGGGTAGGTCTTTGACAAAAAGGAGATTGTGAGAGTCATACTGGTGGGCGGGTATGGATGTGGAGATGGCTGTAAAGGAATGTGTGGCTTGTGCTGTAAGTGATAAGAGCAGGGTGTTGCATCCACAGCCAATTTATCCTGTAGAGGTTTCAGGTGAAGTGTGGTCAAAAATGGCATTAACCATTATGGGTCCTATGGATGGCCTTGGTGGTGAGTTGAGGTTTGTAGTGGTTTTGGTGGGCTACATGTCACGGTGAGTGGAGGCCACTGCGTTGGAAAAAGTGACAACTGAGAAAATTATGGAGTTTTTGAGCAGGGTGTTTGACAGGGAAGGTATTCCTGCAAGTATTGTTGTGGACAACGGAGTTCAGTTCATTTTGTCCCGTATGCAGGAGTTTTTGCGCAATCTCGGTATCAGGCATGATAGGACCTCTTTATATAATCCTTCTGCAAATGGGTTAGTGGAGAGGATTAATAGATTCATGAAAGGGGCTATTCAACTGGCTGTTGCCAATGGCCAATGGCCTGGCTTGGAGTGGGCTTGTGTCAGAAGCGTTGGTGGCCTATAGGCGTACACAGCCATCCTTAACAGGCAGCTCACTGTTTGTACTCATGAGGGGTATGAAAGCGGATTTAAAATTAAGGACAGCTGCTCTTGGGCACAGAGTTTTCACTGAAGCGAATATGTCAGAAGTGTTGAAGGGAGTATGTGTGCAACAGGAGGGAGCAAGGATGCAACAGATAAACAAATAACCTATTGGAGTGAAGGTTTATGATTGTGTGTGCGTGAAAAACCCAAGATTTGTACCAAAAGGTGGAAGTGTTTACATGTCCCCACGGATGGTAGTGAAGGTGGGTGCAGTATATGTGGATCTGGATGATGGGTCGTGATGGAACAAGATGAGAATTGTGGTGGAGAAAGAAGCACCTGTGGTGCCAGTGCCGAGCAACACATCTGGTTTCATCTTGGGTCTGAGTTTAAGTTCTTGTTTGAGTGGTTCTGCGGGTGAACAGGTGTGTGAGGGTGTGCTTGATGAGGGAGTTGTGAATGGTCCTGTGGTAGTGGCTACGAAGGAATGTGTGGACCAAAAGGGCAATGAGGGGGGAGTCGGTAGCCGGACCAGACAGGGAACCTGACATGCAGTGGCTGAATTCCGAGGATCAGGTTGCCTCCAGTCAAATTGAGAGACTACATCTGGCGGGGAGCAGGAAAGTGATTATGGCACTGTGGGCAGTGCAAGTGCCTTGTGTGCTTTGTGTGCATAGGATGTTGTGTGTACGTTCTCATTTATTGTGTTATTATTTGTGTTCATGTTTATGCGCCCGATGCCTGCGGGCTTTCAGTGCTTTATAAGCTTATTAATAAATACATTAAATAAATAAATATGTACTCTGCTAGGTTGTGGATATTTTCATCTATTGCTACCATTTTCCTTTAACTTACTTCTGTTAAGGTAATTGTTTTCTCTGTTGTTCCCCGTTTCCTTGTGTTGGCATCATTAACAGGGGTGGGGGGAGTGTTGTAATGGAACCCTGGCGTGCTTACTCTTGGCCAGGGTTCCACATTCTTAAGTGCTGGAAGGGGCTTGGTGGCTGGGCGGCCATGGGGTCCGTTTCAGTGCGATACCCCGTCTGCTGACACTTACCTGCCTGCCATGTGCGTCCTTACTTCAAACCACCATGTCTTGCACTGCGTAGTATTAGCGATTCACTGTTTTCGGTTTGACTGCTTTTACTTGCAAACCCACTTAGAATTGTAAACCCACTTAGAATGGTAACTACCTTACATGCTTCATGGTATTACCATTCCCGTGATTAGCCTTGTGTGACCCCACCAGACCACCGTACCTAGACCTGGATCCAGTAGGCAGGGTTGTGCCTGGATCAAGTAGGCAGGGTTGTGCCTGGATCCAGTAGGCAGGGTTGTGCCTGGATCCAGTAGGCAGGGTTGTGCTTGGATCCAGTAGGCAGGGTTGTGCCTGGATCCAGTAGGCAGGGTTGTGCCTGGATCCAGTAGGTGTGTCTGGATCCAGTAGGCAGGGTTGTGCCTGGATCCAGTAGGCAGGGTTGTGTTTGGATCCAGTAGGCAGGGTTGTGTCTGGATCCAGTAGGTGTGTCTGGATCCAGTAGGCAGGGTTGTGTCTGGATCCAGTAGGCAGGGTTGTGCCCTTCTATTTTCCAGAGACTCTAACTCATATAGTCCTGCACTTTAATGGACCTTTGTTCTTGTTGTTCCTTTGAATGACTGTCTCATTTTTGCGTCCTGTAACCTGCAACTTGTAATCAATCCTACCTCTAACTCTAACTAGGGCCCTGATGTCTCTGGGATTGGCGCGCAGCTATAAATGTAAAAATAAAATAAAAACAGTGACCGATTTTGGGGCGATGCACGTGATTAACATGGAAACTTCAACATGAGGGGCTGATTCATGGAATGTGTGCGCCGAAAAACGAGGATTTGTGCGCCATTCTGCCCGCAAAACCCCATTTGTTAAAGAGGGATTTGCGGGCAGAATGGCGCACAAATCCCTGTTTTTCGGCGCACAAATTCTATTAATCAGACCCTAAATATGTCCAGAATTGTTAACTTGTATAGCTGTTTGTTCCCCCTTCTACATAAAATAATGGCACGCCCCTGTCAATCCTTTACATACACAAGCACATCTGTCCATGTGGTTTCAGCTCAGCTCCAGTGCAGCATTGGAGGGGCTGATGGTAGTGTAAGAGAGTCTCTCAACCGCTACAGAGTCTGTTGAGGGGAAAATAAGCTAAACCTGCTCTATATCAGGCAGCAATTATGCAGCCAGCCAATTATAGTAAACTCAATGTTCACCCTATGTGCTCCTCTTAACCCCAAAGACCCTTGGTAGTTCGGGACATCACCAGGGAGGCAAGAAAGTCTACAGCAATGCAATCCTCTGTCCCATGTACTGACATGTAGTTCGGCTCAGACTGGCAATGTCTTGGCCTCAGAATCCCTGCCATGGAGGAAAAGCAGCATGCAGAGAGAGAGAGGATGAGGGATTTGGGAGAGAAGGAGGAGATCTGTAGATGGTCAGCAGGGTGGCTGAGACTGGCAATGTCTTGGCCTCAGAATCCCTGCCATGGGGGAAAAGCAGCATGCAGAGAGAGAGAGGATGAGGGATTTGGGAGAGAAGGAGGAGATCTGCAGATGGTCAGCAGGGTGGCTGAGACTGGCAATGTCTTGGCCTCAGAATCCCTGCCATGGAGGAAAAGCAGCATGCAGAGAGAGAGAGGATGAGGGATTTGGGAGAGAAGGAGGAGATCTGCAGATGGTCAGCAGGGTGGCTGAGACTGGCAATGTCTTGGCCTCAGAATCCCTGCCATGGAGGAAAAGCAGCATGCAGAGAGAGAGAGGATGAGGGATTTGGGAGAGAAGGAGGAGATCTGCAGATGGTCAGCAGGGTGGCTGAGACTGGCAATGTCTTGGCCTCAGAATCCCTGCCATGGGGGAAAAGCAGCATGCAGAGAGAGAGAGGATGAGGGATTTGGGAGAGAAGGAGGAGATCTGCAGATGGTCAGCAGGGTGGCTGAGACTGGCAATGTCTTGGCCTCAGAATCCCTGCCATGGAGGAAAAGCAGCATGCAGAGAGAGAGAGGATGAGGGATTTGGGAGAGAAGGAGGAGATCTGCAGATGGTCAGCAGGGTAGCTGAGACTGGCAATGTCTTGGCCTCAGAATCCCTGCCATGGAGAAAAAGCAGCATGCAGAGAGAGAGAGGATGAGGGATTTGGGAGAGAAGGAGGAGATCTGCAGATGGTCAGCAAGGTGGCTGAGACTGGCAATGTCTTGGCCTCAGAATCCCTGCCATGGAGGAAAAGCAGCACGCAGAGAGAGAGAGGATGAGGGATTTGGGAGAGAAGGAGGAGATCTGCAGATGGTCAGCAGGGTGGCTGAGACTGGCAATGTCCTGGCCTCAGAATCCCTGCCCTGGCGGAGAAGCAGCATGCAGAGAGAGAGGGGATGAGGGATTTGGGAGAGAAGGAGGAGATCTGTAGATGGCCAGCAGGGTAGCTGGAAGATGCAGTTGAGGAGTTTTTCACTGGTGATATGTAAATATTTTCCTGGAATGAGCTCGAGTGAATGAGAGCAGTGAATGAGGCTGAACCGTGGGGCTCTCCCTCCAAGAAATTCTTTCAAATTATTGTGTTTAAAAGGTGTATTTTTCAGCACTCGTCAAATAATTTGAGTGCAAAGGTCAGCATTTTCAATTCGTTCGTTAGAGGGAATTCATGAAAAACTGAAATATATGCCAGGCACTAACAGTACACATGAGCATTTTGCAACACATGTGCTCGTGCTGGCTGCCTTCAAAGAAAAACCTGGAGGACTGTCTAACACAATAAATGCCATCATTGTCTTGAAAAAAAAATATAAATGCTGTCAGTGTCTTACAATACAACACAAGTCCATGTTGCCAGTATTGACACTGCAACACATGTTCATGCTGGCTGTGCCCAATATATGCCAGCATGCAACTGTAAAACAGACTTACATGATGCCAGCATGGCATAGATGCCAACATTGCCTTGGTAAACATGTTCATGTTGTCTGTGCTCAATAGATGCCAGGGTTGCCCTTTAAAACACATTTGTATTTTAGAAGTGCCCAGAAATATGACTGTTTTGCTAAAACATGTTTTCATGCCTGCAATTTGGAATTCGGTCTTTTGGGATTTTTGCCGTTGTCCCCCACACAGCCTATGATATATGCGGGGGACAACCCTGCATCCCATAATACTGAACTGGAGGTGCGAGGGACACCCCCGCACTCCTGTTCGATATTATGGGCATAGATCTTATCTCCTATGCCGAATGTGCTCTAATCGTCCATTCAGCATTTTAGATACGGTCTTTTCGTGCAATCCCGACTAGGATACCACCCCCCCTCACCTCTAGAATGGAAGTGGCCTAACACAGGGTGCATCCCTTCACCCTTCCCTCTCCTTGCTTCTGCACGGATTGGGGATGGGCTCAGTAGTCACATTCCACTGCCAGCCTGTGAGAAAGAGAGAGAGAGAGAGAGAGAGAGAGAGAGAGAGAGAGAGAGAGAGAAAAGGTGGGGATGGTTCATGACCTTGCTTTGCCAAAGAGGCTCTTCACATTTAGCACCTACGAGCTGCTGTTTGACCCCTGCGTGTGACTTGTGGAGAAAGCCAAGGGCACGCTTGTGCTGTGTATGTGTGCTCTGGATGACTTAGCCAGCAATCACCAGTACCCATTCACAGTACAGAGCAAAAATGTACACCAATGAGGTTGTCTCACTTTACAGTGCTAGCGGCAAGGAGGTGGGGCACAACCCAACCACTGCCCTTATGGGTCAGGCACCATTGCTGCCAGGACTGTATCTTGAGGCAGAATTTCAAACCAGTCAGGGTGAGGCTCCAGGAGATCCCTGTCCACTTTAAGCCAAAGGGCCAGGCAGACAGGCCTGTACCGTCTGGGTTTGTGGGATACTTATTCATAATTGATAAATGCGAGTCACTTTTTTCTTGGTGTCATTCAGTTTTTTTTTTATGGTGGTCCAATCTGGCCTCCAAAAGTGCCAAAATGTTCACCCAACAGCCCCATCGAGTTCATGACTTTCTCTCTGAGTCCTACCTTAGGCCATCTGCACAGGCATGCTGAACATCCCCCCGCCCACAGCCAAGGTCCATAGATGTACTCTCCCTGGGCCCTCTAGCTCCACCATCAAGCATTGGACCATGGTCACACTATGAAAAACCGTAGCCGCCCAGACCTCCTGTGGAACAGAAACGCTGCCTAGACACAATTCAGTCATAGGAAGAATAAACAAATGGCCTGATACAGCAGAATGACAGAAAACTGTGATTCAAAACCAGGGTTTGAAAATCGTGTGCTTCTCATTATCCGGCCCCATTTCTGGATGTGGTTGTTGCCCATATTTTAGCGGGTAGAGGTTTTAAACAGTTAGCACTGAATGATCTTAGTTTTTACCAAGTTTGTTTGTTTGTTTATTCATTTGTTATGCGCACCAGACCCGTAGGTAACAGGGCGCATACATACCAAGTACATATTAGCATTGTGTTCTATTTTAGAACCATGCACAAAGCTATTTATTTTCACCCAAATTCCTCTGGCAGAACATTCTTTGTGTATGGGCTGTGATGATGTGGTCTTTTAGTATTCCTCACTCCACCCAAATCATCTCCTGCAGCTCACCAGCATTGTCATTGCACCATGCTACAAGGAATATCTAGGAAACCCTGTCTTAGTCTTCTCGTTTGATAGTAATTGAGCCGTTGGGTTTCAGCAAGCTCAGGTCGTGATAGCAATCCAACAGAAGCCATCTCAACCCATTGATATGGATCCAGAATGTGGCACCTCTCCTCCTCAACTGAACTATCACAACCATACAGAATAATTTCTGTTCCCAAGATGTACTGCAATAGCTCTGTTACAAGACCGTCCCTCTGCACAATGCACTGTGACCTTTTATGACCAGGATGTATACAATAACGAAAGGTTAATCTGTAGATCTTCTTGGAAAGTTTTATTTACAATGACAGAACGGTAATGACTGCAGTCTGTTCCACCGCCAATCTTTCTTCCAACTGAACACTCTTCCAACATTCTCTTTCCACTACTCAGCCAATAACAATACTAAAGAGAACCTGTTCTGCTACATATATAGAATGTTGGAATGCAAACAACAACAAAGTAGTAACTATGTACATATACACAATGGTTAGATTATGTACAAACAAAGAAGATTGATAAACTTTGCAACACACCCCCTTCACTGTTGTTGCAAACCTTGAAGAATGTGTTAAAGTATTGTATTGCTTAGGACATGCTTAAGGGGCAAATGCAAGAAGGATCACGTCAAAAGTGCCACCCTCTCCTTGTTCCACACTTCACCTTTAATCAGTCTGCGTTGCCAGTTTCTTTCTCAACAATCTTCAACCTTGTGAAGATGCGCAAGCACACTTTCTTTGCATCCACGCCTGAGATCATATTGCATTTAAGCCATCTCTCCATGCTGACTTTGAACAGGGGGATGTCTTCCCATCAAGCTTTCTGGCATCTGTGAATTCATCTTAATACAAAGACAGGAGCAAATGAGCAGGCGCTGTCTTTATTCTATGAGGTTACAAGACACTTCTCGAAACGCACACAACAACATTTTGCCTTCAACCTGCTTATATAGGCTTATTTGGATGATGCAACACCCTCATACAAATGACTACTTGGTCAAAGTGTGCTTAGCCCATATTAGCATACTTGGCATTAACACTGGCTGTCTGATTGATGCATAGACTGATAGGCTATTTTAAACCCGGCTGAAAACAATGACATTCTTCAACTTCTGCCAAAAACAATTTTAATCACATCACCGTTAATCCCTTATCTGCTTCGCGAGGTGCTGCCAAGTTTAATTAGCCCTTATACCATGGAGAAATAAATAAGCTTAATTAAATGGTGCAGAGTAATACAGCTGGTCTGGATGTTGCCAAAGACTATTTCATGTGTCAGTTTCTGTTGCTTTATCAGCATGAGTCAAGATTTTCCCACACCCAACATTAACACTAGACACTAGTTTGTGCTTGCGGTATCCATTTTGAAATATCTCTCAGTTTGTCTACTGTATTTAATCTTTCAGGGAGCCATTATTTGTTTAAGCATTTCTTGCCTTGTATCCTATATTCATAATACCTCTTTGTCATGATGACATGTGTTTGGTATTTAAAGCACCCTTCACTTCTTGGGTCATCTTAACCTAGATACTGCAGCGCCACTTGCACCTTTACTTTAATAGAAGGCACTATAATCCTGATTTCTGCAATAATGGAACCATTGTTCTGCCTATCATGTTATCTGTACTCATTTGAGGCAGGGTAGTGGTCGGCACCCCTATACAACTTATCTGATTCCTAGTATGTTCTGTCTCAGAGGATAACATCCTTGATTTACACAGCTAACCTGTTGGTGTTGGTTTACGTCCCTTGAACACCTCCAATGGAGAAACTCCAGTCGTGCCGCATGGAGTAATTCTGTACTGGAAAACTCTTGGTATCAGGGCACTCTTCTGCTCATCATTCACACTGACGTACTTCCAAATTCCAACCATTATTGTTCTATTAAATCTCTCACCTCAACCATTGCTCTGAGGGTGATAAAGAGCAGTCCTCTTCTGTTCAATCCCCATGCTTTTTAACCACTCTTGAAATTCCTTAGAGGTGAATTGCGGCCCATTGTCATTCACCATTACTGGGGGTTAATGTTCTCACCAAAACACTCCATCCAAAACGTTAACATACTAGCAGACGTGAGCTCACATAGTTTTACCACCTCTGGACACTTGGACAATAGATCTACGGCAACTATAATGTAACTGTCCCATGCACCTGAGAAATTCAATGGAACTAAAATGTCAATAGCTATGGCTTCCCATGGCATCTTTGGTGCCCTCGGAACCAACATGGGAGGTTCCTTAGTCTCCAATACTTTATCATCATCTTGACAGGGCACACAATCTCTCAGCTGAGACATCAATTTCTAGCCACTAAAAATCTGCTCTGATTATTGACTTGGTTCTAGAAACACCCCTGTGACCTTCATGTCCCAGCATGACCACTGCTTCTCTCTTTCCTTCAGGAACTAGCAATCGCTCACCTCTACACGCATACTCACCTAGTACACTAAACTCAACTTTGACCTTTTTAAATTTCTTTTTAACTCTTGAGTCAAATCATTTTTCCCATCACCCTTCTCACACCAGTCAGGATTTGTTTCTTGACCTCTTGATACAGTGCATCCTGAGCACACACTTTGTTCCATTCTTCCTCTTTGAGACAAATCTCCAAACTAAAAATATCCCTGATGCCTTCCCTCAATCTTGCACACCCTTCCATACTGTCATCATCAATAGCATTCCTTGACCAACCATTTGCCACAGCATTCTTTTTTCCTGGTACATGCTCCACCACAAATGCTAAGCCTTGCAATCTTGTCACACAATTCTGCTAGACACACTGTTCAATCCTCTCTTATTGAAGTTTGCAACAAGTGGCTTGTGATCAGTTCTTACTACAAATGCCCCCCCACAGAGGTAGACCTTGAACTTTATTATGACCCACACTAAAACCAGAGCCTCCTACTCAATCACAGAATAGCATTTCTCCACATCCTTAAGCATCCTGGATGCAGGCTCCACCATGCTCCCACTGCCAGCATCCTCCTTCATCAAAACCTGCTCCTAAACCCAATTCACACACATCGGTGTAAACTATCATTTTGAGACCTTCTTTAAAGCCTGTCAATATGGTAGACCTTATAATATCCTCCTTGACTCTCTGAAACTCACTGTCACACTCTCTCCCCCAAAGAAACATCTCCCCCTTTCTGATGAGCCATCTCATGCAACATGTTTTGTTCGACAAGCCTTTAATAAACTTGGCATACTACTGGATGGTTTTAGGAACAGCCATCTCTGCTATAACTTTGACTGCACTAGTCTTTGGTTTGACACCACTTGCAAACAAAGTGTAGCCTACATTATCAACCGCTGACATACTGAACTTACATTTCTCCAGTGTCAATGTAAGACCAGCCTCCCCTAACTTCAATGCCAAATAAAATCTGTGGTCATGCTCAGTCTGATCAATACCAAGATCCAATATATCATCCTGGTAGAACCTAACACCATCAATATTCCCAAGAATGCTATGCATCACCTTTTGAAAGACACTGGCAACTGTTATCAAATCAAATGGCATCCTTACACACTTGAACATTCCCATGTGCATGATAAAAGTTGTGACATCTGAAGACTGCGATGTAGCCTGACTTGAAGGTAAGAGGATTTGAGATCAAGAAGAGAAAACATTCTTGCTCCAGATAAATCAGTAAGGAGTTCAACTATGCGTGGTAACGGAAATCTCTCTGCAACCACACACTTGTTGACTTCTCTCAAATCTATGCAGATTCTAACCACCCCATTGGATTTCCTCACCATGACAATGGGACTAATCCATTCCGATGTATCCATAGGTACTATTACACCTTCACTGAGCATGCAATTGAGTTCAATCTCTACTTCTTTCTTGAGTGCCAGTGGTACTGTACCAATCTTAGCCACCAGTGGTATTGCTACTCTCTTGAGTTTGATTATATGTACAAATGCCTTAAAACACCCAATCTTGTCTTTGAACACATCTGGCACCCATGACCCTATGTTCTCGTTCCTCCCAGAAAAACTTGCATCACTATCTTTAAGTGGCACTTCCACTCCCTCCTTCTCCAGACCCTGCTTGCTCTCCTGTGCCGTAGCACTTCTCACCATAAGAACAACTTTGCTCTCCCCAATGTAAATGTGTTCCTTAGCATTGGGATCCAATTTCATCCCGAGCTCTGGTTGACATCCCCAGGACAAATGATTATCACAAACATTCATCACATATATCTTGCTGCTTGTGCTCCCATTTTGAAACTTCAGTTCAGGGTGCATGTCTTCTATTATCTGAATAGGGTTTTCACCATACGAATTGGCTTTGACAGCTGCTTCTTTCAGCACAAAATACCCAATCTGGGCTTGCCAGGTATCTCCCCCAATGAGTGTGTAATCAGCTCCGCTGTCGATCAACACTCCCACTCCATTCACATCAACTACTACTATACGTTTCTTTATCCTGGCGCCCATATCTGCATTCACCACATGAATGATTTTGAGCCCTTCTTGGAGAGCCGATTCAGAATTCTCATCTTCACCATCATTCTCTTGAACAACCCCAGTCCTATCAAAGGCAAACCTATAAAACTTGGCAAAGTTATCCCTCCTGCCACAAAACCTACACTCAACATATACAGCGGTTCTTTCTTTGTCATTTACAAAATGTTGAAAACTGCCCCACCTAAAACACCTTCTTTGCTGGCAATTCATTTCCTATACATTTGACCATGCAAGTCCCATTAATCTCTCTTTGTCCCATTGCTCTTGTCTCTGCTCCTGTCTTTACTCCTCCAATAATTTCTCCCATCACCCTCCTTCTCGGACCTTTGGGCTTTCAATTTCAATACAACATTGTGCTTGTCAGAACTCTTGTCTTCCTCCTTGCTGAGCTGTTTTTATGCATTGAGCAGTGTGCTCAACTTGCTTGGCAATTTCAATGGCGCAGTCCAGATAGTGATCTCTCTCTTTCCACAACTCTTCTCTGATTCGATCATCCACGCACTTGATTATCAGTTGATTCCTAAGGTGTTCCTATTGACAGTGCCCAAATTGGCACTTAATAGCCAGACCTCGCAAAACAGTGACACATTCTTCAATTATCTTCCCTTTCTTTTGGTCTCTGGTGGCAAAATGATGTCTCGCTAAAATCTTATTTTCTTTAACTTCAAAATACTTATGCAGTTTTGCAATGCTAATGTCAAAACTATTTAGCAGTACACCATCAGAGGCCTGCTAGGGCTCCGGCAACCTCGTCTCCTGACAAGCATGACCCAGGCAGTGATACACAAGTGCATCCTCCCGCTCAATCGCATAACTGGAGACATACACCACCAGCACAAACTCCTTAAAATACTTCTTCCAGTCTTTCCACTACACCTCAGGCTCTCCCGTTTGAGGTAAGTATAATGCCTGACCTGGTACATTTGCCATGTTGCTGCATGAAGCAAATCACGTTACACTTCAAAAATGTACAGGTAATTAGAATGGTGACACTCGTCAAAAGAAATCTCCTCCGCACCTCCAAAACATCAGTCCTTAATGACAGCAATAGATAAGATACACACAAGACAGTGCCCATGCTCCTCACCTTCTATCACACTACTGAGATGAAGAGGAGGAGTGGCGACCAATCTTTATATTCGTGTTTGAGGTATGGATGATTGCAACTGCTCTACGGCACATGGTCCTCTCCTCTAATGTCTTTGTCCCCAGATGTTTTAACAGGCTTCCTCAAGGCCCAGCATCCACGTCCTTGACAACACTGCTGCAGTTAGGAGGTTATTAGACATGGCGAATGATGACAGGGAATCACATCACTTACCCAACTCGGCCCCTATGATGTGGCCTCACCTCTCACGGCAACTACGGTCGAGCTCACAGTTCACTCCTCACGGCAGTCTGTGCCAGCACTTGCACCCCTCCCTCTCACAGAGGTGCTACCGGACAGTTTGTCCCTACCAAAGATCTCCAATGCCACACCCAGCACCAGTGGTTGCCACACCTCTCTTCCAAGGGCACAGGATGGGGAAACCACGCTGGCTCGAACCCAACTGCTGAACTGGTAAATCATGTGAAAGCACCAGTGGTCACCGCACCTCTCCCAGGCACAGCGTGATGCACCTCTCCTGCAAGGGCACTAATGGAGGAACTGCACCGGCTCAGCCCCAACTGCTGAACTGGAAAATCCCATGGATCCCTCGGTCAGCTGTCCACTCCACTGCAGTCAGGACAGCAACAAGACTGTTGTTGCTAGTTTAATAGCAAAAGGTAAATCTGTAGCTCTTCTTGAAATGTTTTATTTATGATGACAGAACGGTAATGACTGCAATCTGTTCCACCTCCAATCTCTCTTCCAACTGAACTCTCATCCAACATTCCCTTTTCTCTATTAGTACCCGGCGAGGGAGGTGTGGTGGCCTCCCAGCCAATGGGAAGGCTCAGAACACAGGCATTATAAGACAGTAATCCCGCCGGCTTGAGCCTCCTCTGGGCTCCGGCCGCCATCTTCTTGCGGGGAGAATGAGACAAGTCTTTTCCTCCCCACCCCACTTACCTTCTTTTTCTGTCCGCTTCCGATCTGTGACAAGCCATCATGGAAAGGAAGAAGCGTTAGTCCCTTCTCTCCTTTCCATGTCGGCCATTTTTATTTAGTTTACTTTTTTTCAATTATTTTCAATGGCTGCCATGGAAAGGGAAAACAGAGTTCGTTTTCCCTTCTCCAGTGGCCAATTTTTGGGCATTTTCTTTTCTGTTCTGAAAGGCTGTAACATTTCAGAACAGAAGAAAATATGCTTTTTGTACCCCGGTCTCACAGGCCGGGGTACTAATAGCAATAAGCCCCTCAAAGGGGGGGGGGGGATTTCAGGTAATGCCCCGATGCCTTCATTAAGGCCTGAGCAAAACCTATGGGTCCTGCGGCATTACCTGAAGTGGTAATGCCCCCCTGCTCGGGGCTTATTGCTAAATTCAGCAAATAACAATTCTAAAGAGAACCTGTACTGCTACAATTCTATATAGCATGCTGGAATGATAACAATAACAAAGTGGTAACTATGTGCATATAAACAAGGGGTTGCTTATGTACAAAGAAGATTGATAAACTTTACAACAGTGTACAATTCGTTTTCCTCAAATAACAACATTGTGTTCGTCCACACGCTTCACCCCCCTTTCCCTTCTCAACCCCTGTATCTGTTATGGATACAGAATGTGGTACCTCACCTCCGCACCTGAACTATCACAACCCTACAGAATCATTTCTGTCCCTAAGGTGTGCTACGATAGCTCCTGGTGCAAAAACGTCCCTCCACACCAGGTGTGATCTTTTATGAGCAGGGTGTACAATTCATTTCCCACAAATTACAACACTGTGTTCTTCCACAGGCGTCATCCCTCCTTCCCTTTGGTGGTGCAAATCTTCTAGAGCTGGCACAGGTGGTTGGTCCTTTCTCCGCTTGGACCCTCCCTTCAGAAGGCATTTTCTCTCGATCACTCTCACTACCAATTCTAGACCCTGTATTAATCACCCAGCAGTGGTCATATCTTGTATCCATGCAACAATCTGCGCTAGCGCTGTGAAGCTTTGCAAGGGGAAAGGTTGTGCCAATATCCCCAAACGTGTCTCAAAGTTCACAACCTTATGTGACTACCCCCTCGCCCTACCTCCCACAACACCCCTTGAGAATGCACTTTGCCTTCCTGGGGATGGGAGTGGATAAACACACGTGGCACCACCCCTTGAAGAAGGTAAGATGCATTCTCCTGCATTGGTTGAACCGGATGAGTAACTCGCATCATGATGAGCAAATAACAGGGCAGCTCTGTGAATCTTCCTCTACTTCCTGCCACGTGTGCATCTTAAGGGCAACTCATTGCTTGCTAGCTCCTGAAATGTGACAGGATCTGGCCTCGTGAAAAGTGGCGTACTCTGCTCCCTCTGGAATCTCTGCCCAGGGGCCTTAATGGAAGCTTTCCTCTTCAAAGCACTGGCAAGCTCAGCCTGCAGCAGATCCACCTGTGTCAGCAAAAGCGAACGGCGAGCTTCCCGTCTATCAATAATTCTAGGCACGGTACAGCTGTGCTTTTGAGAAAATATCGACATGCAATAGAGAAACAAGCATGCGCAGAGAATACGTAACGTGGGAAGAAAAGCTGAGCAATGGCTTTCATGCAATGCAATTAAGATCACGGAACTCTCCAGCTGTCCAGACTCAGACGTCCTTTCCACATCAGAAGGGAAGTCCAGAAAGAAAGTAGGAAGAAACAATGCCCGACTTACATGGAAGTCCGACAGGACCTTTGCTCAAAAAAAGAAAGGATTTGTATGTATGTGCTTAGTCAGTGTTTTATCAGGTACCATGTGCGCAAGTTACTCCAGAGCATGCACAAGGCTTGTGAAAGCAAGACATCATCCCAACATTCAAATGGCAAAAGGAATTTAGCTAATGCTGGTCTGGACAAGATCGATACCACTGAGAGGAAGCAGGAGCTTGTGCCGACTTAAAAAAAAAATTCACGGAAGAGGTCCTGAAAAGCTAAGTTTTACTTTCTTTTCTTAACTTGAAATGGCCGGTTAGATGTGTAGGGGAAATGCACATATTCACTTGAACTTCCTTAATGATAAAGTTGCTTCATTTATAATGCAGAATGAGACTAATATGCAAGGGGTAGTCTCCTCTAGCATGGCCCAGAGACCTAAAACCTGGTTGAGGAGATCCTGAGTGGGTTATAGTTTTCATTAGAAGAGTTCTCACACTGGTGGCTTTGGTTCTAATGCATACAACATACCACACTAGTCTTCATAGTTCAATACAATAGGTATTTGTACAAGTGCTTAAAAACCTGTCTTAAAGAAATATACTTTGCTCCACAAACAAGGAGAATGTCGAGTTACAGATCAATGATTTAGACAAGACGAGTAGTCCCTTCCTTTTAAGGAATGCCACTCCTGTCTACATGTATGGATGCCCCTGTGATTACTGAGTCAGGAGTCACAGGAGCAGTACAAGAGGTAGCAAGGGAGTTGCCAGGGATAACAGACGGTACCCTGGGCAACTCCAAAATGATGTTCCAATGGGTCATCCCTGGGCAAAATCCTGATGTTAGGCCAAGAAGGCACCTTTGAGTCAATAGACTCAAGCGACAGCTCCCTATCAGGGTCCTTCCCTGCCCACACAGTCAGGAAAGCACACATCTTCAAGAGCGGTGCCTGTGTGACGAGACGTCTACTTAGATTTGGCTTCTGTTGAAAGAATTCCCAGAATTCCTGTGATGGTTGTTGTGATCTACACTGGGCTTGCTTTAACCTGTGTGTGGATGTATGAAGTGTTGGTCTTGTTGTGGAATTTTATGATGCAAGACTCCCGTGGGATTCCACTTAGTGTCAGTTGGGACCAGGAGCTTGAGTGAGTGGGGGACCGGTGGATGTCTCTCTAAGCATGAACTTGACCTAAATGTGCTGTACTGATTTCCTAATGTACTTACCTGCGCCTGTGAACCCAGTAAAGTTGTTTCTGTAACTTGGGGCTCCAGAGTGATCTGTTACATATAAAATGCTCATCTCAGCAATGGTCATCTTCCAATGGGATCTCACAAAAGCCCACTTGTCGCACACCCTCCGTCAGATAAATCCCACCATAATGCATTGTTATGTTTGGTTACAAGAATGTGTAGGGCGCAGCTATGAACGGCAAGGGCATCACAGCGATGAGAATAGGAGCAGAAAAAAGGACAAACAAATTTAGAACAGCAAAGCTTTAAGAAGACGACAGAAAAATAGGCGATTGTCCGTTGCGCAAAGGGCGAGGGGAACTTTGTTCCACAGCATCGCAGCGACAACAGAGAAGGCGCCACCCCCTTTCCTGGCACGGTTACAACACAGTACCTGAAGTAAAGGTGCTTCAGAGGAGCGGAGGGCACGGTGTGGAATGTAAGGGTGACAAATGTGCCTGCAGATATTCGGGGCTGGTGCTATAAAAGGCACAATGTACAATACAAAGTGCTTTAAATTCAATACGCTTCGAGACTGGGAGTCAATGGAGGGAACTCAGAATAGGGCTGCTGTGGGCACCCAGCGGCGTAGAAGTAGCAGCCGAGTTTTGAAGGATTTGGAGATGATGAAGAAGGTAGGCAGGTCGGGCTGGAAAAAGAGCTGCACTAATCCCACATCGCAGAGATGTAAAAAGAACCCAAGGAGCATGAAGGTTAACAGAGAGAATTTTGCACAAAAGCATGAGTTTGAAATGTCCAGACTGGCACACATCACTCACCTGGGCCTCTGCTGATAGAGAGGACAAGGGCTTAAAACCAAGATCTTTAACAACGGTGGCTGCCTTAGGTAGAAGACAAAGGAAGGAGGGACAAAAAGCTGGGGTACATAAGGTAACAGCAGATGGAGGACCAACCACCAGCACCTTACTTTTATTGCTGTTGAGGCGCAACCAGTTATCACTCATCCAAATGTTGACAGCCTGCAAGCATGCGCGGCAGCGCCCTGCTGTGTCATGTTGAGCCAAATCGAGGTGGAGGATGATCTGGATATCATCTGTGTAAGAATAACAGCAGAAACCAAAAGACTATATGAATGAAGCCAAAGGTTGAATATAAACATTATTTATACAGCAAGTGTTCCAGCTTTCCAGAAGGACTCCCCCACCACATGACATGGAAGCCTCCAGCGAGGGTCCCCCATTTCCAGAAGGAAAGCTGGAACACTTGCTGCACACATCTGATTGTGCCTCAATTTCTGTTGTTTGAGGACAGCAATTGTATTTACTGAATATAAGCATTAAACAACAGAGAGGAGGGCGCAGAACCCTGGGGAACACCACAAGTAACAGAAACAGGAGAGGAAAGGTAAGGGCTGAGGGAAAGAGATTGTGAATCATCAGATAGAAAACAGTGAAAGCAAAGCAGGAATGGGTCGAGATGCCTGACGAGGAGAGCCCGCTGAGCAGGATGGAATGATTGATGGTGTTGAAGTCAGAGGACAGAACTAACAAAATCGGTGCTCCTTCACCACCTTGATCTGCAAGCCAAACGAGGTCATCGAGGGCAGAAAACAAGACTGATTTGGTGCCCCACCAGGACGCAACCCAGACTGAAAAGAATCAAAGAAATGAGAGTTCGCCAGAAAAGAGCTAAAGAGAGAAATAGGGCCGAAACTAGCAAGGAGTAGAGAATCACAAGAGGGTTTTTTCAGCAGTGGGGTCACCAAAGCATGCTTAAGAGTAGATGGAATAGAACTAGAAGAAAGGGGAAGATTGACCACAGAAACCACAGCAGGCGCGATCGCAGACATGATCACTTTCAATACCAGAAGAGGGATAGCATCAGAGGGGGAAGTTGATTTCAGGCTATTGGTGGCTGCCACAATATCAGAGGGTCCAAAAGAGGAAAAGAGGGCCAATAATGTGAAGGATTGACCCCGTCCAGAGAAACAGTGTTCTCATGACACTGAGAGCCTGACGTAGAGATTTTCTGGCGAATAATAGCAATCTTATCAACGAAAAAGGAAGAAAGAGTCACACAGAGCTTGAGAAGGGAGAAGGTGATTAGAGGAGGAAGAATTGGCAGACAGTGCCTGAACATCTCCTTGGACTGATTATCAACAGATTCAACCGGACGGGTGTAATACAGTCGTTTAGCATTAAAAAAATGGAACACTGGTAGGTGGCGATAGCCTTGGGCAAGGGCGATCTAGCAAGCGGGCAATAGGATACGTGACATTTACGTTCCGCCTGTCTACGGAAGAGCCACAAGTTGTCCTGTTAAGGGGTCAACCAGGGTTCAGATAGACGACTTTGAGATTTCTATATTCTAAGTGGAGCTAGAGAGTCAGCAGTGGATTTCAGAACAGCAGAGAGCGAGGAAAGCTCAATCATAGACAATGAGGCACAGGAATCAGTGATATGCAAAAAGAAATATCTGATGCAGAAATAGAACACCAGCACGGATAAGGAGGATGGCCAAGGGAGTGGAGTACTGGAGAGGGGAGGAATCACAATGGAGGAGGGAATGACGAGACGGACAGTCCATGAAACCCGACCGGGGGCAACACTGGCGTAAGAGGGCCCCCCTCAGCCCCTGTGGTGCGGGGGACCCCACTATCACATGTCCTAGGAGGTTTCCCTTACTTGGGGGAAAAAAAGAAAAAAAATATTTTTTCAAAACTTTAATTTAATTTAATTTAATTTTGCAATCACTCTGCCTTCATAAAGAAAATAATGTCTTTATGAAGACAGAGTGACTACAAAAAGAAACTTTCTTTTTGAAGTCCGGGGGCTCCCCCTACCCCATGACATGGGGACCCTCGCTGGAGGCTTCCATGTCATGTGGTGGGGGAGCCCTATGACTTCAAAAAGAAATAGTTTATTTTTGAAGTCACTCTGCCTTCATAACGAAATTATTTCCGTTATGTTTGGTCCTTAACGGAAATCATTTCTTTATGAAGTCAGAGTGATTTCAAAAAGAAACACTTTCTTTTTTCAGTGATAGGGTTCCCTTCAACCTCATGATGTGTGCGTGTATTGTGCGTGTATATGGTGAAAGGTGGGTGTGCTTGTGTTCAG
Source organism: Ambystoma mexicanum (assembly GCF_040938575.1). Classification (NCBI taxonomy): domain Eukaryota; kingdom Metazoa; phylum Chordata; class Amphibia; order Caudata; family Ambystomatidae; genus Ambystoma; species Ambystoma mexicanum. The sequence continues at coordinate 708,317,176 of NC_090921.1, read as the reverse complement.
GGGCACAACAAAACCTACATTTCGAGGGGCTGATCCTTCAAATGTTAGGAGAGGTGCTAACTTCACGGGCGGTGGGGGAGGGGCAAGCTTATTTGTGTCAGAGCATCCAACTTCTTTACGCATTTTAATGAGACTATTCTAGCGCAGCATAAATGTTACAAGCAGTTAACTCTCTCCTTTAAGTGTGAAAGCACCCACTTATAAACTGCTGTGAGAATGAACAGTCTCCTGTTCCCTTTCTAACCCTTCCAATCACTTCCCTGGCATGAAAGTACTAAACCCACATCACAATTTAAATTGCCTTAAAAATGTGGCATTTGAATGCAGGTACTAATAGTGAAATGCTTTAAGTTAGTAATTGCTGGGCCCTTGTTAAGAGCGAAACCCAGGTGCCGTTTTACATCTGTGTCCTGTTCTGTCCGGCAACTGCTCTGATGGTTGAGTCAGGTTGACTCAACATAGCCCAACATTTCTGGGGGTGAGTGCTGCAGCCCAGTGAACTCAATATTGTGAAGCCCCTACTTGTGTTTAATGCCTTAATTACTTATTGGTAATCGCCATTACTCCTAGCCCTATTCTTCCTTGTCCCAGTACTTGTGTATGAGGCAGTGCTTGTGTATGAGGCACTATGCCTCATAAACAAGTACTGGGATGAGGTAGAGGTACGTGGAGGTACTGCCTGACTTAGCTACCTGTATCTTCATTATTCATAATCCCACTCTTCCTCATCCCAGTACTTACCTATGATGCAACAAGCCTCAAATGTAAGCTCTGGGAGAAGGAAGAGGGACGTGAAGGTAATTCTGGGCCAAGGAGCTGATTTTGGAGGTTGGGATAGTGCATGGGAGGGAGAGGGAATGTGTGGGGGGTGAGATTGTGCAACAAATCATAATAGTTGTCCATGTCCAGGCTAAGCAGGCATGATATGTGGTATTAGTGGCTAGAGAGGCATTTTGGTACAGCCAGTCTAGTTATTCCTCAATTTGGTATGACTTTTTTTTAACTGCGCATTTCTGATAAAGCAGTCCTACTAAGTGTAATTACCTAGCTAGACTGGCATTTGGGTGCTGCCAGTCTAGCCGTTTCTTACTGCAGCATTGTATATTTTTTGGGCATCTGTGATAAAATTATATGATATAAGTCTATTATAACACGTCTGTACACACGTGTTTCTAGGCGCGACAAGCAAGGGAGGAAAGATAGAGGGAGGACAAGACAAATGATCTTACTAGGCCTTGTGTCATTCAGATTGTGCAAATGCGAGAATGAGAAATGCAAGGGGAAAGGGAGGGGAAAACAGGGCAGGAATGCTCTGATTAAGTGCAGCCAGGGCAGTGCGGCTCTGGGTGTTGCAAGGAGAACAAGGGACTGTAGGATTAAAGTTACAGCCCCTAAGTGCATGGTAGGCCGGAGGCAGTGGAGGGTGACTGATCAAGAAAGAACCTGGACTCAGTGAGGCTCTGAGGGTAGCCAAGCAACCAGTCAGTACAGCAGAGAGGTGGGTCAGCAGGGGATGGAGAGAGAGCAAAAGCAGAGGAGAAGAGGAAGGTTTTGAGCGGCTTCTGGGAACATCAGGTGGTCTGCTAAAGTTTGAAAGGGGCAAGGAGGCCATTCCAGAGGGAGGCATCTGCAGAGGAGAGAGATCTACCCCCCAATCCCTGCCTGGAGAAGCGTCTAGCCCTTAGAGATTTGGAGGTAGCTGGGGGAATGGCTCGAGAAAGAACGTATTTTGGAAGAGTGGGCCCGACCCCAGAAAGCCTTGTGGACAATGCAAAGGGTCTTGAACTTGATTCTTGCAAACACCGGGAGCCATTGGAGAGATTTCAGGGCTGGCGAGATATGATCTCTGGGCTTGTGGCCAAGGATAAGTCTTGCAGTCCTGTTCTGGATTAGTTACAGAGGGTGGAGAGTAGAGGAAGGCAGCTTGAGAAAGAGGTTGTTGCAGTAGTCCAGTCTAGAGAGAAACAGGGCTCTGGAGACAGTGAGCTTCTGGGGGAAAGTGAGAAAGGGAAGAGTCCCTTTGAGGAGGAGCAGCTAGTAGGTAGTGGGACTTCTTGGCGACGTCTGAGATGCGAGGAGAGAAAGAGAGAGTGGAGTCGAAAGATGACACAAAAGGTTTTTTGCCTCGCAGGAAGGTCGAAGGAAGAGGGCCCATGGTGGGCTGCCAGAGTGAGTGAGGGAAAGCAGGGGCAGCGTCCCAATGAGACAGATCTCCATCTTGATGGCATTAAGGCAGAGATTGTTGTAGGCCCACCAATCCTGAATCACGGATAGACAGTCAGGAATGAGCAAGAGACGAGAGGAGCCTCAAGGAAAGCTGAGTGCCATCTGCATAACACTGAAAGTTAGAGGAGAAGGTAGAGATCAGGTGGGCCAAAGGGGCCAAGACGAGTTTGAAAAACCAGGGTGAGAGGATAGAGCCCTGGGGAATGCCACAGTTAGAGAGAGAGGTGGCAGAGAGAAAGGGACCAAGTTGGACCTGGGAGGGGCAGTCCAAGAGGAAAGAGGTCAGCCACTCCAGGGCCTGATCCGTGATGCCTAGGTTCTCACGTAGTCGATTGATCAGGAAGGCGTGGTTGACTGTGTCTAAAGTAGCGGAAAGATCAAGGAGGGCTAGGAGAGAAGGAATGCTGGCATCAAGGTTAGAGAGCAGATCTCCCCGGGTGTGCAGGAGAGCAGTTTCTGCGCCTCTGGCAGCTCTGAAGCCAGACTGATGGTCATGGAGACAACCAAGAGATTCAATGTGGAGAGTAAGCTGAGAGATGGCCAGCTTTTTTCAAAGAGTTTGCCCAGGAAAGGGGTGATGGAAATTGGGTAATAGTTTGCTGGACAGGTAGGATCGGCAGACGGCTTTTTGAGGAGTGGGTGCACAAGGGAGTGCTTAAGGGGAGAGGGGAACGTTCCAGTGGTGAAAGAGTGATTACAGAAATCTGCCAAGGCTGTAGCGAGGGTGTCAATATGGTCCTTGATGGTTCTGGAGGAGCAGGCGAGCACTTGTTTGGACAACACTTCCATGGATCGGACTTGTCTAGAAACCTTGTCAGGTGTTGTCAGAGAGAAAGTGGAGATAGGAGGAGAGGTAGAGATGGCCAAAGGGGGACCGAGAGAGGAAGAGAGAGCAGAAGAGGCGCTAGTGGACAGGATGTCCTGAGTTTTAGTGGAGAAGTGAGAGGCCAGAGCCATACAGAGGGTCTGGGAGGGAACAGGAGAGGTGGAGACCGCAACAGGATTCAACAGATCTGTGCAGATTTTAAAGAGTTTAGTCATGTTGTTAGAGGACGCAGAGACCCGGGCTTCAATGTGTGCTCTCTTCTTGATGAGTGTTATTGCTTCGACTGGCATTTTTGTGCAACCAGTCTCGGTATGTCTAAATGTGGCCTGGCATGCTTTACTGTAATGTTATTACGTTTCTACACTGGTCTACATTGTGCAGCCAATGGGACAAGTTTTTCAATGTGGCATGGCATTTTGAATAGCAAAGCTTTAATGTTCCTGTGCACGGTTCGTGACTTGCATGTATTGAATTGGTGTTACCCTACAAAACAATTGCAAATATTCAGGCTTTTTACCCAATTTTTCTCAGAAAGTGTGCTGTATATTGCATTAAAACACATATTTAACTATTTCTCCTAGTACAGTGTGAGGCGTACTACTTCAGCAGCATGTTCATACGTATTGTACAAGCCTGATAATCTAGGCCGGCGCAGAGTGTAAGACAACTCGTGATTTGCTGCCGAGTTGGGGGGGAGAGGGCCCTCAGCATGGCTCGCAGGGGGGCCCCAACATTTTGTGTTAAGCCACTGGGGGGAAATTGGTTACCAAGGCAGGTGGGGCAAAAATCAAATAAAGCGTATTGGTGAGAAGATGGATAGGTCCATTCATCAGCTGAGGGAGATTAAAATCGAGCAAAGTTGAACGAGCAGTTTGCAGGTCAGAGGTGTATGTTAAAATCATAAACGATGATTAAGTCAGAGAAACGTAACTTACGGTCTGAGACTAGTTCCAAAAAAGTCAAAACAAATGAGGAATCCAGGCCAGGGGGCCGATAGATATTCAAATATGAAGTGTTTTAGTTGGGGAGACAGCAGACTCCAACAGGAGAGATTCCATTTTGATATCATGGGCAAATGGAAGTAAAGCACAGACCAGGGAGAAGAAGTATATCAAAGTGACTCCACACCCAACCCCCTGGGAAGCACAGCAAGTCGGTCTACCCTAGGAATGCTGTAAAGCCCATGAGGCAATGCCTGAACCAATCATGGGCCAGAGGTGTCTCCCAACCAGGTTTCGGTGATACAGGCCAGGTCAGGCAAATGCTCATTTAGTAGCTTATCAGGCTAGCGCGTGTGCCGAGAAGGAGCGGGCATTGAGTAGAAAGCATCTTACCTGACGAAGAAAGCTAATCCAGTTGGGTGGAAACAAGGTATATGAGGGAGCTAGAACGATCAAGGTGTCATGGGAATAAGGCAACACATCTGATGACGAAGATGCCCAAGGCCTGTCTGCGGCCCGGATGGGGACAGATGGGCTGGACTTTGGCACGACTTTGGTGCTTTGAGTTCACCTCCACTGCGCTCATCGGCTGGGCATCCTTGGAGCGAGTTCTGTTGTATGGCACATTGTGTTGGCAGGAGGCAATCGGGCCGACTCTGTCGACAGACAGAGAAGAAAGACTCCACTGGTGTGTGCGAGTCAGAAAGCAAATAAAATACAGCATCCTATTGTGCGAGAGACCCCATAGTCGCCACCACCACACCACATTCCCCACTAACCAGGCTGGGATCAATGCCATAAAAAAAAGGTTTTATGACATTGCTGGGTTCCCTAATGAGGTGGGGGCTGTGGGCCACATACACGTGGTTCTTGTACCACCCGGGGCATTGGAGCAGTTCAGCCACAACAGGCATATCAAGTACAGTAGCAATGTCCTGCTCTTCAATTCTTTGTTTGCAAGATTCACAGGGTCAACACATGACTCCATTAAGCTGGGACAACACAATCTGCCGTGCATCAGGAAGAGACTAACATGCCAGACATGTCTGCTGTGTAAGGACAGCAACCCACACTCTCACAAAAAGCAATGTCATCCCAGCCCTACATAATCTGGAAATGTTCACTTATCACTCGTTGCACACATCACACAGAGGTGAGTGGACATCATCTTGCAGAAAAAAAGTATGTCAATATAGCCACATATGAATACAAATCGCTACGTTAGTACTGATGGTGTATTGCCACGCAATTAAATGGCCATCACTGTGCTCTTAAGAACTCCTCTGCAGGATGGTGTGGCCAGCATTGTCATTGCAAGCACCGTTTCCTGATTAACACATTTGTTTCATCTATTTTCCAAGCACCCCAGAAATGCATGTGCACCCTCTATGAGCATGCCCAGATCACAGAATATGAGTGACATTGTGGGAAGTCCCCAAATTGTGCCACCAGCACAGCCCATCTGTCAAGTTCAAGAATGATTACAGAAGGGCAGCAACCAAAGCATGACATGAGCAAATAGCACATTGTGACATTCTTAGCAACTAGGAGTAGCAAAAAGGTATGTTTTAAGAGAACATCTGAAAGCTTAAGAATGAGCAGGGCATCCTCATCATGTGAATGACATCCATTTTGTAGTGTGGAAAGAGGAGGTTACATACAAGAGGAGAAATAGGGGATCTAGCCGGGACCCCTTATGGGGTGTCTGGTGTCTGTGATGGATGAGTTACCAGTGCCAAGAAACATCTAATGGAATTTCCCTGACAGAATTAAGAGAAGCCAATCCAGTGCCTCAGGAGAGAAATAGGCACTAAGTATACCGAAGACAAACTCAGTCAGGTAAGGCGGATCATCATTCTCAGCCTTGGCCCCCATGCTATGGAACTCACTCCCACCCCACATCCGCCTAACTGAGGATTTAACTTCTTTCCGCAAACTGCTGAAAACCTGGCTCTTCCCCTAAAACCAACCCGTACCAAACTAACCCAAACAGACTAACAGCAACTCAATGGCCCTCATTAGGACCCTGGCGGTAAGGGGTTTGCGCCAGCGTTAGCTGCGCCGACCCCTTACCGCCAACTACGAGTTCCCATAGCGCCATGGTCATTTTTCCGCCCGCTTTTTGCGGGCGTAAAAATCCATGGCGCTATGGGACCTTGGTGTTAATTACGCCACCGTAATTTACGGTGGCGTAATTAACTCCTTCCCCACTCCCATTGAGCCCTATGGGGCCGAAATGGGAATGGGGAAGGGTCAATGGGGACTTACCGCCCCGCCGACCTCGGAATGGGGCGGTAAATCCGCCATCCGCCATGGCGTAAAGGGACTTTGCGCCATGGCGGAAAAAATCCGCCAGGGTCCTAATGAGGGCCAATGACACCATTCCAACAAACTACCTGATGTGAGAAATTGATAGTTCATAACCCCCAACATAAACTAGAAGGACAGAATTATACAAATAAAGTAGATCAAAGCAGTGAAATGGTTAATAAGAGTAAATCATACAGAAACAGTAAAGAGATTTAAACTGCTGAAATGGACAGAATGCATGAGGAGTGAACGAAGTGAATTGCGTGGATGAAATAGTTAGAATGGACGAAGCAGGTGGAACAGATGAATGCACTGAGTGGAAGAATGCATGAGTGGAAGAACAGATAACTATATAGTTCGAATGAGTGTGGAAATCGAATGAATATGTAGATCAGATGAGTGTGTAGAATGGATGAACATGTTGAGCGGATGAGTGTGTAGAGCGGCTGGGTATGTAGAGCAGAAGAGCGTGTAGCACGGATGAGTGCGTAAATACAGAGAAGCGAGTAGAACGCAGGAGTGCGTAAAACAGATGAATGTGCACAACGGATGAGCGTAAACCGGATGAGTGTGTAGTACAGAGGAGTATGTGGAGCAGATGAATATGTAGAGCATGTGACAGCTCCAGGTCATATCTGCAGGTATTCGCAGGTGAAGCAAGTAGAGCGCAAGAGTGTGGATAGCGGATGAATACAGAAGTGCGGAAGAGTGTGTAAATCGCTGGAGCAGATAAATGTACAGACCGGGCGAGTGCATAGAGGGGGTGAGTGCGTAGAGGGGACGAGTGCGTAGAGGGGGCGAGCGCGTAAAACAGGTGAATGCATAGTACGTGTGAGGGCATAAAGCGAACCAGTGCCTGGAGCGAACAGACGTGTTGCGTAGAGCGGACGAGTACATAGAACGAACAAGCACAGATTGCATCCAGTACTGATGAGTGTGTAGAATAGATGAGTATGTAGAACTGCTGAATGCGTAGAGCATGGGGCAGACAGGAGTCCATGCGTGGGGCAGATAGGAGGCCATGCGCGGGGCAGACTGGAGCATGCGGGGTGGACTGGAGCGCGCGGGGAGGGCTGGAATGCATGAGTGTATGGAGCGGACTGGAGTGTATGGAGCAGACTGGGGTGCATGGAGTAGACTGGGGTGCATGGAGTGGATAGGAGTGCATGGAACGGACTGGAGCGCATAGAATTGCGTGACGTATATAGTATGGTTTGGAATGCACAGAACGTTTGAAAGAGCATATAACCCATCATATCACACCACCATGCTTACTCTCTCCTTTATATCACCACTCAACTAGAACACAGAGATAGTATGACACCATTCGGTATAACTGTTCTCATACCAACATCCGCCACTCACTCCACATCATTCTAAGTAAACACTGCTGGTTACACACCCCCCAGCCAGGCGTTCTCCTCGGGCCTAACGCAGCCACATCCGGTCTGGATAGATCCTGCCAGAACGAACACATACTCCTGATCTCTCAACCACCAAACCTACTGCTAAGAAGCAGCTATTACATGAATACCCACGAGCTGCACACATACCCGGTGCTCACACGCACCATTTGACTCCCTCTACTCTCTCTACTGATCTGAACTTCGGTTCCCAAAGGCATTCAACCTACCAGCACCTTGAGACCATACCAATGGTATATAAGGCGCTATATAAATGCAAAATAACATAACATAACATAACTAAGTATGCTCATCTGCACTCTGCGATCCACCATGTCACATACCCACAAGAGGTTGAGGGGGGCAGATCAGGGAGCACTTGCCAGACCCAGGGGCTTCTAAGGTGGAGTGACAGGCCTACTGGTCACTGCACCCCATGTCCTGGGTGGAACCCACACTGGTGGCTGTCCAGAATAGTGTTGGCTAGTACTACGTCCGAAATCTGCACAGTAGCCATTGCCTGTAAGTAGGATTGCCACCTATCTGGATGGAAGTTGAACTGGGCATGTTTCCTAGTGCGATGCCCAGATTACCGGATTGCCAGTGGTGGAGCCAGGGGAGCAGGGGGGGGAGGCAGTCGCCCCCCTGCATGTCCCCTGCATGTCCCCTGCTGGAACCCTATTATCCAACCCCCCCACACACCAAAAGCTGCCTCCTCTACTGCAGATTTCCCCTCTGCAGTCCAGCTTGCATTTGCTTCCGCAAAATGGAGGCAGGGATTTATGTTCTATGCTTTCTCCCAGTTGCGGGAGTGCAAAGCCACAGTAAAGTGTGTGGGGTGCATTTAAAGGGCCCAAACAGAAGTCCCTTTCACATGAATGTCAGGCATTTTAAAAACAAATGAAAAAACCGCCTGGCATTCATTTTTTTTTTTCAAGTAAAGTTAAAGAGCCATGAGGAAAGGGGCCTACCTGTCATTACCAATGGACAAGCATCATTTTAATTTACAAAAGAAGGAGGAATCAAAGATCCCCGTGACATGGAAAACCAGATTTTTAAACATTAAAAACAAAAACGGCCTGCACATGTGTGTGCAAATAAAAACGGCTTTAAAAAGCAAAAGTGAAAAAAATATCACTGCTCACAGAAACATGTCAGAAAAACAAAACATGATGTCCGGGTTGACAAAAGCGACGTATATTGGCCCCGATTCATGGAATATTTGCTCAAAAAAACAGGATTTGTGCGCTATTCTGCCCGCAAATCCCTGTTTAACAAATGGGGATTTGCAGGCAGAATGGCACACAAATCCCGTTTTTTTCGGCGCAAATAATCCATGAATCAGGGCCATTATGTTTCACCTGCAAAACTCCAGTGACATTTAAAGAGCCACTTTGTTTTCATGGAAAATGTCAGCCCAAGGCAGAACCTGTTTCTGGCTGTGGCCAAAGCTTCACAAAAGAAATCTCCCACTTCCGGCCTCGATGTCACATCTCCCATCTAATGACCACCCGCAGTAAAATGTCCTGCTGAAGGAGTCGAAAGCCCAGTGTTCTCCAGACCTGCTGGCTCTGAAAGCAGGGGCTTCAAGGAAAGTCATCTTTGGCTGGAGCACGACTATAATGTGTGAAAATGGGGGCACCCACTTCAAAGAGCAAGCTTCAAACACAAAGGAGGCTGATGAAGGTACAGGCTGACCCAGTGAAAACAAATGGCCAGAAGCAGAAATTGCCATTTGTCCCACAGGAAGATTCACAATTAAGTTAAAAGGATTATTATCATTTAGGCCTTTTTCTCAGCACTCATAATGTGGATTCATTTTAGTACAATTTTTATGTCATTTCAAGGCGATTTTGGGGATATAAAATGCATCTACCTTTGACTCTGGGAACTGTAATAGCCAGTTAGAGTAGGTTTCTGGATGATCTGAACATGTTCCAAATGTGAGAGTTTGTGACCGGGTGGAAAATGAAATTAGGGATATGCTCAATAAATTACATATTCATAACTGTTGTACTTTTTATGGAAATGGAAGAAATGTGCCACATGGCCGTGCTACATCATACGGATTTGGTGGTCGGCTTATCTCATTCTCCATGATTAGCTAAATCAGAAAATATGTTTAGTATGGCAGTTACTAGTAAAATTATGAAGTTGTGATACATAACTAGTTTTGCCACAAAGTTGACAGGAGAACAAAGGGCCGATCATAAATGGGAATTGCCATATGTTGCTCCTGTCCCCTAAACCAATGCTGACCTGGAGGCTGGGTTGGGCGGAGAGAGAAGGGTAACTATCCCATCCTAGTGGCAGGGATTATTGCAGGGTACTTGCCCAAGATTGTAAAATTGATGATCTCATTGCTGCTATGTAAGGGGGACTGCACTTGGACAGGTGATACACAAAAACCAGGAGACAGGAAAAGGAAACAAAAAGACAGGACAGAGAGATGAGAGAGACATCAGGAAGGTTACTGAAACTTACCATCTGACAGCTGTTAGGAGACACCCGGGAGATTGCTGAGAGTGCATCTGGGTGGAGCTGTCTATTTCTAGGAAGGCATCAAAGCTGACTGGGTCCTGTGGTGGAGAGCGTGAGGTCATCTTTGAGAGTGGAGTGACCAGACGCCAAATGCAGCTGGCTTTCCTGAACCGTAAACAGAGGCTTCCTATGTAAGTAGAACTAAGCCCTGGGAAACCAAAAGGTGGGGGGTGACTGCTGGCCCTGAATCCTTTCCCTTTATAGTGGGTGGGGTGAAAAACTGTGTAGATCCGGGGCCCATGTAAAAAAAATATATATATTAAATTAATTCCCCATTTGGCAGAACACTACATGGTGAATTTTATTAAAATTCGAAATTAACAAAGCTCACTTCCCAGTGTGTGCTGAAAACTATAGCCTATAAGTTAATTGGATAATCCTTGTTGTCCTGCTGACCCCGACCTCTTTAAGGAAGAAGGGTGTCTTTGTTCTTAAATCAGTCCAACCTTTTTATCCAGCTTCCCCAACACAGGCCTTTCAGTAAGGGAGGGGGTCTGAAATCCAACATTTCCCAAAGTATTCCAATTTTGCTGTCTGACTTCCCAACACAGAACAAAGCAGGGTGGGGGGCCTGAAAAACAAAGCGATAAATCACCCCGTGTTTGTTTTAAACCAAACGTTTGGGCGAAATGATATTATTGATCAGTGCAATCATTTTGTGAAGTGAAATTGACAGAAGGTGTACAATTGTGATTGTGTTCTTTTTAACTCACTTTTGTGATTTATTTATGCTGAGAGAAGTTGATTGTTTTGTCCCACGGATAAAGTGGCGTTTTCGATATTTCCGTGCTAATTTCTATTGCTGTCAATTTAAATAAATATCAATATATTTCCCGTACATCGGCCTGGTTCTTGGCTCATTGTTAGCTCAGGGGAGAGGGAATCAAGGGGCATGCATGATATGTGTCTGAGATAGGGCTAAAAAAAATGTGTTAAATTGTTTGTTGCATAACCACTTGAGTGGGGAGGGAAGGAACTCCTTGTGTGAGGGTGGCTTCTCAATAAACCATTGCAAGTTTCAGTTGCATTTAGCTTCTGCTTCTGGGACCACGCAGCAAAGCAGCACTAGCCTAGGCCTCCGCCTGCAGTGCCTAGTGAGCCTCCAGTGCTGTGGGACCTCTGGGTAGACACCTGCAAGCTCTACTTGAGGGCAGCTGGCGGCGCCATGTACCTGATGATGAAAAGGAGGCAGCGCTTTAGAATTGTTTAGGCACTGAAGGGCTGAGAGTGCTCTGACATTTGCCTGGTGAGGATTTATATGCATTTCCATCTCAACGCCCAGTCCTGTACCACTTGGACTTGCTGAATAGAGGGAGGGGAAGGTCCTTGAAAAACAGGAAGTCCTGACAAATTAAGAACTGCTCCTGGACTTACAAAAGGTGACATCTGGCGCCTTATTAGACAAAAAAGGGCATTTACAAGATAAGCACATATACGTTTTCTACGTCTTTAAATGTGTCGATGTAAATATGCACTAGTCTTACTTTATGCAGTTACAGAGCTCTCAAGTTTCCCATGGCCATGCGTGAGAATTCCACCCTGTCCCGTTTCCGTTTGGAATTTTGGGACTTGTTGTTTCCCCATTTGAAATTTAGGAAAACTACAAGTGCTAGAATGCAAAGGGGAAACACAATATTGGATGGCCTTCTCACGCCTTGGCCATGGAAAACCTGAGAGCTCTGGCAGTTAACGCATATTACTGAGTTGGGAGTTTGTCCAGTTTCATAGCAAAGGGAATGTTTTTTAAAAACTAAATTGGTCTCCTTTGGTTTTATACTTACATAGACTTTCAGTGCCTCATGCCATTCACAGAACTCTTTGAAAGAGAACTGGGTGGATATAACCGGTGACTGGCAGAGGGGGCATGTCTGGACTTTTAAGTGCCAGGACAGTTCTAGTTCTTAGGTGTCAACAAAAAATATTTCTTGGGATGAAAGATCTTTATTTTAAGGGTACACTGGTAAGCGCTAGACCGGAATCTTGCAGGGTTTGGGTGTTGCATTATGTGTAAGTGATGGGCAGGTTACCAAAGTAACCTCCGCAAAGCACACATTCCTAGAGCGTGCACTCACGCTTCCCCAGCCTCTGCATGAATGGGTCCTTCCACCATAGTTTCATTCTTTGCATTTTGGGATTTGTAGTTTTGCATTTGCCATTTTAAATTCAGAAATGCAAGTCTCGGAAGGCGCAGCAAACTCTAGAACTGGATGGCCTGTTCACCCATGGCATGGGGGCTGCACATAGATGACTGAACGTGGTTTATGGTCGCTTGTTAACGAGATCCCATACAGCAGCACTGTTCGACTTTGTTGCCACTATAAAGTTGTATTCCTGATTTCAGTAGTAAAGCTGTTCTACTAGGCATCACACATCATTGTCTAGTGTTTGGGGCGTTCACAGGCCACTACTAGAACCGTGCCGGTTGGCGCCAGCCCATCCAGTAAAAACAATAACAGCAATGTTATTCTGTAAACACCTCGTCGCCTCATGGACAGTGTTATAACACGAAGTGTTTTAGAAATGTCCACAAGATGGCAATGTTGACCTATGTGCTTTGTCGAAGCGGAATTCTCAAATGGAATACTTTTTTATATTCACAACACTCACGCAAGAACCACAGCTAATCAGGTTGTGTTTTGTTTTGTTAAAGGCTATTTATACCGTGCACTGTCACCACTTGAGTGTTCCCTGGCGCTCTGGTGGATCTGAAAAGCAAGAGGTTAGGGTAAGTTAGTAGGACTGAGTTGGAGAAAGAGCAAGAGAGCAGTGATGTGCTGTTGGCAGCTTCAGTTCGGTTTACACCTTCGCTGAGCTTAGGTGTATTTTTGGGTGGTTGCCTTCATGTGCTGTTGTGTGAGGCTGGGTGGTTTGTTTTGTTGTTGCAGTGAAGTGCGTGCAGTTTGTTGTGGCTTAGAGGTATGGTTGTGTGTAGTCCAGAGTTTGAGAGTTGCCAAAGGGAGCTCCCCCTCTCCTAGCTTCCAAGTGTAATCTTAAAACATTTACCTTGCTTCTTGACGTTTGTATGGCTAGCTTCTTGAACATATGGGTTCCCCAAATCATTTTAAATTTTTAGTACGGAAAATGGTTGATTTCCCAATAATGCTGTGGGCTGAGAAGATGGCGTTACATGATTCCTTTGCTAAATGGAAGAGCCCCAACGGCCCAGCCCAGCACGTTCAGTAGGTCAGGCGCTGTACTGACATCTATAAGAATACAGATAGGCCTTGGGGTGAACACGGCGCTCCTCCATGTTTGCCAGAGGCAGCGCTGTCTTGTTGCGCCCACTTTCTTCCCTGCTAGTTAGGTTCTCAAACCCATCTCCACAAGACGATCCATAACTTTTGTTCCGGGGGGAAACCCTGGTCTCATTTTCCTCTTCCTGGACTTTGGTCCCACAGTCTTCTCTCGGTATCACCTCAATGCCTCGCCACGTACCCATTCACGTCCACTCCACAAGGTGTGTGGCAATGTCACCACTGTTGTATCCGCCCTGCGTCCCGCAACGCGGTGACGCAGGGTGTCTAAATAAAAGCCCCGCCTCTGCGGATGGGAGGCAGTTCCGGGCCGAGATACTAACGAGGTGTGAAGTGTCTTATTTCGCTCCTGCTGGAGTTGCGCCACTGTGGCCTACTTCTGAGGCCTCTGACGTTCTGTCTCCCCTGGCGCCGCAGCGTGGAGCCAGAACGTAACACTGGCGACGAGGGAAACGGGACCCAGCACACGCGTTTGACGCCCTGTCAGCTGTTCACAATAGCAGCGACACGCTAACTTTTTGGACACCCGGTGGGGGGGGACACAACACCCCCCGCCCGAAAAAAAAACAAATTTTCACAAGGAATGTTTTTTTTTTCTCTTCTCTATCATCTCATTCTCTCACAAGCCCCAGTTGATAGAGGAGATACAGTCTCTACACATGGCCATAAGGAACTGCAGTATCCACCCACTGACATCCAGGGGTCAAATGCACCACGGCACAATGCAGGAAGACGCCACACACGCGGCATGCACGTGTGATCACGGCAACCAGATGTGGTAAGCACCTGGATCAAGGCAGAAGGCCCATCCACCACAGCTCGAGAATTCAGCCACAGAGGGGACCACAGACGCCTGAAGCTACGCACCAAGGTGAGGCAAATAAACCCAATTAGGGGACAGTGAGGCCCTGCTATCATGACCGGCGTGTCCACCCCCAGGCCCGGCACGCCTTTGCGACTTGCGGCTAATCTATCAATGTCATCACTGCAAGCTCGCCCACAAGGGGGCTCCTCTGTAATAATACAGCCATTTGACCTATTCACGGATCCATCATCAGTTGCCCCCTGGTGGCAGCTATGGATTCAAAAATTTGAAATGGCAATGGAATGTAAGGACATAACCACCGACAGAAAAATGAGATCACACCTGTTTCTAAATGTGGGGGACGAAGTGCTACGTATTTTTAACTCGCTAACCATTGATGATGGCCAGGACATCTACCAGCAAGCGAAGGATGCTCCGACGGCTCATTTTCTCCCACAACTCAACCCCGATGACAAAACCTTTATATTCTGCAGCACAATTCAAGCAGAAGAGGAGACCTTGGATGCCTACCACACCCGACTCAGGAAGCTGGCAATATCGTGCGAGTTCACGAATGTTGAGAAAGAAATCCGAAGACAGCTCATCAACGGCATCCAATCTGAGAAACTGAGAAGAATGATACTGAGTGAAAGAGGCATCTCCCTAACACGCATTCTGGAATTGGGTTGTCAAAGAGAACTGGCACACGCCAGGGCCGCTCACATGGGCCCTACTCTTCAAAAACTATAGCCTGCCCTCATGACAGCCATGGTAGGCCAAGTCACCAACAGGCAGTCGACAAGTTATGAGACTGCCAGAAATTACACACATACCAGATGGCAGCCATGAATCCCCGGACCTATGTGGAGTGTGGATGGTGTGGTGGATCGCGACATGGACGGCGGAACTGCCCGGCGCAAGGAACAACATGCGGTGCATGTGGCAGGAAGGACCACTATGCTAAGGTTTGCCGGTCATCGAGCACCCCACAATCACCACCACAAAATCCTCAAGAGAAGAGTGGGACCAAGAAAAAGAAGCAAGCAAGTGCCCGGCGAGTGGAAACGACAAAATCCTCGACTGAGGAGGAAGGAGATGACACGACCGGGACCCAACAGGAGCTTAGCAGGGAACAGTGGAAGAAAGGGAGAAAGGTCTACCTGGTATCAGCCCTGAATCATGGACATGCCATGCCAAAAAAAGGGCCCAGGAGGCGCAAGTGCCAGATCACACTCCAAAACCAACAGGTATGGATGACCATAGACACGGGAGCATCCGTAAATGCTATGCCCATAAGCACATTTCAAACACTGCAGCCACAACCGGACCTGAAGGACACAGGCACTTTGCTGTTCGCATATGGTTGCAGGAAACCCCTACAGGTGGTTGGCAGATTCCGCACTACCCTCAGCCATAGTGAAAACATTTTACCGTGAAAAATCTACGTGTAGATGCGGGCATCGAATGCCTTCTAAGTGGTGATGCGGCCGAAGACCTGGGGCTACTAAAGTTCATCTGTCAAGTAAAGGAGGCACAAGAAGTCAAGAAGATCCTGGCACAGTATCCCAACCTGAAAAAAGGAATAGGGTGCTTAAAAGGAAAGGCAATCAAACTCCACATTGACGAGTTGGTCCAGCCAAAGGCCGTAAGACACAGGAGAACCCCATTCCACATGCGCAAACAAGTGGAAAAAGAACTCAAAGCGCTGGAAGAAGCCGTCATAATAGAAGAAGTAACGGGACCTACAACATGGGTCTCCCCGATGGTAGTCACAAAAAAACTCAAACAGCCTGGAAAAGTCCGGATTTGTATCGACATGCGTCTCCCGAACGCTGCCATCAAGCGGGAGCACCACATCACGCCTAACCTGGACGAAATTGTGGCTGATCTCACGGGGTCAAAAGTTTTCTCCAAAGTTGATTTGAAAGCAGGATACCACCAGCTAAAACTGCATAGGGAATCTCATTACATAACCACTTTTTCGACACACATGGGTTTGCGAAGATATAAGCGTTTGAGTTTTGGGATCTCCTCAGCTGCCGAAGTTTTTCAACAGACAATTCAGGAGGTCATCTGGGGCATACCAGGTGTCCTAAATGTGAGTGATGACATCCTGATCCATGCTCAGGACAGTGAAGAACACTTGAGGAGGCTACAGATGCTCCTGGGCAGACTAGAAGGAGCTGGACTAACTATTCACAAAGAAATATGTGAATTCTTCAAAACGGAAATATCATTCTTTGGCTACAAGTTCAGCAGCACTGGCATATCACCAGATCCCCAGAAAATTGCAGACATCCAGGCTGTGAGACCACCCATGACACCCACTGAAGTGTGCAGTTTCTTGGGGATGGCCACATACTGTGGGAGATTCATTCGGAATTTGGCCATACTCTCGGAACCCCTTCGAGAACTTACCAAACTCAACACAAAGTGGGAATGGGGACAAGCGTGTCAGAAAGTCTTTGAAAACATCAAAGAGTCGCTGTTTGTGGACACGAAAATGGCGTATTATGACACCGCGCTCCCAACTGAACTATATGTGGATGCCAGCCCCGTAGGCCTAGGGGCCATCCTCATGCAGGTGACCAAAGAGGGTGAGCAGAGGCCAATTGCATATGCGTCAAGAGCTCTCACAATGACGGAGCAAAGATACTCCCACATTGAGAAGAAGGCAAATTGCCGAACTTTGGGGGTGTCGTCATTTCCACCTCTATCTGTATGGCAGAAGATTCACAACATTTACAGACCATAAACCCCTGCTGCCAATTTTCATGGGCACATCCTCCCACCCACCGGTCAGAATAGCCAAATGGCTGCTACATCTCCAACAGTACAATTTTGAGTTGGCCTATCAGCCGGGAAGTGGGAACCCGGCAGACTTCCTCTCAAGACACCCTCGAGCAGCGACTCCACAAGAAGTTCAAGTAGCCGAAGAGACTGAGGAACATATTTGCCAGGTGGTGCGTGCCATGAGACCAAAGGCCGTCAGTATTGATGACATTGCAGATGAAATACACAAAGACCTGTATTGTGACCTAGTAAAGGACTCCATTATCTCAGGCGATTGGAAGTCCTGCATGAAGAACACCCACAACAGGACAGCGGAAGCAAAGGCATTTCTCACGGGGATGTTCACCATACGGCAGGACCTATCTATAGTGGAACAAGGGTTACTACTCAGGGGAAATCGCATCATCATCCCGCCGAGCCTTCAGGACAGAATAGTGGTGTTAGCCCACGAAGGCCACCAAGGGACTGCCCTGACGAAAGCTCGAATCCGGCACCGAGTGTAGTTTCCACAGATAGATGAGAAGGTCGAAAGACTAATCAGCACCTATCTACCATGCCAGATAACCGGAGCTCCACCTGACCCTGAACCCATCCAGTCAGCAGAACGTGGACTTGGCAGATGGGACGCAATAAGCATTGATTTTTGCAAACTTCAAGAAGGCTTGCACCTCCTGGTGGCCATTGATGGTGGCCACTCCCGATAAACCGAAGTCGAAATCGTTGAATCCACGGCAGCGGAAGTGGTCATCCCTGCCATGGAGAAGATGTTTGCAACGCATGGACTGCCCACAAGAAAAAAGAGTGATAATGGCCCACCATTCCAAGGGGAGGAGTTCAAACAATGTCTGCAAGAACTAAACATGCGTTACCATCACATCATGCCAAGGTGGCCCCAGGCGAATGGGGATGTGGAACGATTCATGAGGACACTCAACAAAGTGCTGAGTTTATCGAGAGCAAATGCCAGTCCGTGGAAAGTGGACCTCTATCGTTTTCTGCGAAACTATAGGGTTACCCCTCACAGCACGACAGGCGTCCCGCCAGCCGACCTGATGTTTGGCACAGTCATAAAGTCTTCCATTCCACATCAACCCAGCAGAAGCCCGGACAGGATTGACAATGAGCGCACCGAAAGAAGGAGAACGGGAGCCAATGCACACATGAACACAATGAACACAAGGCAGACCAGGTGGTCATGCTGCGAAACCCGACAAAGTCCAAACTGGACTCCCGCTATGAGTCTCTCCCATGGACTGTCAGTGAGAAACAGGGGACCATGATAACTGTACAAAGAGGACACCGACAGGTGACATGAAATGCGTCGTGGTTCAAGACTGTGCCACGCAACCTATGGACTGATGGAGAACGAAGGAGAACCCGATCACCCTCAGGAAGAAGATGAAGTGAGTGACAGAACGTGGGAGCAGTGGAGCGAACCTGACATGGGTGAGCCGGACATGGAAGGTGAGACACCCAATGAAACAGTGGGGCCCAGCTCCAGGGGTGGGAGATATGGTTTGAGAACCGCCACCAAGCCGCCAGCTCAGCTCAAAGACTATGTTTGGTAGTCAGCCCCATGAGAACTATGAGAGGAGAGACCCCTTATTTGTAGCTGAAATATTTGCAGAGATGTATGACATGTTTTGTTTGATGTTGAGTTAAGTTGAGTTAAGTTAAAATAAAGGAGAAATGTTGTATCCGCCCTGCGTCCCGTAACGCGGTGACGCAGGGCGTCTAAATAAAAGCCCTGCCCCCGCGGATGGGAGGCAGTTCCGGGCCGAGATACTAACGAGGTGTGGCATGTCTTATTTCGCTCCTGCCGGAGCTGCGCCACTGCGGCCTACTTCCAAAGCCTCCGACATTCTGTCTCCCCAGGCGCCGCAGCGCGGAGCCAGAATGTAACAACCATTGCCGCTCCGGCTGCCCTGAACACGTTGGCTCGAAACGGTGTTCCCCACCATGAGGCAGGAGCATTAAGGGGCAATGGCTGGGCGGTTACAGCACTGGGAATAAGCCACGTGCCAGGGGAAAACTGTGGGGACAAACCTACTTAAATTCCCAGAATGCCTAGCACCATCACATTTCCAGGCAGGTGCCGGAGACCCCAAGGCCTTTTATGGCCATGCCTCCCTTATAATAGTGCCCAACATTTGGGTTTTTCTTACAGGTTTACCGGGTGCTTTAAGTGGGATAAGAAATCGAGGAGGGGTGTAAATAAAGGAGCCAATCGAGAGTTCATACGTTCCATGAAAAGGAGTACATTTTACTTTAAAAGATGTTTAAAAATATAACGAATGTGTTTAAAAATATTGACCAAAATAATATATTGAAATATAAAATAGAACATGAAATCAAAATCTATGAGCACACCAAGCAATCCCTAAGTTCTTTTGAAAGAAATCCATGACTCTTAAGCACTATTACCACTATTCTCCTGTCATTTCCGTCAGTGTTCAAACAACCACATTTCGTTAATTAATGTGATTCTAAACGCGCCTGAAACTGACATCTACTCGCGAAGAGCAGTATTGCCACTCACATTTTCATTTGCATTACTGTCTAAGAGAAATCTGGTCAGGTGAATCAGTTCAGAGCGCACTGGCTCAAGGCCAATATTCGGAAACTGTCAGGGCTGAGCCGGGGCTAGCCCTGGCCTACATAAAGCCCTGAATTTACCTGTATCTCAGTTCTGGCATCCTCTGGCAACAAGGAAGCATTGTGAGTGGCTTCCCTGTACATGCTGGCGAGCAGTGCCTCCTCCACACACCTGTGAATGACTCTGCAGAAACACTTTCGCATGCAAGTGTGAAAGAAAGAAACCACAAAGTGGGACTTCACCTGACCATCTGAGTATCCTGTGAGAGCCTGATCAGGCCAACAGCCATAAACCATGCATCATCAAGATGGTGATAACGGGTACCAAAAGAGAACCACTCACTCTCCCTGTTCAGTGCCGTGGCCCTGCCCAGAACTTGCCAGGAGAGGACGCTGCATTGCGTTCATTGCCGCAGCCCAAGCTTTTTCATTGCTGCTCCCATTGAGGACACGCAGCACCCATCGTTCACTGCCGCCTCCAGGGCTGCGTCTGCCATGTACGCTGCTGCGTTCCTCAGTCAGGAAGGGGTCCACTGTGTGATTGGTGCTGGACCTGCCCCTGCAAGATCTATGTGATGACTGCGCCGTGTTTACTGCACCCTCTGAAAATGTGGATTTTTTTAATTTCACCACCCTTTTCACGCCATGAGACCCCCGCAACCACCTACATGCATTATTATTATTTTTTTTTATTTGTGTATGCTCCAAATTGGAACTTTACAAAAATATGCATTTGTTTACAAGGTCACTTCACAATGCGAGACCCTGGTCATGTTAAAAATTTCATTGTCTGTTCAAGGATTTTTACTGTGACTAGGAGCCAGGTTGTTCGGTCACCACCTATCAATCTACGTCACCATTTTTCTTCATCCCACCCACGTTCTCCAGCTAGCAGGTGGTAGAAGTACGTAGATCTAAGTTGTTGATTTTTTGGGCACGACAAGAGTAGGTGTCGGATTGTTTCGGTTTCAAAATCACATAGGTGACACTTGCTTGTCTCTGAGAGTCCTCTGATTAGACAGATTTCATTCATATCCAGAAAATGTAACCTTGCCCTCAGCAGGGAGTTGCGTGCCGTCCTGCTAGGGATTTTTTTTTAGATATCTCATGGGTTTGTTTAATTTGCAGAACGATTGAGGCAGTTGGTGGAGCAGTTTGTTTTTTTCTGCTGTGTCTTGTGTTAGTATCCAGTCTAGCTCTTTCAATTTCTTGGTTAATCTGACTGGGTTGGTAATAAGATCTTCTTCCAAGGAGGCGATTGTCAATAAAAAAGCCTTATTGACGTTTTTCCATGTCAATAGCATTTTCACCTTTTCTGCTTGCATTTCTTTGTTCAGCACACCGTAGAGTTCTTGACTTCCTACGGTGATGCATTTTCCGTATAGGAGTAAGGAATTTATGTTGACTGTTGCCGTAAGAGATAGGAGGCGGAGTTCTCGCTGTATTGCTGCAATGGCCGTAGATTTTGGCAAAGAGAGGACTGACTTCCAAAACTGGCCTTCTAGTTTTGGCCAGATTTTTGTAGGAATCAAAGGCATGGCCTCCGCGCCATAGGTGATTGAGGGGATGACTTTCTTCTTTTAGAATTCGATGACTGGAATTGCTGAGAATCTTCCGAATTTCATATCTATCGCCCTTCCTTGGGCTGCCAGCTTTATATTTTGTTTTGAAGGTTTTCCTGCATGGAGGTTTCTTGTTTCGAGTTGTCCATTATCACTCCGAGATATTTATACTCCTTTACTTTTTCAATCTCTGTGTCCTCTAGAAACCATTTATGTTTTTCAGGTCTTTTTTTTTGGACCCCCTTCCAGGATCATAATTTTGGTTTTCTCTTTATTGATTTTCAGATTGTTTTCTGAAGTGTAGAGGAGTAGGTTGTTTAGCTGTCTTTGAAGTCTGATCTGGGTCTGATCGAATAGAATGAAATCGTCCACGTACAGTAGGCGGCTAATTTTGACAGTGGCCAAGGTTGGGGGGAATGTTCAGGTGAGATCTTCGGTTTCCCCATAGTCGCCGATATAGGCTAGAAACAGAGCTGGGGCTAGGCGGCAGCCTTGTTTCACCCCTCTTCCTGTTGGTATTTCTGCCGAAAGGTTTCCTAGTTGTGATAGTCAAACCCTAAGGGTGGTGTCCAAGTGGAGGGCTTTTATTGGCTGGAAGATCTCTTGTGGACAATTCCACCCCTCCAGTTTTTCCCAGAGGCGAGAACTGTCAACTAGGTCAAAGGCCTGGGAGAGGTCTGTGAAAACCGCAAAGGTTTGTGGCTTACCCTCAAGAACTTTGCTTTTTAGGGTGCTGATTGTTAGTATATTTGCTGATGTACCAATGTTTTTTTTTAAGCCCGTTTGGAAGATGTCGTTACAGGGTGCCAATTTGGCCCAGGTTGAAATCTTTTCAAGCTCCCAAAAACGTTTCCAATACAGTCTAAAAGTGCTATGGGGCAGTAGTTTGATGGGTCGTTGATGTCACCCTTCTTGTTAATCGGGACAATAGTGGCTTTTGTCCAAGATGGCGGAATAGATTTCTGAGACGCGCATCTCTTAAAGATTTTCTTAATGAGGGTTGCCCATTCACCAGGATTTTTTTTCAAGTCTATGTTGGATATCCCATCCGAGCCCGCTGCTCAGGAGTTTTTCAGCTTTTTGAGGTGGTCTAAAATTTAATCCTGGTCGTCCAGTAGAAGCCAATCTGTGTCATCAGGTATCCTTAGGGTTGGTTCCAGGTCGAATGGCGGTTGGAAGAGGGCGCTGAAGTGGTCAATCCATTTTTGTTCACCCATGCAGTTTAGGATCAAGTTTTTATTCGAGGGCGTTGATGTTTTTAGCAGAGACCAGAATTCCTTCGCTTTATTTCCACATATTGCCTTTAACATATTTTCGGAGTCCTGCTGGTATAATTTGTGCCGGTGGTTTTTCGACAATTTCGGTATGTTTTTATGTCGACCAGTATTTCTTTGTTTGGCAAAGATTTCCCTAGCCTTCTTTTCGTTCTTCGCCACTCTCGTCGTTTTTCTACCAGGAGGGCGTCATATGAGTGTTTGGGGACATTGAAGGAGTTAGATGGTGCTTTGTTTTTCACCATATACTGGACTAGTAGAGGTACATAATCGGGATTTTCTTTGTTTTCCGGGCACCCTCCGGGAGCGTACCGTGCGGTCAGTTTTCTGACTGAATCGGATATTAGTTTCAGGCAGTTTCCCCGGATGTTTGGTTCAACCACTAAGCTATTAGGGGTGGTTGTTTGAAACTGTTGTGCCACGATGTTGTTAGCTGATTGTGGTCGCTGTTTTTTGTTTTAAGGACTTCAAAGTCCCTCGCTTTTGCCAAAAATGGGTGCGAAACGAAGATGTAGTCGATGGTAGCTTGGAGGGTTCCTTGCTCCCAGATAGGGAGGCGGTCCTTTTTTGGGAAGGTTGTGTCAAGGTTTAGTAGTTTCCTTGAAGCCATTAAAGTCAACCATTGTTGACTTCTTTTAGCAGCTGGGGAGAGATTTGTTGCGAGTCCTGTTTTGTTGGAGGAGTTGTGGCATTGGGCATTCAGGTCTCCCCAAATTATGATGAAGGGGATCTGATGGATAGATTGGATGTCGTCTATGGTTTGTTCCATCATAGACTGATAGGTGTTTTGGTTTATGGCCGCCGGGTTCCAGTATGTGTTTACAATTGCTATTTGAAACGCCCTGTATTCCGTAGACTTACCCAGTCTATAAGAACTGTCTGGAAAGATAGGTTTGATTGTAGCGTGTCCTTGATCTTCAATCCTGTTCCCTGTCTGCACGCTGTGAGGAGGCCAGAAGTAGGGTGACCAAAAGGTCCTTTCTTGGCCGGAGCTAGGATATTGTCGTACCCGTCCAAGACTGGTGTTTTACGTAGCCATGTCTCTTGGAGACAAATGATGTCAAAAGAGGCCAAATTTGCGTCTCCCGGCAACGTCAGATGAAGGTGGCCTTGGGTGTTCCATGAGCAAAAGCGTAGCAAGGTTGGTTTGTGGTCGGCTGTCAAGTCATCATTGACCCTTTGGTGCCGACCTGTGAGTTGCTATTTCCTGGTTTGTTTCAGTGCCTTTGGGAGCCAGGCCCAGAGGCCCTGAAGTTTGTCTCTTGTTTGGGGCTTTTGCAGAGACCTTTCTTTATCTGCGATTGATCTGGCATGAGGTCTCCGCTCTTGTCGATTGACTGGATCAATTTTGTTTCCATTGTTATGGGTATAGCTTGCTCTGTTCTTAGCGCTTTCGTCTGGGTTGTTGTTTCTTTCCCTCAAGCTTTGGACCAAAGATGGATTAGGGTTATGTTCAGTGATTTTTTCTGATTTTTTTGTAGTCGTTCCTTTCCTTTAATATGGCGTCGTAATCGTTTCTTCTGTTCGATCTTACTGGTGCTTTTTCTCGGTTGTACCTGGGCACTGGCTTCTGTTTTGAGATTTCCGACTTTCCGACTTTGATCAGTCAATATGTAGCCCAGAGTTAGTAGGTCCTCCTTTGCTCGGGTTATTTCTGTTTTCACACTCATTGAAGAGAAGTAGGCTTTGGCTCTTTGGTGTGAGTGGTATGGGTCCACAATCTTCAATTCGTCAGACTTTATCCGACGAAGGGCAGGGATGAGGCCGAACAGGGTGATAATTCCCCTTCTGTTGAGGATTATGTCATCCCTGTTTTCGGCGTGTTGTTCCAGTTTTATAGGTGACATTTTCGAATGCCTTGTCGTCTTGTGGTACATCTCGGTTCTGGATTTATAGTGCTTGTGATGGTGGGGCAGATTTTCTGTGCTTGAATTTCCCCTCGGGCTACGCTGATTTCTGGCCTTCAAGTTGCGGTCTGACCCAGGCACTCCACTCTTATGGTGTAAGGTTTGGGGGCGAGCGCGCCATCTTTCTGCTGGACGAAAATGGAGAAAGCGGCCTAGTTGAGAACGATACTGTCCGCCCCCTAGAGGAGGTAGCTGACTTCCTTTTTGGGTTCTGATGGAGCTTTGTCCTTCGATCTTCCAGGGTACGGAAAGGGGGGGGCTTCGTCTTCAGTGCTTGGAGATTTAGCTTGGCAAGAGAGTTTTTCAGGCGTCGCTGTGACTTGGACCTTTTGAACAACGGGCCCCTGTTCTGAGGACGAGGTTGAGTGGTCAGTATCGATATATTGAGAAATGTTCATCAAATGTTCCTACGCGAGGAAATCTTCCGTTGTTTTAGGTGAGGATTTGTTCCCCTTTGGTTTATTCAATTGAAGAACGAGGGTTTGGTCTGGTCTACGGGTCGAGGAGACTTTATTTTTGGTGCCAGTGGTTATCTTTTGGTTTATCTTTCCCATAGGTATTTGAGCTTGGAGCAGGTTTTCAGTATTACCTTGTTTGGCTGTGGAGAATATTGGATAAGCTCGATCTTTTGCCTCTGGGTTTGGTTTTTGATGTGAAGGATTGAGAGGGGGATTGTCTGTGATATGAATGACGTCCCGCTGATCTATCCTGATGTTTTCATCCAATGGAGCGAGTAGTCGTGTTGTGGGTCTTGTTTCAGGTTTTGAGCCTACGGGGGTTTCGTGTTGATCTTGAAGGTGGACATCCTCCCTACGCTTTTCACCGTTGATGTTATACTTCTTTAGACGTTCGTCTAGGGCGTTGATGTAACCTTCCAAAAAGATTAATTTTGTATGCATCATCGCTTGTATGGTGGTGTGGTCTTTTAAATTCTCGCTTATTCCTTCATAAAGTTTCGTAAACGGCGCCAGGGCATTTGTTACAGCTGACATGATGAATAAAATGTCCAACTTTTTTTGATGGTGTTTCATTTGGTGTTCCAATTTGTTGGGAGTGTCTTTTTGACGATGGCGTTGTTGTGTGGCTCTCATTAAGCAGCCTTCTGGCTGTGAGGCCACTTGTTAAGACTAATGACCCTTGCCGGTCCCGATCCAAGGTCAACTTTTTGTTTGAAGGGGTCAAATGGATCACCCTCCAGGAAATGCCGGTTTGAAAGCCGGTTTTCATTGCTGGGTAGTTGGAGTTCTTGGTGGGAATTTCTGGGCTTCTGTCCCATTGAGGACCCTTTGGCCGTGCTCGATTCATGGAGGCCGGGGGACGAAGTAGGTAATGGTTGATCAGGTTGTGTCATGTGGTCCACCTGATTTTCGTGCAGGTTGTTGGCTTGAATTGAACTTTGATTTCCCCTTTGCTGAGCCTTCTAGTCAGGAGTTGTTTGGCCCTGCTGATCCTCTCTTTCCTCCTGGACCCTATGGATAGCTGGTGTCAAGCTTTCTATTGCCCTGGAAAGTGGGGTCAGAGGTGGCATCCCAGCTGGGTGGAGAGGGGGTTTATTTAGAGATTTGGGAGTCGGTGGGCGCGGGGATGTTCTTTATGGGACCTTGGGCGCCTTAGAAGCTTTGTGATCCTTAGGAAGCGGGTCTGGAGCCAAATCCCTTTTTCTGGCTTTTTGTGGGGGTTGGCAAGTCATAACAGCCTCTAGGATTTCGGTGTCTGTTAGATCATCTTGTCGGTGCAGTGGGTGAGGTGCAAAAGCATTGAAGAAGTCAGTTACTAGGCTTGCCACTGATGGTTTGGTTGATTCTGGTTTCCAAAATTTTTTATTTGATTTTTCTCCGGATTTTTTTGATATAATTGCCATCAAGGCTGTATTTGATTTTTTTTGGTTTGGTTTTGTTTTCTCTTTCAGTTTTGGATGACGCTTTTTTCCTTTTTCGTTTGAAGCGATCTCACTCCACCAACGTTTTTTGATTTCATGGGTCGTGGCGGCTGGGGAGCCTCTGCATGAGGGATGTCTGGGGTGCCTAGTTCTTTTGTAGTGGACTGTGCCTGTCCATTGTAGTCTGCCTGTAGCAGGGGGGATACCCCAACCGGAGAAGGAGAACCTTTTTGATGCAGTCCCGAGTGGACTTGAGCAACTGTTTGTATCTGGCTGTTATGGGCACTGTGGTTTAAGTCCTGGTGCGCTTCCGTGTTTGAATTGGATGTCACACAGTTTCCCCCCTCATATGTGATTTCATCTTGTAGCGTTAAGATCGGGTCTTTAAAATAGTTTGAGGTCGCGAGGGGGGCGTGGCTTCACCCCGGAATCTCTGCTCGGCAGCAGGGGGAGCCTCAGTGTCGTCATCGGAGATCGCCACCCTCTCAACCAGAGGCTGTGGTCCCGCTTCCTGGCCTCCCGCAGGCTTCCCCCCCCCGCTCATGGATCTCAGTCCTCCCTCCGGAGGCCAGCAGGGACCAGAGTTGTGGGGAGGATTGCCACGGTGGAGACGACGGGTGAGGAGGGCGCAGAGCAAGATGCGCACCCGAAAGTAAGAGGACTCGTTCCACCTCAAGATCAGAGCTCCCTAGGTCCTTGAGGGAGGGGGGCCTCATGGGGGGCAGGAAGTTGCTTTCGCCCTGTCCCGGTGGTGTTTGTACTGCGGGGGTGTGAGTTGGTTCTTCGCCTCTTTGAGGCAAGGTTGAAGCAGGTGATTTCAGAGGCGGTCGATTTTGTAATTGTTTTTTAGTAACTAAGCGAGGGCGGGCACTTCGAAGCATGCAACCTTCCTCCTTACCCATAGTGTCGAGATCGTTTTCAGAGACCAATGGGTTTGCAGGGTCTGGCGCCATGGCAGCCATGCACAGACTGCAGTAGACTGCACACTCGTAGCCACACACCGCGGCTCACTCTGCGGTGTGGTAAAGGTCTTATAGCAAAACAGCAAAGCGGCTCCTCCTACAGGAGCAATGGAGACTGGAGAGAGACTGCAGTAGACTGCACACTCGTAGCCACACACCGCGGCTCACTCTGCGGTGTGGTGAAGGTCTTGTAGCAAAACAGCAAAGCAGTTCCTCCTACAGGAGCAATGGAGACTGGAGAGAGACTGCAGTAGACTGCACACTCGTAGCCACACTCCGCAGGTTATATATATATATATATATATAATACCTAACACTCCACATATATATGTGGTGTAAAGGGGGGGGTCGAACACTGTCGGGGGGCGCAGTGTAAAAGGCACAGTAATTGCATAATCCTTCTTTCCCCCCACCCAGCTCCATGCCAAGGTGGGCCTGTTCTCAGATACCGGTGACTACTTCCTCTGATCCTTCTCACCTCGGGCTTCAGTAGAGCTATCTTGGGTCTCCGTCTTCTTCTTCCTTCTTGTCTTCTTGGTTTCTTCACCTTTCATTTCCTTCTTTTTCTCAAAGAGGTAAGGGCGAGTTCCCCCGGAGGCCACGTTGCCTGGGTAAGGGTACTCCAGGCAGTGGGGACTCCGAGGAGCCAACCCCACTCAGGGAAAAAGCCTTGCGGCTAAAATAAAACCTGGATTGATGCGAGGGTCCAAAAATATAGCAGAAGATCTTATAGTATATATATAGTATAGTATATATATAGTAGTAATATTCTCTGTGAATGTGGTGAGCAAATCTCTTGGGAATAACGGCTTCAAAAGTATGGAGAACTGCGCCAAGCGGCACGGACAGGAATAGTAAGTAGCAGTCGACAAGGAGAAAATAGGGTTATGCACAGCGTTGAACCCAAGGAGAAGTCATGGAGAATAGAGGAGAAACAATAGGAGGAATAGAGCTTCCAAGGCAAGCCAGAGTGAAACCCAGAGAAAGCACAGCGGAAGGAGGCAGCAAACAGGTACGGCTCGGAGCAGCCACAGAAGCAGATTGCTATACAACGAGAAAGAGAGCAGAGTATGAGACAGCGAACAGAAGCCCGAACACCGTAGTGGGAAAAATAATCAGCCAGCACTGACAGAGGGAGTGAAAGAGCGAGTGAAAGAGCAAGGCAAGCGAACTAACGAGCGTCCCATCAGTAACTATGGTTCCAACCCTCGGAGCCGCTAGCAGGGAACTTGGAAGTAGTGGCGGCAGCCATGTTGGGGAAACACTAGACCGCTGCAAGAACCGCAGAGGAAAACGTGATGGAACATTCTAACAGAGCCGCCAACGTTGACAACACTTCCAGGGTTTCAGTATGACCCCTCTTCATCAGGGGGCCCCGGGTTTGCCTGGATGCTGCTGGTGGAACAACTTGATAAGGCGAGGGGCATGGATATGACCCGTGGGCTCCCAAGTTCTCTTGGAAATTTAGTAACCCTTCCAATGCACAAGGTATTGTAGGGTTCCTCGTTTGTATCAGGAGTCAGTGAGTTCGGAGACTTTGTATTCTGGTTCCTGATGTCTGGGTACCTTGAGACCTAAAGTCTTCCGCCCATATGGGTCTGGCACATAGCCAATTGCCATAGCCTAAGGACTCATGCCTATTGCGGTATGTTTGGTATTGTTGTAAGCAAATTTAGCCATGGGGAGAAATTCAGCCCAGTTGTCCTGTTTTTGGTTGCAGAAGCATCTTAAGTATTGCCCAAGGGTTGAATTAAGCCATTCCGTCCGTCAATTGCTTTGAGAGTGGTACCTTGATGACAATGCCCATTGCATTCCTAACTGTTCACACATAGAAGACCAGAACATTGCAGTGAACTGTAAGCCATGGTCGAACACTATTGTGCGAGGGATACCATGCAATCGGACAATGTCCCGCAAAAACACAGTGGCGGTCTCAGGTGCCAATGGTAGACCTTGCAGTAGAGAGAAATTAACCAGTTTACTGAATTAGTTTCTGGTGACAGTGATGGCCGTGTTGCCTCATGAGGGAGGTACATCCACGATAACATCTGTAGATAGGTGTTCCCAAAGTCTTGAAGGAAGGTAGGATATTTGTTGGAAGCACAAGTCGGACAAGCGGCCACATAGGTCTTGACATCTCTGTGGATCGTTGTCCACTAGAAATGCCTTGACACAAGATCCAGTTTGGCTATCAGACCCTTGTCACCTGTCGTTGGGAGATTATGGCACCAAGAGATGGCCATGGTCTGTAGGCCTTCAGAAGGTAGGAACAAGGCCTTATCATAAAAATAAAGGCCCTTCCTTTCTTTCAGCAGATGTTTCGGGAAACTTTGTTTGCAGGTCTTGCTAGTACTTAGCCGAACATCCTGTAGAAAGGTGTTGACCACAGCTAGGAATCTCTTTCCAGCCAGAAGTCTCTCATGACCTTGATATTGACCTAAATCATCTCCGAGACTATGAGACAAACCATTCACTAGAACTTTCGCTTTCCCTGGAAGGTAGGTGATGTCAAAATCAAATTGAGAAAAAAAGTATGCCCAGTGGGCATGACGGGAATTCTGACATTCCATCTGCTGGAGTATATGCAGGTTGCTGTGATCGGTACATGCGAGGAAACGATGTGTCGCTCCCTGGAGTAGATGCCGCCACTCCTCACAGGTTTGTCGTATGGCAAGCAATTCCTTCTCCAGGACTGAGTAGTTTCTATCACTTGGCGTGTGTGTCAGAGAAAAATAGGCTACGGGATGTTCAAGACCATCCTTTCGTTCCTGTAAGAGAGCTGCTCTCAAGGCACCCCCAGAGGCATCTGCTTTTTCCGAAAACCTGGGTAAAAATCGCCTATAAAAATTGGCTACGCCAAGAAAGCGCTGAACATCCTTGATGTTTTTAGGTTCGTATCACTGCAACATCGCCTTGACCTTCCCTGGATCCATTTGGACCCCATCCTTGGAGAGGATAAACCCCAGGTAGGATACAGACGAAACCTCCAAGAAACATTTCTCAGGCTTGGCGAACAACTGATTATTGTGTAAACAGAGCAATACTTCGCATACGTGTTTCCAATGTTCCAACAGATTAGCCGAGAACACCAGAATGTAATCTAGATAGACAACTACCAAGGAATACAGGAGATCTGCGAAAAACTTGTCCATGAACCGCTGGAATACAGCGGAAGCATTAACAAGACCAAACAGCATAACTTGGTATTCAAAGTTCCCTATAGTGGTCCATTAGGAATCACCCATTCTTATTCTCAAAAGATGAGAAGCACCCCAGAGGTCCAGCTTGGTGAAGACAGTAGATCCCTGTGCAGCCTCCAGAACATCCTTGACCAGGGTCATAGGATATCTGTATCGGACTGTGAGGTGGTTTAGTCCGCGGTAGTCTATACAAGGCCGAAGCTCTAGAGTGCCCTTCTTAGGAATAAACAATAGTTAAGCCCCTGCTGAAGACTGAAATTCTTTGATGAGGTAGTTCTGGAGGTTGACATCGAGGTACTCCTTAAGAGCGCTCCCTTCAGGCAGGAAAAGAGGGTACATTCTACCAAATGGCACAGATGCATCGGAAACCAAATCGATTGCACGTCATTCCGGTGTGGAGGTAGGGTACAGGGAACCTTGTCCTTGAACACCTCTGAAAACTCCTGATAGTGCAAAGGTATGGACTGTATTACAGACGTAGATAAGGAGATTTTCATCCTGAGGTTCTTGGACATGCTGCACGAAACAATGCTGACTGCAGAACGAGGATTTGAAAAAATCGTGTTAGCAGACCAATCTATATTGGGATTATGTCTGCGAAGCCAAGGAATTTCCAGTATGATGGGGAAGTGGGCTGCACGTATGACATCAAGCACAATCGTTTCCCGGTGTTGAAACATAGTGACCTAGATGAGGCTCGATTCTTGAACTACAGGTCCTGATGTTAAGGGAGAGTCGTCCACCCCTTCAAGTGGAATGGGTTTCTGTTTCTCTTGTAGGGGATTGCTGTTGTCTTTAGCCCAAGTAATGTTTATGAAGTTCCTGGCCGCCCCGCAGTTGAGCATGGCCAGTGTTAGGAAGAATTCTCAGAAATGTGTTCACTCCCTTCTACCTTAGAGACCCCCAGCTCTTTTGCTGGACTTTAGGACTTTTTGTCTCTCATGTAATTTTAATGTGATTTAATTTCTGTGTTTCTTTTGACTTTGGAGTCTGACAAGCTCCATAGGTATCATCTTTACATTGTGTCACACAGCACCTTCAGTGCAGTGGCAAAAGGAATTCTCATAGATTTCCCAAAGGTTTAAATATCTTCCTTTGGAGAAACTACTGTTTCCAAGAGCAGTGAAGTGAAATTGTAACTTTCTAGATTCAGCACACACTATCTTACCATAGGGTGCTGGAGAAGTTTGGTTTTTAGCTTACCCTTCTTACAGTTAATGGCTGGTGGCAGTGGTTTACTTTTTACTACCATCGTGTGTTTTTACTGCGGGCTGCGTTCACAGCCACGGTAAGGCACCCATGGGTGCCCATTTCGTCAAAATGGCCCCAGTCTTCTTTTTCCGCCATTTCTTGTCAGGAAGATCCTTCTTGAGATTTACTCTGTGCGCCAAACCAGGTTTGGTCTCTTTGTTCATTTTGTCTTTGGTGGGATTCACGAGGGAAGCCCGCCTCTAGCTTCAGTATCTTTGGCAGGGGCAGGAAGTGAGGGAGGTGCCTGAAACTCCCTGTGCTTAATCCCCTTGGTTACAGGAATGCACCCAAAGGTGATTGGCTGGCTGGCTGTCCGGCAAGGTGAGCTACCTTGGTGTGTGATTGACAGCTTGGTTGGAATGAATGGGAGAAACCTGCTTAAGAGGCAAGGCTTTTTGGCTTGGAAGGCAGAGTCGATCACTGGACAAAGGAATCCAAAGAAGAACTTGGAAGAGATGCCTGCTGCAACTCCTGGACCGTTGGTTTGCCCGGTGAAGCCCTGCTGCTGTGCTGAAGCTAAGAATTCACCTCGACTAGAGAAGCCCTGCACTGACGACTTCTCCCTTTGAGATGGTGGGACCAATTAACTCCAAAGTAAGCCCGCCTGGCCACTCTCTCAAAGCTGGTTGCATTTCCACTGCAGTTGTTGCTGGAACCGAAGAGCCAGGGAGAGGAACACAAGATTGTGTGGGTTGCTTTTAAGTCGGACCCGAGCACTGGGAAGATCCTCAGGACTTCCCTGATGCAGGACTGACCAGGCCTGAGCCACCTCAACAGAGTGCTGGACCCCAGAAGCAAGGAAAGTCTGAAGTGGTATACGAGAACCGCAGTGTTGCTATTTGCTGTCAGACTCGAGGAGCTGAAACACAGAAGAACCACTGAATTGAAGTTTGCTCATTAGTGCCGCTGACCATCCCATTGCAGAGCAGGAGTCCCCAGACGTCCCCCCTCTTGTCCCCATGACTGAGGCCCAGGAACAACAGGATCTGCAGACCTGCACAGGAACAGAAGCCAGCTGGAACCATTTCTTCTAACGAGAGGTACTGTAAAGTCTAAGAGAACTTCCCTCTTGTTGTGTAGCCTTGCTTGCTTTCAGTTGAGACCTGTCTTGGTTACCTTGCAGAGTTGCTAAATCGTTGCCCTTCACAAGCCTCCCAGCTTGTCGCCCTTCAAGTGTTCTATTTTCTACAAACATTGTGCAAGACCTTTTTACCTACCTGCAAAGAAGATCTTGAGCTCCTCTTGACATTGTGCAATTAACATTGGCTGTCCTTACTCCTCGAGGCTCCTCTTTACCTCCAACTTTGTGCTTTGGAAGGTGTTGAAAAGTATTTTCCTGTTTTTGAGCTATTTGTTAACCTCTGTTGCATTCTTCCATTCTATCTTTTTCACCTAACTCAGTATTGCTCTGAATGTACCAGTGATAAATCAATGTCCACAGTGTCCTAGCTATTTAAGTCACCTGAGGGTGTAGGAAGTGTCTGTGTGCCATCCCCAATGGGTGTCATCTGATTTAGCAAAACAGAGTGTGTTTTGAAGAATATTTAAGTGTTACATGTTTTTCTCCCTTTCTGAAGAAGGCTTATATAACTGACTGTGAAATAAATTAATAATTGTTTTATCAAGAAACCTTGTGTGTAAGTGTTTATTTGGATAACTGTACTGTGAAACTCTGTGTCACATCATTACTGCTCACATTGACCCCTTTTGAGATAAGCCTGGCTGCTCGACCACACTACCAACCTCTGTAGTTCAGACTTATACCCAAGGTTGGGTCCCTATTGCCAGAAGGTCAAGGTTATTGTAGTGCACCCAAAGGGTACTGCATACAATCTTGCCTAACAGCCAGAACTTCCAATGGTGGCAAAGGATTGATGTATAACAGTACTTGAAACACCATCAGCCTGCTCTCTTCCGTATCACCAACCCGTTGGGTAGTATTGCAGGCACTGGAGAAATCACCCCCGAACCTCTCACTGTTTAGGGTTGGGGTGTTGCGTTTCCCTGTCATCGAGGTGGGACTTCTGGGCAGTTTCTCAAGAGATGTTTCGAGGATCCACAGCACATACACAACCCTTGGTCTCTGCGTCTGTTGCGCTCCTCTGCCGTTAAGGGTCCTCAGGCAGTTCCAATCTGCATGGGTTCCTCTCCCTGAGTTTTCTCTGTGGGTTCAGAAGGGCTAACTAAGGGCGGCTGGTACCTTCTTGGTCTTCTCCTTTACTGCCTGCCCGGTGCTCTGCGGTAGTGCTTGGAATGGGGCGGGCCAAATGTGAATGACGCTGTGACGTCATCACCACCTTGTGTCCCGCAAAAGGATCTCACAAAGTTGGCCATCCTAACCTCGCCTTCACCTTGGCCTGTGCCTGTGCCTCTGCCTTGGCCTATTATAGGAGCGGGGAGGGGGTCATATACATACATTTCCCGCGAATCGGACTAACAGTGGCTGGCAAGTGGCAGCTAATCTGTGAGACAGCTCCCTGCAGCCGCCGGCCCCAGCCCCCAGCATGCCTAATTGTGCTCGAACAGAGCAAGTCAGGACAACCCGCGTCCCGAAAGAGCCACTGAGCAAACTCAGGTATGCAGGCCAGAGCTCCTGGAACATATGCAGACCCACCCCTTGCATAGCACAGAGAGGGGCGGGCTGCAAAAGAGCACACTGGGGGAGTAGCAGGAAGGATGGCAGCATTGGATGCTGCCATCCTGGCAGTGTTGGATGCTGGCACAGGGGATGCTGCCAAAGAAAATAATGCACCACAGGTGCAGCAGTGACTCGGGTTGTCCCCCCACTGAACGAAGCCGCCCAAGAAGATAATGGCCCATAGGTCACAGCAATGACAACGGCCCTAAGGCCAGGGTTCCCCCAGGAAGATTAATCGGCACAACATGCACGGCAGTGATGGGAACCTCCCCAACCCCTCACGGCATAGGGGCTGCCGAAGAGCATGAAGTGAGCCGTGAGACCATGGGGATGAGATAGGTGGTCCCAAATGACTGACGGAGCCACCTAAGAACAGTTAATTGTGCCACCAGGTAAGACGGCAAGCACAGGGATACCCTACAAACTGGACGGAGCAGCCCCATGTTACAGCATGGGGTAGATCCCTAACCACCAATGACCACACCACCCACAGGTATTGAAATGGGGTGGATGAGTACATCGGCCACCCCATGCAACATAATGTGAAGTTGTGCTGTTATTTGCGGGGTGGGTGAGTGCGTGTGCGTGTGTCCCAAAAAAGTGCTCTTCTTATGGGTTAAGCAACTTAACCATAACTACACCGCTGCTACTGCAGGCATTGTAATATACATATATATATATGCATACATGTACACTCACTTGTGCATCATTGTTTAAAGTATAGTTAAATGTATGTTTATAGTTAATATATAGTGCATGTTATAAAGTGGAGATGTATATAGATTTGGAAGGGTGCGTTTTGAAGACAGAAAAAAAGGGTGTGGCTTGTCCCCTCTACAGTGGGTGGTGCAGAAGAGGTTAGGGGTCTGTTCCGCCAGACCCTAGGCATCTTATTATGAGCCCACTAAGGGATGGTGTGCTAGAGAGCAAAGCTCTCAAGAAGAACTCACCCCAGGAAAGAAAAAGAAGCAGGTTAGTGTTATCAGGAAATGCTATTAACATTGTTCCATGTACTTTTATAAATAAAGAGGTGTCCGTGTTGGGGTCCCTAAAATTCCACCTTTATTTTTATTATTATTTTATTGTTTAAAGCGCAGACCTAGCTCTAGAGCAGCAGAGCGCTGTACAAGGTGCGGGTAAGCTAGCATTTGGGCTGGCATCTTTTAACAGTAGCACAATACTGTGAATTGGTCCATTGGGATTAGCCCTTGGTGAGGTGTTGAAAAGGTCCTTGGGTGTTGCGATGGGGAGGGAGCATGCACCCCTTTCCCCAGTGTCTGAGCAAGGGAAGTTCCCCCTCCCCACCCCTCATTTCCCGATTTGATGGTGGCTCCTATGCCCCAGAAAGGAGATGCAGCAGCACAGGAGCAGATCCAGCAGTGGGACACGGGCCAGGGCATTGCAGGGCGTGGTATTCACTGCAGCGGGGTGAAGCAAGTGCAACCACACCGGACGCTGCTGGGGAAAGTGCATGGCTCCAGCCGACAGTGTAGCCTGCTCGAGCAGGGAACACCACTAGCCCACCAGGGAGACTTACTAATGAAAAGGCCCCATATAAGCCTTAAAGACAAAACCACTAGCCCACCAGGAATTTGAAAAAAAGAATAAAGGACTCCATAACGGCCATGTTGACCCAGTAAGCCACCAGGGATATTTGGGGGAAAACTGGCCTCTAAAAAAGGCCTTGTGTTAGGCGGAAACCTGTGCAGTTCCCTCTGGGACCACTGCAAAAGATTTAGGACTACAGGTGTTTGGCGGTGAACCCACTTGGTAGCAGTCTGTACCACACAGATTCACTTGGTAGCTGTGGCTGAGCAGTCAGACTTCCCTCAAGAAGAGTTAAGCAGTATGTGGAGTATACAAAATAGGGCAATTCTTCACAGTCAGACAAGCAAACACGCAACGAGGCTCAGTGTAAAGATATTAAGGTATTTATTTATAACGAAACATCTATCAAAAACACTATGGCACTATCGCAGCAAACAAATCAATCACAATTACTCTACGAAGAAGAAACGATCAATCCCCCTAGCAATATTTCGACAAGTCTAGGTTCTACCGGCACCACTTATTTACAGGCAGAGGTGTATGCCTCAACCTAGATGGCACTCTAATATTAGTTAGGACGGGAGAGAAAAATAGGCAGGTTACGAAATCAACACAGTTCAATAATTCACGGGTAAAAATGCAAGGCAAGAAGGCAAGAACCACAGTAGATCATAAAGTTCAGAGGCCAGGCCCACTCGGAGACAGGCAAGGCGATATGTCCCAAAAAGTCTCTAGTGGAAATGCGTTCGAGTCTTTGTAGCAAATTGTTATCGGCAGATTGAACTAGTTCAGAACAACACGTGAGAAAGCTTGGAGGCGACCCAACGGAAAGGAGAGGATTAAGACATCTCACTCGAACCGATCGAAAGGGAAGCCAGGCGGACACGGTACCTTGTTGTGGAGGGCAGCTCCGGCGGGGGCAGTTGTTCCTGGTGGTGGATGCACGTCGGGTCTTTGCCAAGAGTAGAGATGTTCTCGTCGTCGAAGACAAGTGAAGTCCGGTGCTGTAACGCTCACCTGATTCCCGTAGAGGCGCCGGTCTTGACTGGGCGTATACCGTATCTTCAAAGGTGATGTGTAACACACGGCTGGCTCTTTGGGCTGGACCTCTGTGCACTGTATGTCTGACTCGAAGGGTAAGATGTCTGCAGATAGAAAATATGGGATTAAGGAACTGGGTTATTGAATGTCTCTCTCTTCTTCCCTTTCTCTTCTCCTGTAGAACCCCAAAGGTTAACACTCTCACCTTAGGTAAGTGAACGCCGTGCTCTCCATCTGCCTCGGGGCAGGGTGCTGTAACCAGTTTCTTCACTGGATAAGGGGAGCAGGCCTCTTGACTTCAGAGGACTGCTGTCCGTCGTTTACTGCACGAACTGTAAGTTTCGAGTAATTCTAATGTCTTTAAAGTCTTTAGTAATGATGTTTCTTGTTTTGCAGGGTTCCGGCGATGGCGGATGACGGGCTGAAGTGAGTTGAAGATGGAGCCCGTGTGATGAATAGAAGCGCCTGGAAGCACTTAAGTAAGCGCTTGTTGCCTGCTTCACGATGCGCTCTAACTGTCTTTTTATTTTGCAGGTACAAGTTCGGAGCGGCTGCAGGGTGCCGGAATACCCACTGGGTTAGATGTGGAAAGGAGTAATGGCACGTGAGTATTAAAGTTCCCCAATGTCTTTAAACGCACCTTGTTTTGTCTTTCAGATGCGGGATGCAGCGCCGAAGGCCTCCGGAGCGTGCAAAGAGTTGGTAAGCTTTTGTCTTTCAGATGCCGGAATGCAGTGAGAAGACCTCCGGAGCGTACGAAGAGTAGGTAAGCCTTTGTCTTTCAGATGCCGGAATGCAGCGCGAGGCGTTGGTGACAGCCGATGGACCAGGTAAGTGAAGAGCTGTCACTGAAGACCGTAATGCTAACCTGTTCTTTCTTGTCTTTATAGGTGTTGCTGAAGACTGGATTCAGGATGGTAAGCCTTTTTCCTTAGGCCCAGGATCAGATGCAGAAGACACGATGAGCGTTCTGCTGCAGAGGATGCAGAATAACGCAAAGCAAGATTCATCCATCGGGTGTGGTTTAAATAGCCTCCTGTAGTGCTAAGGTGTCTCCTTCCACAGCCACGCCTAGGTAAGAAAAGAGTTCCTGCTTTCCAGAAGAGTTCCAGTGTTCTGAATCTAGGGAGTGGCTCCTGCCCCACCCAACAGGAAAAGTAGTTCCAAACAGAAGAGGATCAGAGGCTCAACTGGCAGGCAAGTAAGCAGCATGGTCTGCTGCAGGTAAGTCCACCCAAGCATTATGAGCCCGGCGCTTCCAGCGCTGGGACTGGGCATATTTATGAGCCTGGTGCCACTGGCGCCAGGACTGGGTCCAAAAGGTCCCAATTGGGACTGGTTGGCACTCGGAACCTGGGTTATGGATCTGCTTCCAAGGGAGTTGGGAAAACCCTGACCTTTTGGAAGCAGAGATCATGACAGGTGCACCACCAGGGAAGAGACCAGCCGCGGAGTGCTCTGTCACAAGGCACCACCTTTTGGTCGCGGTACAGGGGTAGTGGCTATCCGGTTGCCGAGGCTCTGCACGGGCAATTCGACCTCTGCGTCCTGAGGCTAATAAAAAGCAAAGGGGACTGGTTGTTCCCACCAGTCAGGGGAAGAGACTCTCCGGCAGGGAGATCTCCTCTGTCGTCGGGAAGTGGTGAGTCGGCTCTGCAGAGCTCCACCGGAGGTGTCGTCGTGGCAGGTCGGCTCAGCGTTACCCTCGTCGGATTCTTAGGTCCTGTGGCGACTTCTGAAGATCCAGTCCCAAAAGCCCTGCTTTTATGCAGAAAACCCCCATTCATTCAGCCTAGCTGTCAATCAACACATGCTAAGTGGTGAGCGGGGAGGCTCACCACTTGGGCCAATCACTCCAGAGTGCGACCGGAGTTGGCAAGGCAACTCGGTCCGGGGTGCCTAAACCCCCTCCCACACCCCTGTGGTAACCCAGACAGAATGGCACCACTTTGGAGGGTCTCTGTACAGAGCCCGCCAAAAGTGGAACAAAGTGCTCAACCTTTGGTTTAGGAGTCACAGAGACGAACACAGATGCCATTTTACAAACCGAGTTCTGGCAGAAAATACCATCCGATAAACTTATTTAAGATAAGTAGACCGGTGGTACGTTAGAGATTAACGAGGAAAAGTATCCATCTCCAACAATGGGACGAATCCCATAGGGTTATGTTCGGGGTCGAACATAACAAGTAGTTTCCACTGCCACCAGCCAAAACTCGACGAGGGGGGACAGGAGAGTGCCCCCTCGAGTAACAGACCCAGGAGTAATCAAATTACCCCTACTAGCACGTCCACAATAAGGTGGTTTGTACTAGTTCTGTTAGTAAATTTAGGTCTAGTAAAGCCAATGGTGACTTTACATGCCCGGGGAGACAGTAGTCAGTCCCTGGGTATGGAGTCTATGGTGGAGGTCCGCTAGGACGCCCCAGTGTTACGGCACGTAGGGTGCGGTGTAACACACATAGAAAAACATATGAGACCCTATGGAGTAAAAGACCCCATAGCCCATAGAACACATTGACATTCAAAGGAATTACACACATTCATGTCCAAGAGTGGGAGGAAAAGAGTCTCACTCTTGGCAGAATGGAAAAAACAAACTCCCGAAATCCAGCAAAGCTGCTGGGGGACTCACTAGGTTAGGAAATTCAGCCTAAACAGAGAATTCTCCCTAACACCTTGAATAACGAAGTGCCCTGGACTCTATCTGGGTCCAGTTGGAAACAGCCACACCAGGAAAAGGGGACAGGGCTAAAAGGCCTTTTTGAGGCCTCTCTCACCCGTTTCCATGAGACACCCCCTGGAAACAGGTAATTCTATTGGATAGGGTAAGTATTCAATCCTGGGAGGGGAATTAGGTGCATGTGAATAATTCAGTGTGGGTTAACTGGGTGAGAACAGTAGGAGGAGGAGGAGGAGGAGGAGGAGGAGGAGGAGGAAAACGTCCGAGAGAGCAGAGGAGGTGAGAGCACAAGGAGTGCAGAGGCTATTATTAAGGAGGGGTCTGTGGAATACTTGTGTGGGAGAGGAGGGTGTAGGAGTAGCGTAGTGGTAGTAGTGGCAGAGGTAGCAGTAGTTGGAAGTATAGATGTAGCATGGTAGTAAGAAGTAGTAGTGATAGGGGGCATGAAGGATAGGTTTAGAGGTAGTAGTAGTAGAGCAGTAGTGGAGGGTGATAGCAAGGGTTAAGTAGGAAGTAGAAATAGGAGGAGTGACAGAACAGTGAGAGCGGCAGTCAGTGGGAGCAACTATCATCGTAGGGTGAGAAAGAGGTTACAATGAGAGACTAGCAAGAGGTGAGAAGGCACCACCCGTAACACCTAGGAGGTCTAGGAGAGGGAGAGTTAGAAGACCCCCCAGGGAGTCGGGTAGCCAACTCCTTAGGAAAGCCACTCTTAGGGCCTCATCACAAGTTGGGTGGTAACGCCGGCGCTAATAGCGTTGGCGCTATCTGCCCTACTGCCAAACCCCCGGCGCTATTAGCGCCGGATCACGGGTTTTGCGGTAGTGGAAGTCCCCATTCCCCACTGAGCCCATTCGGGAATGCCCCATTCCCCATGGGGCTCAATGGGGAATTTTCGCGCTCATACCGCTGGCGGATTTCCCGCCGGCGGTATGAGCGCAAATATTCAGCGGATTTCCCCCCAGCTCAGAGCTGGGGAGAAATCCGCCGAAGCCCTGATTTGGCGGACCCTTAAATCGGGTGGTAATAGCGCTATCACCGGATTTAAGGGTTACCACCAAACTCGTGATGAGGCCCTTAGTCTTTAAAAGAACAAGAGACAGTAGGGGTCAACTGGGGGTAGCTACTAACCTCCCGTTAGGGAGAGGCAGAAGACAGGGGAAGTTGAGAGAGAGAGAGCGCGATTGAGAGAAAGAGAGAGAGGGGGGGGACAGCCCTAGCATCAAATTCCCAAAGAACCCCCGAGACCTACCCGAGAATCCTAAGCCCAAAGTGACTGTAAAGTCCTTATAAACACCCTCGGAATTCGAGTCAGTGTGGTTCTTTGTGGCTTGCCGCCCGGTCACAGTGTCCGTGTCCCATTGGAGTGAACAAGGTAACGACTCAGGGCGTAACCCACCTTCTGTTTAACAAACCATTTTATTTGCAGGTTGCAGTGCCCCCTTTTCATTCCAGCTGGTCTGGAAGGTGGGGGAGATTTGTTCCCATGGGGACTGCCCCTGGCCTGAGGTGAGGGAGGTGCACACCCTTGGCCCTGCTCAGGGCCGGAATACAGGGGCTACAAAAGGATAGCATAGCCACCCTTCCCCTCCCCCGATTGAGGCAGAAGCTATCAGGGTGGCCCTGAGGGAACGAAGGAGACATTGGGTGGGTCTAGAGAGGGGGGTGAGGTTCATGTGCAGAAGGGCTGTGTGGGGCAGAGAAACCCATTACAGAACAGAGGAGGGCAAAGAATAGGCAGGTTCAGCTGGATTGAATTCAGTAGGCGGGGCAGTGGGAACAGTGTTGAGGGTGGGGGGTGGGATTTGGACACTGAAGTCGGTGCACACACATAGATCCCATGGAGTGCATGGTTGCCAGGTAACCAAACATGCTTCAGGGAAGATGCTGCAGTGAGGACACTAAACACAAAGCTGTTGAGCACCAAACTGAATGACTACGAGGAGGCATCAGTATATGCCAGCAGACCATTATTAAGCAACCTAAGAAAGTAAAGTAGACAAAGGACGGCAGGTGCACACAAGAACAGTTGCTACATGCATGCCATTGTCCTCATGACTAAACTGCAAACAAAAGACAGTAATTGATTTTTCTCTTTGGGTTAGACATTTCAGGCATCCTACCTATGCCCCAGGGTGTTCACTAGGGTCAAGCAAAGGTAGACCGCTTCTTGCAGTCGTCCTATAAGCTTTCTGCACAAACAAGTTGTAGGCCAATGCCTCCCACACTAATACCAAGGGCATCATTAAGAGTATGCCAGTGCGGTAAAATGTGCCGATAACGTGTACTGGCTCCTTTTCGGGACCGGCATACTCAGAGTCTGCTGGTAGGGGCAAACTACTGGCAGGTCTGACCTGCCAGTAGTACAGGCCCCTACCGGCAGATAATTCGCAGAAGCACCGCCAGTGCGTCAGTGGTTCCCATCCCATGGAGTCCTACGTGACTCCATGGGAATGGGAACTTAGTTACTCCACCGCCCGTGATATCCCGTTAATATCGGGGTATTGTGTGGCAGAAAGGGTAAGCAGAGATTGCCGGTAAGCCGCTGGTACTACACTGCAACACTGAACACCCCAGCGACAAGGAAATGGCTAGGATTCCTGGGCTCACACCTTTCCTCCCAATTCCCTAGAACAAACAGTCCAAAAGAAAAGACTAATGGGAAGGTTTCCTTAAATAGGTTTTGGACGTTTATGGCTCCACTGATAGAAACGTTTCTTTGCTGCGTCACTGTTTAGGGCATAAAGGCTTGAAGGTATTTTATAAGTTACCAAAACCCAAAAAAGAAGGGGAGCCGGGAGTAACCTCAATGCTTGCAACAAAAACTATAAGAAACTAGATACACACTACATCCTAAAGGGGGGTACACGTCTGGCTAGGTACCTGAAATAATCACTGTGTGATGGGTACATTGGGTAAACCTTCTGTAAGAAGTGGTCATAGAAGTAAAGACTCACAATCTCCTCTCATGTCCTCAACTGCAGCACTATCACCCATTCTGCATTACCTCACCACCCTCTGGAACCTTCTTTACACAGGAGACTGGATGCCAGACATCTCACACCTTACACCCAGGAAAGGAAGGACAAGGGAAAATTGCACAATTGATCAATACCAAAGCTTGTCAATCTTTTACTCCAAGTGATGTCTCAAATAGTTCAGTTTGCCACACTGTCTCCTGGGTTTGCGCGCATCCAAACTTGGACTCTTCTCCAATTTGACGACTGTGAAATAGGCAGCTTCTCACAGGAGGGCCACCTCTATGGAAGTCAACTCTTTTGCTTTAGCCAGTGGTTTCCATTAGATACTTCCTGTCCGAATTAGGTTTGCAATCTATCATTTTTGCTACACTTCCACATTCTATTATGTCCCCTACACCCATCTGCTGTCCTACCAGATCCACGCAGTAGGCCTACTATTCAACATGGGTATGGCCATGCATGTGCTTGTCCTCTCAAAGCTGCAGAAACTTTCATATGAACCCACTCTTGGGTGTTGAAAACTAATTGACACTACAGCCGTGCGTTTATCATATAATGCCTTATTGCCGATTTGTTGTGCCAGAATCTTGTCTTTAACACCGTCAGCATCAGCACATGAGTTGAGACACGGAGTAGTGTTCGATTTCTCTCTCTAATCAATACAGTACAGAGACACAGCCATGGTGGGGTGGGTGGTGAGAATGCCAGACTCAACAGTGCCCATAGCTGTTTGTTGCCAATGTTTTCCCTGTCATCAGGGCACTATGTATGCTCCTCTTGATTACACGGTTTAAAATGTCAACAATCCCATTTGTTTCAGGATTGGTATGCTGTGCTGGTGCAGTGATCCAACCCATTCCCTTTGAGGAAAGCTTCCATCTCTTGGGTTTTCAATTGAACCCCCATTTCATCTAGACATTTGATGACATCTTTCGTGCAAATATCTTCAATAAAGACGATCTCTACCCACCTAGTTAGGAGATCCACCAGAATTATGCAGTTAGACTGAGTAATGGGACTTCATATGGGGCCAACTCTTTCGAATCCTTTTTCTGACTATGGAACATTGGGAACAGTCATGAGGCTGGTACAAGCAGAACAGACGTCCTCACTGTCCTCAAGAGTGGCCCATTCCCTACTCAGCCTCTTCATCTGTAAATTGCATGCAAGCCACCAAAATTCATACGTTACCCTCTGTTTGGTCTTGGTCATTCCCTGGTGTCCCTCGTAGGCTAGGCGGATGATAAAATCTCATACCTTTACAGTGGGCATGATTCCATCTCTTTCTGTAACAAAACCTTATTTGGTAGTTCATACCTAAATCTCCAGAAAGGTTCACATCATAGATCTTGAAACACCCATAGATTTCTAAAAGCAACCTTTATCCCA
Source organism: Ambystoma mexicanum (assembly GCF_040938575.1). Classification (NCBI taxonomy): domain Eukaryota; kingdom Metazoa; phylum Chordata; class Amphibia; order Caudata; family Ambystomatidae; genus Ambystoma; species Ambystoma mexicanum. Next base: position 708,273,167 of record NC_090921.1, on the reverse strand, counting down.
TTGAGAGAACACTCTTTCTGCATGTTGGTCTCCTGCTCAATCTTTGACACCATTTAATGTTCAACTGATAGAACCTGGTTGCCCCTTCAGAATTCCCCCTTCTTTTGCATCCGAGAGACAGTCAGCAGCTCTATTCTTTACCCCTGGTAGGTATACTATTTCCATAGTGTATTCTTCAAAACCAGTAATCATTTTCCTAATAATGGATGACACTTTATTTAGCCCTTTGGTGGTTAGAATGTTCTTCAACTGTTTAGGAACCAAGCGTAACTCAAACTTAGTATCCCATAAAATGGGTTCACACTTCTCTAAAGCCCATCTGATGGCTAACCATTAATTTTCAAAGTTAGAATGGTTGTTCTCTACTCCCTTCAACATCATTGAAGAATTCCTACGCCCCATCTTTCTGCATCAGAATAGCACCCAATCCTTTCCTTGATTGCTGGCTTCACTAGTCCAATAATTCCTCTCACTGGTTTGACATTTTTTAGCAACAGTGCCTTTCCCAATGCACAATTCACTTCACAGAACTCAGCCTCACACTCCTTGTCCCAAATAAAACCACCAGCCCTTGTGGCTAGTTTACACAGGTTGCAAATTTGGGCAGAATTTTCAGCCATACCTAAGAAGGCTAGCGATTGTTCCTGGTCTTCGGGACCGGGTGTCTTCTAAAAGGTGCCTATTACACCTTTTCTGGGCTCCACTCACTTTTGAGTATCAAGTGCATGCAATTTCTACATTTCTTGCACTTGCCCTTACTTACAGTAATTCTGGCTCTACTTAGCAGTAGCCAATTCAAACATAAATTGTGTTCTGCAGAGTCTTTTCCATATACCAATACATCATCCTGAAAACAAGCTATGTCTTGCTCGTTCTGGGATGAATACAATCAGAAGGCAAGTTGGTACCTGTTTTTTTAAATACTGCAGCAGTGGATACTAAACCAATGGGTATTCTTGCACATTGAAATAACCTTTCGGGTGTTATAAAAGCAGCAAGGCTTCTAGAAGTCGGGTGCAATTTCACTTGATGGTAGGCACACCCGAGGTCTAGAGTGGAGAACAATTTAGAGGCCAAATTGTTCCCTAGTCCAGACCTTAGGTGTGACTTCCATCAAGTGAAATTGCACCCGGTGTCTGAGGGCCTGGCTGCTCTTATAATCTCCTGAACCATGGGAGACACGCCAATGTTGGGTTTTTTGTCTAATCAATTAAAAAGGGTGGCACACGCCCGTAGTGGGATGGGGATTGAGCCTCTGAGACTGGACAGTGCCCACATCTGCTTGTTTCCAATATTTTATCCAGTCATCAGGGCACCCAGTTTTCTCCCCTTTCTTACTCAATTGAAACTTTCAACAGTTCCATTAGTTTCGGAATGGTATTCCCTCACCGGAGCAATGTTCCATCCAGTTGCTTTTGAGAAAGGCTTCAGCCTTGGTACTCAGACATTTTACCAAAAATAAAAGAGTGGTAAGTTTCACAGAAAACAAAACTACCAAACATTTTAATTAAATACATGTATGGTAGTGGGGTAAGAGGTCAAATGGGTGGGGTTAAATGAAAGAAAAATGGGGGGCTTGCATGGTGGGGACACCCCAAATTTAAATAAAATTAAAAAACAAAAAAATAAAATGTGTATTTTTTCAGTATTTTGACCACTCTGAAATGTACCACTCTGGTGTTACCTTTGGTAACATCACAAATAACCTCCACCTGCAGGGATTTCAATTGAACTTAATTTCATCTAGAAATGTGAGAACATCTTTGGTGCAAATATCTTGAGTAAAGCCAATCTTTACCCACCTATTTAAGAGATACATCATGACCATGCAGTAAGACTGAGAAGTGGGACTCTGTATGGGGCCCATATATCAAATGATACTTTTTACTATGCAACATTGGAAACAGTCATGGGGCTGGAGCAAGCAGAATGGTCTTGAAGAGTGGGGCATTCACAAGCCCCACCCAGGGTGCCCACATTCTGTAATGCTAGGCAGTGGATGCCTGTCTGGAATAATGCACTTGTTGAGCGATCGGCAGTTGATGCACAATCTTAATTTGGCATTCCATTTGCACAGAACCACCAGGTGGGACACCCTTTCGGCCGATTCAACTCTTTATCAAGTCCTGTTTCTCCACAGAGGGTAATTCGGCCTTTTCTTCATCCACTTGCAAATGGGTAGGTTCCTGACCCTTTGTACAACAGTAACTGATCTTAGTATTAGTCAAATTGGATGGGATAAACATCTTTGAGGCATCCAATGTCCTCTTTGACCACAAGGTGCCTATGTAATTGATGCTGAATGTGCTCTCCTCCATTCTCAAAGGACATGACAGATTCTTCAGCATTGGGCTCCAAACACATCCCCAACCTTCGATGATGCGGCCAACTCAGTGGAGTGTTCCCCTTACGTGCTACATAAATCTTACTTCGGCAGATCAGTACTAAAGAAAACACCCCAATAACTCAGAATGCTCTCCCCCATATGCCACTGAGTTAATATGCATTGTATTGATAAGTTTACACTGCCTAAAGCAGCATCAGAAATTATTTCTGGTGCAAAGCACTCGCTGCTACCAGTATCTACCATCATCACTACAGCCTTTCAAGCAACATGTGCTGTATGTATCGCAGCCTCATCATCAACCACAAACACAGATTAGTCAGATTCGTCACAAACTTCCTCTACAGCATTTGCGGTGGTTAGGCTGAGACCACATTTGACCATGTGGCATCTCTTCCTGCACGTTTTGGACACCATTTAAATTGCTAGACTGGCCTCACTGTTAGACAGATATTAACCATTTCAATGGTAACATCTCCTCCTATCGGCTCAATCTCATTTCTCTGCGCGGTTGGATACACCCTTTCTTTTGAAGGCAGGTTTTTCTTGGTCAACATGTTTAGGTTTCACAGTGTGTACCTCCAAGGATGGCAAATGATCCTGCAGACTTCCTCTCTCAAGTCTTTCTCTCCAAGTCCTTGACACACTGCGTGGTGTGCTCCACGTCTTTGGCAGCCATCAGGATTTTGCTCAGGGATGTATTTTCCTTGGTCCAGAATGGAACCCTTACTTAACTCTCTCTGCACTCCAGCAGGAATTCATTTCTGAGGCACTCCTCTAAACTGGTGCCAAAATCATAAGAGGCATCCAAACCGTGAAGGGTTATTCTATATTGCTCAAGAAACTTACTTCTGCTTGTATTTATCTAAAAATGATAACGCTCCAGAATCACACCCACTTTCTTTTCATAGTGCTTGTAGAGCATTTTGACCCACTTCTCCTAATCGTGGAGGCCTTGAGCTTCTGTCTGATTTATTAGAATTGGAAGAATTTCAAGTTGGCTCTGCACAGCCGTGCCAATGCAATGTATAAGGAGGGACCTCTTTCCTTCCACCCCACAATTAGATTCATGAGCTGCTCACATATAACGTTCAAACCCTTTTTCCATGGTTTCCATGGACATTTGGATCTCTCCATGTAAAGCCAAAACAAATGGGTGGCGTATTGCAAACCCTTACACTGTAAGCATCACCTGCGCTAAAAAGGTAGCTGCCCGAGACTTCTAGTTGCTTAAGAGGAGAAGTAGGTTCTACAGTATGCCACCTGTTGTGATGCTGCACCCCATTCCCATTTCCTGATGTTCTTGACATCATTCCAAACATACAGGACGTTCCCCGTCCTTTCTTAATATTTTATTGCAGATAAAACATGCAGTTCTGGAGTCTGAACTACACATTCACAATCAGTTCTGCCGAACCAGAGGGTCAGCTGTTGGCAGGCCACACTGTAGAATCTATGCGTAGATAGACAAAAGTTGTACCAAGCAGCATGCTTACACTCCACACCACATGAGCAAATCTGGAGGCAGGCTCACGTGGTATCCTACTGGATGCCCCATGGCTCCCAATCACCTTGCCTGCAGTCCATCCCATTACTGTTGGGTTAACACTTCAATGGATCAACTGCTATGGACACAAAACAAGTCGTGCAGCTCGTCGTCGCCGCCACCAGTAGACATATCACATCCTTCACTTTTTGCGTGGTTCATCACGGCTCCAGCTCCGATGGGGCACACTGGGAGTGAAACGATCAGTGTGTGACACAAGTACATTTGGTAAGCTTTCTTTAATTGGTGAGTTGAGAAGTTGTCATACAATGTAATGGTAAAGACTGATAAACTCTCACTACTCCTTCAGATGGCGCACTCCCATCCAGAGTACTTGACTGTCACCTAGAAACACCAAGAGGGTATTCCCAGATATAGGAACTATAAGGGTTTTGGTGGCCAACAGTGTTTTTGCCATGGCAATTTGGGGGCCCTTCACACAAGTGAGAAGGGCAGATGGTGGAAATATTAAAAGGGAAAGGGCTTTCCGGAGGCGAGTGAAGCAGAGGGTGAGGAGGGGCTGTGCATCAGTGAAATCTTAAGTGGATACGAATAAAACCCATCTGTGAGCATTAAAATCAACAGGTAGCAAGCCAACCTCCTAGCAGCTAAGTGGGTTAATCCTATTAATCATGAGCGTACAAGCCAATGCTTATGGTGATGCATAAATTGCCTCTCTGAGTGTCCTGAGGCATGCTTTAATTCACAAATGAGACCCAATGCAAGATCAGTTCCAATTGTGTTTTTATTTTGGGAGTGCACATGATGTGCCAAAATAATAAATGGGGAGGAATCAAAGTAAGACATCAGAACTCAGACCAGACAAGGCCCTTTCAGGGTCCTTCTTTGGGGGCTTAACAGAGTTCAAAAAAGCTTCTTCACCAAGACTTCATTGCAGGCTTCCCGAACTCTTCTTCTGACTTGGTCTTTTGTCTTTAATTACGTGCTTCAATGTTTCCGGCTGCCCAAGACTCGGGTTTGTGGAGAATTGTATCAGTTGTGAAAGCCTGGGGATGGGAGGCAGGCAGAGGCGAGGAGTTTATACTACTTTCCTCTAGAAGCTCTTTGCAGATTACAGTCACCTCCCTTTCCTAGGGTCCTGGCCTGGCCTGGTCCCAGTTGTCCACCTCTACTTCCGCTCTCACCCCATCTCCTCCGAAATGCACAGGATCACCTTGTTGGACCCACAGCCTCTTTGACTCAGGATCTTTTCCCTGGCCACTGCCTTGGGTTTAGCATGCCACCTGGAACCATCCTATGCTTTCTGACTGCACCTTCCGCTTGTACCTTTCCTGCCAACTCTACAGGATGTTCACCAACCTTCCTCCGATATCTCTCACCAACCTCCTCCTCCTCCTCCTCCAGGTGCTGCCCTTTAAGGAAGCAGTGAGCCGTTTGAAAGGATTTGCTCACCAGGTGACGCCAGACCCATCATAGCTAATGAGATGGCAAACGCCATTTGCTGTGAGGAATTAAGTGATCTCAATGTAGGAGAATTAGTAGGAGGGAAACAAATTTAAATTAACCTTTCATTTCTCACAGTGGGTCAGCTATGCAGCTGTAACACGCACAGTTAACAGATCTGGGAGGCTGTACATTGAACTCTGTGGACTCAGCAGAATATCTACAGAACAATTTCCAGAACATTGCGGAAAAAAGGCAGCAGCTGTATTCAGAGTCAGAATTCTCTCACTCACTAAAGTCCTTCTGTCATCGGTTATAGGTTGATCCAAACGCCATTAATTGGACAACCTTTCTTGCACCTGTTGGACATTTCAGATGCAGACACATGCTGTTTGAGCTAGTCAATGCGGCAAATGTTTTTAGAAATCATGCACGACAAGTAAAAAGACAAAAAACACACCTAAAAAGACAGGAAAAAAGGTGGATGCTCAGACAGCTCCCAGACCCAAACACAAGGCAGAAACTGTCAGTTGGACTGCTTGGGATGTATACGTATAGGCAAAGGGGATGGCGGCTCTCTGCAGGGCGAAGGGATGATACTTCTGCTTTACAATAGGAAGAGAAGTTTTTTTTCAGCCTTCCACATGGTGAGGGGTAAAAACAATCTGGGAAGGCCCAAGACCAGATGGGTGCAAGCAATGGGAGCTTCCATTAGCAATGAACATGTGGTCTTCAGCAGGTTCTCAGATCGCAAAAGCTGCCCGACCACTAAAATGATTGCCGATGGTGAGAATTGCTTGAAGTCATTTTTTAATGTTGATTTGCCAGATGGCAAGGGACTCGGTGAAAGAGGGCCTGGACAGAGACCACATCCGTTAGTGAACCATTTAAGGGTGGCAACTCGCCGCCCTCATCAGACAGCAACAGGGTTTCAGAATGGAATGAGCGACAGAGGTGCATGACACATACCTTTCTTCAAGGAAAGCAAGGAGGATGTCGCAAACATCAGCGAGTACTCCATAAAAGACTACGGGAAATGGTTCGAGTGGAGCAGCTCTTGCTGTATCTTGAGCACAAAAACCCAATCTGGATTGCAGAGTTCTTGCATCTCCCTTCATAAGGTTACATTATGAAAGAGCTCTGCAGTAGCTGCATTCATAAACATTGTGGTGATTGGAAAGTCTGAATAACAAATGTCTGATATATTTTGGACTCCCATAGGAACCTCGAAAAATTCAATTGTTAATAGAATTTAAGCCAAATCTGTTACTCCAATCTAAAGTTAATTAAGGACACTCACTCCCCAGACTGCAAAGTTTGGAAACGATTTGTTAAAAAATAAAAGGTTATCAAAAAGAAAAGAAAATCAAAGTTGTGACCGAGATCCCATTAATTTTCCCATAGACAAACAAGGTCAATTTTTGGCCGACGGCACAGTACACAAAGCTCAACAGATTTGGTCCAGGTCTGAACCAACTTGGGCACAAAGTGTTTGTTACAGGCCTTTTTGTGGTTTGGGGTTCTTCTGTGCAGCATTTCTTTAAAATATTTCATGGAGAAGGGAGTTGCCCCTTCTCCAAAATAGATAGCTATGTCGCTGGCAAATTTTCTAAGCTGGGTGTTTTTAGAAATAAAACAGCCGAAATCTTGTTTTTCTCTTGATGCAAGAGATCATTTTTTTTTTACAGCTCCAGTGACGTCGGGGGGGGGGGGGGGGGAGAACCACTGACCATGGCCAGTGACACAATAGCCATCCAGGTCTCCCCCAACCATGCAGTAACCAGGACCGTTCCTGCTTAGCTTCATAGTGAGGAACGGGTCAGCCCCCTCCGGACATGTGGCCTAATAAATGAGCCCACATTTCAGGACCACTTAGAGCAAGATGGCCTGACGAGGCCAGGCCCTTCCTTGCTTTGAGCTAAGCAGGGTCAGTCCAAGTTATTGCATGGATGGGCGACTGTCCACAGTCCCAGATGTCATGTGTTTTCTTAGTTTTAAACGTCTGATAACCTAGTAAGAAAACACATAGCATCCGCATTCTTTTTTTAAAACCGTGCTTCCGCCAGTCCTTGAAAGCTTTGCAGACAGAGACCATCATTTATATGCCTTTTGCTGAATTGCCTTCTGGTAGTTCTAGTCTCCCAGTCAGGATGGGGGGAAATAATGACCCAATTGTGCACTTTTTGCCTAATATAATTCTTTAAGGATGTATATATTGAGTGACACTATGATGTGTACATTTCAACTTATCTTTATAAAGCAGAGTACATCTGAAAGCCAGACATGGGGGGTGAGGAGGGGATATGATGAGAGGGCAAAAAGTCATGAGTATTTGCCCATGATGTGGCAAGAGAGTTTGCAATCCTGGAAACTGGTGCAGTTATTTTCCACCGATTGTTGCTGCTTTTCAGGGCACAAGTTAAGGACACATGTGGGTGGACAGCGTATCTTTTTTTTTTTTTTTAATAGGGCGGGGGCAAACTCTTGTGGTTTATAGAGGTTGGCAAGCATGCTCAAGTATTTGGCAACCAGTATTTTACTCAGGTTGTCATGATCCCTGTGCAGATACTTACTCACAAGAACACAAGCACTTGTTTCGTATTGGGACTTTGATTTTCAGGGAATATTTCACAACAGATTGCTGGGTTTAAAAGGTGAGCACCTTTAATAATTTGCCAGCATAGTTATTGGAACATTTCCTCTCTGTGGTTATTTTTCTGGTGTTCAAAACTTTTTTTTAAAAAAAAAGTCCAATGCTAGCTTGTCTAGCTTTTCTTTTAAGGAGAGGATCACAAAGAGACTGGCCATAAAACAAGGGGCTTGTAGCACACAGCTTAAGTGTGTGATACTCAGCAAATAATTTAATCTGACTGCTCATTGCCTAAAAACATAGTGAGTTCTCAAAGCCTGCAATCTTTTATACCTGATAATACCACTGCCAAAACAGAGGAACGTCTTTCACTGATGGAGTGGCTGTGCCCACCAGCCATGGCTAGTGGTCCGGTAATGTTCTAAAATATACAGTGGGCATGGCTGTAGGCCGTGGCCACATGCAGAAAAAAATAAAATCTATGGAATAACAAAACCCTTGAAATTCAAGGAAAAAAAACTTTGTTGCAGGGACGTTAAGGTGAGAACTTTATGCAACAAAACACCTGAAATTCAGCTGAAGCCACCATAACTTTGGGCCCCCTGTTGTGCAGCCTATGACCACAACAACATCATAGATGATATCACTGGTGACATTTATGACAAACAAAAGTCAATGTATTAAAAAATTGGATGCTGCTTAAAGATCACTTTTACTTTGTACAGTATTAGTTTTATTTTAACATGTTAATCACAAAAGACAACAGAAAGAAATACACATCTATGTACATGTTTCCAGTCAAATGTAGAATTGTTTAACTTCAATTATGTTCTATACATATAGAGTAATAATCACTTTTATTTCAATACCCATGTATGGAAATCTTAAAATAAATCCTAATGCATAGTTCCTTGTTTTAAAGCACTTGTCATGTCATTTAAAAACTGATACATGCAGAAATGTATCTTACAATAAAACAATAAAGCATTATCATATGTTCATTTTAAAAAGTAGTAAATGATCAGGGTTCAACATTGTCTTTATTTCTACTAATTATTTTGTAAATGTATATACAGATTATATTATGGTGAACATGTCTTAGATATACTTGGCAGAAACAGGCACATTTTAAGCAGTGTACTATTTATAATTCATATATCTTTTACCAAAGTTCTACAAAGGAAAACTTCACAAGTAGCGATATGATGTATGTGCTGTTCACGGTTTTAAACAATGTACTCATTGTTATAAACTATTCTAAAATGCTAATTTCACATATGTAGAAACGTATGAGTGGTCTAAATTTTGGCAAAAACCTAGAGTGAGCTTATATCTGATGACATTAATTAAATAATCATGGATGTCAAATACAATGTTATTACCGATGTCACCAATGATGTCGTAGATATCATTAGTGATACCATCAGGGTCATAGGCTGCGCAAAAGGGCCCGTGAAGTTAAGGTGGCTTTAGCTAAATTTCAGGTGTTCTGTTGCATAAAATTCTCACCTTAACATCCCTGCAACTTAAAGAAAAAACAAATTATATATATATATTACACACACACAAGCCCATTTGAGCCAAGTCACACATTCCACAACACCACCTAGTAGCCATTGTTTGAAGTTCACCTCCAGTTCTGAGCCACAATAGCAAGGCATTGTGGGTATGCAAATTAGCTCAAATGCAAACCCTTTTCTCCAGGACATTGTCTAGGTCTAAGAGGGGCAGTGCTAATTTATGCGTAGCTTAATCAACACAAGAGACATTTGCAAGGCTGCAAGGACAAGGCTATAAGAGATACATTACTCACCATAATCGTATTTCTGATGCTTGTATCTACTTAGATTCACATGATATGCATAGGCCGACATCTAGTGGTAGCCGCAGAGTATAAAAAATGTTGTTTTCAAAACTCAAAAAGGGATATCGACAGGCGTGCCAGTAATAATATCCCTAGTGTGACGCATACTGTACCCATAGTCCTTTACGCGTCAAGGTCCCTCAGATTGTTCTGTTTTGGACATGAAGTAGCATGAAGTGTAGCGCGAGTCCAGATGTAATAAAGCCGAGAAGAGTAGATAAAGCCAGAAACATCTATGCATCTTCTACTCCACAGGGGAGGCACGGTGGGCGCATGTGAATTTAAGCAGATACAAGCATCAGAAATATGATCACTGTGAGTAATGTATCCCTTCTGAGGCATGTGGATCTGCTTAGATCATATGCGATGCATAGATTCCCAAGCAGTGTCTGGAGAAGGTGGTGGGGTTGTGAGAAAGTACAGCGGCAAATAGATGTTTTAGCACTGCTTCTCCCACCTGTGAATCTGCTTTAGAATTTGTGTCAATGCAGTAGTGCTGAGCAAAAGTATGTACAGAGCTCTGTTTGCTGCTTTGGAAATGGCATGCAGCAGGATGTTTGAAATAAATGCCAGAGTCCCTCTTGTACCCCTGGTAGAGCAAGGTCTTGGTGTGAAATGAAGAGGTTTGTTTGATGTAGAGTAGCAGAGTTGTATCCACTTCACAATCCATCTGGAGATGGGGTTCTTTGAAACGTAATCATCTTCCCTGCCAGTTGCCATGCAGACAAACAGTTGGTCTGTTTTTCGTAGCGGTCTTGTTTTGTTTACTTTGTAAAGGACTGCCCTCCTTACATCTAGGTGCATGGAGTTTTTTCTCAGCTGAGCTTGAAGGGTTTTGAAAGAAAGCTGGTAGTTCGATGGACTGGTTGACATGGAACATAGATACGGACTTAGGTGAAAACCTAGGGTGTGTTCTTAGTACCAACTTGTCTTTGTGTATAACAAAGAAAGGGTCTTGCACTGACAAAGCTTGTAATTCACTGACTTCTTATGGAGGTGATAGCCAGCAGAAAAGCTATTTTAAATGTAAGGTGTTTAAGGTTGGAGTGATACATAGGCTCAAAGGGCTGTCCCATGAGCTTTTGCAATCACTTCATTTATGTCCCATCCTGGAGGTGCGTTTGAAATGGGGGGTGGAGGGGGTAAAGTCTCTTTACTCCTTCCATGAATGCCTTAATGACAGGGACTGTCCACCAGGACACCTTGCTTTGAGAAGTGGTGTACGCGAATAGAGCCGACAGGTGTACCGTGATAGAGTTAAACACTAGTCTGGAGTCAAGTAAGTCGAGCATGTAATGAAGAATGTCCGATGGAGTACATTCTATTGGATTTACATTTTTTGACTGGCACCATATTACAAACCTTTTCCACTTGTTAAAATCACAGTGTCTGGCATTTGGTTTTCGTGCCTCCTTAAGGATTTCCATACACCTTTGAGGTAGTTTTACATGGACAAAGTCTATGACTTCAGGAGCCAAGCCGCCAAGTTCATAGACTTAGGGTGTGGGTGGAAGGTTGTCGCCCTGCACTGTGCAAGCATGTTGTATGGGCATGGTAGTTTAATTGGATCGCACATCACAGTTTATGCAGATGTGGAACCCTGGGTTGTATCACACACATGGGAGCAACTAGGATTAGTGTCACTTGTTCCTCATGCATTTTGTACACTAATTTATTCAGTATTGGTGTTGGAGAAAAAGTTTCCCTGACCAGTTCATCCAGAGAGTGCTCCCCTTGGATCCTTGTTGGGGAAACCTGGATTCGAAGTCTGGGCATTGCATGTTTTTGCTTGTGGCGAACAAGTCTAAAGGGTGGGTAACCCCACAGGGAGAAGATATCATTTACGATGTTTCTATCGAGCTGCCACTCGAGCTCTTCGGGTAGAGGGTCTCTGCTTAATGAGCCTGTCTGCAAATTGAGTTCCCTTGGAACATGTCACAATGTTAGGAACATGCCCTGCTTGAGTACCCACTTCCAGATTATTTTTTGTGCTAGCCTGAACAGATTTGGAGAGTGTGCGCTGTCTGTCCTGACAGGTGCACTTGGAAAGGTTGTAGGGCCGTGAGTACTGCTAAAAGTACCAAAAGGTTTATGTGATTTTGGGCTGTGTTCTGTGTCCACAGGCCATGTGCTGTGTGGTGAAGGTAATGGGCTCCCACCCCCAGTGAGTGATGCGTCCGTTGTGACAACTGCCTGCACTGCTGAGCTGTGGTCTATGTCCACAGGCCATGTGCTGTGTGGTGAAGGTAATGGGCTCCCCACCCGGTGAGAGATGAGTCTGTTGTGACAACTGCCTGCACTGCCGGGTTGTGAAAAGGTTTTCTCTTGTCCACCAGCATAGCGCTTGAACTAGGGTTAGCAAAACAACCACTAGATCGTCCCACTGATCGCTTGCTTGAGACCACTGTTTTGCTAACCGCTCTTGCATTGGGTCCATGTACAACCGTGCGTGCAGGACCAGGTAAATGCATGAAGCCATCATCCCGAGCAAAAGCATTGTTTTGCATACGGTTACTTGTCAACCGTCTAGATACTGTGGTATTTGCAGCAGTATGTTTTGCACTCTTTCGTTTGATGGAAAAGCGAGATCCTCTTCTGTCTTTATGACAGCTCCTAAGAACTGTTTTGTTTTGCTTGGAATGAGTCTATTTTTTCTCGTTGATTGAGAATCCCAATTGAAACAGAAGATTGATTGTTCGCTGGGTGTTTTGCTTGCAAATTTGTGGGGATTCCCTTGTTATCAGGCAGTCTTCCAGGTAAGTGTACACTGGAATTGATTGTCTGCATAGGTGCGCTGCCACTACCGCTAGTACCTTGGTGAATACCCTCGGAGCAGAGGCTGTGCCCTAGGGTAGCACCTTGAATTGGTAGTGCTGGTTCGTTATCTTGAAGCCCAAGAATCTTCTGTGCGCAGGGAAAATTGAAATATGAAAGTATGCATCTTTCATAGCCAAGGTTGCCATGTAATCCCTCCGTTTTAGCAGTGGGATCACTTCCTGTAGCGTTGTCATGCAGAATTTTTGTGGCTTGACATGGGTGTTTGCAGGGCGCATTGTTGGGTCTTTTTTTGTTGGCACAAGGAAGTACATTGAATAAATACCCATGTTTACCAGGACGATTTTTATGGCGTCCTTCAGTAGTAGCGGTTTGACTTCTTCGAACAGGATGCACTGTTCCTCCTGTGACGTCTGCCTTTTTCTTGGCGGGTGGTTGGAGCAGCTCTATGCAATAACTCCTCCACGGTGGAAAGTACCCACTTGTCCAAAGTGATCCTCTCTCAAGCGTGGATAGAGTCTGAAATAAGACCTCCTACTGGAGTGGCATGGGAGGGAACCTGTAGCGGGTGGTCATTGCTTGGGAGGGCTTGAGCCCCCTCTTGAGGAGATCTGCCCCTACTTCTAGACCTTTTTTGGCATCTTTGAAACCCCGGTTGGGAGGACTGCCCTTGTGAAGAACTCCAGGATGAACCTTGCCCACCCTGGTTGTAGTTTGAGGACCGCTGGGAGTTCTGTTCTCTAAACCGGCGAGTTTGATTCCCCCTCTCTGCCCAAAGGGTTTGTTAGTGAGTTGTCCTAGGGATTTGAGGATATCATATTCATCCTTTACGCTTTTAAGCGCATCCTCAACTGCTTTGCCAAATAAAGCAGTGAGCTTGATAGGCATGTTTAAGAGTATAGCCTGGGTCTCCAGTTTGACCCCCAACTGGCGGAGCCAATCCCGGCGCTTTATCAGTGTGCCCTCTGCCACAAAACTTTCTGCATGGTCTGCTGCATCCAAGTTGTTTTTAAGGATGCATCTGGCTACCCGTTTTCCCTCAGCAATGGTGAGTGAGAGTCGAGGCTTTAGGGGCTCTGCGACTGAGTCTATCTGCTGAGCGATTTTGTCCCATTTGTGGCAATTATAACTTGCTAATGGTTTTGTGTTATTAGCTATCCTTATCTGATAGGCTGCCGAGGAAGCTACCTTCCTGCCAAGGGTATAAATTGTTTCATTCTCCTTGTCCGGAGAGGCCTCAGAAGAGGCCAGAGGGGTTCCCTCTCTCTTTCTTGTGTTGGTGACTAACAGAGTCAGGTTTCAGCTGGCCCCTGTTGTATAGGGTATCTAAGGGGGTCGGTCTAAACATCTTTTCGATGCACGGGTTGACTGCACGTGTCAAATGGGTGTAAGCAGAGAGGGTTGAATAAGTCTCTGGACTGATTGTAACAGGGGGGGGGTAAACGGAGTTGCCGATTTGTTATCCCCTAGAACGTCCTCCACAAAGTCTTTGTCAACTTGGGCTTCTTGAGTATATATTTTCAAGTGTTCTTCAGCTTTTAGGAGCAAGTCATTTTATTGCAGTTGATAGTCTACCAGGGACTATGTAACGGTGGGTCAGTGTGGTCTGGGGACTGGATGAGGTATACGTCCTCATCATAATATTGGTCCAAGTCTCCCATGTCCCCTTGGTCTGTGTATGAGCCAGGGTCTTGTGAGCCTTGGGTGCTGTAATAATAAGTGTCCTGAGCTAGCGCCTGATGTGACGAGGTGGTAGCCTGCGTGGTGTCTAGGCTGGCTTTTTTGGCAGCGAGCTGAGTGACTGCAGCCAGTCTGCCGCTGTGCTCTGTGGGGTCCCATGAAGGCTGTGGAGGACCTCAGGGTGATCGTCAAGATGTTTATAAAACAGGACTTTCTCCTCATGACATTGTCTAATTGTTCTGTGGTCCATTGAGAGGACCTGGGCAACACAGAGGGAGTAGGAGTAGGTGGAGGTTCTGGTGCAGGTGTCTTTTCATGATGCATAGCCCCTGAAAGGGGTGTCGAAGATGTTTTGTTTTTCGACATTTTGGGACTTTAGAAGGGTGTCAGGAACATTTTTCTTAATTAACTCTCTTAACTTTTAGCTTTTTGCAGAGGCCGTCGACACGTCTTTCCACAACTGGTCATCGGCACCCATGGACTTCCCAGATTTAGACGTGGTGTCAGAAACAGACTTCAACGTCTGATTGGGGAGCCCATTGTGTGGTGATTGCGACGGCCCAGAGGACAGGGAAGGTTTGAACCTCCCCCTCGACACCGCATGTGGCTTACTGGTCGGGACGTGATCAACTTTCGGCCATTGGGGATGTGCTTGGTGTGATGCGACTTGGTAGTGCTTGAGCCACCGGGCATCATCCCCATAGCAGAACCGCCAGCCTGCCTGCTGGGGTTGGGGAATCCCACGCGGGAATCTGATAGACTCCGATTGCCATCAGCGCCACTTAGGACATCGATGCTGCCATCGCTGGAGGCTCCCTCGACGTCCATGGCAGCCTCAGGCTGCATGGCATGGTGGGCCCAGCACTTGGTCTTGCAATCCTTTAAAGTCTTTGGCCTGAACAGTTTGCAAGACTTGCACTGTCCTTTGGCATGGTCCCTGGGGAGACAAAGGTTATACACTCAGCGCGAATCGTTCCAGGGAAACCTGTTACAGGAAGGCAGCATTTAAAAGGAGTGTTCTCCATTTTGTACAAGGATGGCAGCCTGGCGAAATAAATGGGAGTAAAGGGGAATATGCATTCTCTTAGAGAGACTCAAATATGAACCTCCCCCCGCTCTCCCTACTGTGCAGGGCCGAGGCATGTGAGGCCTTGGAAGGCCATAGTCAAAAATTCTGTTGAGACGGGAGTCGGTGTCGACGAATGGCCTTGCCCTTGAAGCCATTGCTGGAGATCGTGCGGTAAACGATTGTCAAAAGGACAGAAAGAAATACCAAGTTAAACTTTTCATAAAGTAATGGGTCAGCCAAGAAGGAACTCTGCGATATGCGTCCGACTACGATGGAGGGAAAAAAAAAAACAATCTGAGGGACCTCAAAGCGGTCCCTCAGATTGTAGACGCCATACAAGGGATAGTATTACTGGCATGCCCGGTCAAGGCCCTTTTCGAATTTCAAAAACAAAAAATGCAATACTCTGTGGCTAGCACTAGATGTTAGGCTATGTATATAATGTGATCTAAGCAGATCCACATACCTCAGAAAGACACAGTCACACGTCTTTATGCCAGATTTCTCCTACTTCTAAGTTCTGTGCAGTTATTATTAACCAATTTAATGGTATTCAATTAGTCGACCTTGGAAGGACGAAGGACTGAGTCGGCCTTCCGAAGGGATTCAACCTTGCAAAGTGGGGGGTGGGGGGTCATGGCCAACCAGCACTCCTCTGTGCTCCACAGCCGCTAGCCAGATCCTGCGAAATATCCTGTAAATACTGTTCCAGCAAAGCCCCAAAATTCACGCTCCAATAAACAACAAAGCTGACAACAGCGGACATCAATACAGCGCAAATTCGTTGCGTGGGGAAGGAGATACAGACTGCCGAAATTACGAGTGCCTGCGACCGCACCACGACCAAGATGGCTGCCGTAACCGCCGAGTGAGAGAAGGTCAGGCAGCCCCAGCAAAGCGGAGCTTCCCTCCTGCCGAGCTCCCCCTGTGCCGGCAAAACAACCAGAGAAGGAAGACTGGTGAGACTGCCCTAGCCCAAGCCCCGAGCTGCAGGATTGCAACACACAGCGGATAGACAGCGGAGGAGATCGACCGAGACCATCGAGCAGGAATTTTGCCCGACCCGTTCTCCAGACGTCGGCAGCTGCCGGCGCCCATCTGCACACCCAGGCAAGCCTGGCAGGCCCCCCCCCACACAGACTCCCACGGAAAGGGGTGCGCAGAGCTGCCGGATCACAGAGCGGGAGAAAACGCGGCACCCCAAGCAACACCTGGGAAGCAGTGCAAGCGAAGCCGCCAACAACCGCTGCATGATCAATGGGAGGCACGCCAATGTAGGTAAGAGGGGAGCCCCGAGAACATAGCATCACTACGGGCCCGATCTGCGAGAGCCTGCGGCGGCGGCTATACGTAGGACTAGCTGTGCGATCAGCCGCCACCGACATCGAGTGTTGCATTTGAACCCTGACTGTTGCTGTGAAAAAAAGGGAAAAGGATAATAGCAATTTGAACCACCGTGCCACAAGTCTGGGGGTCTGGGTTGACACCGAAGATGAGGAGAGGCCAGCTCCCTCTTACACTCAGGAACAATGTTGAAGGTGGTTATACCAGAGATATACAATCCACCTAACAACACCCGTTCAGAGCTGCACAAACAATCTAGCAAACCCCTAAGCACTTAAACATGTACCACACCAACTGACAAAAGATACAAACTTACACGTTGTAAGACAAAATTTAAAAGGCTCCCCTGTGAAGCAAAGGAAGCAGGGCCCCACAGTCTGGAGAGACACGCGACAACTGCCATACCTGCCTAACCTTGAGACTGCTACCCCACCAAGAGCTGGAATTACACGCAGCGAACAAATCCACACTGCTAAAAAAGAAAGAAACACTCCAAATCTGAAGCACAGTAGTGACGAGAGACCCCTGAACACTACAGCAGTGTGAAGACACACACGTGCGTGTAACCTAAACAAACGCAGGTGAAAATAGGGACTTGCCCACTGGAAACACACCTGCCCCCCACAGTGGCCAGGAACAAATTAAAACAGAAGCCCACAGCAGTGCAATCCCAGAATGACGCCTCCCGTTGCAGCACTAAATCCCACGACTCCGCGGACAACAAACCCAAGACACTGAACAACACCTGGAAGGCAACACTACCAGCAGCTCGAACCTCCCCCACCCCCACAAACCGAAATAAAACCCCTACTGTACGACGACGAAAACCACAATATGGTGAAAGACAAACCCAGGAAAACCTCCACACAGAGCAGAATAGAACAATACATAACCACACCGTCATCTCGCTCACCGGAACGGCCTGCATCAGCGGAACCGGAGATCACCGAAGACGACATCTCCCTCAGAGACGTAACGGGTGCCACTGCTAGCTTCAGATCATCAATGGAGAAGAAAATGAACAGTATAGGCGCTGAAGTATCTCTGCTGAGACACGACTTGCAAAAACTTCCCTCACGTACCGGGGAAGCTGAGGCCTGCATCTCAGACAGAGGATAACCTGCGGGGGGGTTAACCGACACATGTCTGGCATGTTGGAACGCATCAGAATCCTGGAAGGGAGAGTGGATGAAAGTGAGGGGAGATCGAGACGCATTAATATCCGCATCCTCTGCCTTCCTGAGAAGGCAGAGGGGGCAAGCATGGAACTGTTCCTTGAGCAATGGCTCAGACTTATTTGAAATGAAATCCTTCTCAAATTTATTTTCAATATAACGGGCACACCGCATACCAACTGGAAGAGTCATACCAGGCTCACCACCACACACAGTCATTGCAAGGCTCCTAAATTACAGAGATAGGGACGCCATACTACAGATGGCAAGGACTAAAGGATCCACCACCTACAACGGCTCCAAAATTGCTTTCTTCCCTAACTTTACCAGTGAGGTGCAAAAAGCTCACCAATCCTTTCAATCCACTCAAAGGCGCCTGCAAGCAATGAAAATCAAATACAGACTAATCTTCCCAGCCCAACTTAAAATATTCCACAACAGCACAACGGTGCACTTCACAGATCCCAAAGAAGCATGGAACTTGGCAGAGAGACATATAGAAGGAGACTGGAGCACAAGAGGAAGAACGGTGGGCGAACGCAACAGACCACGTCCAGAGAGACAACCAGATATTGGTTCACAACAACATCAAGAAGAAATGCCACAAGAGGAAAACGAGTAATGGGAAACTGCAGCCATAAATGCCAACACAACCTTTGGAAGCGAATATGCAACAGTACTTCTGGAACGAAATGGAACTATGGATCACAGATGTGCATAACAGCTGGCGGCCAAGCCCGAGCCGCCCCCCCCCCTACGAAGAAGTGTGCACACAACACCAAAAAGTGAGTGAGTTAGACGTCCAAGCTTCACCGACCATACACAGGTCGGGAAACTTGACTAGTAAAGTGTTAATGTATGTGAGTTGAAGTTTAATTGTTCACAAGTTCAAGACGGGACGACAGATGCTTCCGTTGGGGTTGGAGTATAGGGAGGGGGGAGTTGGGAAGGAGTTTTCTATTCACCGGCTGGCATACAGAGGCACTATGTTCACAACAAATACAGGAGAGTCAAGAACAACACACACCCTAATAACTGCAAGACATTCACATTCTGTGGAACATATCCACAAACCACTATACCTAGACACTCAATGGCGCCACAAACTGCACTAACCAACAGACACCTGACACTTATGACATGGAACGTGAATGGACTAGGATCTGGCATCAAAAGGCATCTGGTGTTGCAATATATAAACCGACACACACCAGATATAGTGCCCCCAACTGAAACACATCCTGCTGGTACGATATGTAACCTATTCAAGAGATCCAACTTTCGCACCACAATTCTCGCAGGCTTCTCCATGGGTACTACAGGGGTACTAATATTAGTCCATAAGAGGCTACCATTGGCAATATCAAAAATAACTCAGGACACCGGAGGAAGAAATGTATACATACACGCTACATTATGGAATCAAACCCTGGCGATTATGGCAGTATACTCTCCACTCCTAGCTACACGAGTAACAGAAACCCCCCCCCCCCCATCCTTGTTACAAATCCAGCCGATACCTGGATTATAGGTGGAGACTTCAATGAGGTTATGGACAACACAGATTGCACGCACATGAGAGGGAGCAATCCCACAACCAACACCAAACTAGCCACCTTTGCCACTGCACTGGGCTCGAGAGATGTATAGGGAGACCTACACGGAGACACACGCGAATACTCCTTCCACTCAGGCGTGCATGCCTCGCTATCTAGGATAGACTACTTCTTCCTACCAGCCCTGAATATACACAAAGCACACAGTGCATCCCTACTTCCGCGCGGCATATCTGACCACTCCCCACTAATACTAGAACTTGAAACAGAAAGACCACGACCTCCGTCTACCTGGAGATTTAACAACTACTACTACCTGGGGTTCCCAGACCTAGAAGAAAAAATAGAAAGAGATACCTACACTTACTTTGAACTGAATGTGGGCTCTGTGGACAACCCCAGAACATTATGGGAGGCTTATAAGCCAGTTTTGAGGGGTGAAATCCTCTCGTGGACAACAGCGCAAAAAAAGCGCACCGAGTACAGGTTGTAGAAGCTGAAAAAGAAGTAGCACTTAAACACAACACATAGATAGCAATACACCTGAGACAAATAGAGCCTTGATACTAGCCCAGAAGAAACTACACAACCTGTCCTTAGACTGTGCCAAGAAAGCACACAGAGTCATGAAGGCACGTCTGTATGAAACAGGGGAAAAAGCAGGCAAACCGCTGGCTTGGCTGGAAAAACGAGATGAAGGGCACCAACAAGTCAAAAATATCAAGGCTATAAACGCGGAGCTAGTCTCCACTGACCAGGAGATAGCATAATGCTTTGCAAAATATTACAAAGAGCTAGACAAGCACCCAAACACCCTAGTGGAGAGGACTGTAATAGATGAAACTGACCTCCCCACACTCACCACAGACAAAGCCAATATACTAGACGATAAAATAACAGAGGAAGAAATATCAGCAGCTATGTCCCAACTCCAATCAAGCAAAACCCCAGCCCCAAACGGTTTCCCACTGGACATTTGGAAAAAACTAAATAATCTAGATATAGCAAGCCACCTGCTAAATATGTTTTAACACTCAAAAAGAGAAGGTATACTCCCACTAGACCCACGTAAGGCCACCATAATAGTAATTCCAAGAAAGGGCAAACCCCCAGACGACTAGCTCTTACAGACCCATATCCCTAATTAATAGCGAAGCCAAAATATTAGCGAGGGTATTAGCCAACAGACTCCAAACGGTAATTACATCATTGGTCCACCCAGATCAATGTGGCTTCATGCCGCAGAGATCTACGAGGATGAACATCCGCAGGTTACACTTAGCACTTGAAAGAGCACCCACCATACAATATTCATTGGCACTATTAGCCATTGACTTTGAAAAAGCCTTCGACTCGGTCCACTTGGAGGCACTATGGTTAATTATGAGGAAAATGAACTCTGGGGAACAATTCATAAACTGGGTCCAGCTCCTATCCAACGCCCCAATAACAGAAGTGAAGGTGAACGGATGGCCCTGCCGCAACATCCAACTGGGAAAAGGTACCAGACAAGGCTGCCCACTATCGGCGATGCTGTTCGCATTGATTGAGCCATTGGCGGTGATCCTGCGAAACGCATGGACGTGGTCTGGTTTCCGATGGAGCCCAACATGGGAGGATAAGGTATCTCTCTACGCAGATGACCTTCTGGTTTACCTGGGCGAACCGGCAGTCTCTTGTCCCATAGTTACACAAATACTGATAAGTTATGGTGCCTTCAGCGGCCTGAGAGTGAACTGGGCCAAATCAGTACTTTTCCCAGTTAAGGGAGTAGACTGTATACCGCCGGATGGCTCCCCATATGAAATCAAACTGAATCAATTCCGATACCTGGCCATTCTGATCTCAAACAGACTAGAAGACTATGTGACCCAAAACCTACATCCAATAGAGAAGCGATTTGCACAGGACGTGGGCCACTGGCAGTCACTGCCACTGACACTACTGGGAAGAGCAGTGCTCTTCAAAATGCTCCCCCTCTCCCGCTTCTTATATATACTACAAAATGCCCCCCCTAAACATCCCCACAGCGGAATTTCGCAAAATAGATAAGGCAATACGGAAATTACTATGGGGAGGTAAGCACCTGAGGATAGCCCTAAGCTCCCTCCATCGATCAGTATGGGAGGGAGGGTCTGGGCTCCCAAACATCCAAATATATTACTGGGCGACCCAGATGGCGACGGTGAATGATATATTACATGGTAATCCGGAACAACCGCACATACAGGCGGAAATAGCAGCAAGGCACGGCATACCCCCAATTGAAAGCATTTATAACTCTGGAATAAGCCCCCCCCCCCGCCCACACAATAACAGCCCACACGGCCCAAGTCTGGAGGGAAACACACAGACACATTGTTTGGGAAAACAAAATCACCCCTGTGCAACCCCTTTGGAACACAGCGGCAATATTGACTATCCAGCAGATGATCAAAGAAGACAAAATCATACCCTTTGCCAAACTATCGGCTACTCATGGTCTTCCACCCACTGAAAAGAACAAGTTACTCTCTTACCTGGTAACGTTCTTTCGGTGGGAGGGTCCGACGACGTATTCTATATCTATGACAGACTCCCAAAGCAGTACCAATTTATGGAGGAGGGAAAAAGAATTTAGAATATAGAAATTTAGAATGCCCAATCAAATTGCAGAGTAAAGGACCGCCTTGCCAAAGGCCGGATCCTGCCCATGGATAGAATCTAGGGAGTAGTGTCGAACAAAAGTATGGATCAAAGCCTAAGTGGCTGCTTCACAGATGTTACGAATAGGAACACCCCTCTGCAGGGCAGTAGAGGCAGCCATACCCCTAGTAGAATGGGCCCGTAAGCCTACTAGAGGGTACTTACCCGCCAAGCGGTAACATTCAGAAATTGCCAAGATAATCCATCTAGACAAAGTCTGCTTAGTAACAGCTTGTCCCAAACACCTTCCAGCGTAACCAATAAAGAGCTGATCGTCCACTCTGACCCGGGACATGCGAGAAATTTAGAAACTTAAAGCTCTCCTAGGATCCAGCCTATGGTGCCTCTCCTCTTCCTTACCAGGATGTGGAGGAGGATAAAATGCCGGAAGAATAACCTTCTGGCTTATATGAAATTCCGACACCATCTTCGGAAGAAAGGAAGGACGAACTCTAAGGACAACCCTGTCCTTATGAAACACAGTGAAGGGTGGCTTAACTGAAAGTGCCTGTATCTCACTCACTCTGTGAGCGCAAGTGACCAGAACTAAAAATACAGTTTTAAGGGTTAACAGTCTCAAAGGACAAGAATGTAAAGGCTCAAATAGAGGACCCATTGGAAACTTGAGAGCAAGGTTCAAATCCCAACCGGGCACCTGGAAAGGTGACGGAGGGAACACATTAGTGTACCCTTTCAGAACCTGAGAAATTAAAGGAATTTTAAAATAAGAACTCTCCTCAGACGAGTGCTTAAATATGGACAGCACCGCCAGGTAACCTTTAACAGTACCCACTTGCAAGCCCCTGTGGGCTAAAGAAAAAAAAAAAAGACAGAACCACAGGAATGTCGCATGAAAAAGTGTCCACATTCTTAACCCTGCACCAGTCGCAGAACTTTCTCCAACGGCAATGGTACAGGGACTTTGTTGCCGGCCGTCTGGCCGAAAGCAACACCTCCATCACGTCTTCAGGGAGGTCCCAATCCTTATACCTCAACCTTTCAGAAGCAAAGCGTGAAGGTTGAGGTATCTGACTTCTGGATGGAGAACCTGACCCTCCCCCCCCTTCCCGTGAGAGCAGATCGTCTCGGAAGGGAAGACGACGTGGAGGGCAGATGGACAAGTCAAGAAGGTCCGGGTACCACATCCTCTGGGCCCATGCCGGAGCAATGAGGATCATCCGGGAACCGAACCTCCGTAACCTCTGCAACACTTGCGGGATGACGGGGACTGGAGGAAACGCGTACAGCAGTGGGAAGGACCACTCCACTACGAACGCGTCTCCTAAAGCTCCTCTTGGAGGAAATTCCCACGAGCAGACCCTTTCACACTTCTGGTTGACACTGGAGGTGAAGAGATCCACTTGAGGGGTCCCCCAAAGAACCCCCAGAAGAAAATACCTTCTTCGCCCAGCCGTCAAAACGTTTGGTGTCCCTATCAGGAGGGATGGTAGGGTACGACGCCTGCTTTGCTGGGTCGTAGCCGCCTGCACCACCAAACTCTCCGGAGTAGGGTGCGTGGTCAAGTAGCAGGGGTCGCCACTGGCTGGGCGAGATTTCTTCGGCCAGGGCTTGCTCACTGCCGGCAGACTCTCCAGAGAAGTCCAAGCCGCAGCCACCCTTCTCTGCAAGGCCATATGGAATGGCAGCACCGGGTCAGTTTGAGGACCTTGGTCCAGGATATCAGTCAGGTCATCCTGCTGAAAATCCCCAGGGGGGGGCAGACCACCCCAGGTAATCTGTGACCCTCAACATGAGGCGCCGGTATGAGGATTCAGCATGTGTGCCAGGCTCCGGCCTACCAAACTCCACCTCCGGAGAGGTGTCTAGACCACTGGCGTCGTGCAGCGACCGACGCAGGTCCTCAAGTTGACTATGACCACAAACAATGTCATTAGGAACCTCTGCAGGAACTTTACCTCCCTCAGACCCCTCATCCACCTCAGAAATATCCATAGGCTGGAAGGGGGGTACAGAAAAAGGCACAAAGACATGTTTAGCCTTGGCCAGCGCTTCCTGGCGGGTGCCACCGTGCGACGGGGCACCTCCGACCAAGCGACCTCGAAAGGCGTTGAGGGCGGTGCCGACAGCTTCGACGTCGACACAGGCCTAGAGGGCGGAGCACCGAGCGGGTCTCTCGACAGCCTGGGCGCCGATGGTGTAGACGACTTCCTCGGAGGTGGGGCCTCGAGAGAGTCCGTCGACAACCTCGGTGCCGCCGGCATCGATGTCTTCCTCAAAGACTTCACAGGTTCTCGTGGTTTCGAGGGTGTCGAGGACCGGGACCCGAAACGGGCATGTCTAGAGCGACAATCCTCGTCCGACCGGGACCTCGAAGGCGCCCGGTGGTCGCGATGACTGCTCAAGCCCAAAGGAGGATGAGCGGTGTATCTAGCACGGCCGGCGTCCTCCGACGGCGCGGATGGACCGGAGCCCTGTGATTGAAAAATAGCCAACATCTCCCTTCGGAAGGAATCCCATTCCTCAGGAGTGGAATGCTTGTTGGGACAAGCAACCCGTCCACGGGCGGAGTCCTCGGAAGAGGACGGGGAAGGAGACCTGTGACGGCGCTTCCTGGAGTGCCTCGAAGAGGCAGAGGAATGGCGGGACTGACTCCCAGACCGAGAACCCCCGGACTCAAAACGACGATGCGGAGAGTCGCCCCTCGAATCGTCTGTCAAAAGACCAGTGGAATGCGACTTCTGGAGTTTGGCCACCTTACCGACCGACAGCTTCTTCTTACGTTCCCGCCAGGCCTTCGATGTGAGCGATTGGCAGTCGACACAGTTGTCCGTATCATGGTCCTCCCCGAGGCACCAGAGGCAAGTGTTGTGCGTATCCGTCAGCGACATCAAGTGGCCGGTCAAGTGGCACAGCGAGTAGAGCGCTCGCTTTGACACCCGTGCAGAGCCTGTTAACGCAGGTTCGAATCCCGGCGGGGCCAAACTCAGCCTTTCATCCTTCCGAGGTCGATAAATGAGCACCACACACCGTGGGTAATAATAAGCAGCGCTCGGATACCTGAGGGTTTGTAGCGCTATATAAAAGCCTAATTATTATTATTTTATTATTATCTTGGACCCGCACACCCGACACTTCTTAAACCCGGACCGCGGGGTGGAAGAAGCCGAAGGCATCATACAAACTCAATGAAGAAACAAGTTCTAAGAACCGAAATAACAGGATTCAGTAGAATCGAGGCGCGCCAAGATCTCCGAAGCGAACAGGTTCGCAGAAAAAAACGGAACTGAGGCTACGGGCATCGTGCGTCCTACTTATATAACATCCTGTGATGTCGGCTCGACGGAGGCCTCGAGGACGTCATTGACGCAGAAAGATTTTCCGAAGCAGCACAGCTGTGGTGATTACTGTCATAGATATGGAATACGTCGGAGGACCCAATCCCCTCGAACTATCATTACACACAGCTATCCCATGAGTTCATTAAGCAAATGGCAAAATTAGTAGACCTGCCAGAATGTACACCGATAGAAAGTAACAGTCATAGACAGCGTGAAAACCAAAACCACATCTAATATGTACAATGCAATCTCCTCCTTTGCCACGAAAGAGATGTCTGGTCTGAAAGCAAAATGGGAGAGGGATGTGGGCCCGCTACTACCAGAGGAATGGATATCAACTTTAATGTACCCCAGAGAAACTGCAATATCAGCTAGGATCCGACTCATGCAACTGAAAATACTTCACCGAATATACTACCCCCGAGTAGCACTATTTAACTGGGGCAAAGCCAGTGATGCCAAATGCCTACGCTGTAAACGGGAAGAGGGGACCTTCTACCACATCCTATGGCAATGCACACAGATAAAAGCACTTCCGGCAAAATTGTTGTGAAATAGATAAAAAAAAATGAAATATGCTACCTGACAAGGGTTATAGGTCGGCCAGTCCAAAACGAACCAAAACTACTTCTCTTGGGAATTGAAGAGGAAGGAGAAATGACCCGTTTCGAAAAGCTCCTACTTTCAACAACCATCGGGCTTGCAAAAAGGAACATCGCACAACTATGGGGATCTGCGATTGCCCCTCAATATGACCAACGGACAGCGGACATAGATGCCTGCATACTAATGGAGCGTCGAGTCTATCAAGCAAGGGGATGCCTGAGGAAGGCAGACAAAATATGGCAGAAATGGGAAAAGACCATGTAATGAAAGTAACAATCAAACCAAGGGACTCTGTTACATAAAACTGGAAACATGAAAAGGATCCGATCTGGGAACTGTCATAATACGTCTAAATAAGTGTCATTGTACCTAAACTGTATATGGTGTCTAACCACAATGCCTCCATGTTTGTATGCAAGTAAGTTATGTATTGTACATCATTGTTTTGTAGTAACAAAATACAATAAAATGTTATCCAAAAAACAAAACTTGCGAAGTGGGGGCTTGTCCCATGGAAAGGCAAGTGCTTAACTTGACAACTTTCCACTTAAACATAGGAAACTTGAATACTGACGCTCTGATCATTTTCAGCGTAATTCTAAGAGGATCATTGCTATATATTTGGGCAGACAGACTCATATTTCCAAAACAAAACAGAGCTGTTTTAGCCTTTCATTTCTTTTTAAACGTTTATTTGCATTACAAAGTCAGAATTGTAATCGCGAAGAAAAACAAACCTCTTATATGGAACACATCTGATGAAACTCAAGTACAATTCACAAAGTAGTGCCAACAAAATAATTACTTTGAGAGACACATGACCTTCCAATCCAATAGCTAAGGAGAGGAAACCCAAAGTGACCGCTGACTTGTACCTTGAAGACTCACCCAGACAGGAATCGACTGATCAGTCAACTGAGATGTCTGAAAGTTTACCTTCAGGTCAAAGCCACCTAAACAAGAAGGTGTGGTCTAAATGCCCCTAACCCTTGCTACTAATATAATCTAGAAGACCATAGGTGCTCAAATACTTAATTGACTAGTTAGAGAGGGTTCTACAACAATTTGACTCTTGCATCCAAGAGTGGGACTTTGAACTTGGAGCTATAGTTGACCATGCCACACAAGCACAAAATAGGAGTCCCTAATATTGCAGGAGGCACCAACTTTCGATATTTTCCCTTGTTATCAGGCCATCGCAGTGGAATTACCAAAGGATACATTGTAAGGGCTATGGCTATGCCAGTAGCAGTGCAATCTTGGTTAAAAATACAATTCAGCGTGATTCCAAGATGGCTGCGATGAGCTGAACACTGCAGCCGCAGAGCTCCCGTCCCGAAGCCCTGCTAATCTGCATATAGGCCGAGTCGTCCTCCCCAGGCAGCAGATTTCTTTTGGGGGCTGAGGTCTGGGACCAGTGGCAAGCCTCCGGCGACGAGGAGAGGACAAGGTGGGGTCGGGGGGCAGTCGGCCCTGGGAGTGCTGGTGTGGTCGGTTGGAGGCCGGCGCCGTTGCCAGGGGCTTGGCTGTGACCTCTGAGTCGCTGCGCTGTCTGCGGCGGTGTGGAGGAGGCAGGACGGGCCGGGGGGGGGCGCTTGGCCCCGAGAGTGCAGGCAGACACGCTTTGCGGACTGCGCTGCTGCCAGGAGTCCGGCACTGCGGTCTGCGTTGCCGCCTCGCGGGGGACTTATTGGAGACCCGGCCGCCCCTGGCGGAGAGGACAGTGAGGAGCGGGGCGCCCGTCTCCCGTCTCGGCGCCTTGAGTTGTGCACGGCCGCTGGAGCCGAGAGGAGGACCCGGGGGTGGGACCCCCTGCATCGGCGGTGAGGAGTGGAGCCCAGCGTGGGTGGCCGGCACTGTCCGGATCGGGACCCGGGAGCCTTGGAACCCAGCGCGGGGTCGGGGCCCGCCTGCCCCCGCAACTTGTGGTCTGCTGGGTCTGTTGTGGGGCGGCCATTGAGCTTGGCATATCTAGTGCCGGCGTGAAGAGGGAGAATTAAGTCTTTATATGGCTGCCTCTTTGGAAATGTCATGGGTTTGAGCCCAACTTTGCAAAACATCCAGGTTGAACGGAGCTATAGGGAGGATTTAACATTATGCGCCCCCATTCACAAGTGCTAGCATTGAAGGACTGGAGTCTGCTCTCAGCACTGAAGCAGCGCATCTGGGTGGTCTGCCCTCCCTGGGTCCTCAATCAATGGTTACACCCCGCATTCCCAGTGATCTTTGAGAGGATTATTATTTTTAGCCTTGGGCCCCAGAGGGGTTGGGGGAGGCGTTGGTGGGCTCCCGGAGTAGTCGCCCCCTACCCCGCGTGTGTCTGGTTCTTCATTAGAGTTTGTTTTCAAAGGGGCGCAGCGGCACTATAACTTACAGCTACAGCGTGGTGCCCGCTCGGCGGATAGAGGGGCATAGGGGCCCACTGTGCAGTGTTGGGCGCCCGAGGTAACGGAGGTATGGAATGCCGCTCCTGGCGTCTGCTCATTGGCCATCATGTCGAAGAATAAGCATAAGGACATGCAGGCCCTGCAGAAGCCTTTGAGGAAAGTGCAGGAAAACGCACTGTCTAAGCTATGGTCTAAGGAAGCTGAAGAACCACAGACAACTCCGGCTAACGGCACCCCCCTGGGGGAGTCAGCGATGGATCTGCCCATGTCCTCTCAGCAACAACCGGTCAACTCAGTCGGCACTGGAGCTCTTGTTGGCTGACATGCTTGATAAAATTACCAAAAACAAATGGGCGCTCTTAGGGAGGAACTTGCTGAGGTCCTCCAGGAGATTAAAAGGAACATTTGCAAGATAGAGGAGAGGGTGGATACCAATGAGATGGTGCTTCAGGACCTAGCCGAAGATGTGAGGAAGACGGATTCTCTCCAGGAGACATTGGCCACGGCGACGCAGAATCTCGAGCTTCAGGTGGAAGAACTGGAAAACAGGTCCAGGCGCTCAAACATTCGCATTAAATCTCTGCTGGAGGCCTTTCAGGAGCTCGACCTACCCCAAACGGTGAAGGGTATCTTCGCGGACCTTCTGGACGAGTCGGGATCTGAGGAAGTTGTCTTTGATCGGATACATAGAGTGAGTCCCAAGCGGGCGGACCCGGGCGCGAGGCCCAGGGATGTCCTGGTGGCCCTGCACAGTTTCACCGTGAAGGAGAGGATTTTGGCTGCAGCGCGAAAAGCCGGGCGCCTCACGTATAATGGCAAGGAGATTGCGCTATATCAGGACTTGGCACGGTCGACTCTTCTCAAGAGGCGACGAATGGGGCCGGTGCTGTCCTACTTAAGAGCCTAGGGCATTCAATATTGGTGGCTGCATCCCTTTGGTTTGGCGTTTGACTGGGAGGGGAAGTTGCAAAGGATCTCCACCTGTGAGCAAGGTCTGGCCCTGTTGGGGGTGCAGGACGACGAGCCGACTTCCTCGTCCCCGCCCGCATCGCAAGCTCCCGCACGCAGAGTGTGGGAATGGTCCACGGCCCGCCCCAGGAAATCGAAGAAAGGCAACAGACCACGTCTGGGGGGCCCTCTGAAGGGGGGCGAGAACCAGCTGCAGACTTGATTGGGTACCTATGGGTGTGAGGTCCTGAGGGGCCTTGCATATTAAAGCTTTCATCACATGCCTGGGGAGGGCATAAAAGCGCAAAGTTTGTTAGTTACGGCCTTTTCGTTGTTAATTGGCATTGTTTGTAACGGCTGAGGGGGGGGAGGGTGTGGGGACTCACGTCTTGGGATTGGGTGATCCCGAGTTGGAACAGTTGGGGTGCATTGCATGGGGCGACTCAAGGTTCTAATTCGAGGGGGGCTGAGGCCAGTCACCCCACATTGTAGGAGGAGGCGGGGGGAAGACCAGAGCTCCAGTTGCAATTGGAGGGGTTGGGGGGGTGGGGGGGTCCATTGGCGAGTACACCTGGATCAGTGGGAGAGTGGGCTCTTTTATGCTACGATTTCATGCCTAATCACAGGGCTCTGAGGATTTTCTCCCTCAATGTGAATGGACTTAACTCCCCATTCAAACGCAGGAAAGTAGAGCACTATATTAGGCGTGAATGACCGGATATCGTCACACTTCAAGAGACCCATATCCACACCGCAGATTGGGGTAGGATTCGGGTATGGGGTTACTCCAGATTGTTACAATCTACTCAATCCGAAAAGAAAGCGGGGGTCCTGCTGGTCCTTAGAGATGGGTTGGAGCTAAGGATTGCGGAGGAAATGGTTGACGATCACGGGAGATTTCTAGCAGTGTCTTTGGTGGGGGGTGGGGGAGTACCAGCCACTCGCGGTAGCTACGGTATATGCTCCAAATGCGGAGCAAGAAGGTTTCCTCCGAACTTCCTTGGGGAAGCTTGAGAAGTTCGCCAGGTATCCCATTGTTCTTACGGGCGATTTCAATATTGCTTGGGACCCAGCGGTTGATAGATCAGCGGGAGGGGCGGGTTCCCAGAGGGGTCCTTCGTGCGATTTGAAGAAGAAATTTAGCGAGTTGGCATTGGTGGGAGGGAGGGGGGGTACACGTTCTATTCTCACGCCCAACGGTCCCACTCCAGAATAGACTATGTGTGGTTGTCAACTGTTTTGCTGGGGAGGGCCAGGGATATTTCGATGGGTGTCACTACTCTTTCTGACCATGCCTCCCTGACCCTTTCCCTGAAATTCTTCAGTAGACCGTCGGGCTTGTGGAAATGGCGCTATCCTATTGCCATTTTTAAGGATGAAGTCCTGGTGCGCGAATTGGAAGACAACATGAGTCGGTTTTTTGCGGAGAATCCCGATGGGGACACCTCCCCTCAGATCAGGTGGGAAGCATTTAAAGCAACCATCAGGGGGGCCATAATAGCGATTAAGGCGAGAAGGGAGAGGGAGCTGGCAGTGAAGGCGGCGCGTCTGGTAGAGGCTCTTAAACTGCGAGAGTGGGGACTCATCGGACTCGGGCTACTAAAAGGGAATATAGGGCGGTGCGGGCCCAGCTACAATTAATTCAGTCATGGGCGGTGGAGAAGAGGCTCCTGCATCTTAGGCAGAGAATTTATATTAAAGCCAATAAGGCTGATCGTCTGCTCGCGAGAATGCTAAGAAAGGAGCAGAGTGAGAAGACGATACTCTGAATTAAGAAGGGGGATGGCTCCACTAGCACTGACAATGAGGTTATTCTAGGGGAAATTACCCGTTTTTACTCAGCCCTGTACGCTTCCGATGCCCCGGCGCGGTCGCTCCAGTCTCAATACTTGGATAAGGTCACTCTTCCTTGCATTCCAAGAGAAGAGAGGGACGCATTGGAAGCACCGATCATGGTAGATGAGGTCAGGGATGCTATTAGAGCGCTCCCTACCCTTAAAGTGCCGGGCCCGGATGGGTATGTTGCAGAATTTTACAAGCGCCATAAGGAATGGTTAGCTCCTATTCTAACCTCGCTTTTTAATCAGATGGGTCAGGACAGCGCGATTACAAGACTATGGAGGAGGCAAAGGTAGTTTTAATCCACAAAAAAGGCAAGGACCCCTGCGAGTGCGCCTCCTACCGCCCCATAGCGTTAATTAATGTAGACCTGAAAATCCACTCTAAGATCACCTTGTCCCTGCCTTGATCACCCCGGACCAGTCCGGTTTTGTAAGAGGGAGGCAGACCACCGACAATGTCAGGAGGTTGGCTCACTTAATGGAGAAGGCTCACAAGAAGGCGGTCCTTGCTCTTCTGATGGCGATTGACGCAGAAAAGGCGTTTGATCGGGTGGGGTGGGGATTTCTTTTTGCCACCATGCTTAAAATGGGCTTAGGCCGAACTTTATGAGTAGGATTAGAGCCAATTATAGGAATCCGACCCTTAGACTGTCGATTAATGGTCAGCTTTCAAATCCGGTGCGGGTGGCACGAGACACTAAACAGGGGTGCCCCCTTTCGTTGATATTGTACGCCCTCCATTTGGAACCGTTCCTTCAGGCGGTGCGAGCTAACCCTCTGATTAAAGGAATTCCTTTCGCTGGCGAAGAGCATATGATTGCGGCATTTACAGACGATCTGATTCTGTCCTCGACATGCCCGGGTACGGCCATCCCAGCTGTGGAGACCAAACTGCCGCAGTTTGGTAGAATGGCGGGCCTAAAAATAAACCCTCCCAAAACAGAGATTCTCAATCTCTCAGTCCCGTCCCCAGTGTCCCGCTCCCTACAGTCCGGCTCTCATTATAGGTGGGTGAGCAACTCAATTACTTACCTGGGAATAAAACTTGACAGCGAGGGTGGAAAAATTGTATCAGGCGAACTATCCCCCCTTCTGGAGGAATTAAAAGGTAAGATGATCGATTGGGGACCGTTAGCGGGTTCCTGGTTGGGGCGTATCAACATCCTAAAAATTGTTGTCCTTCCCAAGCTATTATACTTTTTTGCAGCCCTTCCGACGCATGTTCCCCGGCCTTCTTTCGCTCCTTAAATAAGTCGGCCAGTAGATTTGTATGGGCTAACTGGGCCCCTAGAGTGGCGGCCAAGGTGATGAGATCTCCCACTGAGCGGGGAGGGTTGGGATTTTAGAGTTTACTTTAGGGCGGCCCAGTTGAAAGTCCTTCGGGACTGGCAAAAAAATTATCGGCGGAAGGTCTGGCGGGTGATGGAAAGGGCGGTTCTTGGGGAGGATCTTGAAGGGGTCTTGTGGAAGCCGAAGCAGGACAGGCCTCATCGTCTGTACTGCAGTGAAATTCTGGCCTTGGTGGCCCGCACCTGGGATGCGACAGTGCAGCAGACCCACTTAACGACGCACCCATCCCCCTATACACCACTATTCTCCAATCCACAGTTCACGCCGGGCCTCGTTCTTGGTGCATTTCAAGCCTGGTCCCAGGGGGGACGTAGACTGTTACGGGATTTATCAGAACGTTTGCCATATCTTACTGCAGAACTGCACTTTACTTGAGGAGTTTAGAATCATGGTTACTTATCCACAAAATTTTGAGAGGTGAAATCTTACGCAATCCCAAGTATCTAACCAGGAGATTACAAAACCAGTGCCACAGAAGAGCATACACAAAGCGCTCAACTGCATCCATCATATACTTCTCTGTATAGTCCCAAAAAATGAATTCCTGCCGCTACCACCCACTGTCCCATTTCGCAAAAGGTGTTCTCTTCAGGGCTACTGTAGATGTACTTGATACTGCAAGTGTCGACGGATGTGAAAACCAGCTTGGAACCAATGAAGTAGCATGACCGACTATACCCAACTTTGTGCTTGGAATGCTACGTAGTACATGAATGCGTCTTCCGAAGGTAGCCTGCTGCACTCATCCCTTCCGAAAAGGTTTGGCATGCCTGTACAATACCAGGGCGAGTAGAAGTAACCATCTACATCTGGGACCCACATTTTCATCCCATATATATTTGCAAATGTACCTTTCGGAATAAATGTGAAACTCCTCCCTTGCAAAGTGCGCAGATTTTACCTGGGACCAATTTGTGGAATGTGGAACTGCCAAACTAAGATATCTCCAAAGTGGCCTTCCTTTATATCCATAAAGAGAAATGTTTAATTGTCCAACAGTGTTGCTTGTACACACAGGTCAGCTTAACCACATTAAACAAGTTTTTTCTGCTCGTAGCCGACTGTGCAGGAAGCCCATGATTTGAGGAGATCGCGAAATAGTCAAGCCCATGAGTTTACTATATGTTATCAAGAATCATGACACGGCATTCCTTAACAATGCCAGGGCGATTAGTGTCACTGCTCATAAGAAAGAATAAGGGGTCATCAACCTAGAAGGGTATTTTATGGGTAGTAATCTGACCTGACCGTAATTTCCTTTGCACATCAACTCTCACAACTAAAGGCACCATGGACAGCACAACATCAAGGAGATAGGGTAGCACTGTCAGGTAACCAGGGACAAGCCCTGGCCATGTGAAAGGTTTGCCTTGACCCAGATCCCAACTTCGGGAATCTGAATGCAGGCCACAATTAGATAATTTTGAGGCCAAATCCAAACATGGACTAGATATACATCCAGTCTATACTGCCGAAAGACTTGTATGCATTCAAAGAATTCATTTTTACGATTAGCCAGCTCCAAGATCCACAGCGCGTGTCTCGTATTATGATGGAGGCTACATCCTTAGAAGGAATCCGGTTTGGTCTCATGCAACTAGGTTGCGAATAATCAGAATCAACCTGTTAACTATGGACTTGGTAAATATCTCGAGATTAATATTCAATACAGCTATCATTCATAGGCTTCCCTCTCAAGTTTATCCTTTGTGGGCAATAGCAAGGTTGCAGCAGATTCCAACAGAGTCATTAATCCGGTTTAATAACGGTGTCCCCTCTGAGAATATATTGTAAACAGGGAAGAAAGTCTTTACTGGCCAGGCCTTTTATTACAAGGCGACTTTCCACAACAGCGACATCCTTAGACATCTGTGGAGTCCACCGCAGTCACATTGGAGCGATGTAAATCTCTCAAGAATTCCTCTTGTGCAGGCTCACAAAACGTTGGCTGTGTATAATGAAGAGTAGTAGACAATTATTAGTGGCAGTTTACACACCTCGTCTTGAAGTGTGTCCATACTGTCCCTCACAGCAGAGATGAAGCGCAGCTTCTATGTCAAAAAGCAATTAATCTGGTTACTTTTCGAAAAGTAAAACTAGCAGACTCTCCAGAGAAGTCCAAGCCGCAGCCACCCTTCTCTGCAAGGCCATATGGAATGGCAGCACCGGGTCAGTTTGAGGACCTTGGTCCAGGATATCAGTCAGGTCATCCTGCTGAAAATCCCCAGGGGGGGGGCAGACCACCCCAGGTAATCTGTGACCCTCAACATGAGGCGCCGGTATGAGGATTCAGCATGTGTGCCAGGCTCCGGCCTACCAAACTCCACCTCCGGAGAGGTGTCTAGACCACTGGCGTCGTGCAGCGACCGACGCAGAGCCACAATACTGAGGCAAAGAAACCCTGGGTCATCTTTGACTCCCCTCTCCTTCTCGCCTCACATCACGGATCTTGCCAAGGCGGCCCACTTTCAGCTGCACTAATCAGAGGCATTCTCCTTTCCTAACCTTCTGGCAGAAACTCAATGTCTCCAGAGCTCGGATACTCTCTAGGCTGGACTACTGCAACAGCCTCTTGATCAATCTGCCTAACTCCTCCTTTCGCTCCCCTTGAACAAATCCATAATAGGACTGAGACTTATCCTTGGTCTCAGGCCCAGCGACTGCATCTCTCCAGCCCTAAAATCTATCCACTGGCTCCCAGTTGCTGTGAGGATCAAGTTCAAGACCGTCATCCACAAGGCTGTCTGTGGCCTGGATCCCCGCTACATCCAACTTTCCCTAAATATCCCTTCGGTCTTCTTGTTCCAACTCCCTGCAGATCAGACACTTCTCCAACCAGAGAGTGGGTGGGGGGAGGGTAAGATCTCTCTGCAGGTGCCTCCCTCTGGAATAGCCTCCCTACCACTCTTAGACTTGAGCTGGATCTCCTTAAGTTCCGGATGCTTCTCAAGACCCTCCTTTTTTCTTCCTCCTTCCCTCCCCCTCTGCCTCGTGACTGGCTGAAAGGTCCCTTCAGTTCTTACAGGGCACCAGGCTCTCCCCGACCAGTCTACCCCTGCACTTGGTCGCCCCTAGCCCCCCACATTTTGCACTTGCCCTTCTGGGCACCCTCCCACTGCACTAGCCTGACTGGACCTGCACCCCTTGAGCCCTTTCAGCCCAGAATCTTGCACTTCGCTCTTTGACCCCCCCTTTCCCCTGCGCTCTCTGCCTCTGTCCACCTGGCCTCCCCTGGTGCTTAACCCAAGGGCCATTCCGCCGTGACCTGCACGTTCCCCTTTGCCCTCTCCCCTGCATTTCTAGTTACTGCACTTGCATGATCCGAATGTCACAAGGCCTAGTAGGACCGTTTTCTGTCTTGTCATATCTGGACATCCTTCCCACCCCCCTTGTTTTGCCTTGAAACGCATTGTGTATATGCGCATTACAAATAACCAACAAATCATCCAGTTCATTAGCACTGATAATTTATGTCAAAGTCACAGTGCTAACATCACAACCAGCCCCATGTCCACCTGAAAGTAGGACTGACAAGACTAGCTCCAAATTATATTCCAACCCACTGAGAGAGCAACTAGCAAGAACTGGTAGTGCCCAAAGAAAGCAGGAATTCGGAGTTGCCCCCCGAGGCCTTTGTTGAGAAAGCTGGAGAGCATCAGAGAAGGGGGGTAGGGGGAACACACAAGTCCAGAAGAGGGGCGGGCTCCAGTAAGGGGGGAGAAGAGCATTTTGAGCCCCACAAGAAGGGTGTGTTCCGATGAGGGAGAACAGCCCCTTTAACTTCAGAGAAGAGGTTAGCTTCTTGAGGGGTAGAAGATCCCCTTTAACCCCAGAAGAGGGGTGTGCTCCAGTGAGGGAGAGAAGAGACCCTTGAACTCCAGAAGGAAAGAGACGGTGAGCCAAGAGAAGTGAGAGTGTGAAGTAATGAGAGAGTGACTGGTCTCCCAGAAGAGGGGATGTGTAACAGAATAGGAGAGCCCCTTGAACCCTAGAGGGGTGTGCGCCAGTGAAGTGGTGAGGGGGGTGGGGAAGAGGGGCCAGAGGCCAGTAAGCCCAGAAAAGGTGTGTGCTCCAATCAAAGTGAAAGTGCTCTTGAAGTGGCGAGCCCCTTGGCTCACAAAGAGGAGAGTATGTAATGGAGGGAAGGAGAGCCCCAATCTGTGGAGGGCATGTGGGACACTTGGCAAAGGGAGGAAGCCGTAAAATCCTGAGAGGCAGAAAAGCCTTGTGGTCCCCAGAAAAAAGGATAAGAACAGAGTTCTAGAAATCAATAGGAATGAGACCTTCCTATACAGATCCTTCTGTAAATCTTCACTTGACGACCTTCATATAAAATCCTGCATCAAGGACTATGTTTCCCCAAGAACCTTCATGTCACAGCCACCCTGAAACCATTTCCAGGCGAGAGAATTAGGTTTCAATTTTGCTTAGTAAATCCCGTTAACTTCATTCCATCGTAAGTCGTGTGGTTCCCTTGGCCATGCGAGATCTAGCCTTGATCACCTTCACCTTCACCTTGAGGTCCACACAGGGTAGTCGGTCATTTATGGGCAGCCTCGTAGCAAGTCAGGTCTTTCTCAAGAGATTACCATTCCGCTTGGCTTTCAATTAGGAACCCCCTCAGACTGTGGCCTTGCTCACATCCCACAGCACAGACTGAGACAGGCACTCTAAGATCATTCTCGTGGACTATGCCATCTACAATAATTGGCATCCTAAAGGACGGAGTCATTCATTGCACATTCAGTCGGGCTTGCCTTCATTATTTTAAAGTCAGTAACATTCATATCAGATACTTACCATGCTGCAAACTGTTGGCCTAAGCTCTATATTTAAAATAAAATCAAGGGTCTAAAAATAACAAATCTCCGTTACAAACCCAACACCCCCGCCCCCTTTCCTTGCAGGAGGCGATAGATAATGGTCTTATAAACAGCATTGAAAGAGTAAAAAGGTAGCCGAATGTTCTTTTATTCCTTAAATAAAATGGGGATTGTATTTTGGCACAGCAAAAACAAAGTGTGGGGGAGGGAGCCAATGTTTAGGGAAGACTGGCCACATGAGTAATGCAATTATCAGATGGGTACAGCAAGCAACGACCCCATACTATACCACACTTCCCTCCCCTTGAAAATCAACAGGGCGTCGTTAGCAACAGTGCTAGAAGCAAGGTCCTGGTAAGAAATAATAATGTACATTCAAATTAAACAAATATCTTTCGTTTCTCTGCTTCACCTTGATATTTAGTGTGTCACATAGATGGTGTGCAC
The DNA here is from genome assembly GCF_040938575.1 of Ambystoma mexicanum. Classification (NCBI taxonomy): domain Eukaryota; kingdom Metazoa; phylum Chordata; class Amphibia; order Caudata; family Ambystomatidae; genus Ambystoma; species Ambystoma mexicanum. Next base: position 708,235,434 of record NC_090921.1, on the reverse strand, counting down.
ACAACAGTGCGACAAATCAGTAAACTTGATATGAAGGGGTAGAAGTTACTAGTCAAAACCTGTAAAATATATATATATATAGATTTATATAAGGTGAAGAAAGACATGCACAGTGAGGAGTCACATGGTGGCAGCTGTCCAGACACATCAAAGTAACTGATCAAAGGGTGATAAAAACAGAAACGACTATGCAACCTTCAAGACCAGGGCTGCGGGTGAGCAGAGTCCTGTCCTATTGCCCCATTCCTTCGTGATCCCTTCCTGCACACAAAGCAACTCACAAACTGCAAAAACACAGGCAAGCGCCGCTAGCCACTGAGCAAGAGTTTAGCGTTAAGTAGGGATGGCAGAGTCAGGAGGTGGCATAAGAACAGTATAACGGTTTTGAATTGTGTGGATTTTAGGCATCTGCCCCTTCCTCTACCACCCTGGCGCAAGACTGTATATTGGGTTCATGATGGCAGCATAAAGCTCAATCAGTGACTCCACCTTGCACCATTCAAAATGCCCAATAGGCTCCTCTGAGCTCTGTAATCTGCATCATATGCCCATTTGGACTCGAGTAGCTGGTCATTCCAAAGCAAGGCATGCAAGGTGCACACATCCATGATTTGATGAGGTCCCGGGCAGCTGGGGGTGAAAAGGCATCTATACACAAGACCTCGTTTCCGTAATGTGAAATGTATTTTGGTATATGTGGTTTTATGGATGAGGGGCACCAGTTCTGGTCCCATTAGCCTTTCCAGATCTCCTAAAGCCAGCCTCACATCTTCTCAGGTCTTCACACCAGGAGCTTGGTTGGTGAAAGTGGGAACACAATGTTGTGGATCCACCAACAATACCAGCGGCTCTTAAAGGTTTCCCACGGGTCAGTGTAAGATTTCAGAGATCTTTGGGAACCACCACAGTCTACAACTGCTCAGTACAGAGACAAAAAGGTATGCCCACGCAGACCACCTGATGAGCAAAGCTTGGGATCCCGGATGACAGAGGGCAGCAAGCATAACATAAGAGAAAGGTGCCACTATGCAGAAATGCTGAAATGTTATTCATCAATTGTCCAAGTACTTGAACCATGCGTCACTGTATTTAACTGTTCAAACAATTCTTCTTCGGTTAACGATTCAGCACAGCTTCCCTTTGAAGAGCACTTGTCCGGCAGGCTGAGCAAGCGGTGACAGAGCAGACAGCATCCTACCTCCTCTGACAAGATGACGTGAAGCAGTATCCATCTGCTCCTCGGTGCGTTATTCTGTAGCGACTAGTTGCAGTCCTAATGGCTTAGATGGATAAAATGTTATATAAATAAAATGAATTTAATTCAGTCAGTAGCTGTGCTGGCTTGCAGCATATTCTGCTAAGACTTTGAAATGCAGCAACATGAATGGGCTGAGAACCACAAGTGTAAAAACATTGTACGTTATGAGATTTAACTTTCAAACATGTTGTGAAAGGGGAGGACCCACCCTCACCCAGTGTGGCATGGCTACCTTTGGGGGAAATTGCTGAGACCATTCCTAACCTTTCAGCTGATGAAAAGCAAAGGATCCGTCACAAGTTATCCAGAGAAACAGCCACGTGTCTGGTACAGCTGGCTCCCATACACCTGCCCCTCCGACCCCCAGCCTCCCTTCGGAAGTGACACAAGGTGTGCAAAACAGTCACAACATGCAAAACAACTATATTCCAGTGACCTAACCCGAGACATCATACAAACAGCAAATACCTATTAAAAGAAAAAAGTAGCTCCCGCTCCACTATCCGACAGCCACAATAAAAATTACATTTCATTCAGCATTCCCGGGCTGCGACCCAAAATCCTTTGCGGTCCAAATGCCTGCCGGCGTCTCAGTTTGTGTGCAAAGCTCTAAAACCACATTTGGAACCGGGGGAATGCAGGGATCTCGGTTCCCTCTTCTCTCTCTCTCCCATCTTCATTTTAATGGCGTGCAAACATGGCAGTCTATCACAGGGGTGTGAGCAGATTGTTAACAGTCGTGCAACACATCTGATCAAGGAACCAATAACGTCGTCATTCTTTACAGTTATTTAACCCAGAGTGAAAAAGATCTCCAACGTCTCATTGGTTAGTGAGCATTTCCAGACATTTTAAAGTGCCATGTTTGAGTTTCCATAAAAACAAAAAAAAACAAGAATGGAACCTTATGAATATGTTATGCTGTTAATAATAAACATTCCAGCGCCGCCCACTCATTCTTATTGAGGGCGGAATGCACTCTGAGCCGCCCCGGTGGCTGCATTGGCGGCTGCTGTGCGAACCGCCTGGTTGGAGAAGACGCCAGCTGCAAACTCCTCTTGAGCCTTCTGGAAACTGGCTTCAGTCCTGCGGTACATAGAGTGGATCTGGTGTAAAGAAATAAAACAAACAAAAAACCATTCAATAAAGACTGTAAAGGTATAGCGTCCATATGCTCATCCAAGATTTTCTATAAAGTCATTATGCCATAAATAGGAAGCTGAATGGGCCAGAAAGAAGGTTGTCAGGAGACCAGTTGCAGATGTCTAAATGACGGTATTGGTCATTGCATCGAATCCATAGCATCGACAGACCAATCCATCTAAAAAAAATAGCATCGAAAAAAATGTATCGAATGCATGTTTTTGGACAGTAAAGGGTTTATTTTAGTGGGTAAAAAAACGGGGGTTGGGGAGAACCACCCCATTAAAAAAAGTACATAGAAAATGCATTTGATGAATTTTCTTTTCAATGCACTTTTTTTGGATGGATATGGATGTTGATGGAACGACTAGGAACCCTAAATGACTACTACAATCAGTGGTCAGGTTGACAGAAGTCGGATGAACCGTCATGAGAATTCCCCATAGGCCATGCTCCTAAAGGGCTGTCAAAGCTGGAGCAGCATCACCCATAGGCCACCTTATTGACTGTTAGGTTGCTGGCTCAGGAATATCACCTTTTCCCCGGTGGTGTGCCAAAGGGCTCCCAGAGCCAGTGGATGATGGGCCCAGGGCAGAATAACTAGCATCTCCAGGCCACCCCTCCTTTGGTCCCCGTCACAGGTCAGAAGAATCCCTGGCGGCCAGAGCAGGGCAATCCTGGTAACATGGATCCTCCAGGGTTCTATGTGGTTTCATCCGCCACAGTTTGCGAGTGGACATTTACTTGGACCTGTTGTGGGTAACGCAACTTTTTATTTTTTCTTTTTTAAATGGAGGCCTCACCAAATATCCCCATGCCTGAAACAATGTACACCCTACCCGCCTTCATATACGTGCACACATATATATATGGGATACATTACTCACCGTAATCGTATTTCTGATGCTTGTATCTGCTTAGATTCACATGCTGTGCATAGGCCGACATCTAGTGAAAGCTGCAGAGTATTACAGTTTGTTTTTCGAAACTCGAAAATGGGCGTCGACACGGGTCGTGCCAGAAATACTATCCCTAGTGTGACGTCCACTGTACCCATGATCCCTCACACATCTAGGACCCTCAGATTGTATTTTTTCTGACATGAGGTAGCATGAGGAGTAGCGCGAGTACAGATTATCCAAGCAGATAGATAGAAAGATAAGACTACAAGCATCTATGCATCTTCTCTCAAAGGGGAGGAAGGGTGGGTCGCATGTGAATCTAAGCAGAAACAAGCATCAGAAATACGATTACAGCGAGTAATGTCTCCCTTCTGAGGCTTGTGGAATCTGCTTAGATCACATGCTGCGCATAGATTAGCGAGCAGTGTTAGAAGAAGGAGGAAGTGGGATGTGAGAAGGGTATTGAGCAAATAAATGTCTAAGAACCGCTTGTCCCACTTGAGTATCTGTCAGTAGTGCTGAGTAAAAGTGTGAATAGAGCTCCAAGTAGCCGCTTTGCAAATGGTGTCAAGGGGTACATTTGCAATGAAAGCCAGAGTGGCCACAATGCCTCTTGTAGAGTGGGCTCTTGGTGTGAAAGGCAGAGTTTTTTTCAGAAAGGGAGTAACACAGCTGGATACAACTTATAATCCACTTAGAGATGGCCCCTTTAGAGACGCGATCTCCCTCTCTGACTGTAGCTACGGAGACAAACAGTTGGTCCGTTTTCCTTAGCGGCCTGGTCTTGTCTACATAGTATAGGACCGCCCTACGCACATCTAGGGTGTGTAGTTTCACCTCAGCAGAGCTTTCGGGTTCTTGGAAGAAAGCCGGAAGCTCAATGGACTGGTTAACGTGGAATTCAGAAATAAACTTCGGTGAAAATCTAGGGTGTGTTCGTAAAACCAGTTTATCTTTATGAACAGTAAAGAAAGGATCCTGCACTGACAGAGCCTGAATTTCACTGAGCCTTCTTATCGATGTAATGGTTACTAAGAAGGCAGTTTTATATGTCGGGTGTTTGAGACTGCTTTTATGCATGGGCTCGAATGGGGGGCCCATGAGTTTAGCCAGCACCACATTAAGGTCCCATCCTGGTGGTGGGTTAGAAACTGGAGGATAGAGTCTCTTTACTCCTTCCATGAAGGCTTTAACCAATGGTACTTTCCACCACGATACCTTGTTATGGGAGGTGGTGTATGCTGACAGAGCTGCCAGGTGTACCTTGAGTGAATTAAATACCAACCCTGCGTCCAGCAGGTGGAGCATTTAGGTGACAATAGTGGAAGGAGTGCAATCAACTGGGTTGAATTGCTTATTCTGGCACCAGATAACAAATCTTTTCCATTTGTCAAAAAACAGTGCCTAGTGTTGGGCTTCCTAGATTCCTTTAGGATGTCTATGCACCTCTGTGGTAAGTTGAGGTGTCCAAACTCTACGACTTCAAGAGCCATGCTGCCAAGTTCATTTAGTTGGATTGAGGATGCACTGTTTGACCTTGGTGCTGGGATAGTAGGTTGTACCAGCACAGGAGTCTGATTGGTTCGCACGTTGCTAGCCTGCGCAGGTGTGGGAACCACGGTTGTCTCGCCCACATGGGATGAACTAGGATAAGCGTCATCGATTCCCTGTGCATCTTGTTGACCACCTTCATCATCAGAGGAGTTGGTGGAAAAGCGTAAGCAAACATCCCTGACCAGTTCATCCACAGGGCGTTCCCCTTGGAGCCTGGCTGGGGAAACCTGTGGCGAATAGGTCTATAGTGGGGAAACCCCTCTGTGAGAAGATGTCTTCTACGACTTCTCTGTGTAGAGACCACTCGTGTTCTCTTGGGAGAGGATCTCTGCTCAAGGCGTCTGCTAGAGGTTTGAGATCCCCTGGAACATGTTGAGATGACAGGAAAATGTTCTGTCTGAGTGCCCATATCCACATTTTTTGTGCAAGCTTGCACAGATTTGGCAAACAAGTCCCTCCCTGCTTGTTTAGGTAGAACATTGCTGTTGTGCTGTCTGTTAAGATCTGCACTGACAGGTTTAACAGGTGGGGCTCGAACGCTCGAAGCGCTCTGAATACTGCCAGAAGCTCTAGCAGATTGATATGATTCTTTGCGACTGTGTGAGACCAGAGACCCTGAGCTGTGTGGTGAAGGAGGTGTGCTCCCCACCCTGACAGGGATGCATCTGTAGTGACTACGGCCTGTACTTCTGGATCGTAAAAGGGTTTCCCCTTTGACTGGTTCCCTCTTGTCCACCAGTGAAGAGACTGTACCAGTGTTGGGGAAACGACCACTAGATCGTCCCACTGACCACTTGCCTGAGACCACTGTTTCTCCAACCATTCTTGCATGGGACACATGCGCAGACGCACGTGGGCGACCAGGTAAATACAGGACGCCATCATGCCTAGCAAACGCATCGCTTTGCGCACCGTTATCTGGCGACCGGGCTGATATTGAGGAATCTGCAGTAGTATATTCCGAATTCTTTCCTCTGCTTGAGTGTTTAGTACAGCTCCCAGAAACTGTTTGGAGGTGATTGGCACCAGGCTTCATTTTTCTCGTTTTTGGAGAAACCCAATTCGAAGAGGAGGATGATCGTTCTTTGAATGTTTAAACTGCAAATTGCTGGGTTCTCCCCCGTGATGAGCCAGTCGTCCAGGTAAGGGTACACTGGGATTGCCTCCCTGCGTAGGTGTGCCGCCACCACCGCCAGAACCTTGGTAAATACCCTTGGAGCCGAGGCTATACCGAAGGGCAGCACCTTTAACTGGTAGTGCGGACTGTCCACCTTGAAGCGCAAGAATCTTCTGTGTGCTGGGAACATGGAAATATGAAAATAGGCACCTCTCATGTCCAATGTTGCCATGTAATCCCCTTTTTTAGGAGGGGGATTACCTCTTGGAGAGTAGTCATGCAAAACTTTTGGGGCTTGACATACTTGTTTGCAGGGCGCAAGTCTAAGACTGGGCGCATTGTTAGGTCTTTTTTTGGCACAAGGAAGTAAATTGAATAAATACCCTTGTTTACCTGTTTGCCCGGGACGAGTTCTATCACGTCCTTTTCTAGAAGATTGACGATCTCCTCGAGGAGGATCTTCTGGTGGTCCAAGGAATGTAGTTTTTGACGTGGGGGGTGGTTTCGGGGACGCTCAAGCAGTTCTATGCAGTATCCTGCGGACACTGTGGACAGCACCCATCTGTCTGATGTGATCCCTTCCCAAGCTTGGGTGAAGTTGGTAATGCGTCCTCCCTACTGGAGATGCGTGGGAAGGGACCCTGATCTCGGCATCACTGTTTTGAAAGAGGCGTGCCGCCTCTGCTGGGGCTGCCTCTTCCCTTACCACAGCCCCTCTTGTTTCCCTCGTTATATCTTTGGGTAGACTGCTGGTTGTTACCCCATGATGTACCCTGCCCCTGAGAATAGGCGGAGCCTCTGAATTGTGGCCGCGGGGGCAACGAAAATGGCCATTCCCTCTTTGATTAGGGGGCTTGTTGGTCAACTGTCCCAGGGATTTCAGAGTCTCATACTCGTCTTTGGCATTTTTTAATGTGTCATCTACCGCCTTGCCAAACAGTAGATTAGGCTCCACCGGCATGTCGATTAAGGATGCTTGTGTCTCGGGTTTAAACCCGGACGGTCTTAACCAAGCATGCCTCTTAATGACAGTGCTCTCTGCTATTAGCCTGCCGGCGTTATCCGCGGCATCAAAGGTTGCCTTAAGGATGCAACCGGACACGGCTCTCCCCTCTGACGCAACCTGTGCAAACTGGCCCTTTAAAGGTTCCGGCGCGGAGTCTAAGTGCAGCAACTTGCTCCCACGGTGGCAGTTGTAACTAGCCAGCAGAGTGGTGGAGTTGGCAATCCTTGCCTGGAAGGCGGAAGTGGAGGCTACCTTCCTTCCCAACCCGTAGATCTTCTTGCTCTCTTTGTCGGGGGGAGCCTCAGACGAAGATAGGGGCGTTCCCGCCCTCTTCTGGGTATTAGTCACTACTAGGGAGTCCGGTTTCAGTTGCCCCTTTATGTAAAGCGGGTCCGATTGGGCTGCCCTGAACAATTTTTTGATTCTGGGGTTTACTGCCCTGGTGACGTTAGGATTGATAAGGGAAGGATCAATTCTCCTTTGTATAGACTTGAGAATAGGGATGGCCTGAGCAAGGGCTCTTTTCCCCCCTACTAGTTCCTCAGCAAAGTCCCTCTCCTTCTGTGCTCCCTCGGTGTCTATGCGAAGTGTTCAGCCGCTCTAGACAAAACCTCATTTAGGAGAGGTTGGTTGTCGACTGGAGAGTCGGTAACCTGAGGTTCTTTGCCTACCGGGGAGTCTTCCTCTTCCTCTTCCTCCTGGTCCTAGTCATCCCCATAGTAGTCCACCCCAGTTTGGTCGTCCAACGTTACCAATTCTGGATCCTCATCTTGTAGTGGATCCTGACTATACTGAGTGTATGGCTGTACGTACAAAGGGTCAGAAGACAGACCTTGCGTTGGTGCCTCAACTCGAGGTTTCTTACCGGGGGTAGCGGGTCTCTAGACCCTGAGGGAGTAGACCCGTCAGGGGGTATAGGAGAGGAAGTGATCTGGGTTCTTGGCATAGAAGTCCGCTAGGGATGACATTCTAGACATAACCCTGTCTATATCCTCACTGGACCATTCTTTGGAGCTGGGTATTACCCTTTCCTGGGAGTGTTTCCCTGCTATGACCTGACTGGACCTATGGGCTTTTGCAGGGGTCTTGGGTAGCTGTTTATCAGAAGACCTAGCACTGTCTTTATGTACCAGATGAGTAGAAGAAGGCTGAGAAGGTTTCTTCTGCTGTTTTCCCCCCTCCCCATGAGTGGAAGAGTGCTTCCCTGGTGTTTTCACTTTCTCTGGGGTTTTTGACGTCTGGCGTCGAGATTCGGGGTTAGTGTCCCTTTCCTTACAGTGAGAACGTTGGGAAACAGGAACCACCGTCGAGCGGTCTGCTGATGCTGACTCCTGGAATGCGGCCTGGAGATGGAGGTCGGCCTCGTCTTCCAACGATCGTACCTACATTACTTTGGTGAGTGAGGCACTCTTGGCAACAGTGGATGGTTGCCTGGTGTCATGCGGCGATCTTGACCGAGAACGCCCAGAGGACACCGATGCGGTGGACCGTTCTTTGCGTGCCTCTTTCCAAGGACTCGACACGTGCGTCGAGTCTCGGTTGGACTTAAGAGTGTTTAGTGGAAGTGGTGTGGGTAGCGCTCGCGTCGCAGGGTGTGCTCCCCAGAGCTGCCCTGCCGGACAACCTTCCGAGGTTGGGGACTTGCGCTTGGCTGTCTTTTGACGCCATGTTGCCCTCGCCGTCCGATAGTACGGCGTCGCTGCCATCACTGAAGGTGCCCTCCGCTTCCATGGCCTCTCGTTGCCTGGCGTGGTGGGCCCAACGTTTGGTCGAACGGTCCTTTAGAGACTTAGCCTTGAACCGGCTACACGCTCTGCAGTTCGCCTCGGGGTGGTCCCTCGGCAAGCAGAGGTTACAGGTGACGTGTCTGTCAACCCAAGGGTACTTGCGATTGCACTTGGGGCAAAATTGGAAAGGGGTACCCTCCATACGCACCCTGTGGCAGTGGGCTAGTGTGTGTAGGAATATATATATATATAAATATATGTGAGTGCAGAGTATGTACCACCCCCCACTCTCCCTACTTGTAGGTCCGAGGCCAGAGGCCTTCCAAGGCCCGGGCCAAGGCCAATGCCCTTCCAAGGCCCAAAGTCCGTCGTGCAGCTCTCGACGGTTGTTTTCTGCTCCGGGCTGGCGTCGAGCTTCGATATTCAGTGACTCGACGTGGGGATGGAAGAAACGGGGAAATATTATACTATTTGCAAAATTATGGCTAAAAGCCAGGGAACTCCGTGGAATGCTTCCGACCAGTATGGTGGAAAAAAACAATCTGAGGGTCCTAGGCGCGCGAGGGATCATGGGTACAGTGGACGTCACACTAAGGATAGTATTACTGGCACGCCACGTGTCGACGCCCATTTTCGAGTTTCGAAAAACAAACTGTAATACTCTGCAGCTTCTTCTAGATGTCGGCCTATGCACAGCATGTGATCTAAGCAGATTCCACAAGCCTCAGAAATATTTTTATAAACTATCCAAACGGGTCAAACTAAGTGTCCAAACTGTGGTCCACGGAACCACTATATATCATGCACACTGAGAAGTTCTGACCCCCATCCCCTTCTGAGCCAACATTTACACTCTCCAACAGAGACTCTGAAGCACTCTGTAGGCAGACCCAGAAACAGCTTTACCCACACAACACTTGTAGCGTTTACCCGGCTATGGTTACAAGTGAATCCAGGGTAACCGGGAAGTTCGTTCAGAGGAGGCACTTTCTCTGGAACGCAGGATTCGGGTGCTCGCAATGTTACACATCCATGGTTTTCAGACCACAGGTTTAACCACAAGGGGTACGGTATTTCCTGCCCATAGTCGCCTAGCAGAGCATTTGCTGGATAATGTCAAAGTTGAGACTTGACCGTGCACTTCCATTCTATATACATTGAGAACAGGTTTACCAGGAGCTTTTGCAACATTCAGTTTACACGCTGGGGAAATGGGGGAACTGGATCCTTTCCCAAAAGAGTGCCAGGCAGAAACAGGGAGAAGTGAATCCCAAGATGGCTACTAGGGCTTCAAAGGATTAGTCTGGCCCACCCAGCACAAAGTAAGTGTAAGTAAACAGGGCGAACACAGCCAATCTCAAACCAGCCACAATTATGGACCACAGGTGCAAACCCTCAGGGAGCGTCCACTAAGGGGGCTGGAACAGAACCCTATATAAAGCAGACACCACAGTCAGTCTGTGTGTGGTGCAGTAGGCTCGGGTTAGGAGGCAGAGGGAGAGGGCTGGGAAGGAGACAGCAGTGGAAAGGATGACAAGGTAGTAACATCCAGAGTGCAGGAGACCAGGCAACATCAGGCAGGGAAGGTGGTAGGCCAGTGATCGTGACCTTAAGAAAGAAGGAAGAGCTAGTAGTATCAGGACTGTAGGTGGGGTTGGTAATGCCAGGAGCTAAGGGAATAGACCAAGTAGATGGTACAGTCACGAGGTAACACCAGGAGAAAAATGGTGGTAGAATGGCAGAGGAGGTTGCAACATCAAGAGAGGAGGAAGTGAAAGTGGTGGAACAACGGAAGCAATAACAAGAGGGGACAACAGCCATGCCAAGTAGAAAAGCAGTTCTGCAGTTGCAGCAAGAAGATTGCAGGTGGGCAGGCCTGCTCTAGGCAGGATCAGAAGCTGGGAACACAAGAGAGAGACAGAAGGATATAAAGGGTACAAGACCCAGGAAAACTACCTGCTAGTCTGACATCAGAAAAGGGGGTTGTTAACTGCTAAAACACGCAATCCAAGGAATTCAAGGGGGTGGGAAAACCACTTTGGGACTGTAAAATGAGATGGAAGTATGGAGAATTAACCCTAACCAAAACATGGCTAACATCTCACCTCCAAGAACCCACCCCACAGGGGTCCATCAATTAAGCTGGACAAAAGAGTCATGTAAGCAAATGTTTCTGAGATGGGGACATTACGCAGACTGAAAGCCTTTAAACATCTGACTCATCCATATAAAAGAAGTAATAGATTGCAAATGTCTACGATTCCTCAAGTTTTTTTTTTTTCATCCCCAGACAAAGAAACATGCTTTAGCAGGGCAGGAGGGTTTCCCTCGCAAAGAGGGTTCCGGCACCTGCATCTCAAGCAGAAAAGAACTTGGTAATTTTCATGAAACGTGAGCAGTATTAGACACCTGTTCTAAGCAGTACTCACCCGTTTCAGCATGATTATTCCAAGGACAGCTGTTGCAGTAAAGAACATGGCCACGATGAGCATTATGATGGCGACAGCCACATTGAGCTTCAGGGCACTGAGCATTGAAATCCAGCCACTGTAACAAGAGACAAGTACCGTCAGAAGCATCATCAGTGTGCTCTCTCGCACTGCTGACCAACCACGTGAGAAGAGTGGTGGCAAATTGAGATGAAGGATAAGATGGGCATGTGTGTAGGTAGGTGGGGGAGCAAATATTTACTAGCCAACAGGCACACAACTGATATTCTGGTTTGTTTTTACTGTGCAAACAAATTACATTCTTCGGTGTGAGGATCGCACATGTGCCCTTGCGAAAATACTGGGGCACACAAGCGGATGAGAAACATTGAACCTCACGTAAAAGGACGGTCCTTCTGGTACTGAGCATCTCGCTGTATAGTACAATCAGAAGACCAAGGACAAGACCAAAGGGTGAAGATCAGAAGGCAAACATGAAAAGTGGAGAAGGGCACAGAAGCCAAGGAGGAAGCAAAACTCATATATCCATGTAACAAACATAAGCCAGAGAAATGTAAGGAAGGGCACACGGTCGATGGTGAATTACAGGCTACTGAGAACCGAATGACTAAGCAAGGCACATATTAGCCAGATCAAGCTAAATCTGTATAATCCAGTTATGAAGAGGTGTCCGCTAAACAGTATACTTTGTCACTACTTTCTGTCTCCACAACGATTGTGATCAGAAAGAAATATTCAACCAATCAAGCACTATGGATGCAGTCTTCATGTTAAGACCCACCTGAATCCCCAGCCTGGGATGCCAATAGCCTGCATGACGTATACAATGTCCTGCACGAAGAAAATGAAGAAGAAAACGAAGAAATTGAAAGAACTGTCACTCCTGCAAGACAAAAGAAACCATTGAAATGATTACTTAGTTCAGGCATAAAAATGAAGAAATGCACAACATGGTTTTGTGACTACAACACAGAGAATATCCATGAGGTCTGGAAATATGCTGCAGTGGTGTCTAGCTTCCCTGAGAACTGTAGAAAGCCTCAGTGTCGAGCCACAAACACTTGGAAGGATTTGCAAAGAGAATAAAGTAAAGCTCATCATAGGGATTGGTGTACTCTTAGTCCATAGACCCCCCCTAACCCCTCACTCCAATACTATGTCAGTCAGCATCCTGTGATCAGTACCATAGTGTGCGCAGCTAACACAGCCTTCATAGGATTAAAGCCTTCATCACTTAAACATAAGAGCAAGCATTCTATCCATGACCAGCCACGCCCCTCGGTCAGCTCCCCACCCCAGACTTCTTCTCAAGGTTACAAGGCCAGGAGCTGGACTGAAACAAACCACAGACAAGGCACACTGGCAAACGGTGGCCTGGAGCCAATGGTTCGGATTCATTCAAAGTCTTTTAGTCATCAGTTTTGCTCAAGTCTCCACGAGTATGGTGGGTATGTCCAGAAGCGCAATGAGACCTAAATATTTCTGGGGTAGCCAGGTCCCATGCAGATGCATTGTGACTTGGCTGGGCTGCCCCATTTGGATAGGGACCAAACCGAATTTACACATGGTCTTTCCCCTTCTTTCATGGAAAGGCAGACTGAAAACTATGGTGTGGAGGGCCAGAGCAATCCCAGCAAACTGTATTCAGTGTGGCAAAAGGGCCGCCGTTCACTGCCTTGCTGTCGAGAAAAGAGCACCAGCTGATTGGTGAGCAGAGGCCCCTAAAAGGAGAGCTCGTCTAAATTAATAATGAACGTCGTAATCCATAAACACTGCAAGCCCAGCAAGGAACAGACCACTGTCCCGGAGAATGTTTGTCCCTTTCCGCCATGTGGAAATAAGGGAACACTGGTTGGTTCCATGGGAAGCCTACTTTGTTCACTTGTTGAAAACCTTCAAAACCACTTGATGGTGGATTTCCCAAAAAGGGTGAGGCTCAATGAGCGCACCCAGATGACATGCAAACCCTGCTCAGATTTTTAAAAAGTACTGTTACTGTATTATGTAAATATTCCCCCCCCTCTTACCCGCTTAATGAGGAGAACACCTTCCAGTGCTAGGCCTATTGGCATGAGTTCAAGAAGGTTTGTATGTTTCCTGTGTTCGGATGCCTTGCAGGCAGTGCATCCTAAAGTACCCCAGGTCTGACCCCAGATGATGACCATCAAAGAAGGGTCAGGACTGGAGAAGCAGAGTGTATGAGTGGATACATTTAGAGTCATCGAAAACAACAATCTGGACCTGCCCTGGCACATTTGGTGCAAATGCAGAAGTAGTTAATGGTGCCAATGAATGGCTACAGCCAGCTGGAGGTGGTACAAAAACATAAGCTATATGCAACAGCAATGTAAATAACCCCCATTTTTGAAATGTTATTGTTTTAGGCTGAGACAGGCACAGGCGGAAGGTCCACTCTACAGACCCCTCGTCCGAAAATAGGGGCGAGTACCAAGCGATTGCAACCGAATTATTTTTAAACATGTTACATTCAATTATGTTCAAACTGCTTTGCTCACTCTATCGGATATCTTGTTAGGCATCATTCACAAGTATAATTACTCCATTTAAAAAAATGTTTTTATTCACACATTGGATTTTGATGTTCAAGGCATCACAAGTCCTAATTTTAAAAATAATATTTTTTTTCTGTTGGGAGACCTAGGAAAAAGCAAGACCGAAAAACACCACCACAAACAAGGGACACAGGATGCCAACCGACATTGTCTTGGGCAGACATGACGTAGCAGCAATAAACGTCACCAAATGTAATCATGATTGATGACTATGTGGAGAGGCCAGAAGCCGAGTTAAAAAAATTATCATAGAAGGTTCATAAAAGACCACTGCTACTCTGCAAGGCTTCCTACCCACAAGACAATATTAATATATGAGGTAACAATTTAATGCAGATCAATATATTTCCCAATCTAGCCCAACTTGCATGGTCAAGAGACCAATTTTCCATCATCGCCCATTGCATCCCATGCAACTGAAATGGCACCATTTGAAGCTTCGGAAGGGCCGGAAAATATGTTGGATAATAAAGAACTTGACACAAACTAAAGTTGGTCTACTATTGAAGAAAAAACTACATTGATTGAAGCAAAAGTAAGTAAATTGCCAAATGTTGGTCGATTGTGAGAAGCAAAATAGTTTGAGGACTGCCTGCTGGATATTTTAGAGATGCCAAAAGGTAAAGCTTGCAGCAAAATAGGATTCAATTTTCAATTGGAACTACCTCAGCAATGCAAGGTACCTGTGAAGATTAGCACTACAGCCTTTCTTGGTCTGCTCAACCTCACAATGTTGCTGCTGCTTCAGTTCATGTGCACGTTTATTTATCAGTTTGCCATTCACCAAAATGCTCGGTTTTGTGACATTTTAACCAGAACTCACCTCTTCCCTGCAACAGGTGACAGATGGAGACATGAGCAGGCAGCGCTGGACACCGCACTGGCAGAAAAAGGGCATTAGTTAGCAGGTGATGGTCTATGTGAGTGCTCTGGATTTAGTGCAAAATATTGCACTTATTGCCAGGATGAGTTCTATAGTGGCCCAGGTTACAGAATGTACTTCCTCTGTTGCAATGCAGGAACATTGTTTTATAAAAATCAATTGAACGTCTTCAATCCAAAGACTGAAAAGTAGAACTGGCAGCCACGGAGTGACACTTTAGCAAAGCCAAATTCACGTGAAAGAGGTTCCCAAAGGTCAGGCATCAATTCAACATTTGGCAGGTGTCTAAGCCAGTCGACAACACCCAGAAGGCCTTAATCTGTGCTTCAAAACCTGGACCTTTAGGGAAAACCGATCTTTATCCCGGCTTGAGGATCCTGCCCTTGGAAGCCTTCAGAGGCCTCCCAGAACCATCTGTGACCTGAAGAGCATCTTCATGGGCCAACTTGTGCCATCGGTCCCCCCACGCCCCAGAGTTGACTCTTGGAATTTTGCTAATTCTCAACTTGTGAAACAAGAAGCATGGCCCTGAAGTTGCAGCTCACCAGCATGAAGAGAGACTTTGCAGGAGCAGGTTCTTTGTTTCTGCCACGAGGGTCAACTTATGCCATTTCTTAAGAGTGGCCATCGTTGATCGTCACCTACATTGGGTCCTGGGGTCCTCTGAGGTGGTCACCTGAGTGTTGGTCCTTTCTTCAGCCTAGCAGAGGTGTCCAGATGTCCGCATCCCAGAACTGATCCATCAGAGCATGGAACCACCGACTAGCCAGCCCAAAACCTGAAGACCAAAGCGACCTCTGCACCCAAGACCCCTGACCTCCGTCAACAGAAGCAAAACACAAATTAAGGGGGCACGGTGATTTTTAGGAACTTCTACCGTGGTCCCTGAGTGAATCGGAGCACAGGGGTGAGTAAACATACCTGTTCCGAACCCACCCCTCTACCCCTTCCTCCAGTGTTTTACAGGCATAAAGTCCTTGCCCTACCTCTACCTTGTGTGGCCATCAGCGGTGGCATTCAAGTCAAGGATCCTCCCCATGACTTCCCTTAAGGTGGTTGGATTGGGAGATCTGCAAAGAACTTTTATTTTTTTTTATTGTTCTTTAACTCCGAGACCCCTACAAACTGCTTTCTGCACTGCTAACACCATCTTTCTGAAGGGGGCTGCATTGGGACATGTGGCTTTAGTGCAATAGGCCTTCTCTTTCCTAGTTAGAGAAGGAACAAGTTACGTAACTGTTGTTCTCCAGCACGGGTCTGGCATGGATTCACATGCTCATGAATATTCACCGTCGTCAGGCCGGGAATCCTTGGTATAGAAAAAAAATCAGTATCAGTTTCGTTTCTGATCTGTCTTTCTTAGTAGTAACCAATCACTGGTCTCTGGGTCATACTGCCCCCAGCCAATGACTGCCCTCTCCCTAAGCCCCGCCTCCGGCAGCCATCCTCAGATTTGGTAGCACGAAAAGTGGCAGTATGACCAAGTGAAGAGCCGCAGAGGGGTAGGCGGGAGGGTTCGCATGTGAATCCATGCCAGACCCATGCTGGAGAACAACAGTTACAGGTAAGTAACTTGTTCCTTCTCCAGCATGGGGTCTGGCATGGATTCACATGCTCATGAATAAGAGAATACATAGCAGTACACACATGCACAACCACGGGGGGTGGCAACAGGCTCAACATTAAGCAACTCTTACCTCCTCACCAGGCTCACCTTAAGCGAACAGGTTGCGCAGCACTGCTTGGCCGACCCTGGACTCCTCCCTGGAGTCCCGATCGACGCAGTATAATCTTGTGAAGGTGTGCTTCGACCTCCACGTCGCAGCCCTGCAGATGTCCAGCAGGGGCACACCAGACAGGAACGCCATGGTAGCAGCGATCGCTCTGGTCGAATGGGCTCTCGGACGGCCGGGCAGCTGTCAGTTTGCCAACCTGTGACAGTGCATGATGCAGCCGGAGAGCCATCTGGAAATGGAAGTCTTCGAGAGAGCCTTCCCTTGATTCACAGTCCCAAAGTTCACAAACAGCTGTGATGTCTTCCGAAAACTCTTTGTGCGGTCCACGTAGAACTTCAGCGCTCTAGCTAGATCCAGCGAGTGCAAAGTCCTCTCGGCCGGCGACGAAGGCGACGGGAAGAAAACTGGCAACACCAAGGGCTCGTTGAGGTGGAAGTCCGACGGCACCTTGGGCATAAAGGATGGGTGTGTCCTCAGCACCACCCTCGTGTCATGAAAAGTCAAGTATGGAGGCTTGCAAGATAGGGCCTGGATCCCTCCCACTCGTCGTGCGGAGGTGATGGCCACGAGGAAAGCTGTCTTCCATGACAGGAACTTCAAAGGCGCTGAATGCATAGGCTCGAATGGGGCCCCCCCATGAGCTTGGTCAGGACCACATTAAGCTCCCACGCCGGGGCAGGAACCTTCACCGGCGGGAATGATCGGAATAGTCCCTTCATGAATTCTTTCACCAGGCGATGAGACCACAAGGACGCCCGTCCCGTCAGCTTTGGCCAGCAACAGTAGGTACGGCAGTACTTGAGGGGCCGTAATCCGCAGAGGGTTAATCTTCTGTGCCAGGGACCAGACAGAGAACCTCTTCCATTTATGTCCGTAGCACTTGAGAGTTGAGGATGCCCTGGCCTTCGCAAGAACCTCTCTGCAGTCGGCCGGGATGTCGTACCCTCCAAACTCTCGTGCTGCAGGAGCCAGGCCTGCAAGTTCAGTGACTCCGGGTTGTGGTGAAGAATGGCGCCTCCTTCTCTGGAGAGAAGGTCTGCGTCCGTCGGCAGCTTGACTGGTGGGGACGTTGACAAGTCCAGAAGGTCCGGGAACCAGCTCTGTCTCGGCCACGCCGGTGCGACGAGGATCATCCTGCACCGGGACCTCTTGAGCTGGTTGATGAGCCGGAGCAGTAACGGCAGCGGAGGGAACGCATAAAGAAATAGGCCGTCCCAGGGGAACGAGAAAGCATCGCCCATGCTCCTCGACTGGGGGAACCTGTTGGCGAACCTCTTGAACTTGGAATTCGTCGCCGTCGCAAAGAGATCGATTTGGGGTTCGCCCCATCGTCGGAAGAGTCGATCCACTTGATCCTGGCGTAGTTCCCACTCGTGGCACGAGCGCAGCTCCCTGTTCATTACTGCCAGATGAAGAGGCACCAGAAACATCCTTTGGGTGACGGCCCAATGCCACAGATCCTGGGCTTCCTTGGATAGGGCCGGGGACCTGGTTCCGCCCTGCTTCCAGATGTAGAACATCGTGGTGGTGTTGTCGGTGAAGATCCTCACCACCTTGCCCTTGAGGGACGGAAGAAAGGACCCGAGGGCCCAGAACACCGCACGGAGCTCCAAGATGTTGATGTGGAGAGGCCTCTCGCGTGAAGATCTCCGGAGTGTGCTCCCCAACCTTCCAGGGAAGCGTCCGTCGTCACCGCCACCTGGTGAGCTGGGGTCTGAAAGTCTGTGCCCGCCGACAGATGGGAGCGGGTACCCCACCACCGGATCGCCTGACGGAACGTCTCGTTGAGAGGGATCCTGTCCTCGAAGCGGCCCGTCGACTGGAACCAGCGGGCGTCGAGGAACTCCTGTAAGGGTCGCATCCGAAGCCTGCAAAGGCACACCAGATAAATGCAGGAGGACATCATCCCGAGGAGGGATTTGATAGATCTTACCCTGGCCATGTCCGTGGCCAGCAGACGCTGCACCTTGCCCAGAATGGTCCTGGTCCTGTCCTCCGACGGCGAGGCCAGCCGTGCCACTGTGTCGAGCTTGGCTCCCAGAAACAGGGCGACTTGCGACGGAACCAGGTGGGATTTTGGAAAGTTGATGGAGAATCCCAGGTCCGTGAGCAGCTGGACGGTCTTCGCAGTGTGCTCCACAGCGAGCTCCCTTGTCCTTGCCTGGATGAGCCAGTCGTCCAGGTAGGGGTAGACGTGGATCCCCTGTAGGCGCAGCCGCGCCGCCGCCGGTGCGAGGCACTTGGTGAACACCCTGGGTGCCGACTTCAATCCGAATGGGAGGGCCTTGAACTAGTAGTGCCGCCCTTGGACCACGAACCTGAGGAACTTTCGGTGTCTTTTTAGAATGGGGATGTGGAAGTACGCATCCTCCAAGTCAGACGACAACAGGAAATCGCCCTCCTCCAGCTGTCCCAGCACATGCTGGAGGGTGACCATACAGAACTTCTGTGCCTTGATGTACTTGTTCAGTCGTAGGTCCAGGATGGGGCGCCATCCTCCTGTCTTCTTTTTTACGAGGAAGTACCTTGAGCAAACTCCGGAGCCCCAAAGCCTCTAACTCCGGAGCCCCAAAGCCTCTTTGGGACGAGCTCGATGGCACCCTTCTTGAGCATCGCCCTTACTTCCAACAGTAGTTGAGGGACGTGATTTTCCTTCCTGGCCACAGGTTGAACGCGAGGGCACTTCTTCTGAAACTCGAGGGCGTGCCCTTGGGCCAGGGCGTCCAGCACCCAGCGGTCGGTGGAGATGGACTCCCACACGCTGACGAACCTCGCCAGCCGGCCTCCCACCAGGGTGCTTCGGCGGGGGCCCGACCCCACGGTCGATTGAATCTTGTTTGGAGGCCGCCTTGCCTCCTTGACCTCCCTGTCAACGACAACGGGCACCACCTGACTTGCCGCGCCCCCTGTAGGCTTATTGGGACGAAGATCTTGCCGCTTGGCGGTACGTGGAGGAGCCACTGCCGGATCCCTTGGAGGCACCCTGTCTGCCTCCGGAGCTCCGAAAGGACTGCCGTCGTTGTTGGAGCACTCTCATTGCCCGGGCAGTCTCTGTGTCTGTCTTGATGGCCTGAAGGGACTCATCAACCGCCTTCCCAAACAGGTTGGTCCCGTTGAAGGGCATGTCCAAAACCTTGGTTTGTACGTTCTGGTGGAAATTCGTGGCCTTGAGCCATCCTCGTCGTCTCAAGCAAACGCCGTTGCCCAACTGATGTAAACCGGAGTCGGCGATGTCCGTTGCCACCGTGATGGCGTGGTCCGAAGCAATCTCCCCCTCCTGTAGGATTTCAAGGGCCTCAGCCCTTTTGGCGTCCGGAAGGAAGTCTAACAGAGGGGTGATTTTGAAAGACAACTCCCTGTCGTAGCGGGCTACGATAGCCAGGGCGTTGGCCACCTTGATAGTCGTCGCTGTGGAGGAGATGATCCGTCGTCCCATCGTGTCCAACTTCCTGCCCTCGCCGTCCGGCGGGGAAGTTGATGTCGAGGCCGATGCCCCCCCAGCTTTCTTCTTTGCCGCTGCCGAGACGACTGAATCCGGGGTAGGTTGTGCCCGAAGGCACAAGGGGGCAGCGTCGGGGACCCGGTACTTCTTCTCGTACCGGTCCCTCTTTGCCGGCCCCGTGGCAGGGTTCTTGAGGAGGGCGAGCCCCTCATCCCAGATGTAATCAAGAAGCGGTACGGCGAGGACCGTCTTCCTTTTAGCCTCGCGCCTTTGGTAAAGGAACCCTTCTTTCTTCTGGGCAGAGCTGAAAAAGCTCGGATGCCCTGGAAATCATGGCATGAAAGGATCCAATCTCGTCGGGCGGGGACGCCGCCCAAGCAGGGGGGCAACGGGGGACACTTCCCGTCGTCGCCTCCGTCGTCATCTGTACCTGTCGTAGCCGTGCCTGTATCATCCCCGTGGGTAGTAGACCGGGGGAAGGCAGAGCAGGCCGCAGAGGTGGGAGGGGTGGCGTAGGATGCGTCCTCCTCCTCTTATGCGGTGGACTCTCCGAAGGTCCTGGCTCCGGTTCCCCCATCGGGTCTGGCTCAGGTACCTCCGTCAGGGGAAGGGGCAACCTTGTCCTTATCTCCGAGCATAAGGACTGAATTGCTGACAAAATGGCCACCGAGGTGTCCTGCGGCGCCGGAAACGACGGGCGCGAGGGCTCTTGAGGAGCCTTGTCGGCGACACCGTCGCTCTCGTCGTCGCCCTCGTCGGGATCCCTCCCGATGGGCTGGGCCTCTTCCACGACTTCGATGAGCTCTTCTTCAGAGGTCGTGTCTGTATCCACGATGGCCACCAGCCCCTCCCCCACCTTTTCCAACGAGGACTTCGTGGGGGTCTTCTCAGTGGGCCTGAAAGACGACTCCCTCCACGGTGGCAGGAAGACTCTGGGTCCTGAGGGCGCCTCCACTGGTGTAGCCTCCACAGGCTGAGCCAGGGCCGCAGCGACATCCTCAATCGAGGTCTTAGCAGGGTGAATTAAGGCCATCGCCACCTTCTGGACGCCTGGGGCCTTCACCTTGAGGGGAGGGTCCTAGCCTCGCTCCCCCCTCTGCCGGAATCTTCGAGATCGACCGGGGCCTCTCCAGAAGCTTGCCAGGTTCTCGGACTTCCTCTTAACCAAGCAAGAGGGTTGGCTCGTGGTTGATGGCGCAGGGGGAGGATGCGCCCTGCCTGGCAGCCAAGGAGCCCGACCGTTCGGCGCTCCCGGTGCCCGCGGACTCGCGGTGC
Source organism: Ambystoma mexicanum (assembly GCF_040938575.1). Classification (NCBI taxonomy): domain Eukaryota; kingdom Metazoa; phylum Chordata; class Amphibia; order Caudata; family Ambystomatidae; genus Ambystoma; species Ambystoma mexicanum. The sequence goes on along the minus strand of NC_090921.1, from coordinate 708,214,368 downwards.
TTAGCCTTTTGTTGGGCCCCCGTCGCCAGGGCGCCCTCACAGGACTTAGAAGGCCGCTCGGACTTCTTTTTCTTCTTCTCGCCTGACGGGCTCTTCCCTTCCAGCCAGTTGGCGAGACGGAGGTGGCGATCCTTCATGGTCCGCTCTGACATGTTCCCACAAAACGCACAGTCCTTCTCCGTGTGCGTCTTGTCCTCATGGAGACAGTAGAGGCATAACGAATGCTCGTCCTCCTTGAAAACATTCTGAAGCTGGCATCCAGGGCAGGTCCTGAACAGCTTCCCGGGCGTCGAGCTTCCTTTCTCCTGGGCCTCGGAACTTCTGGAATCCTCCAAAAGCGTAACTCGACGAAATCTTCACCCTTGAGGGGCGTGGAAAACTCCAAAACGGATCCCCGTTGATCGGATGTAGAAACGGTGGAGCTTGAGGCTCTATTTAACTGAAAAATGAGAAAAATCTCCTGAAAAAGCGCGAAAACGCAGCCAAAGTGCGAGAGCTACAGCACGAGGACTCCCAACACTTGAACGTGCGGTAAAAATCTAAGGATGGCTGCCGGAGGCGGGGCTTAGGGAGAGGGCAGTCATTGGCTGGGGGCAGTATGACCCAGAGACCAGTGATTGGTTACTACTAAGAAATACAGATCAGAAACGAAACTGATACTGATTTTTTTCTATACCGAGGATTTCCGGCCTGACGGGGAATATGTATGAGCATGTGAATCCATGCCAGACCCCATGCTGGAGAAGTAGTATTTAAGGTGTAGCACCTTATATTTTAAGGTTTTCTATAGTATTGCTAACTTCTTTATTTTCAACATATTAGTTCTACAACTAATGATTACATACGTGGCTCTTTTATTCACTTTTTTTTGCTATCCTATAGTATGCTGAAACTGATCTGACTAATCTAAAATAAAAAGTGTCCGTGCTCTTAGCAAAGCACACAAAAGTTAATATGGTAGTAGTGAATGTTTTAGTATATTACTTACATATGTTTTTTGTCTAAGACCTAAATAAATAATTGCACCTAGCTTTTTTTATTCAGAGTGATGTGTGCGCTTAAATGAACCCTTTACCACTCTAACAACTCCCAAGTCCATGCGCAGTCATACTACCTAGTATGGCTAGACATTCGTGTCTTTACTGGTTCACCAGAATAGGGGGCCTCATAATCTGTCCACAGGGCCGATTCTGAAAATCCATCTCAATCATGATATTGTCGAGGGCACTGCTGAGGCAATCAGCACGGAGCCTGCTGCCTAGCAGCTTGACAAGTACATTTCAATGTGGCCCATTTAGCCTGTACTGTGTTCAAGGTTCATGGAAGTAGATCATGTTAGCTTATTTACAATGGCACAAGCGGTGTAGTGTTTTCACTTTTATGTGGGAAATAGATTCATTATGTGCAGGAACCAATTGCTTTTCGTAAACTATCACATGTTCTTCTGCACATCGTGAATAGCAAACCAGATGTCTGCCTGTGGAGTTTTTTTAAAAAAACGTTCAAATACAGTAGCAATGCCCAGATGAGATATTGGAGGTACTGTACTTCTTTTGAGGGAGAAGACAAAGCTACAATTTTACATAAGTTTAAGCTAATTTTAAAAAACTTCAAGCTTGTTTGTTATACGATTTGCATAGTTTAAAGTCCACACAATATGCAATAATTTTAATTACAACTAAGACAATATGATCACATGCAGAAATAGACTACGGTCAAATCCCATCCCGACCTTATAACCAAAGTGTGCAATCCTGGGCAACTCATGGTCCCTAATGGGTCAAAATTGCCTGTCCCTATATCCTTGAAATAGTCAGCCCCCAAGGTTTTCAGGGTAAGCGGTTCAGAAAAGTATCATCCTAAAATGTTGCTTCATATAAAAGTCAGTGGTCGAAGTGGGCGGGAACTGTGCTTCTCTACTTTTTTTTTTTTAATAAAGTCTGACTGTTCCTATACTTTTATTTAAAAAAAAAACCTTCCAGAATGGTTTCGTTTAAAAATAAAAATGAAGAAGTAGAAACTTGCGCTGCACTGCGCGTTCCCTTAAACAGCAGGCACATTTGTTTAGTGGTTTGTATGGCACGTGGGAGGGGGTGTGACAATGGGGTTTGTTGGGAGCGGGGACATGCCAGCAGGGAACATAGTTCCACTACTTCTTTTCGTACACTTCGACCACTGATAACAGTGACAGTGTACCGACTGCACAGCACAAGGTCATTTTTCTTTGCTCACTAATGGCCACACCGCTTGTCCCGCTCAAATGTCAGTCTACTGTGTCTATGCTGGACTGTGTATATTATTTTTACATGGTTACTAATCTCTGGCCTGCCTCTACTGACTTGAATGGAGGACCCTTGCATTTTTAGGCTTTGACCAGAGAGGTGCTGTGGAGAAGGTGCGAGGCGTGGGCTTTCATTGAAGAACAAGGCATTGACACAACCAAACAATTGTACTTGTAGTTGTAGTGATGGTGGCAAGTGGGGCTTAGGCCATGCCTGGTAAACCAAAAATAAATATGGGTACAACTTTTCGATGTTGGCTGGAGTCTTGTTAAGTGGGCAACTGCAAAGGAATTCAGCAGACACTGCAATTCTGTGCCCCAGTCATTGAGGCCCAATTGTGCTACTCAATTGACTCTAAATAAAACACGTTTTTTGTTCTAGGAGTGAAATAAAATAGTTTTGATATACAATGTGTTCTTTGCCTCCCTCGCTGGTCAATAGCAGGTGTTGACATGTGGCTTTGCTAACGATATTACATTGGGGAACACAGTGCTCACTTGATCTAACCTGGCCGTGACATTCCATGCACCCAGCTAGCGACAGACCCAATCTCTGCATGAGGGTAGAACGTTTTAGAATACAGGAAAAAAGCAACAACTAGGGTTATTCGCAATGCTTTTTTGAAAATGAAACATAATACTTGGTTTAATTAATTAAAAGATTCAGAGCTGGCGAGAGAGCGAGGAACAGAAAATTGAATAAATTGAGCTGCAAGTACGGAAGGTTTTGCCCTGCGTGGAAATTTATGACGTGGTCATAGATTTGTCAAAATGTTTAGTTCAGAAATACGGTATTGAAAACAGTTTATGATAAGCAAGGTATGCGTACGGTTTCTTTGGGGAGTTGGGGCAAGGCATTACTACTATCGGCCACGTACTTCGTGTACCAATAGACCGATTAGTCAGGGACCCTTCAAAGACAGTCCTTCCGAATGGCAAACTGCTCAGACCCCCACCCCCATCCCCCCCACCCAGTGGAACCCGCAAATACTGGTTTTCCCACTCTTCGTTCCAGTTATTTAAAGCAACAGGTGACATTTGAAACTGTAATGCAGAAGAATTGGCCACGGTTATAAAATGTAATCAAACCATTCTGTCAGAATTGTTGGACTAAAGACTGAAAATGTATTTTCGTCCTTCTGTTTTGCAGAGAACCTAATTTTGATCTCGCTTTGAAATGACACGAAGCTCCCCATAATGACTGGCATATGGAACGTGAAATGCACTGGACCCATCACGACACGCCCACCAACCAACCTTTCTCCATTAGACTTCGCTATTCACAGCAAAGTGGTCGGAGACTTGAAAGGATGGTATAAAAATGATGTGTTTTATACGTGTGCAGAACGATTACTGTCTGTCCGACTCAGATCGAATTACAGCTTTTAAAAACATTTCTGCAATGTAAACATCTAAATTACTGCATCGACTGCTTTGAGAAATTATATTATTGAAAACAAAATGAATAGAAAAATGAAGAGCGAGGGGCAATGTTGATGGGCATTACAGTATTCTGCCTTTCTATGGCAACACATGATTGTGTAAATATATTTAGACTATGTTGTACTCTGATGGCTACAAGAATCTGGAGCGCTTCGTCCAGTTTGCGCCAACAGGGCAGACGTTAACGCGCCAGTGTGTGACTGACCGTTACCAAAACACGGCCATGGTGAACAAGGTTAAAAAAATCACCCCTTTAAAATCAATGTCCCGGGAGGATAGCTCAGCGGCAACGTTCACGCCTTGGAAACAAGACGACACGAAGCAACACAGGTTCGATCCCCGGGTCCGCGCTTGGAAACCTCCAGGCAGTGATTGATAGAATTGATTTGATTTTTGATGTGGTTTTGCGGAGGTCGGCAGTGAATGTCATACTGCTTTCTCGTAAGGATAGGGGTGGTCGGATTGCGAGACATTCTTATTGGATTGATAGGGCCATAATGGTGGCTATCAAGTTAATACTCAGGGTTTGGAAATCGAGGAAGAAACCTATTGTGGATGAATGGCTGACGGAATGACATGTGTTGGCGCAGTATGATAAGGTTTCATTTCATAATAAGGAGAAGGATGAAGATTATTTGAAAATTGGGGGTCCATTTATGGCTCTATATGATTGAAGGGTAGGTGGACTTGTTTTGGTGGTTATGGTAGTAGTAGTGGAAAAGGTGGGGGTCCCCCCCCTTTTTTTTTTTGTTTGTTTGTGCTGTCTTGTATGGTTGTGGTTATTTTGTTGGTTATGTTTCACTAGTTGGGTTTCCGTTTGCTCTGAACTATTTATGATGCTCTTGTCTTTTTGTAAATTTCGTTCTTTATGCCGATTGTGAAGCATTGTTACTTTTACTATTGTTGTGATTGTGAAAAACAAAGTGTTGTTGGAAAAAAAAAAAAAGAAACCTCCAGGTATTAAGCGCGTTATAAATACTCAACCAAGGGACATATTCCTGTAACAGCGCTCGATGCCCCCAGGCTGTGTGAGCGCTTTAAAAATGCCAATACATTTTTTTTTTTTTTAAATAAACTGGTGCGGGTGTTCGGATGATTCATTGAGAATCAGTGCAGGGGGGTGACCACTCCTTGATCTTAGGAGTTTACCAGTCACAGAAGGTAAACGGGAAATTCAAAGGCTAGTTTTGAAAGGCATATACTTGGGGAGTTTTGACAGCCCTGCAACCCACTCAAAACAGATGGAAAATTAGGGACTTCTGCAGAGGTCCATTGTGGCAAAAAGGTCCAAGGGCGTGTGCATCCAGTGGAAGATCACTACATCGAGTGTCCATCCATTCTCTTTCCACATCCTTTTTCACGAGAGGGGCGTTGTGCCTGCAAGATTTAACGAGGCCTGCAACTCCCTGGAGAAGCAAAGCAGACAACGCGGCATGCACTCGACAACTGCCCATTGCAACTTCAACCCGGTCAGAATGGGTTTTAAAACAATGCCCATGGAGGGCTGTAGAACAGCTCAATGTACTGCAGCCTCTGCTAAGGCTGATTAGAGCTCCACGCTGCAGGCACCCGCTCAGTGCAGCCCGAGGCAGACTGGGTGACTGGTGGAATGTATAAAGATGCACATTGCATCAGAGACAGCAGGGCAAGAACTCTACTCTGGGCACGCCTTCAGATCCGTCTCGCAATTCTAGCGATATCTCCACCAATGCACCTTCATCCCACTTCTATAGGTTACCATTAAATAATGCAAATGATTACAGGGCAAACAAGTATTGCATGCGCATCTCCCACAACACTGCACTGGCGCGCACCAGTCTGAACGTTCCAAGGCAGGTTGCATCTATAGCCTCACCCCGAAATGAATCCAACTGCCATTCTTGCATGCGTTTTAAACCCCCCCCCCCCCCCCCCCCCCCCGACATTGCAGCACACACTGCAAACGTGTATTCAAACTAGTGCCTCGTATACCATTAAGGTGTGCACTGTGCAAGTTCTCTACAGCGCTTCTCAGAGTTGCAAAAGGCGATGTTCCTGGACAGCCCTCGGTTATGAGCACATGCTTTTACATTTGCACGGATACCCTGTTATGAGCTGCATGCAAACACATGCTTTCGCTGCATACCGTATGTGTCGCACGGAACTCTTCTGATGCTCCAGGGTCTTGACTGGCATCACTCCTGCTATTGCACTGCTGGGCATTCCCTGCACCTCTAATGACATGCAGCCTCACTAGCTAGCCATACCAGTTACCTTGACCACATAGCCCCTCTACCTGAGTTCATATTTGTGTGAACACATCCATGCTGCCACCCCCCCACCCTCTACCTCCGGCACTCCATGTTATTCCAGTAATTGAACTTGCACACATCCTGTCCATCAGCACCCTGTATCCGGGCGCATGAATGCACCCACTGCTCAACTCATTCATCCTAATCCTTACCCGCAGCAACTGCACATCCAGTACTGCAACAGAGGCAACTTGAGCAGCACATCTCCATCCCGATCCCACAGCGCCCCTTACTAGTCCATTAGGGGCGTCCACACAAAGCTCTGCCACTGTATCTCAACCCCGTCCTGCGGCACTGCCCCGCAATGTAAACAGGATATACTCACTAATGTGTGAATGCGACTTAATACTAACATCCAGCATCCATGCTCTTCTACTAGAGATTTGCAGTACATCCCAGCCACCTCTCCTTTGACTCGCATCCCACCATGGAGTGTCCCACTGCCGTGCAAACATTCGTTATTTCTTCCCTCCAGCCATCTATGTTTTTCCACATAGAGACCCAAGCATAGTTCTGCAAGGGTACCACAATACAAACATGCCGCAGACTACAGCGTCAATGCACAGTAGAACGGACATTCTCATAGCCATAGGGCTTAAGGCATACCCCTTCTCAGCTTCTATGGGGAAGCACATTGTGCTATTGCAAAAAAGAGACAAACACAGCTTTAAGAAGATCAAATCACAAGTGGCAGCAATTGGGGTCCGTTTAGAGGTAGTTCAAAACAGAGCGTGTGGTAGGAACATCTGCTAAGCACCTCTAAAATCGCATGCCCCTGGCGAGAGTCATGATAGAGCAGGTACTATGATATGTGTGTGTTCCAGTGTGTACCTGATTGCTTTGTACAGCGGCCTGTACCAGCAGACGAAAGAGCAAGGTGTGAACAAGAGAACCCAGAGGATGGAAAGCCCAAAGTCTGATCCAACGCTGGAGTCCACACAGAACCATGCCAAGGTGGCCAGGAAATTGAGCAGAAGTGTCCCCGTACTAACTACAAAACAAATGAAAAAACATCCATTAGTGTAGGACGAAGACGTCAACTGATGCATCCAGAACGACTAGTAGAAGCATGGGTTCTAGCTGGTACTCACACAGCCAGAGATAGTACATAGTAGACATGGTTTTCTGGCACTCTTGCGGGATCTCTAGCGGAATGTCTTGGTAGAAGCAAGGCTTCACAGGGCAGAAGGACGGCAACGGAGGCCAGTTATTCTGCCTCGCTGAAAAGCAGAAGTGAGATCACAAGAATTTGAGGGTTCATTTACAAAAACCATCAATCTACACACGCGCACACACAACACACCAAGGTGTGAGTTTAATCATTAAAAAAAAAAATGTTTGCACCACAATAAAACCGCTATAAACGAAATTACCACCACTTGACTCATAACACATTCTATCACAATTTACATTTTCATAAAGCAAACAGAAAAACAACCAATAAACATGTGACTGAAGATCCATTTCCAGCAGCACTACTGGGTCACGAAAGGGTCAATCTTCTGATTTTGTTAATGCCAGTCCTTGTCTTAGCTGTGGGGTTGAGTCTAAGTAATGTAGGAATGCTTTCTTTATTGGAAGGTACAATTGTATTCACATGAAATAACTTCTGAACACGTATCCAGCCTATTAACGGCATTAAAACATGAATATTTCAAATGAAGGATGCCTGCATGCAATGCAAGTGCAGTAATCACTGATCTACCAATTCTGGCACCATTGCTTCTAAACAGGCATCACACCAGAGGAAGCAAGTGCTCCGTGTGCACTGTACAGACATACAAGTAAATATGGTGCAGATGTTACATAGCCAGTCATAGTACGATGCTTGCCTCTGCTTTGCACTGCATAGGTCGCAATTGTCTTAGAAGCTGTACACTTCCAGAGAAAAAGGGGCATTCGCCCTACCCTGCATTTCTACCAATGATGCTCCACACGCCAACATCTTCAGATTCTTGCCTTTCAAATTGCCCCATATGTGATAGCAAAAGTGAGTAGGGAATGTTCAGGGGCACTCTCGTGGGCTGGATAGGTGGGCGTCTGCAACTCTAAATAGATACAAGCCACAGAAGGAATACTACTGGGTAAGAAACATCTGCCTCCTGATGTTTGTGAATCTATTTAGACTCGATGTTTCATTGCTGCTTGCTAGTCCATGCAAAATAGCCTGTCCCATTTGTGGCTATGCTGGAGTTTGTGTGTCTAGATAAGAGTATTTTGTCAAATGTATGTACTGAACTCCATGTTGCTATTTGCAAATGGCATACAGGGAGATGCTAGCAATGAATGCTAGTGCTGTGCCTCTACCGCTTGTGCAGTGAGATTCAGGAGTGAAAAGCAGAGATGTGTGTGCCAGTTTAGACTTTTTTTATGCAATGCACAATCCACTGTGCAATGGTGGATTTGGTAAAGTGAATATTGTCCTGCCTGCAGCAAAAGTTCCCATTCATATTTATGCACCAGTGACTTGCTCAAGCTGTCTGCTAGGCAGTTTTGTATCCCTCGCATGTGTTGTACCTGCACACACACCCGTCACTGAATGTACCAGTGCCAGATCTACTGAGCAATCTGCAATAAGGTTAGAAAGTGTGCTGTCCTGCTTGTTGACGTATAACATGGCTGTAGTGTTGTTGGTCCTGAGAAGCACACACGTGTTGTGTAAGGGAGCTAGAGGCAGTCACTTTGCTGCTAAATGTTTTAGCACATTGTTTTGAAGTTTGATCTGCTCTGGCGATCCCAATGTGCCTTGCACAGTTGAGATTGCCAGTGCGCTCCAAAGCCGAATAGGGGCAAGTGTGTTGGAATGGTCAACTGAACAGGGGGATTCACAAATGGACTGTCCTTTACCATCTTGAATATTGTAGGTGTCCACCAATGCAGAGATTGCACAATCCTTTGGATATGACCATTAGATCCTCCCAATCACCCCAGGTTTGTGACTATTGTGCCACAAACCACTCTTGCAGAGGGCCCATTTATAGGCATGCATGCAGGATGCCACCCATCCCTAAAAGCTTAATGACTTTGCGCATTGGGATGGACTGTTGAGGATCATAAAAACAAACATATGCCTGTAGAGGAGTACCCTTTCCCGTGGCAGGAAGGCTGTGCCTACAAACACTGGACAGTAACCCCAGTGGTGGTGACTTCGATTTGAAAAGTTGCACAAAGAAGTCACTTAGTACATGAATTCAAACCCCAGCCCAGTGTGTCTCAGTGGAGTCATCTGATGACACAGATCATGAACATGGTCCAAAACAGCATTGCTATCAAATCAAATTAATAAGTGGGGTCTAATGACAATCCATGATGTCAATATGACCAAGTATTAGAATAAACAGCATAATGATCTGATCTAGGGGGACTCATCAGCCGACATAGGATGTTAGTGGATATCAGAGCTCATTTCAATGGCTGCAACATTCTAGTTGTCTGAGCAAGGAATTAAACAAACCAGATGCAACTAATGTGGAATGATACTAAGTGGCCAAAACTAGTTGGTGGCGGCACGCTCTGTGTTCCTAGCTGGGTGGCGGATGCCACGCTGCAGTGGGGCGCCACTAAAACTAATATGAAGGACTGCCTTACCAGAATGAAAACAAATGGATGCGGAATGAGTATTTGATTAAATCTATTATTAAAAGGATGTACGTGATGCTGAAATAGGTTACACAGCGAGTAGATGGGAATAGGCATACAAGGTGTGCTTGAACTGAGAAAACGAGTTGTGAATTCTGAAGCAATAATAGGATTTAAGACATGTAGGTGCATTGTATGATAAGGGCATGGGTCATAGTAAAAAGCAAGAGATGAATGTGTGCAAGGGTCGATAGTACAAACAAAATTGATAAAGAAAGGTTCATCATTTGCAGACAAATTTGGGAGAAGTAATGAAAATGAACACGGTGGAACTATTGTCACTGGTTAAATGTGGAAGGCCAGAAAACAGGGAGAATCCGGTACGTTTTCGATAAAGCTATATGAGGAACATGTGATCTACAGACATGGGATATTTCAATGGATATGTATTTTTCTATTTTTTCTAGTAGTAGGAGCCCATCACTATATTGGGGAGGCTTTTGATGTCCACAAGTGAATCAGTATCGTCCTGATGAAGGGACGAGTAGTATACATATAAAAAGGGACAGAGTATGTTCTCGTACCCGAATATCAGGTCAAAACACATGTCGACAGTTTGGAGCTCATGATGAAGATATCGAGGCATTTGTTCCACAGCAGTCAAAATGGTTCCGATAGTGTAGTGGGACCGAGAAGGTGGTCACAGATAATAGGATTGAATGTACACCTCTGTTCCCATTAATTACAAAAAGGAGAGGTTGTTGGCCGATTATGCCTCGATTCATCAAGTGTATAATGTTGTTGTTTACTATATATACTATATCCACATTTACTAATCTGATGCACTCAAAACGGATGTTGATTGACTTTTGCTACTGAAGATGAATTTTAATTGTTGCAATGAATACAGCAAATAAGTTTAATCGCAGAACTTAAAGCGGTTACATTAATGTGTTGGAGGATAGTCTCTTCACACACACACACACACAATAATATGGCACTGTGTGCCTGTAGACTGTTTGTAGCAATGTCTGTCAGTCTGCCATGTGAGCCTTTGTAAGCACGAATTCTCATCTGGCAACAATGGAGTTCAGTCTGTTTTCTATCTGGCAGGACAGCCACTCAACTTATGGCTTAGCTAAAACAGACTCCTAAACTTGCATCCAGTAGGCACACAACCTTTACAGGAATCATATAAATCATGGGTTATATTGTCATTGTTTTCCCAAAGGTAATACAACACAAAGGTTTAAAGAAAGCTGAAGACTTGAGCAATTTTAAACGAGAACATAAAATTATCAGACCAGACTAAAGTGGAGATTAAGAGCAAAGTATTTCTAGCAAAGTGAATGCCCCCTGAATAAATGGTGCACCTCAGTAACATACCTAAGTGACCTACCTCAGTAACATATGCCCCAAGCAGAACATAAAATATCAGGATCAACCAACCATAAAGTTGATGAAGAAAAGGACTAGTCACAACCTAGTGCATTTCCTGGGACAAAAATCAGACAGTGCCGCCCTTCAATTGGATATTTCTCTGCAAAGGGCCACGACAAAAAACAAAACCAGATCTTTAGACCTTGACAAATTCAACACTTTCAAACAGTGGGCAATCTGTTCTTTAAAACACCTTACTGTGGACCCTAAATAAAAAGCTACTATTGTTCCAGGGTCATTTGAGGGAGAAAAACAACATTATGCAATCTCTCACATCCAGTGCAAATGAAATAACGTCCACGCGCACAAACACCTATTATCTACACTGTATACTCCATGAAGTACTGAATTTTATGGACGCCATATCACACAAGAAATACACATCTCATTTTCCCTCTGCCTTTGCACTGGTACTTTTGGTCATCAGCATTAGGCTCAGAAAAGTTTCACCTCAACCAGGATCATGGGGTCCTGCTGCCGTAGCAAAAGACAGTATGTAAACTCCTTGGTCAATGCATTGAAAGGCAGCAGTGCAAACCCCAAAAGGCTAGAAGTCAACATCAGTCATTCACTAAAAAGCCGCCCACCAATAGCTATTAGAATAGCCCAATAGCGAGGGTACTGAACCCATTCGAAGCTCCCATAAAGACATACTACAGGCTTGCACTACTAGGTTAGGAGATCATACTTGCAGAACTGCCCAGTGAAGCACTCTGCAACTCTCGTTCCCGCCTGTCCAGCTCTTCTGCTTTCCGGTTCAGCTCTTCCTGTTGTCGCAGCAGATCGGCCGTGGCTGCTGCCGCCGTGTCCTGCAAGACCAAAGCCAGAAATTAAACCAGCAACTATAAACTCTGGGACATAAAGGCATGAAGATTTGTAACATCACATGAGCATAACCCAGTCACAAGACCTGTGCACAGCTTAGTGACACCAAGTAAAAAGAATATAAAACCAGGATCTACAGGAACGCTACATCTGCTCTGCTAAGACTGTGCGAGTCACCCTGTTGCAAGAGCCTGCACTCCTTTCCCGCCTTCTGGAAATAAAATATAATCCTACTGTTGGCAATACACAGCATCAGTAGAGCGCAGGTGAAAATTATTCATAGGTGAATAAGGGCAAAACCTGGAATTGCACATTTGGAATGATGCTCCTGCACAAACAATAGGTTCAGATGTTCAGTTTCTTACAATGACCCTGGACTTTGGACTCGCTCCAGCGCCTAACTCCAATTGTCCCTTTGAAGAATGAAGGTCTTCCTGCAGTCTAGAACTGGGCTCTCCAGATGTTTTGGACTATGGCTCCCATGATACCTTGCAAATAACAACTCTGCACAGGATTGGTGTAGTCCAAAAGAGAATGAAAGGTTGCAAACCCTGGTCTAGACTTTGTCAGCATCTCAGCAGACCAGAATGCAAGATTGAGCAATACAACTAAATGAATAGGTTTCATAGTAATCAAAGATTACCACACATTTCTATGTTCATTCTAGAACAGAGGAACCTCACAAGCAAATTAAAACTCATGCACAGAATCAACAAGAAGAAAAATACACACGTTGACCAGTCATATATAAAAACATTAGAATTTCCTTCGGCTTGGATTCTGGACCTTCCAATTCTGCGTTTGCAAAACCGTTTTCTTACACTGGATCATGCTCGTTGATTCAGTGAACTTACTCCTTCCATTTTAAACAAATCCAGCTATTTGGATTCTTAGCATATCAACCACACTTACCATCAAGCATTCCCTTTACCCTGGACAAATCATACCTTTATTGGTTAGTCCATGTTTTTCTGTGCACATAATCTTCCTTTCATGCAAGTACTCTGTGTGCCGTTTATAACCACACTGGAGACAGATGTGCATTAGCGTGGCAGACGTTCAAAACCTCAAAACAAAGTGCATCATGCGCCGTGACTGGTAAAAACGACTTTCTGCCATCAGCTCTTAAACCACTTGCTTTCAACCTTTCCTGTCACACGGACACTTGCCATTAAAACTGTACTGGCTCTCCCCACAGCACCATTAGTTTATGGTTGGTTCAACAATGTACTTTTAAGTTTAATTTAACTGCTTTTTATTAAGCCTTTCATAACTTTACTGAAACTGTGTGTCATTATCTGTGAGAATGGAGATAGTGGGCCCTTTTCCCCCCCCATGAACACTTCCTCTAGAGACAAAATGATGCAGAGCTGAAGGATCACAGTTCCATGGGTGAGCAAGCCACCCAGTCCCAGTTCTTTCCTCGCCTGTGGCAAGAAGAAAATGGTGTGCTGTGTGCATGTGGAGAACGTGAGGGGACAAGTGACCTAGGACTGGCTAGTAGATCGCAACTTGAAATGTTTCGGCCCAGTCCTCCGGCTGGGGTGACCACAATAACCCAAGCCAGAAATGATCCTCTGACCTTTCCTTAAATGATGCAATTCCTTTATGCCGTAATCTCAGCACAACCAACCAACCAACCAACCAACCAAAGAAACACCCACTGCTATGCTGCCTATGTAGTGTCTTTCCACAGGTAATGAACTCCTTACAGGCTAAAATGTATAAGTCTTACCAAACTCTGGCTTGCACGGGCAATTATCGCTACTTGTATGATATATCTGTATTATAGTCTTCGTCCGACACTTCCTTGGTAACAACCCACAAAGCCATGGGAAAATCCTGATCCCGACATTCCACAGCACCCCCTCATGATCTTACGAATTATTCCTTGATAGACAGCCAATCTCCAAATGCTATGTCCCAGAAAATGCTGTTCACTAAAACCCAATCTCTCAAGTCAACCAACCGAGTTAGCTACACATACTCCAAGTCCTTCGAACTCAAACGTTAAGCCATTATATTTTTTCGAATTAACTTCATTCTGCACAAGAATGACAAACTTGTAAACGGCCCATATGCAATTCAATGTCTTTTACCCCACAATGTGTGCGAGAGAGAAAGAAGGAGTGTGAGAATGTGTGTGCAAGAGTTAGAGCATGCGAGCGTGTGATAGAAACAGAATGAATGTGCACGGGCGTGAAATAGCATGCAAGGGTCTGCGTGGGTGACCGCTTATGCCTCTGAGTGGGTCGCAGTACACCATCAGCTGGTACAGCTCCCTGTCGAGGAGGAAAAGTGGAGATCCGGGTGGGAGAAGAGGCTTTGGTCAGCAATTTGAGTGCCTACAAAAGACGGATGTTCGATGGTGTCGGGGCCCTCTTCTTCCTGCCTCTGTCAGCAAACTTTGTCAACTCCTTCATCCTACAGAGAACAAGCCCTACACAGTGGTGTGAATCTTTTCAGCTGGTTTCGAAGCCATTATCGGCCTTTGGCAGGCCCAATTCTCTTTTTGCATCAATATATAGAATTAGGCAGAAGAATCCGCTTTTGCACAAGCTAAGCAACCTTCTCAAGTTCCTGCTGGCATATGATTTACGATTAGCCAATAGCCGGGAAGCCGCTTTCCTGCAACCCGACCCCTCCACCTCACCCCACACAATAGGATCCAAAATATCGGGTAATCCTAGCTCTTAGGTCTTCCCTTTATGCTGTGAACGCTTATGTGGGTGGGCTTCCAAGTATTTTTACTAAATTCACCTACTCATGTATTCTAATACTGTGGGTCCTGGAGGCCACATTTCTCCTGCATTCCAGTCACTGTACAGCGTGTGCCACGGGTGATCGAATGGCTTTCAAGACCTTCTGAACGGAGTACATTTCCTCTATGAGGAAGTCACCTTTCATCAGTAAGAGCATCTTCCTACGCCATGCACTACTCAAGAATCATTCATCCCTCGGGACAATGTGCAGCAATTCAGCAAAAAGAGATGGCGGGAGCTTCTACAGTTTGGGTTGGGGATTTGGGGGGCGGGGCGGAGGGTTCAGTGGCTGGAGATTCAGCTAGCAGAGTCAAAAAGCATTTGTGCACTAGCAGAAACACACAAGAGGTGCATCAGATGTCAGTTGCGGAGGCAACAACCAGTCTACAGTCTACCTGGCACTGCCACAAAATAAGCACCTTATTGATAATCTAATTAGCATAACCAATTACTTCTAACCATATAGGGTTGCTCACAAAGCCAATTGGGCTTTTTGATTTGATCAGGTCTCTTAGCAATATGCTCTAATGCCAACTTGTTCCCCAGGTTTTGGTGGTCACCGTCATATATGCCATCACCAAGAGTTTGGTTAATTATTGCGGGACATGGTCCTTTTTAAAGGCAGTTCGGGATGTTGGGTATAGGGACTTGGGGGGCGGGGCTTTTCACTACTAGGCTTAACACTTCGGGACCACATGGTTCCTTCAAGATGAAATATAATGTAGATATCTTCAATGAGTCCTTGAACACTCGAGTTACATGAATTTCCTTTGAAACTTCAAAGTCTCGAATGTTTGCGATTTTACTTTGTTAAAATGTCCAATTTAGTTGCACGGCCTGCACATTTTACAGAAGAGCGGAAATGAAAAAGCAAGTAAGTGCTGTTTTGAACTATATTTGTTGGTCTTTGAGCTAGGTTTGGCAGGATACCAGTAAAGCAGAATGCAATGGACTTGCTGTTTAAAGTGCTCTTGCACCGTATTTGTTTGTTATCACTAGGACAGGTCTCCTGCCAAAGCTGCCTCAAAGTGCAGCAAATCTAGACAAACATAGTTCACATGAAATCGCAATTCAATTCTTGGTCAAAATTCAAAATAGGTTTTAATTATTAAATACAAACAACGCAACAGTTCAATCCATTTGCTCTCACATTAGGATCTTGTAGGCATCAACTCTGAAGAAGGTTGGAGGGGAACTGTTGACATGGCTTGCACTACTTTGTGAAAAGAAGGTTGTAGGAATGTGCTACCTCCATATAGCCCTCACAGGGGTTTAACTGGTCCCCCCGCCAGTTAAAGGAACTTCAATTGTTCTGTGCAGGCATCTTGGACACCCCCCAATGGCATTGTACGCATTGTTTTAACCCGGCAACAATCTTTCTTCCCGTCCCATTCCTGCTCTCCCGAAGAGCACTTTACTCCTCCCCCTGAACCAATCCTCTCCTTGCAATCGCCAGCCGCTGCCCCCATTGGCCGCGTGCATCTGTACCTGAGAGCCGTAAGATCCATACTTCTTGGGTTCTGTGGGGCTGGCTTTCTTGGGCTGCTGCAAAGGCGGTTCAGGTGGACGGGGTGCACCTCCCCCCGGATACTGCAAGCTGGCCGTTGGCTGTGCAGCGGGCATTCCTGGCGAGGGTTGGTATGGAGGAGGCATCTGAAATAACAAACGGCAAACATGGATGCACTTAGGTGTGATGGAATTCCTTCTGCTCTGCAGCTCACACTTTTCACAAGTGGCCTAACAGCAGCAAGGCAATGCTTCCTGCACAGTTATCAGACAAGGGCCATTCAGTTCTCAGATTAGACACAATTCGTTGACAGCGCTACTAAGCTAAGAAAATGCGATTTTCTGATATCGTACAATGGCTCGCTTTATTTTGGTTTGTAACGCAGTCACACAAGCCACCTCTCCTTTTATCCTTCACAGGTTAAGAACACAAACATTACCAGGCAAGAGGGGTATCTATTAGTCATAGGACAAGAACACATTTAATTTGTTGGGTGAGGTATGTACATCTTTGCGGTTCTCATCGTTCATACTCGCCAAAATAAATTTCGCAAATAAAAAACAAAAATAAAAGACGCAGCATCATGCGCACTTTCCAATTTCATGAATGCTTCTCAAATGGTACAAAAATTATTTTACGTTCTGACTCGCACGTTCATTTGTTCAATTGGAGCACTAATGAAAACCAGAATTACCTGCTAACCGCATCACCAGTGTCTTCGCAACAGTAAATGAAGCAACTCGCTAGTGATATGCGGAAGGAAATCCAATATTGGCCTGAGCTTGTACCAAAGTTCCCCGTTGTAGCGTGACAGGATGGCAAGGGCATTGGCAGCTTTGACGGTGGAAGCCACAGTATAAATGATGCGTTTTCCCACCGCATCCGCCCTCCTGACCCGGGAGCACCATGGAAGACGAGTGCTTCATGGTGGCGACCAACACCACCGAGTACGGAGAGGGCTGTGACCTCAGGCCCCTGGTAGAGGAGTCTGGGACCATGTATGTCTTCTCCAGGCAGTCTCTCTTGAAGGGGGGCGGGGGGGGGGGGGGGGTGTTATTCGGCCAATCCTTCCTCCCAGACACCATCCAACAACGGGACCGACATGACGGCCTTCCTAGAGGCTTCTCAGCGTTAGAAGAGAACCCCATCTTTCTTCTTCTCCGGGACCAGACTGAAAAGTTTAGAAGCCCGCAAGATCATGGCATGAAAGGAGCCAATCACTCCCAGCGGCGAAGCCCTGGCTGGCTAGTCGGTACCCAACGGCTAACCGTAAGCAGGGACATAATCAAACTCATCCGTATGAGTTGTCGTGGTGTCTGTGCCAGTGTCTGCACATGGTGGTTCCTCCTCCACCGGTGTCAATTCACTATGGGGCGGTGTTGGCTGACAGCTCATCTTGGTAGGGTCTGGCTGATGCTTCAGCATATGCAGGCTCGGTCTGGGTGGAATCCTGGTCGGAGAACTGGGCAGACCAGGGGACGGCTCAGGTAAAGGAGCAGCAGCAGGCAGCTTCTGAGGAATCTCCGTCACCAAGGTGTGCAGGGTGGGGAGAATGTCCAGCGCCATATCCCTGGGTATTGGCTGGGGGGCAAAGGGTGCAGTCGGTTAAGGATCCAGGCTTCAACCCCTTGGGGGATAAACGGCTGGAATGGACGCTGGTGTGGAGTCCTCTCCAGGGCCATAGGACCTTGAAACCCCTCTCCATGGTACAAGCAGAATTCCTCCGGCAGCTGTTAGTCTTCAGAACTACTATAGATGTGAGGGGATTTCCTGTGAGACACCCAAAGGCAATGAGGGTGGGACAAGGCGGGACACCCTCATGGGCCTCTGAAGGAAGTCTGATGGGGGCAGAAGGCGATGATGGGAATTTGCAGAACTGGAGGAAATGCTGACGAAGTAATGGTCAGTATAGTAGACAGGTTGTGGAGGCAATGTCACCCTTGGCGTGGCTGTTGTCATGACTGAGAAAACAATGGTCACTGCTGCGCTTCTCACCGATGACGTAATGGTAGATGTCAACGGGGTTGTCAACAAGGAGGTGGTCTTGGCGGACAAAGTGGTTGTCAACAAGGTAGAGGCCCTGGTAGATTAGGTACAAAGCAGATGGGGGAGCCGTTGACGGGCCTCCAGCAGGTCTCTCCTTTGAAGACTTGTCCTTGGAAGAGGACCAGCGTTTAGAAAGGGTCAGGCAATTAATCGCAGAAGGCACCCCCCACTGGCTGGATGGCTCACCATAGACTGTGCCAGAGACAGGGAACGGGCCCACCTCCAACTAGATCCTGCAGCAGCGACGACGACCTTCATGGGAAGTAAATGCGTTGTGTTTCGCCTTCTTTTGGATCCCCTCAGAAGGGGCATCTTCAAAGCACCTCAACCTCTTTCTCGGAGGGAGCACGCACCTGGCACCTGCCGGTCCTCGACAAGGCATGACTGCACTCTGAGGCCACGCCAGAAGACTTCCCCTCCTTGTGCCAAGCCACCAACCTGCGATAGCAATCTCTCTTGGTCTTTGCCGGGAAACCACAGCAGATCTCACATCCATCTCCACCGTAGACCGGGTGTAGACAATAACAGGCACTTGAGGTGCCGAGCCTCAACATAAACATTCAGGCCACTGGAGACACAGGTCCTGAAGAGACACCTCTCGCCCCTTCAGACATCGTCCAGGTGAGATGTATGCCCACGCTTCGACCCGTTGAAACTCGTTGAGCAAAGATCAAATGATCGAACATTCAATCTTCGCCGATAATGGGTCGCAATGGCGATAGTCAACAGCAAAAGGTTGATGAGAGAAGGGTTTAAAAAAATATATACATATCTCAAAATTATCAAAAAATAGGAAAAGGAACAAGTGGTGAACTGTGGTGAGCTTTGAGAGTGGTGAGCCAATGTAGTGGGAACCAAGCTGGCCAGTTAAAAAATCCCCCAAAAATAAAACTGGTACCGAGGGCATAGGATTACGATGTGGCAGCATAATGCTGAAGAGATGCTGAGAAATTCTAAAAAGAGCACAGGTGAAACATGGAAGTTAAGTCTTGTTATGAGACTAGACACCTTACAAGCGAACGTGGTCTCGGAGAGTGGATGTGTGACTCATTTTAGAAAGCTATATGCCATAGGTAATGACCATAAAGAGAAGGGATGTGCAGGTACTGTTGCACCAGGGAATTCAGAGGATGGAGAGAGGAGGAGCTGCCCCCAAACTGTTTGGATAATACCACTGACAAGTGATGAGTTAATAGTCCCAATGAAAAAAAAACAGAGCACATCACGAGCGCCAGGCCCAGATGGGCTGTCAAATGTAATGCTTAAACAGGATCTGGAATTTTGGCCAAGCTTCCTGCGAACAATCTTTGACAGAATAACGAGAGCTAGTACCTTTCCCCCCCCCTATATGGGTGCAAGCTGTGGTGGTCCCCATATTGAAGAGAGGCAGTTGGAAGGATCTGGGTAATCACCGTCCCATTACCCACTTGGATGACTTGGGGAAAATCTACAGAAGCAGTCTCCTGAGGAGAGTGAATGACTGGTCTGAATAGACTGGCTGTCAGGATCCTTATCAGACTGGCTTTGTGAAGGGCCTGGGCACAAGCCCAAATGTGGCCGTGCTCTCGATCCTTAAAGGAAGAGTGCAGGAGGGCAAAGGAAAGAGCAGAGGCGGTGCCCAGTCGACCTAATAGACCAAGTACAAGCTTTGCACACGGACAACCTTAAAAGGTAAGTCTGGACAGGAAGGGCTGCCTAACTGAGGAAATAGGAACATGGAGAAGCCTAAAGAATGGGTGCCGAAAGGCGCCCTTGTTGTACAATCTTTATATTTTGGATTTGGCCCAGACCTTTGGCCGGGCAGTTGCATTTCCCCCTAAATTCAATGGAATCCCAGTTAGCCACATTCTTTATGTGGATGATCTGGTCCTTACGGACCAGACGCAAATAGGTCTTCAACAGTTGTTGGCAAAGCTGGAAGCGTATGTAAAAGAGAACGAGCTAACCATCAACACCGCTAAAACAAAAATGTTGATTCTAATCTAAATCTGAAAGGCAATTCAAATGGTATATTGGCAAAGGCCAAGAGGAGGTGGTAGAGTCATTTAAGTATCTAGGTGCCTGCATTAATGCAGGCAAGACAGAGGTCAAATCCATTTGATTGAGAGGAAAGGCAACTGCATTGGCAGCCCAGGCTGGAATATTAACGAAAAGTATTGTATGTTCTCACTGAAACCCTTGATGCTTTCAAAGTTAAAGGTTACAGCAGTGCTAGCATTTGGTTCAGAGGCCTTGTTCCTTTGTCCCGGAAAAGACTTGAGCACTTATCGAAGGCCTATTTTGGAAAAAGGATTTGGGCCTCCAAAAGTCCACTCTGATCCAAGTAATTCACCGTGAACTGGGGCTGATCTCGCTAAGAGGTAGGAGGTATGGTTGAGTGGAAGTCTTTCATTATACAGGCAATGTGTCCGGGAAAATCTGCCCAAGATTCTTGAAATGATAAGTGATTAAGTGAACAGGGGATGAACAATGGCCCTAAGGAAGTGGAAACTCCAATGTGAAGAATTTTTGGGGAAGCCTCAGCAAATGTAGAAGATCTAAGATCAAACCCAATGAAGGTTAAGATAAATCTATGGAGGGCGGTTTGGATTGTGTATTTGGAGGAGGCAAGCAAATATAAGCTGTTCTACGCCATAAGGTTTGAGCCAAGGGCGGTTGATACGCACCCCAAATATCTCGTAAAGTTTCCGAATAGCTCTTTACGATCTTGTTTAATGAGGCTGAGATTTAATATCTACCCTTAGGCAATGATCGTACATCTGCGACCTGTCAGTTTTGTAAAGCGCAGAACATGGTAGAGACCCTTGGCCATTTGGTTCTATTTTGTAGACAGTTTATCGACATGAGAACAAGTGTTCTGGGAAGTTACACGAGTAAGGCAACGACTAACAGTGGATGAATGGTGGAGTCTGATACTGAGTGGAGAATGTTTCCCGTGGGTTTTTGCAGTATTAAAATTGGCAGACAAAACACTTGGGCTATAGCAAGCAGATGGGGAATCAGATAATCTAGGTCACGAGGATGTGGATATGTTGATGGTTTTAAGTTGATTTGATGCAGATGGTTTTAGGTTGATTTGATGTTGTTTCAGGGATTTGTTAAGGTTTTTTCTGTTTTCCATGTTTGTCTGTATTGTAGATGTAACTGTTTTTGCAAAATGGTTCATTTGCTAAACTATTGAACTGCAATAAAAAAAGAAAAAACGAACTCATGTTCTCCAGCATGAGTCTGGCATGGAGTTGCATGCTCATGAATATGCCCCGTCAAGCTGAAAATCCTCAGTAAAATATAAATAAATAACAGTTTCACTTTAGTTTGAAAACTGTATCTCCTTTAAACCAATCACTGTCCTTTGGGGTCATACTGCTCCCGTCCAATGCCAGTCCTCTCCCTAGGCAGTGCGAACCAAGAAGAGCCACAGAGGGGAATGCGGAAGGGTTTGCATGTGAATCCATGCCAGAACCATGAAAGAACGGGAGCTACAGGTGAGTAACTTGTTTCTTCTCCAGCAAGGGATCTGGCATGGATTCTCATGCCCATGAATAAAGATTACACAGCAGTACATATACACAAGCACTGGAGGTGGCAAGGCTCAACAGAAGTAAAAACATCCCCCCCTGGAACAGACTCCCGGTTGCATAGCACCCCTTGGCCAACCCGGGACTCTTCCCTGAAATCCCCGTCAACGCAGTAGAACCTTGTGAAGGTGTGCATGGACCTCCACTATCAGCCCTGCAGATGTCGAGCAGGGGCACACCAGAGAAACGCTGGCGTTGCTACAATGGCTCTAGTGGAATGGGCTCTCGGCCAGCCTGGAAGGGGGCTATTAGCCAGCCGATGACGGCGCATGATGCAGCGGGAGAGCCATCTGGAGATAGAAGCCTTCATAGGTCCAAAATTGACAAACCATTCAGAAGTCTTCCGACACCCTTTTGTGCGCGCCACGTAAAACTACAAGGCACAAGCAACTTCCAGCGAATGCAAGGCCCTCTCCACTGGCGACAACGGATTCGGGAAGAAGACAGACACCAAAATCCAGTTGAGGTGGAACTCCGATGGCACCTTTGGCATAAAAGGTGGGGCGTGTATGCAGTGCCACCCTTGTGGCATGGAAGGACAAGTATTGCTGCTTGCAAGACAGAGCCTGGATCTCCCCCCACCCACCTGGCTGAGGTGATTGCCACGAGGAAAGCCGTCTTCCACAAGAGAAACTTAAACAGGGCTTGATATTGGCTCAAAGGGCCCCCCCATGAGTTTAGTAAAGACCACATTGAGTTCCCAAGCTGGGGCAAGAGCCTTCACCGGTGGAAAAGTCCTGAAGAGGCCTTTGAGGAACTGCTTGACAAGTTTGTGCAACCACAGGGGAGGCATACCCAGTGTCCTGGTGTAACAGGATATGGCAGCGACGTGCACCTTGATAGAGGCGTGAGCCAGTCCAGCTTTGGCGATGGCCATGGAAAGCAGGTATGGTAGGAGCTGCGGGGCTGTGACATGCAGAGGGGTAATCTTCTGAGCCGGGCACCACACGCAGAAACGCTTCTACTTAGGGTCGTAGCACATCAACGTTGAAGAGGCTCTGCCCTTGGCCATAATGCCCACATTCTAGCATAGGTCCTGCCTTAAAAACGCCATAGAGGACAAACCAGTGGTGGCCCATTTTGTCCTCAAAAAACACAAACACACAGAACTAAGATGGTGTGTAATTCAAACCATTAATGCCAAAGCCCGAGGGGGGGGGGGGGGGGGGGGCTGGCAGAGACCTTGAACTGAGAAAATTAGAGCAAAAATGGATACACCGTTTAGACACGGTAAAAAACGGTTTAAATGTTTCCATAGAGTGGAATTTGTTTTTCTGAATATAACTTGTAAGTTTGTCGGGTTCAAATATGTACTGACATTGTTCCTTGAGCTTACACCATTCTGCTCCCAAAAACATTCTTGAATTATGACAACAATGGCTGAAATATCTAGCTGGTTTGGTCTAATTTGAGTTATAAAGTAGACATTGTTTGAAGATGATCCATGATGTGTGTAATCTGTGCAATTATCTCTGAATGTACACTGATATTGCTTATACAGCATCATTTTGCCCTCTCACATTCTTCTCTGAGTAGCGTTTGTAACTGAGGACCAGCCCAGCTGAATTGCTTTCACCTCAGTTACAAACGATACCCCTCTGCCATAGCATGTACTGCATAGGGCTCCTGCCATTCCAACCGTGGCTAGGCTTTCTAGAATATTACTCATACACTGGGGCCCCTCGTTGTAGTATCCCGCGTGGTAAATGCACTTTAGCCAGTGCCTGCCTATAGACTCGGCCTCCATTAGGAGTGACAGATACGCTAAGCGCTACGTCATAACGGGATCGTGCACAAAACATGACTCGCGCGCACCTGCGCACGAGATCCCCGGTCGCATAGTTACGATCCACGCTCCCGCATTCAAGCCCTACGCATGCGTGGAGCTTCTGCCACTGCACTGAGACGCACGGCACTAGGAGCGGGCAGCAGGTAAACCACAGTTCCTTTCCCCGAGCGAGCGCTCGTTTTTCATAAAATAAAAAACACACGGTGAGCACGATTCTGCACTGCAGGATAGAGCAGGCTCCCACACAGGTGTAAGCGCACCCACATTTTTGGGACACGAGCCATATCCACGGACACACACAAGCACAATCTCATGCTACCCACCCTCAAACTCCGTAACAGCCACCGATAGACAACATGGCACCGGTTTGGCACCTTTGGGAATTTTTAATAAAGCATGCCAACAAACACCACTATTGTGCTCATGTACCAATTGCATGTTCACACAATGCTACTAGAGATTCATTCTCTCCTTACAGCTAATTTGCTGAAGAAAAGATCCTAGTTTCACAGGATCGTACCCATATAGGCGCACAGAAGGCACCTTTTCCGAAGATTTGGAAACATTTGTCCACACCTGCCACACTGTGAAGTAAAGGCCCAGGTAGGATATGTTGCAACACATTTTACAGGCACCAAATCTCTGTAGAGAAACACCCCTTTTTTAACTTCAATCTCCTTACTTGTTGATGTTCCAACCAAGGGAAACATCAGTGATACCACTCAGACAACGTCACCAGTCCTGAAGACAGCACTAGTACATCTGCCTTTTACTATGTGCCAGAAAACACCATCCAGTGTCGACTAGATAGATGTTCGGTCACCATGACCTCATTCTAAGTCACTGTGTATACTAACCCACACTGTCAAGAACCGAATGCCTAATGCAAACAATGTATTGTATGTTTTGAAGAGGTCTTAAAATAAGGCTCACTCGAGGTAACACTAGGTTACAGCATTAGCCCTGCGAGGCTACTTTTAAATCACATGATAATAAAATTTGCTAATTAGTTACATGCAAATTCGGTGCTGTTCTCATATGTACCCGTCGTAAGTCACAATGTGTTGAATGTGTGTTGCATCTACCGCCGGCCAGTGGTAGACAGGTGGGGTAGTCTATGTCCCTGTCTCTTCCTTACCAAATTCTAGGGCTACAGGAGCCAGGCCCTGCGGTTGTGGTGTAGAATTGCCCCCCCTCTCTGGAGAAAAGATCAGTAAGTAGTGTTAGCCTGATGGACGCAGCCGCCGACTGACGTAGGAGGTCTGGATACAAGATTTGTCGCAGCCACGCCGGAGCAACAAGTATAATCCTGCAGTGACACTGTTTGGAGTGTGTTGATCACTCGTAGCAGGAGTGGGAACAGAGGAAAAGTCCCTCCCACGGGAACGATAATCCAACCCCCCCTAACCCCCCAAGCTCATTGGCTGCGGGAACCTGCTGGTGAAATTCTGATGCTTGAATTCATTGCAGTCGCGAAAAGGTAAATCTGGGGTTGACCTCATTTGTGGAATAGAAGATACACCTGGTCCTGGCAAAGCTCCCACTCATGGCAAGAAAGTAGCTCCATGCTGAGCGAGTCTGCAATGGTGTTCTTGGTGCCCACCAAGTGAAAACATGTCCTGACGTATAGTTCAGTGCCTCAAATCCTGGGCCTCCCTGGAGAGAGCTGGAGAGCGTGTCCTGCCCTGCTTCCGGATGTATAACATGGTGGTGGTGTTGTCCGTGAACATCCTCACCACCTTGCCCCTCAGCCATGGAAGGAAGGACTTGAGGGCCCAGAAGACGGCCCAAAGCTCCAGGACATTGATGTTAAGTGTCTTTTCTTCTGGCAGCAAGAGGCCTTTGGCATGCGCTCCCCCAATCTACCAGAGAAGCATCCGTGGTGACCATTTCCTGGTAAGGAGGGACTTGGAATGGGGCCCCTTGCATGAGATGAGAGCGCATTTCCCCCCCCCCACTGTATTGTTCATCGGAACTCCTCTTTGAGGGCTATCTTGTCCGTTCAGGATCCCGAGACATGCAGCCACCTTGCATCCAGAAACTCCGGAAGAGGCCTCATCTATAGTTTGTAAAGGAAGACTAGGTTAATGCAGGAGGACATCATGCCCAGCAGCGACTTGACTACTCACACAGTAGCTGACTGCGCCGACAACAGGCTATCACCATCTCTTCCGAGGGAGACGCCAGACAAGTTACTGTGTTGCGTCGGGCTCCCAGAAATGGAGCGTTCTGAGATGGCTTTAAGCAGGACTTCTGGTAATTTATGGAGAATCCCAGATACGTCAGCAGACACACGGTCCTTGCTGTGTGCTGGCTCGCCAGAGCATGGGAGCGGGATCGGACGAGCCAATCATCCAGGTAAGGGTAGACGTGAATGCCCTCCGGACGAAGATGCGCAGCCACGCACTTTGTATAGACCCTTGGGCCCGATTTCAGACCGAAGGGGAGCACCATGAACTGATAATGTTGCCCCTGGACCACGAACCGCAGGAACATGGGGATGGGAACATGGAAGCAGGTGTCCTCCAGATCCGGAGACGCCATTCCTCCAGCTGGCAGCGCACATGCTGCAACGTGACCATTCTGAACTTTTGGGCCTTCAAGTACTTGTTGAGGCATCTCAGGTCCAGATTGGCCTACACCCTCCTGATTTTTTGGACCAGAAATATCTGGAGTACACTCTGGAACCCCAGAGGCACTGGGCTCTATAGCTCCCCTCTTCAACATAGCATGGATCCTGCAGCAGCTGCGCCCTGTGCTGTTCTTGTCGAGCCACCAAGTGAATACAAGGACACCTGCGTTGGAACTACAAGTTGTGTCCCTGTTCAAGAGCGTCCTGCACCCATCATGTCGGTGTTGGTCTTCCACGCGCTGACGAACCTCACCTTCCGGGCTTCCACTGTGGTACACAAGTTGGGGCCCAGAGTCCACGGCCGGTTCAGGCCTGTTTCGGGGTTGGAGCTCTGCCCAGTAATCGGCGCCAACGCCATCCTCCGCTGTCATAGGTCTGTGAGCAACCTCTGTAGGCCTCTTGAGTCATGGACCGGGAAGGCTGTCGAAAAGGAGTGGTATATCCCTTGGAAGATCTACCAGGCTTTCCTCTCGAGGAACGAAAGGAGGACAGATGTTGCTACAGGGTACCCAGTGAACGTGCAGTCTTAATTTGCAGAGACTCATTGACTGCCCTGCCAAATAGGTTCTCTCCATCAAATGACATGTCCAACACTTTGGTCTGAACGTCCGGTCTGAAGTTGGTGGCTTTCTGCCATCCCTGCCGACGAAGAGACACTCCGTTTCCCATTTGACGGAACCCGGTGTCCGCAATGTCCACCGCCACTGCGATGGTGTGGTCCGAGGCCACTACCCCGCTCCCTCATGAAACAGCGCCAGAGCCTATTCCGTCAGGTAATAAGTCCAAAATATGCCCCTGTTTATACCATAGTCCCCAACCATAGCAGGACAAAATGGCCCGGGCATTAGCAGCCTTAATGGTGCTGGCAGCAGTATAGATGATCCTTTTCCCCCACAGCGTCCAGCTTCTTCCCCTGCTGGTCTTGAGGCACTATGGACGAGGATAGGGTCGCAGAGCGTTTCCTGGCCGCGGATGAGACCACAGAATGAGGTGAAGGCTGGTACCTCAGGCACTTGGGGGCGGAGTCCGAACCCTGCATTTCTTCGAACCTGTCCCGCTTGTGTGGAGCCTTATTCATTAAGGCCAGGCCCTCATCCCATATATCGTCCAGCAAGGGGACGGACAGGATGGTCTTCCACCTGGACTCACATTGTTGGTAAAGGAATCCTTCCTTTTTTTCGTCTCCTCAGGCACCAGTTGGAAAAGTTGTGAGGCCTTGGACATCGTGTGAAAGGAGCTGACCTCATCTGGCGGAGAAGCCCTGTGCGGTTCATCCGTGCCCACTTGTTCTCCGTCAGCAGATAAAGTCATCAGCTTCGTTGGTGTCTGTCGCAGTGGCCATCGTATACATGCCCGTGTCGGAGTGCATGGCAGGTTCCTCAGTCGGGGTCAAGTGACGAGGCGGGAGCGGCGGTTGAAACACCTTGGACCAGCGGGGTCCTTTGACCTGCGCTCGTGCCGGGAAGGGCTTCTAGAAAGCAGTCTTGGAGGAATCCTCGACGGAGCAGGGCCCGGTGTGGGCGTCCGCTTCTGTAGAATTTCTGATACAAGCGTGTACAGGGTGGTCAGAATGTCCAAAGACACGTCGCTGGGCTGAGATGTGGAAGGAATGAGAGGTGGAGGCTCTGAACTGGTGTGCCTCTTTTAGTAATGTGGCAGACCGGGCTTGCCTCGTGGTGACCCACCTACAGACACACAGGTCCCCGACCCCCTTTAGTGGTACGAATAACATCTTCAGGCAGATTGTCATTGCCCTCATCGGAGCTCAATGCGACAGCCCGTGGTTCCGTACCCTTCATAGGGTCTGTAGGAGTTTCACCCTTTCCCCCTCTCTGGAGACTTCTGGGGAGGGGCGACTGCTGTCCCCATTCCAGGAGTCTCTGCCGGAGCACGGGCAGCTGCTTCACGCCGTAGCGGTAGGGACACCCGCGGGGATGGGGGGGGTAGCGGGCAGCCATCACCGTGAATGTGGACATCACCTTCGTGGCCACTCCCCTTTTTGACGAAGTAGCGGTCTTCAACGAGGTGGTAGCAGGAGCCTTCGTCGACATGGCCATTGATTAAGTTGTTTTGGGGGGTTGAGCTACTGATGGCGTCGCCGAGAGGGGGGGGGGGGGAGGGGGGGCAGCAAAGGACCACCTTTGGATCTCTCCTTCGTCATCTTGTTCGCCACTGTTTTTGTTTTTTAAAAGATATTTTTATTGGCATTTCTTTAAACATGAACTTCGGGATTTCAATATTATCCCCTTGCCCCCCTCACCCCTCACCGGTTATACTGTCCTCGATTTCCCCACTGCTTCCACTTTTTATGCTTCCGTCTTATCCTGTAAACATGTCCAGAATGCAGATTTTATGTGGACACCACTGCATCATATAGTCACTTTGTAGATAGTCTATCGCCTCCCCCAGTCCGATGCGAATCTCTGCCGGGCCCCTTGCATGTTTTATGTGATTCTCTCCATCGCCACGTATGTCCATATCCTCTGTAGCCACTCTTCGTTGGATGGGGGTATCTTCGGTTTCCATTTTTGTGCTATTGCTAGCCAAGCTGCTGTGAGGAATCCCATTTAGTTTCTCTTTTGTGTCTTTGTCAATGACCTTTCTCGAGGATTCCACATGCCACACATCCATACATCTTCTCCTAGATTTTCTGCTCCCTTGAAGATATTTTGCATTTGAGCTTTCACCTCTGTCCAGAAGTGTTGTAGTACCGGGCAGTCCCACCAGATGTGTCTCCAGTTACCCACTGCGTCACATCACCTCCAACATTTATCTTGCGATGTGATGCACATTCTGTGGAGTCTTTCCGGAGTATAGTGCCATTGTATCATACTTTTTGTCCACGCTTCTCGTTTGGATCGCCCGTGTTCATTTGGGGATTATTTGCTAGATGTACGTCCATTGTTCCCTCGTGATTTCTTTCCTTAACGTAGTGTCCCCATTTCTTCATTTAATGCCATTTTACTTCCTCTGCCTGGGCGTTTGTGAATTTATATAGGGTGGAGACACTTTTCTTCCCCCGTCTGGATCATCATATATGTTTCAAATGGGGTCAGGGTCCTAGTTATTGTTTGTGCTATTCTTGGAGTAGTGAGCCAGTGGTGAAGCTGTTCATATTGGCATCTGTCCTTTTCCGCGAGGCCCAGGAAGTCCTGGTATTCGGTGTATATTCTGATCTGTAGACCATCGTACATGTCTCCCACTTTCATGCAGTCTGCTTCCCACCATTTCTGGAATGCTCCTTTTTCCGTGCCTGAGGGGGGAGGGGGAGGTTCCGGGTTGTTAAGTATTGGTATGAAGGGGGCTGGGTCTATTGTGTGTGTTTCTTTCTTGGTTGCTCCGTCCCATATTTCCAGGATTGTGCTCATGATCTCACTTATTCGGACATTTTGATGTCTGTGCTTGGGTCTATTACGTATAGTTTCCTTCATAGAGATTTTTTATCACGGTGGTTAGCGTGACTCCCAAGTATCTCACCCCTTCTTCCGTGGCTTGTAGGTGCAATTCTTCAGTTTTCCTTTATATTTCTTGTTTGTCTCCGGCCAGGACCATTATCGACGACTTTTGTTTGTTTATTTGTAGGCCTCATATTGATTCGTAGTCGTCAATCTCTTGTATGAGGAGGGGTAGTAACTTTGTTGGTTCAGTTAAGGTCATCATCATGTCATCCGCATATGCTGCTGTCTTGTGTGTCTGCCACCCCATTTCTATGCCGTTGATGTCGGATGCCGCCCTCATCTTTGCCAGCAGGGGCTCGTGGAAGATTGCATATAGAAGGGGGGAATAGTGGGCAGCCCCGTTTGGTGCCTCTTCCTACTCTGATCGGGTCTGAGAGTTCTCCATTTACTGCTATCCTAGCTGTGGGTGAGTTGTAGTTAGCTTGTATCATGCTTATGTAAGTGTTGCCCATACCCATTTTTTCGAGTGTTGCGAATAGCATAGTCCATTCTACCCGGTCAAATGCTTTTTCCGCATCTACCGTTAGAGACAGTGGGGATCACCAACACCCCGTCAGCATTACTATCAGGTGTGCAACGCTTCTAATATTGTCGTGGGTTTTCCTGTTTGGGATGAATCCTGATTGCTCTTGATGCATCAGCTTGGGGAGCAGGGGTGAGAGCCTGTTTGCGAGGACCTTTGTGTAGAGTTTTGCATCAATGTTAATTAGTGCTATTGGGCAATAGGTGCTCGGATACTCTGGGTCTTTCCCTTTCTTGTGAAAGGCCATGATTTTTGCCTTGTTCATTGAGGGAGCGATATTGGTCCTATCTTTAAAAGGTGTTGAAATGATTTGTTAGAATGGGGGATAGGATCTCCGCATAGGTTTTGTAGAAAGCGGCTGTGTAACCATCCGGTCCTGGTGCTTTATTTTTGGATAGGTCTCCGATTGCTCGTTACCTCCTCTGTTATCTGTTCTTCCAGTGCTGTTGTTTCTTCTGATGTGATGGTTGGAAGTGTTATCCCCCTCAGAAATGCTGCCTGTTCCTCTTCTTTCGGATTATCCGATGTGTACAGTTTCTGGTAGTAGTCTCTGAATATTTTTTTAATGTCTTTTGATTGTGTCTTCCTTGTTCGTCTTTTAATGTTTTAACCATTTGGTTTTGTTGTTTCCCTTTTAATTGTCTTGCCAGCAGTTAATGCACTTTGTTTGATTTCATCGCACACCAATGTTTCAAATGGAGTAGTTGAGTTTCCGCTCTTTTGGTTCTGAGTGCTTCCAGCTGGCTCCGGATGTGTCGGTATGCTCTCTTTATTTTCAGAGATCTATTCTCTGCCATTTCTTCTCTGATCTCTTCCAATTTATTTTCCAATTCACTTTCCCATTTATTTTATTGCTTGTCTTTCTGTGCTTTCAGGGATTTTGTCCTTGTATCACCGCTTTGAAGGCTTCCCAGACGGTGCTTTGTGAGACTTCCGGAGTGTCGTTTTGTTTGAAGTATTCTGTTATTTTCTCTCTATTTGTTTCTTTCATTACCGGATCGTGTAAAATTTCTCTTGGCAGTGTCCAGCACCATAGACCTGAGCGTTTACGGATCTTGGGAAGTGAGATCCACAGCGGGGCATGGTCTGATAGCGAAATTTGGCCTTTTTCTATGTCCTGAATCTCCCCTACTAGGCTCCCGGAGACGCAGATATAGTCGATTCTGGAACTTGTGTCATGCACGTGCGAGTGGTATGTGTACCCCTGGGTTGTGCCTCTGATTCTCCGCCATGCGTCTTCCAGGGCCATCTTGTTCATCATCTCTTTTAGCACTTGTGACGGTGTCCCTTGCTGTGTGTGCTTGGGGTTTGAGCCATCGTCCCTCGGGTTCCATGCAATGTTGAAGTCTCCTGTTAGAATTACTTCTACTGCGAAGCTTTCTAGTTCAGGGTATCTTTTATGAAACCGTTCTGGCCCATGTTTGGGGCGCATAACGTTGCTAGTGTCAGTGGGCGATTTTCGATCTGAACTTTCGCAAATAGGTATCATCCTTTATCTGCAATTGTTCCTCGTATTTGTATGTTGATTTGATTGGCGAATGCTATCATGACCCCCTTTTTATTCTCTTCATTGTTGGCTTGGAGTATTTGGCTGTAGCCTCTTATACGAATTTGACCTTTTCTTTTTACGTCATACTTCTCTCTGTGTAGGAAGTGTTCAGTTTTTTTCCTTTTTACAGGAGAGTTCAGCCCTCTGATATTATATGTTAATATTTTTCGCCCCATTCTTTCCCTTGAGTCTTCGATTTCCCCCGTCTCTTGCCGTGTGGGTCGCAGTAATGTCCATTAATACTGGTGTTTGGATCTTTTCCCCCTAGAACCTCTCCCGCAACCCCCCTTTACCAACTTTTTCCCTGAGGAGGGCCATGGCCCCTATGGTTGCTTGGGCACCCTGCCTTCACTCCATGCCCTCTAGTGACTCAGGTTTTAGGATTACGCAGGGGATCCTAAACCCTGCTTGTATCATGTGGGTTCCAAGGGTGTCCCTTGGCTCTGCCGCTACCTCATGTATCCTCTTGCCCTTTCAGGTTTTCCTTCTCTCTATGTAGCATCTCCTTCCTGACTATCTTAGCTTATGTCCTCCGTATCTGGGGGCGGAGTTAATTGAGGTCCGGTTTTCGGGATTGGAGTCTTGTCTTTCTTGTCTGTGTCTGCCAGCCTCTCGCCTCTCGTCTTCCTCTGTGGAGCTCTCTGTCCCTTAGAGGCTCCGTCTCTTGTTCTTGCCTGCCCTGAACCTTGAGACCCTTCTCGCAGGTGGTGATACAGTGTTGTCTTTCCTCCCATGTGAAGAGGAGGCCAAATGGGAAAGTCCATTTGTAGCGCACTTGTTTTGTCCGTTAGGTATTTTGTTATCTGGGACATCTCTCTTCGCTTCCTGAGTGTGGATTGTTCGAGAACCTGGAATAGCAGTAATTCTTTGCCATTCATTATTATATGATCTATTGTCCTGGCTTTTCTCAGGATTTGTTCTTTTTGTGTGTACTGAGTCATTGCTACTAGTACGTCCCTTGGGCGGGCCCCGGGTTCTCCCAATCTTCGGGTGCCTACTCTATGTATGCTATCTATCTGGGTTTCTTCTCCTGAGCCATCTGTGAGTATGTCTTGAAAGACCTGTTGTACTGCCGTGCGGAGGTCTTTATCCTCCACAGTTTCCGACAAATTCTTTATTCTTACGTTTGACCTCCGGGATCGGTTTTCTAAATCTTCACATTGTGTTTCTAATTCCAATGCGAGGTGTGCCAGTCGTTCTTGTGCCTCAGCGTGTTGAAGCGTTTCCTCATCTATGCTCTGGACCGCTGTATCCAGTTGGTCTGTTCTCTCCTCTAGATTCCCTACATCCTTCTTCAGTTCCTGGATGGATTGAAAAACAAAAGGAAGTAGAACTGCTACATTCCAGGTTAATACCAAATTTTTGTCAGTAAATGAAACTAATAGGAATTGGGGAGCCTGGTATAGTTGTACTAATGGATTAAATCCCTGAGTTAGTAACCCAAGAGTTAGTCCAGAAAGAAAAAGGTTGAAAAAGGAAACTCACACGTGTCAAAGGTTGTGAACATAAATGGTTTGTATTAAAGCAGAGAATATTAAAAAAAAAAACACATTTGTAAGCAATATACATAAGACAAATTTCAATAATCTAGACATCAATAACTTGGTGAAGTAAATAAATGTGAGAAATACCCATTCAGGCTTTTTAGTGCTTGCTGAATGGAGAGTATTAAACGTGACCCGAGAGGGAAAGATACACAAATGATTCTAAGTGTAAATCATGCTCCATGTATGGTACATGTGGGAGTCAATTAGACCTGTAACCATCTAGGTCCTAGAGTTGCTTCTATTCAAGAAAGCATCTCATCTTGCAGGTGCCAACGTGGCAGGGGGAACTTGGTCAGCTTGTTATTGACAAGTGCTGGCCTGAAGGCGTTTGTTTAATAAGTCCTAAACGGACTTGTTGATTAATGCAGCCCCCTTGCACATAGTACACGTTTCGGCGGAAGAATTATCCCACTTGAAAATGCTTCTGAGGGATAGATGATGTTCTACATGAACCGCCTTCATCAGGGCAAGTGGGTGGCCCCTGTAGCAAGAAAACCAAAACAAAGAAAAAACAAGAAAAGAAAATCAATATCAAATCCTTGTTTATCAGAACCTAAATTCTTTCTGGACATAACTGGGTTAAATTAGTAGCGACAAATGAATTGTGCAACGAACCAAGTGTTAGGTTTCATAAAAAAGCCTTAATTTATAGGAGGGCAAGACAGAGAAAAAAATTACAAAAGTGGAGATGAATACAACTGTAATCTATCTGTGGTGGTTCGAAAGCATGCCTAACTCACCACGGAAACCTTGAGGTGAATCTCACTGTGAGGCAGGCTCTCCGTGTAGGCCGGACCAGTCAAACCGCACTATTTGTTGCTTGGTTAAAGAGTGTGTGGCTGAGCCAAGTCCACAGAAATAGGTGGTGCAGGAACCCACCTTCTCTGCAAAAAAGGGCAAAGAACAAAATGATGCAATTGCACTGTATGGTAGGTGTGCAGAGGTGGGGTGCAGTGAAGGCACTCTGGGTACTGCGGAGTGTATTAAATAAAATGCGCCCACCTGGACTGAATCAGGAACTAGTGGAGGGAGACAGAGGTGCCTGTGTGTCCCGTGCCCAAAGCGTCCCGCATAAGGGCATAGGCGGTACCTGGGTTGGAGGTGGCTGACTCCCTAGGTTTTTGGATGTCGCTCATGTAGCTGGGCGGGGCGGGACTTCACTTGCACCGGCACTGTGACAGGAAGCAGGCTCTGGCAGTTCGAGGCTGGCTACTGGCTACTCCCGTTCGTATGGGCGAGAGTGAAGGGAAAAATAGCCCTTAACGCACAGTGCAAATTTGGACGTCTGGTGAGCTTGTGGCTAAACTCGAAATGTGGAGTTCTGGTGGCACTTCCAAATTCGTGCCGTCTGGATGTTAGTTCCCAGATGTCCCAGGCAGTACTAGAGTGTGCGCTCAGGCGTGCGGTGCTTTCGGTCTGGCGCACTGCTGCAGACTGAAAGGGTTTGCATTACTGGCATTTTTAGGTTTCCAGAAGGTGTGTACATGTGCGGGCCAATCAGATCACGGAACGTGTTGTATCCTGATTGGTAGCCGCATCAGGAATGCGGAACCGACTCTAGAAGGTCCGCTGTGCCCAAACGGGCGGAGTCACCAGTTAGGGCCGGTGCTGGATGTTCGAGGAGGGAGAAAACATGGAAAGGTAAGAGGGACAGTGTGTGGCACGGAGCCTGAATGTGTGTGACCTCATGGGAACGCCCTATGAGGTTGATGTGTTACTGTGGGGGAGATTGAAGAGAAGGCGCCTCGTAGTCCGATTTCGCAGTAGTAACTCGAATGGGTCGGTGTGCGCCGGCTAACCAATCAGGGCAGGCCTGAGTCCGCCTGATTGAAAACCAATGTCACGTTGCCTGAAAAAGGTACTGCAAGTAGCTGCATTCTGTTATTGAAAGGCAGGCAGGTATAGTCGGAGATATGCTGCCCGAAAAAAGTACTTTTGGTAGAGCAGGATATGGAGTAGTGCTATTTGAAAAATAATAATAATAGCACGCGTGTGTATGCTGAGAGTGCACAGGCAGGCTCCCAGCATAATGTGGTCAACGTGTTCGTTGACCAAGTGTCTTCATCTGTGTCTTAGATGAGTGTCCTCGGAGGAATGCACTTTTGAGAGTGCAGGGCGAACAGTTCTCTCCCTTTAATATGGGAAGATTTGCTGTTCATTGAGGCCATGTTCTACCGAGTCCAATCTGTGGATCCACCTACATTCAAGGTCCAGGAGTCGTCCTTGAATGTTGGGACCGTGGCGCACTCTTTCAAGAACCCACCATCTGATGTCTTGGGTGGTGTGCTTTTTGTCCATGTAGTGTTGTACCAAGGGTGATGTGAGATTTTTGCACCTGATCCGTGACCGGTGTTCGGAAATCCGTGTGCCAATATTGCGCATGGTTTGCCCGACATAGCGTAACTTACAGGGGCATTCTATGCAATAGACCACTTGGTTGGTTTTGCAATTGGAGATATCTTTGAGAGTCCAGGTTTTTGTCCCACTTGGAATTGTTGTATTTTGGACGTAAATTGACAGACCGAGCAGGACCCGCATGGATAGTGTCCTTTTAGTGGTCTTAAGTTCCACAGATTGCTTTGCGATGGTCTCTTGATATACATAGAGTGCACTAAGTGCTCTCTGATGTTCTGTGCTCTCTTGAAAGAAAATCGGGGTATTTGTTGGTCAGGGAGGCATAGTCTGGCAATGGGCCAGTACTTGTGAATAATCTGTGATCTGGAAGGCATGCTGGCCGTGGGTTATCACACATGTAATTTGATCTTGAGGTTCCTCTCTGGATGGATCGATTCAATTCCCCCTTCATGTTTTCGAATTGTGCCTGTGTGGAGGACATGAATTGGTCCTGGAATTCTTTACACCACGTTTTCATATCATCTTTCGATGCCATTTCCCCTTGCCCTTCTGCGGGTTTGTTTGTGTGGGCACACCTTCGTCTGCGCTCCAGAGTTGGATCAAGTCCTGATCTGGTTTGGATCTGCTGTTGCTAGAAGGCGTCGCCTGTTGCCCCTGCAGATTCCTGGATTTTGACGTGTGTACCTCCTTAGGTATTTAGGTGTCTCTATTATTCGCGGTGGCCTTGGATTCCGGGTGGGAGCCTGCTCCGCTGCGTGCGCCCTGCCGGGCAATCTTGGCCATGCCGGGATCTTCTGTGTGTTGTTGACCCGGAGCTTTCCTGCTTCTTATGTCCCGTGAGTGTGTTCTCTGACGGTGCGTCTTTAGGCTTGTGGGGAGTGGGTGAGATATTGGGGATTTCCTTCTCTGATATCTGTTTGGTCTGTAGGCTTTCTCTCTCGCCTACCCATTCTCTTACTGTGGTTACCATCTACCGGCCTCCTGGTCAAATCACCTCATTTCTCTCTGAGTGGGCAGACCTCTCCTCCTCCCTCCTGGCCTCTACCACTCAACTCCTCCTCCGTGACCTAAATATACATTTAGACTCTCCTTGCTCCTCCTCTGTACTCTTCCGTGACCACTGCAACTCCCTCTCCTCTGGCCCGACTCACTCTGCAGGGCACACACTCGATGTCTTGATCTCCTCTGACCTCCCCCTCTCCATCCCTCCGACCACTCCTCTCTCTCCTGGAGCGATCACTCGCTCCTCTCATCTCATCTCTCCCTCTCTTCCCCCCCAGGCCAAGCCTACCCCAACACTGCCACCTACCTTCTCGGACATCCGGCCAATGAAGCGTGTGTCAGTTGAGGCTTTTGCTACCACTTTCTCCCCCCCCCCTCCACCTTTGGCTGTCTCTCATCCTGATACAGCCCTGTCTCTGCTCGACTCTTCAATTTCTGATATGCTTGATGCTCTTACCCCTGTCATGATCCGTTTGAAGTCCAAAGCCAAGTGCAATTCCTGGTATGACTCTGCCTAGCTACACTTACACATAAGTGTAGGGCAGCTGAGAGGAAATGGAGGACTTCCCGTTCATCCTCTGACAAACTGGCCTGTCGCCTGCTACAAAGGCAATACCGACTCTCTGTCCTCACCAAGAAGAGAGTCCACATTCAAGCTCGTGTCTCTGCGGCATCTAACAACTCGGCCGAACTCTTTAAAATCTGCAAGGAGCTGGCCAACCCTGCTGCAGTCTCTACCCCTCCTGTTGCCTCCCAGGCTCTATGCAATGCCCTTGCCTCACACTTCATTTAAAAAACCCAGGACAGCCTGTCCACCCTCTCCACCCACACTCCTCCTCCTCCTCTTCCCTCTCCATCTGTGCTTGCTGACCCTCCTTTAGCCACCCTGCCGCCATCCTTCTCGTCCTTTCCTCTTTTCACCCCTGACGAGGTTGCTAGACAAGCCCGATCTATGAAAGCCTCTTCAAAACAGGTTCATCCCTGTTCATCTAAAACCATCAAGGACCATATTGACACCCTCGCTCCGGCCCTTCCTGATTTTTGCAACCACTCCTTTGCCTCTGGATCCTTCCCCTCCCCTCTGAAGCACTCCTTTGTGCATCCTCTTCTCAAGAAACCCACAGCTGATGCTTCTTGTCCAGCTACCTATCGCCCAATTTCCATTAGTCCCTTTCTTGGCAAACTCCTGGAAAAGTTGTCCATCTCTCAGCTTAACCTTAATTCCAATTCTGTTGGCTGTCTCCATAACCACCAGTCTGGCTTCAAAGCTGCCAGAAGCACGGAAACTGCTCTCCTAAACATCCGTGAATATCTGTTCACCAACCTTGACTCTAACATTCCATCTGTCCTCATCCTCCTCGATCTCTCTTCTGCCTTCGACACGGTCAACCATACCATCCTGCTCAACCGTCTCTGTGAAAACCTACGTATCACTGATCAGGCTCTGGCCTGGCTGACCTCTTTCCTCTCAGATCGACCCTCCCAGGTCCAACTTGGG
Source organism: Ambystoma mexicanum (assembly GCF_040938575.1). Taxonomy (NCBI): domain Eukaryota; kingdom Metazoa; phylum Chordata; class Amphibia; order Caudata; family Ambystomatidae; genus Ambystoma; species Ambystoma mexicanum. The sequence goes on along the minus strand of NC_090921.1, from coordinate 708,176,263 downwards.
TCCTTCCTTTCATCCATCTTCCTCTCTACCTGTGGTGTTCCCCAGGGGTCTAACCTCTTGCCCTGGCTTTTCAACCAATACCTGGCAAGTCTCGCCCACTGCATTGCCATTTTCTGCTCAAATTTCCAGTGCTACGCTGACGACACTCAACTCATTTTCAAGCTACCCTCTGCCACCTCCTCCCTCATCTGTGATTGCCTAACTGCCATTCAAGATTGGTGTGCCACCAATGATCTTTGTCTGAATGCCAGCAAGACAGAGATCCTCCACATCGGCACACCTTTCCCCTCACTCTCTGGCCGGCCTCCCTTGGCCCTCCTCCTACTCCCACCTGCGAGGCTAAGAACCTCGGGGTCATCTTTGACTCCACCCTTTCCTTCTCCGCCCACATCTCTGAGGTCTCTAAAAAGTCAAATTTCCGACTGCACCTCCTCAGAGGTACTCTGCCTTTCCTCTCCTTCCCCCAGAAGCCCATGGTATCTCAAGCTCTGGTTCTCTCTAGCTTGGACTATTGTAACAGCCTCTTTCTAAATCTACCTGCCTCTACTCTCCGCCCTCTGCAACTAATCCAGAACAGGACTGCAAGACTTGTCCTTGGCCTCAAGAACTGGGATCGTATCTCTCTAGCTCTGAAATCTCTCCACTGGCTCCCAGTGTTTGCAAGGATTAAATTCAAAACCCTCTGCATTGTCCACAAGGCTTTCTGGGGCCTGGGTCCAAAATACCTTCAGCTATCCCTCCGCAAATACCTCGCCTCTCGAGCGCTTCGCTCCTCTACCTCCAACTCACTCAGGGTCAGTCGTTTTTCTAAGAAACGAGCTGGGGGTAGATCTCGGTCTTTGGCTGGGGCCTCCCTCTCGAACAGCCTCCCTGCCACTCTAAAACTTGAGGAGAAGCATCTCCGGTTCCGGAAGCACCTCAAGCCCTTCCTCTCTTCTTCTGCCTTCGCTCCCCCTCTCCCCTGCTGATCTGTTCTCTCTTGGCACCGTGCACCTGGCCACCCTCTGTCTTTTGGGCCCAGGTACCTGCTGATCCTGCCACCCTCCCGCACTGCCACCGGGCCACTCCTTGCACTGGGGTCTGTATCTGTACCCATACAGCCCCCCCTTTTTCTTCCTGCACTTATCAGACCTACCCTGTCTACTGCCTTAAACCTAGCACTTGCAAATTGCTGGCTGCATTACCACTGTTTGTTGACTTTATTATTTATTGTTATTTATCTGTTTCTCCTCTGCTTCGCACTTTCCACCTCTCCCCCCTTCCATGCACTTTTCCCCTCCCCCCTCTCCCATGCACTTGCGCATTCTCAATGTCACTGGGCCTAGTAAGATCGCCGTTTTGTTCTCCCCTGTTCCCCTCCCTTGCCTTGCCGCGCTCTGAAACACTTGTGTACGAGCGCGATAGAAATAAAATATCAATCAATCTGGGGTGTGTTTTCCGAGTCTCTTATGGATATTGCTATCCCCCCGGCTCTGGCTTTCTGCCTCAGGTCCCCGTTGTGTTCTATGTTTGTATGGGGCCCATCCTGGGGGGGGGGGTGGGGGCAGTTTTCCCCTGACCCCCTTTCCAACTCAGAGAGCCCGGTTTTCCTCCTGTTGAGCGTAGGAGCTCCAGTTGGTCTTTTATCCATTGGGGGCTATGGGGGCTGGCTATGGGGGCTGGCTCCGGTGTCTCTGGGTTCTGTTGTCACCTCCCCTTCGGGCCGAGCCGCCTTCCAGAGGGACCTTCGATTTCCCCCCCCCCCCCACTCCCCACCCCTGACTCTGGGTCGGGCTTGCCGTTTAGTGTACTGTTCGTGTGGGATGGAGAGGGAGCTCAATTGTTGTTTCGGGGGGGGGTTCTGCAGGCCTACCCTCCCCAGGTTATCCTGGGTATCTTATTTCGGGCCTCATTTCCCCGGGGGCTGAATGTGGGGGCCTAGTTTCCTGAGTCCTGTGGCGCTCAGAAGAGTCTTCTGATTGTTCCTTGCTCCCAGGATTTGCTTAGTACCCCCTCCCCCACTACTGTCCTAGCTGGGCAGAGGTTTTCAGGAAATTGTGTGTTCATAAGGATTCTTTAAATGAAGTGGCGGGTAACGTCCAGAAAAGATATAGGATGTTTTTGTGGCGTTTTGGACCTGTATTTTGTGTTTTCAGCAACCAAGAAAAAGGGATTTAAGAGCAATTTCTGGGTTTCTTGCAATTAAGCACTGCCTTTCCTGCAGTGTTCATATTTACTTTGTGGGCAGCCCAGTAACATGTTCCAGCAGTGAGGTCTACTTTCCACTACTGACAGGCAAAGTAGATTTGGCAGCCATCTTTTCGTGTTTCAAAGCGCAATTTTCGTAGGTTTTGGTGCGCATAGGGCTTTTGCAGACATTTTTGATGATTCTTTCACCATCAGCACAAAGGGATGTCGCAGAGCAGAGTGGGTTGGGTTAAAACATCCCACAGTAGGTGTGCGAGTGTATCAGTTTATGTGTGTATATGGGGCCTGATGTGGTGCATAGGAGTTTGAACACTTTTTTGACAGGAGCATGGCATGTTTTACTGGTGTTTTTCTTGGGGAAAAGCAAAGGCAACTTGAGTGTTATAATGTGAAGCTGGGGTTGGAGCAGGGGGGAGGGTACAACAATGGGGCTGACTGGAAATGTACTCTTATTAAGAGCAAAGCCAATATGTTGAGTGTTCTTACGTGGAGGGGGGACATGTTTCCTTACTGTAGCATGGCATTTTATTTACTGGTGTTAATGTCGAAGGTAAATGACAGTGCCAAAATAAGTGTCCTTACATGGGGGCCTGACATTTTTACCGGTGTTAAGGAGTAAATAAAATGTGACGAGCGTTCTTACATTTGTATAATGATATAATATTGTTACAGAGCTTTGGCAAAAGCGATCACTGAACTGAAGTTGGTACTCATTTATCAACCTCGGCAGGATGAAAAGCTGTATTGGCATTGCCAGGATTTGAACCTGTGACCTGCAGATCAGCGTCGGATCTCAACAGCAAGCTCTCAACCCGCTAAACGATTTCACCGGCAAGCCAGCAAGGCCATGTTTTCTTTCTGTGGCATGGATTCTTTTTTTACTGGCATTAAGGCAAAGCCAACAGGAGTAGGTTCTCACAGGGGGATAGTGGCATATATTGGCAGAGCTAGCATGAACATGTTTTGTTATAGAATCATTATTGACATTAAGGGGAAAACAAACGTGTACTGTAAAATGCACTATTTTGACCCATTATTTCCAAAGTATTCTCAGGGCCCTGAACGCCTTTGATTGTTTTTTGTTCCCTCACTATGCTCGGTCACTCCTGCACATTTGGCAGGGGGGCAGAGGATGAGCCCTACTACATTTGTTGCAGGCACCACTTGTTACACAATCCTGGATACGCCTCTGGTGATTTGGGATGAAAGATGCATCTACTCAGCCTTCTGGGATCAAGAGGGTACGGGGGGGGATGGGTAGTCTATAGAACAATAGGTTTAATGGCCCCTCTCACTACCAGCTTTCAAAACTACCATCCAGCCCACCCCGCCCCCAAGAATGTTGAGGCTGGCTCTGCCCGATTCGCACTAGGTACTGGCTCTGGCAGATGGTTGCTGGCTGTAGAACGTTGCAATATAGCAGCATTCTTTCCTTTTTGGGTTGGGCAGGGTCCTGCTGTAAGAGTAGTGTTCAATGGTTTACATATCCACTTGTGACATACCAGCTGTTATTTCAATTCTTAATTGCGAGTGCCAAAAAAGAGAGGGTCTTCACACTTATCAAATCATTTTTCCAAGACTATATAAGAGAAGCCTTAAAAACAACTGAATGAACAAAAGTATGAAATACTAGATCATAATCCATTGAAAGAATAACAAACATGGAATAACATGAGCAAAGATTGGCAGGAAACTGGTCTCTTAACAGAGGAAGAGCATACCTAGATGAATGTCCAACACCCAAAAATGTCAACAATCTATTTCCTTTCCAAAAATCATAAAAAGTACATAGGTTATCCTACCTTTAGACCCATAATAAATGGAATTGGCTCAATAACGGAAAGAATATCACAATTCATTGACATACATCTACAACCACTAACCATGCAACTAGCTTCCTTTATACGTGACACAAAACACATTATCCAACATCTAGACTCAATCCCTTGGCAAAGAAATTACAACTTGGCAACATTGGACGTTGTATCACTGTATACAAGCATAAATCATAATCAAGGATTTATTGCATCTGAATATTATTTTAAAACAAGATCCATTTCATTCAAAGAGGAGAATAACATGTTATTAGAAATGCAGAATTTTGCCTTGCACAATAATATCTTTTGCTTTAACAAAATAATCTACAGGCTAAAGCAAGGCGCTGCGATGGGGTCCAAGTTTGCCCCTTCGTACGCAAACCTATTTATGGGTTACTACGAATTAAAGCATGCATGGAAACATAAGGCCTTTACCAACTCCAAAAATATTATCTTTTGGGGTCGGTTCACTGATGACATTTTTTTGATTTGGGAAGGAAAACAAAGAGACTTTAACCAATATGTAGAGTATCTAAACAACAATGAATTTAATTTGAGATTCACCACAAGCTTTAGTGAAGAAAAGATTCAATTCTTATATCTAGAAATGTATGCAGCAGAAGACAAACTTTTGACGAATTTATATGCAAAACCAACTGCAGGCAACAGTCTATTACATGCTCATAGCAACCATCCGAGACATATAATATCTAATATCACCTATGGAGAAATTCTCAGGATAAAAAGGAATTGTAGTACAGCAGAAGCATTCAGTTCGAATCTGGAAGGAGTAATTACTAAATTCACGCAAAGAGGATACGAAATAAAGAAAATTAAGGAATCTATCAAAATAAACTGAGAAAATCTCAAGTGAGTATCTGTTACAAGACAAACCAAAAATGGACGACCGATGAAAATAAAATGTATCACGACCTATGGTACAGATGCCTCAATACTAAAAAAAATCCTAAAAAAAATCCTAAAAAAAAACAAAAAAACACACACACACACTGGAATATTCTCTAATCATATGATGCTCTTCTAAAACATTGATGAGAAACCAGGTATATGCTATAGAAAAGCTCCAACACTTCGAAATAAACGGAGCCCTAGTCACCTAAAATCTATTGAGACGATAGATATCAGAAGTATGTTCCATCAGCAACCTATCCAAGAATCATTTAAATGTGGTAATTGCAGACTATGCCCACATATGGGCAATGGAAAGAAAGACATCAAATTACCGAATGGAAGAGAATACAAAATGAAACACTATCAATTGCAACAGCAAATTTGTGGTATACGCTATTGAATGTATCTGCTCAAAAATGTACATAGGGAGTACAATTAGAAATTTTTAAACTAGGATTTTTGAACATCTGCGTGCCATCAGGAACCAAGATATGAAATACCCGCTATCGCTTCACTGTAGGACGGAACATCAAGGGCTCAAAATGGACAATTTGAAAATGTATGGTCTGGACAAAATTGAAGATCTGCCAAGAGGAGGTAACAAGGAACAAATCCTTAGGCAAAGGGAATCCAAATGGATTTGTCTAATGGACACTTGTGACACTGGACTGAATTCGGACAATTAATTTTGCATCTGGCTTTGATTGTATTTGTTCACAAAAACTTATCCAGTATTCATCTAACTCTTCAAATATTGTTTTTCTTTCTTTGTTCCTCTTTTCTGATTATCATCTTTTATTCCTTTCCCTTTATGATGTTCTTTTCTAATATATTTTTATACTTACTTCTATTATTTTCTTATTTGAGCTAAAATTTAAGCAATATTGCTTTTTCTGAAACATAGTTTATTACAATAGGGAAAACTGTGACTTTGCCTGCAATTAATAACAGCAAAGTTCAACATACTGATGTCACTTTTTTATTAATATCTAAACATCCTTTAAGAATGATAAATTACTCCTGAAACATTGGTAAAACAAAAATTATTTTATTAAAAAAAATGGTAATTCTTTGGTACGTAAATGCAGCATACTAGGCTCGGGTGCCTAAAATGACCGCCTCACAGTACGCAGTTGCGTGATGACGTCATTGCGCTCACAGAAACGCGAGCACGATGACATCACACGTGATTAGCGTATATAAACACGCGCGATTTCAACAGAAATCGCGCCGAAACAAGGAGCCAGGGAGCGAAACCTGGATTGCTATGGAAAGTGAAGGTAAGCGCTAAAATCTCTTGATTCCCCCAAAGGTTTTTGATACTGTATATGCTATCAATTCTAAACAAGACTAGACTTAACGGTGTAAATTATTCTTGTGCCCTTTCTTTGTTTGAATAGGGCAATCACCCAAAGAAAACTCGTACCCAAAAGAAACAGAGTTTAAAAAATTGAATGGTTGACAATTACAATCCCAAATCAACAAATTTGGTGAGTGCCAATTTTTCATATTAAATTCATTTATTTGTGATGCTGAAAATTGGAATACAATAATTAAGGCAGCAGAATAGCGGAATAAATTAGTACACTGTACAGAACCAAATAAGATAAAATTAAGATATCTAAATGTAAACCATTGTGTGAAGCAATTCCTATGGTTAGAAAAGACTATCCGTTCCTTTTTTTCTTCTTATGCTTTTCGAATAGACTATTTTTTCCTTTTTTTTTTCTTCTTTTGAATAATAAAATAAATGTGTCTTGATTTTTTTCAAATAACAGCACGTGAAACACGTGTAGAGAGAAAGAATTGTAGAACAAAAGTGAAATATACAAGTATGAAATAAAAAAGATACTTCTTGGAAAAATGATTTGATAAGTGTTAAGGCCCTCTCTCTTTTTTGGCACTCGCAATTAAGAATTGAAATAACAGCTGGTATGTCGCAAGTGGATATGTAAACAATTGAAAACTAGTTTAGCCATATCTACGGCAACCTAGATACTAATACAATACCACAGCTGACATCCAGAAGAAATAAACTAATGAACTGGAATTCGCCCAGGGTCAAAGTCCTGTCAAAGGTTGCAATAAGTGTAAATCCTGCTGTAAGAGTAGTTGTTCCCCCAGCTGCTGGAGGGGCAAGCACTCGTCTCCTGCTTTTTAAAGAACATGCACAAAGTAGTAACTGCTTGACAGTTGGGTGGTCTTTGTATGGTTTCTGTCCATGGTGGGGTTTACTGTGTTTTCCTGGAATGCACAGTCGCTGGACACCACATCTAACATGGCCGAAATTGCTGTTGTCTGGATATGCAAGCAATGGGCAAATGGTCTTCGTGGGATATAGTACTAACTTCCAATTAATATGCTGGCAATACACATACAGTATTGCCGAGAGCTCCCATAAACTTAAACTGCTTTTCTGCTAAATGGGCAAGGTCCGTCAGGGTATGGTCTGCTGGTGGTGGTAAAGTATCAGATTTTTACTGTATGTATAAGAAACGGTGCTTTTCATACATTCGGCATCAATGAGTGGCGATAGATGAATGTACATAAATCCATTACATTAGGTCTATATTTATCTAACCTGTTACTTGTGGCGTTTTCACTAGAATGTCAAGTATTGAATTTTGTATATGATTCCAGTAGGTTTTACATAAAATATGATTTTTTTTGTATGATTGAAATAGATTTCTTTGTTGTACCCCCCCTTTAATTTAGATTCCTTTTTTGTTTAAGACTGTTTTATTACCCATATAGTAGGCATTATTTGAGCACCTCTGTAAGCTGTGGGTTTATTCCGTTTATGCATTTGCGGTAAAATATTTTAAGAATATTGTCTGGAGTTGCGTTTCGCCACAGAGGCGAATGCTATATTTTCCTCAGCCTCATGAGATGGCCTCATGAGATTCCACAAGGTGTGGAAAAGCTCTTCATTCACAAAATCATGGGCACCCCCCCCCCCCCCCCCATGTACCTCCTGCGGGATTGCCTCTGCCACGTCAATCTGAACACCACAAGATTGCTTATCCTTATCCAGATACACAGTGGCAGGTACTGAGATCACGTGCACCCTTCAACCTCACGCTCTTCATGTAGGGCTGTGCGGACCCTACAGGTTGTGTCAAATCCCCAGAGAGGAAAAAACAAAAATGAGAAAAGAATTCAACAAAAAAGTATTTGTTTTTAAAACAGATCGGTTCTTTGTTATCAATCCAATTCGGACCTGCTAGACTTGCCTCATAAAAAGCACTCAGTCCTGCTAGGCCCCTCCTCGGAAATCCTGTGCCCACCACCATGGGCCACCGCCCCCGTACAGTGGCGTACAGAGGCAGGGATGGCGGGGGGGGCAGAAAGGGCAAGACCGGGATATTGGTCAGTGGATACCTCTCCCATTAGACACCTCAATACCTGCTCAGCACGCTGATTGTCCTGGCAGCATGACACCTTACTCTTTCAGAAAGGGAGAGGTGTCCCACTGACAGGACAATGTCCCAAGGAGCTTCAGGGAGCATTAGAATCCGCGGATCCCATCTGCAGGACAACTTTTTTTTTTAGCCATCAGCTTTTTCCCTTCGTTACCGGCTGCTTCTGGGAGGCAGGTCTCTTGTCTTAGATGTCATTGCAATGGGCATAGTGGCTACATGCCGGGGTCGACCATTCCTCTACAAGGAACGAAAGATAACCAAGAAGATGACCTCCTCTGCACATTCCGATGAGGAACTTGAACTCTCATCTGAAGAAGACGCAGATGAGAACGTTCACCCGATTGTTGACACATCAATTTAAGTTTCAAGCAGAGCCCTTTGCCATCAAATCTCTGGTGGGAGACGGAGTAAATTGCTGCTACAATTATATGCATCAATCGTTCAGCACTAGGCCATGACTACTCATGGATATAGCAAAGAATGTTTGGCATCATTGCCGCTCCATGAAGATTTTGGTTAGGAATGCATTGCTTGCAAGTCTATCCAAGGTGATGGATGACAAAGTATTTTTGTAGTCCCAGCGAATGGGTAGAGGTTTTTCGGTTGCTAGCAGGGATTTGAGGTCAGTTTCAAATGGTACCATTTGCTTTGTAACTGAATGCACAGTTGCAAAGGTTCTTCGGTTGGAGGTCATAACCGTCCACCAAATGCGCTCATATCCAGGACTCTGGTTTGACTTTGAAGGCAATTTGTGTCAATGGCCCTGGATGGCAAGCGGGGATTACAGTTCTTCTGGAACTTTCTTTCTACTATTTGGGGAGTCTTCTTCAGATTTCAACGCTGCTGACCAAGCTGGTGGTCTCTCCCGGTCGACTACTTGTGGGGCACAGAGGAATTCAAAGCTCACTCATGCATTTCATATGTTTTGGACTAGCTTGTAAGAGTAAACTGGTTCTTGGGTTCCTCACACAGCTAGGACGGACAGGATGGTAGAGCTAATTTGTATAACAGGGTTTCTATTCAACGTAGGCCCCTGTGATCGGTTCTGAATATTCCGCATCCTTGTATTTGGAGGGAAAGGCTTTCAGGACAGAATGGGTATATCAGCCACTCATAACAGCATGCAGTGGCTTTATAGCCATTTCCCCTTTGGGAAACGCCAGTTTTTTGTCTCGTCTTTTGAAGGGCGTGAGAATTCCTTGTCGTCCATCCTTATCCTTATTTAAGTCATAAAACACACTTGAGGAAGCTTGGAATTCTCTTCCATTTAATTTTCTGCAAGACTCGTGGGTTAACACACTGGATTTTGCACTCAGAGGGGGTGTTCCAACATTCCCAAGTGCACTAAATATAGCCTCCAGTCTCCGTCTGTTTTTTTGCAGCTAATCCATAATGGTGCCTCGAGCACTGGCTAAAGAAGTACAACCGAGTTGCATGCTGTTCTGAACACTGGGGACAATTCTAGATGTTGCTTCACAGTGACCTTTCAAGGGTGCCAAGGCGTGGACACTGGTTGCTGACATGCGCAGAAATGAATTTACTTCTGTGTTTGGTGATTTTTCCGCCAGAGGGGTCATGGCACTTTAAGCTTTTGTCTTGGGAGTCCATTTGGAGGATATAAGGACATAGGCAGACTGATCTAGTGAGTCAGCTTTAAAATAAAATGCATTAAAAACTACCAACAAGGCATCATCGATACGTTAGTATAGAACGAGCAGACTGCTGGTCTCCAGAGCTGCCATAGATTGTAGAGTTCTGCTACTAGAAATGCCAAGGAGTTCAGAAGCAAGGATTCTCTTTCCCACAGTACAAAATAAGCAGGGCAATGGTGTGCAGTTGTACCATTTGTATGGAGCACTCGCATTCCACCGTTGTAAACAGCGTATCCACAGTTTTATCAACAGTGCATGTTGTCAGATGTGACTTAAGCCACTGAAGATTTGGATGGGAAACAAAGTGACTGGATTGCTGAATTCTGAGCGTTTAAAAACACCTACAGGAGTCCCAGGTTTGTGGAGATATGTAGGTTACTTTGTTAATCTAAATTCAGTCAAAACTATTCATACACCATCCTACTTAGACGGGTGCGTACAGTAGTGGAATGGCAAATATAAAGTTGGAAAGAACTCCCCAAGTGCCAGTGTCTTTCAGGGCCTAAGGGAGATGAGGAGTATGGCCACCTCTGTTGTGCATTGTGGCCTGCAGCAGTACAGTTCTTTCTTTTACTCTTGTGGCCCATGTAAGGTCATAAGCGTTCCCATTGTTGGCATGCCAAGCGTGAGTAACTCACTCCTTTAGGGTTTTTTCATCTAACTCTGGTACATTTAGATTTTATTTTTCCATTTTACAGGAAAGACTACAAGTAAAGGGAAAGAAAATGAGAAAATCTGTATGAGCAGCCAGGGGTTTGAAGATGAAGCAGAGAAGCGAGAGACGGACAGTGGTGAAGATTAAGGGAAAGATGCACAGGCTTGCAATGTAGGAAACTATTTGAGAAGCTTAAGTGGAAGGGATAACAGGGAGGTCAGAGTGGAGATAATATTAGGGAGAACATTGATGAGAGTATCATAAGGGGGTTAAAACTGTAAGGAATGTGAAAAGGGCTCAAAATGAAGTGGAGCTACCGATAACAAAAAATAGATGCCCTAACCTCGCAGGCAGACCTTTAATCACAAGGCTATGTTGAAAGGGCTGCCTGAGGTGTTGGAACCTCTCACAATGAAACAAAATGATGGATGCCACAATTATTTTTGGTGCACCCTCTCCCACTGTTTTCTTAAACACCGGCCCAGGTGCCCTAGGGCAGTGCATCTGGGGTTCTGCCAGTGATTAAAAAACAAAAAGGAGAGGTTGCACCAAAGAGCCCCACTCCTTTTGCTCGTCTTCCACCATCCCCACTCGTCCACCAACCACCCCCTGCCACTTAAACCATGCCCCCTTGTCTCGGTCCCCCTCAAACCCTTGCCCCACTTAATGCACTGATCCTGCCTAATCCCAACTGTAAATGTGGAGCATCAGGACCATATTCCGCTCAACCAAATGAATTACTGAAGCGCAGAAATCCACTAGCTTAATTCTACAGCAATTAGGCATCACAGTGGAGTAGGGTTTTATCCAAGTGGCCCTGACAAATTCATCTACCTATGAAACACTGAAAGACCCTGCCCCTTGGGAATGGCAGAGCAGAGTTTTGGAGCAGCGGATTTTGAGCAGGTGAGGTATTTAAGAGAGAGAGTGGGATCAGTGGGGTCTAGTAATTGCAGTGCAGGAAGTGGGGAGGGAGAGATTAGGAATTGGGAGCGAGAGAGAAAGACTGAACATTGTGCGGGTGTTCATCATTAGTGTACGAGGCAGTGAGTGTTAGAGAGGCTAGTAGGGAGGGTGCAGAAGTGGGGTGTAAGGTACATCCTACTGGATGTATTAGTGAAGTGGGGAGGGGCTGCAAGTAGTGAGAGTGCGAATTGTGAAGGGGTGAGCAGGGCACCATATGCCTGGGTTTAGCGAGCAGCAAACAAGGTGGGCAGGGCACCATATCCCAGGGATTTTTAAATAGCGAAGGGGTGAGCAGGGCACCATATGCCAGAGGTTCGTGAGTAGTTGTGATAGGAGTAGAACAGGAATTCTATTTATAAAATGTTTTGTAACGCCCAAAACCTGAGGCATCACAGCATTTGTACTAGTAAAAGATGAGAGAAAACAGTGTAGTCAGTAAGTACACATTTGTGGAAATGTCAAGCACCAAGAGATGCAGCCTGATGGGAAGGTAAGTACCCAAAAGTAGGGTCTGAGCCACAGGGTATCCCGGCTTGAGCGGTTAGTTTTATTTATCAAATAACCAGGTTTTTAACAGTCTCTTAAATGCTGCATATGAAGGTCAATTCCTGATGGTCGGTGGCAAGGAGTTCCATAGGGCAGCCGCTGCGATACTGAAACTCACGCTGCCTGCTTTGGCACGATTGAAGCAAGGAGTGGACAGGGAGATGCTGTTGGAGGATCGGAGTCGCCGCTTCTTGTGATGGTGTTTTTCAGGGAGAATGGGACTTAATTGTAGATGTACCAGTGGGCCATCGAGAGGGTCATAAAGTGAATCCGGGCTTTGCTGGGTAGCCAATGGGAGTCGCAGCATGTTGCTGTGAGGAGGTCTGAGCTGCGGAGTCGCAGGGCTGGAGGAGAGGTTGGACGTTGACGTGCCTTTAAGTACATTAAAGTAATATAGTTTACTGGGTACGAGGGCTCTCGGTAGAGTGAGGAAGTTGGTGGAGAGAAACATCCTGCTCAGAGATACAAGCTTGGACGTGTAGGCTGTTCAGGAGGAAAAGGCGTTGATATGCTTCGTCATTGTGAGCTCGGTGTCCAGGTAAACCCTGAGGGTTTTAACTTGTTTGAGGCCTGGAATGGTGATGTCATCAATGTGGAAGGCGGAGTAAGTGGTGTCCAGGGACTTGAGATGCTGGGACAAGCCAACAACGAGTAGCTCTGTTTTCTCATTGTTGAGAAAAAGACTGTGGTCATTGAATTTTGAATAGCACTGTAAACGTTGTTCATGGTGGTAGTTGCCTGAGATAGTGATGAGGCTTGGAGTGTTATCTGCGAAGTTTGTGCAAGTGATATTGTCGTAGGAGGCAGCTTTTTCTTATATGACCTGGTGGCATTTGGCTAGGTTGGAAGAATTGCCCGCGACAGGCGTCTCTCAGAGAGATGCTCTAGTGATCTCTTAGTTCTGTGGAGGGCGATCAGCTCAGAGAACCAGATGTTAGTGGGCGTTTGGGGATATTCAGTTTAAGGGGAGCATGTAGGTTGATGGTAAGGAAGAGGCCCTGGTGGTAGTGGTTTGCTAGGTCATCTGGATCGCTGGGGCAGGGAGGGGGTGAGTGTGGACAGTAGCGTGGGCTTCAGAATCTTGTCCATTAGTGTTTCTGACCATGATCTAGGAGTGTGGGCCTTCTTTCAGGGGGGAATTTGGAATGCAGATTAAATTATTTTAGGTGATAGTCTGACCAGGGCACCGGGTTATTGGAAGAGATTTTGATGTTGGAATTAGTGGGGAGGATCCAGTTGCGGATGCGACCCTGAACATGCCTGGGGGCCGAGACTGTTTGAGAGAAGCTCATGTCTTCAAGTGCCTGTGCTAGTATTGTAGCTTTGGGATCAGTTGGGTTATTGTAACCCAAATAAATGTCACCTAGAATGACACCTTTGGTTGGAGGATTGAGTAGAGGGGTGATGAGCAGGGGAATGTCAGATTCTGGTACATTTGGCGAGTTGGGTTGGGTGGTAGAGTAGGCGTATGTTGTAGGTGGTGTGTGGGTTGATGACTAGTTTTAGTAGCCGCTTTTTGTAGCCTGAAATGGGTGTTGTATGGAGGCAGCGGATGGAAAGGGAGGATCTAGCAATGAGGGCTACCCCTCCTCCAATAGGGTTGGTGCGATCTGCCCTGATGGTGGTATATTAAGGGGGATGGCAGGCAAGGGACCGGATGCACTATGCACCCAGGATTCGGTGGTGCCAAACATGCCCAAATCGTGATCTAGGAAGACTTATAATAGCGTGGAGAAGGTAGAGAGTTGTGATGAAGAGAAGGTAGGTGGAGTGGTAGAACGGAGGAGAGTAGGGGGGTAAAGTAGTAAAGAAAGGTGGGGCATAAGATCAGGAGGCACACATTCACCACCCTCTAGAGCTAGGATCCGTGGTAGTGTAGAAATAGGTAGAAGTCCCAGAGGGAGACAGATAGCCAACGTCTCAGGGACACCCCAATTTAGCGGACAGACAGTAGGGGTTACGGATCTGTAGAAACTAAACAGTGCTACGGACGCCTGGGCTAGGGCAGGACTCGCAGGTAAGTTCAGAAAGAGGGGCAGCCCTAGCGCCACCTTCCCAAACCCCTTTTCCAGCCGATTTGCTTTGTGTTACAATCGATGCATGTCTATTCTGCAATATTAAAAACTGTAAAAAAACATTTAAAAAAAAACTACAACATATCTCTACGGTTTGCGATAATAATAAAAACCCTTTAAATAGGAGCAAGACTCTGTGCTTTATTCAGGCCATCTGTCACAGTATCCAAAATGGCTGCTTTGCCAAGGCTTCTTTTAGACCGAACTTCAGACGCGAGGACACACATCGTGCTTAAAAATCAAGCGGCTGAAGGCACTTGTTTAAAGACATTTTAATTAAAGGGGCAAGTGTGCGAATAAAGCATTTCATACATCATTTAAGCATCAAGGGACAAGTCCGTTTGCAGTGTACGATAGCCAAACAGTCCATACAATCCAATAGTGGCGAGAGTCCATGAAATGCAAGTGCTAGCTTACCCCTGGGTTGTCGAAGGGGTTGTATACATCCAGAGTGGCATATTGGTTCGTCGGTTTGTGCTCCGTCACTGCCGGGTCCTGGGAAAAGAGCAGCCGTTAGAGTCAATGCAGCACAGCGCGCGCAGCAGCCAGCTCTGCCAGCAACCCACAAGCCATCAGAAAACAACTAATACGTTCCCTTATTACAATTGATATTCAATGACTAATAAACAAAAAAATATCAAACATTTGTAGGACCAATTTTACAATAACACGGGTGTTGAAAGTAAGCGTGGGGCAAATGAAGGCAGGGGAATGGGAACCCATGCAAAATTAGAGTAAAGAGAGGGGCAGGTGTAAGGGGAAAGGGATTTATGCCCCCCCACCCCGCTATATAAAAGAAGGGAATGCTACCAGAAAGGAGTCAAACAAAAGAAAATATACTTATTAAGCAATGTGTCCAAACACGGTTATAAATGCACTCAAAAACACCATGTACTCCAGATGTTAACCGGACAGACGTCACACCCGTAACCTCAGTGGTCAGCGCTCCGAAGGACACTTCACAACACAACTGCAGGGGACACTGCTGGGGGTCTAATCCTGTCACGACATACCCGCTAGAACGCTCAAAGTATTAATATGCCCTGGCATCCGTCTAGCAGATAACACTACTGAAGACTAATAATGCCCTCTGTTTCAGCCCTCTGAATACAAATAATTAGTAGCACTATTCTCCTACACTACCCTTTCCCACTACACAATTACTGGTGGCTTTGTTCAGACTATAGGGCAGTGGAATTTGGTATGAAAAGCGCATTTAAGGGAATGAAAACTGAACAGAAGCACGGCCATTTCACTTTTTTAAATGGATGGTAAAGCAAGTGAATTAAAAAAATGCATCCGCCTTTGCAGTCTATGACGATTGGTTTATGGCGAGTTCATACCAGATCCTTCCAGTTTCTAAGCACGGGAATAATCTGTGTTGCCATGATTGCCCACTGGTAGTATTCGATGTATTGAACTCGGGAGAAGGAAGGGCTGAGTCGGCTTGCCGAACCTATGTTGCACACATCGCACTGTTCCTAGAGCAAGTGCCTAGCGCTTGAGCCATTCCCTGGCCTGAGTAAAACGCCCCGTTTAATGGTATGTAGCCCTTTTAAAGGCATGTCTGAAGAGAGAGAAGGGGCACCTCACAGTTTTACCAGTGAAGAAAAAATGAGAGGATTCTTATAGACATGTAAAAGCAGCCACTTAGAATGCTGCTGACAGGGACTGTGGCGAGACAGCCAGGCCATGCGGTTATGAGGAGTTCTGTAAAGAGATGGAGAGGTAAAGATCATTCATTTTGGGGAGCCAATGGACACAAGTAGAGGTGGTGCACCGAATAGCATATTTAAATATTTGGCGAATACCTACCAGTTAATAAAACATTCCGCCAAAATTGAATATAAACCCGAAATAGCTGCTTTGTTACATCTTAACACAACTTTTTTTAAACCTTATTTCAAACGTGTTCCCACGTTTCATTTATTTCTTGCCACTGACAACAGCTCGTCCTTCTTTAAAGCACAAAAGCCAGAAAAGATTGACCTATTCCCACTGCACCCCACTAACCGCTCCCACAGTATGCTCCCTGTTTCAGATCCACCAGAGCGCAAGGAGACCACTCCGGTTGTGATCGTGCGCGGTACAAATAACCCTTTAACATTAACATAACGAAAAAGAACAGACAGTGTCTTACCATCCAGCTACCGGCCAATCAGTTTAATAAATACGGATAACAAGATTCTCGCGAAGGTGCTTGCTTTACGTATTGAGGATGTGATTCAAAGGCTTGTTCATGTGGATCAATCAGGTTTTGTTAGACATCGTAGGACATCTAGTAACATTCGGAATCTCTTATTGACCATGTACCAGGCCCAGAATTTGGATGATGATGATGTGGCAGTGTTTTCTTTGGATGCCGAAAAAGCTTTTGATCGCATTAATTGGCAGTATATGTTCACGGTGCTGAGGGCAATTAATCTGGGTGACGATTACATTTCTTGGGTCTCTTTTGTATGCTTGTCCTATGGCAAGTGTTAAGACAAATGTTTTTTTATCTGATACATTCAGTCTTTGGAGGGGCACTAGACAAGGTTGTCCACTTTCACCCTTCTTGTTCGTACTTGCTATTGAACCACTTGCTATTGCTCTGCGGAATGATTTATACTTGAAAGGTGTGTCCTTTCATGGGGCTGAACAGAAGATTTGGCTCTATACTGATGACCTTTTGTTGGTTTTACGGAATTTGGAGGTTTCTTTACCGTCTTTAATGGACATTTTGGATCGGTTTCATGTGGTGGCGGGGTTTAAAATAAACCGGTCGAAATCTGAGGCTTTGCCCGTCACGGGAAGTTGTTCTAGACCTTTGGTGACTGGATTTGGATTTCAGTGGTGTTTGCGTAAAATGAAATACTTATGAATGTTAGAAAATGTGGTAGGAAACTTCCTTTGACTGAATTTTTGCGGGACGTATGGAGGAGCTTACATTAAATGTGTGGTTCAACTGCGCTGAAGTCGACTTCAGCCTCAATTTGGTTTAATAAAGCTATCACGTAGGCTGGCAAACCTATGTTTTGGCCGGAATGGTTTGTTGGTGGAGTTCACTGGATTAAAAATATATGCAGAAATGGAAAGTGGATTGATTTTCGTTATGTGCGAATTTCGATATTCATAATGTTTCTATTGCGGATTACAGGAAGCTGTAGAGATGCATCAGTGAGATTGATGGAAGTGAAGCTGTGGTTTTGGATCATATGGTGGTGGGATGCCAATCGGTTGCGATCAAATTGTATCATCGAATTGTTGCCAACTCCAAATATAATACTGGACTGATGGAGGAGTGGAGTACAAGATTGAGTAGTGAGAACACTACGGATATGTGGATTGAATTGTGTGCAAATGTGAAGCTTTGTTCAGTTAATTTGAGTGAACGCTCTCGACAAATTAAAATCCTAACCGTTTTTTCTGGTGTCCGGAGAGGCTCAAGCACAGGGGCATGTCGGATTCGGATGTTTGTTGGTGCTGTGGTGTGGAGGTGGGCACTCTTGAACATTTACTATGTGACTGTGTCAGGGGCTTCTGGCAGGAGGTTTGCAACATTTGTTTACGGGTCCTGGACTGCAGCATTGATTTGGATTTTATGACGATGGTTTTGGGCAGTGGTATATTGCTGGATGATCGTTCCTTATCTGAGAAAACAATTTTTGTTCAGGGGAGCGTCGGTTGCCAAGAAAATGATTTTGAGGGGGTGGAAATCCCGCATCCCGCCTTCATCTAATGAGTGGATTGATGAAATGATTTCTTTGGCGGCTATTGAAAAGGTGATGTACAGGCGGTTGGGGAACTGCGGATGCATGCTAAGGTGTGGGATGTTTTCCTGACTATGTATTAACTAGAGGGATTTACAAAAAAAGGGGTTTATTTAATTTTTTTCCCTCCCTCTCTTCAATTGCTATTTTTGATGATGTTCTTCGTTCACACTATTTTGTGTTTATTTCTTGGTTGATGTATTCTTGTTCTGGTAAAACGTAAATAAAGAAGTAAAAAAACAAAAGAAAAAGAACTGACCCCATGTACAGAGGGAGGTTGCATATGCAAAGCCAGTGCTACTCAAAGTGGCAAGCTTCATGAAGGCATAGTGCTAGCACAATGGATTCTTTAGTGCGCAGTTACCACTGCAAATTCCTTACATTGCAAGTTGTAAAGTAGCTTAAGCGGAAAGTGCATTTTGAACCTTCCTTTCTGCTCAAATAGAAATGTATAAATGATTTCCATTTACTCCGATGGGGCAAGTCGAAGGTACATGTGAGGTGAGTGGACTCTCCAAACTATTTTTAAAGAGGGGACTCCTGTGCCCCCCCCCCACTCCCCATATGACAAACATGTCCCATGTTTGTCATATGGGGAGGGGGCCGAGGGGGTGGGGGAGGACAGTTGCAGATAGACCGATCGGGTTGGAACAGGGGCTGTGGCGGCTGGCATTAATGGGCACAGGGGCGGAGCCCCCCCCCCATGTGTCTGCAGCAGGAGAAAAGAAGTTGCACTTTTTTATTTAAATATACACCAAACTTAAATCCATCTTTCAGTTTCACTCGATACAGTGCTCCACAGGGCCATCATGTGGTCCTTTGCGGCCATGGCCCAGTCCCCATCTTTCTTATCTACTCTCATTTTACACTCCCTCCCATTCTCTCCGTTTGCTGACCTCTTCTTACTCACTGTACCCCCTTAACCATGTGCCTCTTCACGCTTCCGTTCCTTTCAGCTCTTGGCACCCCTTCACTGGAACTCCTTACTTCTCTCTATCCGCTACATCCCCACCTACATTTCCTTCCACACCTCCTTGAAAGCCCTTCTTCTCCACCCCCCCTTGACTTTCCTTCCCTACCATCTCTCCTCTCCAATTTCCCTGTCCCACACTCCTACCCTCCCCTTCCTTCTCACACCCACTTGAATTTGAACCAGATAATTGAAATATTGTTCCTCCTTCCCTGGACTACCTCCTCTCCCTTCCTCCTCACCCGTGCCTCACCACCTCCACCTAAGTAAATTCTTCTACGTATTGTTTAACTGGTTTGTTTCAGGATTGTAAATATGCTTCTTTCATTACTGTACCTTGTTGTTATATTGTAAAGCGCTTTGGATTAAAGCGATATATAAACCTAATAAACAAACAGTCATGATTATTTGTTGAGGGGTGAGTCCTGATATACTGTTTAATCTATTTGGCGCTAGTTTCCTTGCGCTGTTTTACTAAACAAAATCATTAGATGGCATGTGGGGCGTCAAAGGTCTGGCCCCCAAGGTGTAAGCGTCTGCGCAAAGTTTGCAAGGACACCTGATTGACAGCAATCAGGGGCCTGTGAACTGTTGAGAAACCATGGTTGTGCGGAATATATCCAGCTCAGTGCATGTCCCTGTTTCCGTCAAGTGTATGGAATTGAGCAGGACTGGCGAATCGATGTGTTGCCAAACGTAGAAAACTGTATAATAAATGTGTGTGCATGCGTGTTAAGGTCGTGTCTGGGAGTGCAGGCTGTGAATATATATGTTCCTACATGGCCCGGCCCGAGAGTGTGAGAGAGTGCAAGTGTGGCATAGGAAGTTTATACATAACAGTACCACCTTGTGTCTAAAGCACAGTGAACCTGTAAACACGATTATTATTATGACTAGTCACATTCAGCAATCTAGGTGTCAAAAATAAAATATAACGTGATCTTTATACAATCAAATAGGATTAAAAAACAAGTGTTCTCTACAGCCACTGAGCAGGCTGCTCCAGCTTCATTTCTTTAAAGCAGCTAGGCAACCTTCTCACAAAGCATTCCTGATGACGTCCCATGGGGTGTGAATCCGAATTCTAAAGTACAGAAAATGAATTCTGTGTCATTTGTGCTAAAGATGTGCAGGCCAAAGTTCATTTTTAAAATTGAAAGGGTTAACAAAGCTGTCACATTGAGTTGATAGGCCCACAGCTGTACATAATCTGTTGGTTTATGTAGTGTTATCATGTAAAATCCGGCAAATACTTCACATGGAATAATAAAAGCAGTGATCGGCCCAGAATCACAGAAGGTGGACTTTTTCAGAGTGCTCGTAAAGGTCTAGTGCCACCACAAACAAATATTGTATTAGTGGCAAAGACAAATTGCTTTTAGTGAGAAAAAAAAAAAAACAACAAAGTAGGACACGCAATAGGTCAGGTCCTAGCCGGACAGATGACAGCGATGTCTTGAGAGATTTGTCCATTTTTTGTTTTTACTATTAGGTGGAGCCACCTGTAAGCTGAAACATTTACAGTGGAGTAGAGTAAGGAGGTAGTTGGGTTGTTTGGGGGAGCATACAGCATGTGAGGGTTATATACAGGTTTTCTGTCATGCAGTAATATCGGGCTTTGTGCCGTTTAGAGCCAGCATTATTTCTAAGCAGTCTTCTACAAGTTAAAAGCTTGATTGCAGCTGTAAATGCGCTACTGGTGTAATGAACTTGAAGCACTATGTGTGTTCTTACAGGTGTTCCTTGCACTGAAGTCCAATCAAAAACAAGTGGTGGCAAAGAAAACATGTTTTGCTTATTTATAGGTATTAGATAGTCACTTGTCAGGGACCGACATCATATGGCAAGTAGCACACCCCATTTTCAGGTATTTGGCATTTTATGGCAACATAGTACCATTATGACAGTACCTAGCAAATGTTTTACCCAAAAAGAAAACGGATGACTTTGCCACTGCTTGCTTGATTACTGTCTTTATGGTTGCAGACAGTTTCGTTACTTGCCACATCCGGCATTTGACATGTTTTCTTACAGTGGCATGGCATTCTGTAATGTATTGGCATTATAGGCATCACCAACATGAGGAGTGTTCTTATGTGGGCATAATGGCCTACATGGGTACTCCGTTAAGGACACTATCAAGACTGACGTTACTATAGTTGGCATCTTTTGATAATGGCACAGATGAGTGAAAAAGTACAGTGAATTAGAATGCTACAGAGCTGAACTCCCGTGGCTTCGAAGTGTCTGCTCTATAATTTCCACCACTCTGGTTTTCCCTGTGTTCTTGAATGAGCAACTTTTCCCCAGCATTTCAGGAATCTTTCATATCCATCACAATGGACTACAGGGGACCCACAGACAGATTCCGAGTGGATGTGCCGACGATATGGACATGTTTTCTTACAGTGGTATGGCATTCCTTTATTAGTACTATGGGCAAATCCAATAGGAGTATGTTCTTACAGGGGTAGACCATAACGGTCATATTATCTTATAGTATCTTTACAAGTATTAGGTGCAAAACAAACATGTGTATCTTCTTATGTGGCAATACTGGAATATATTTGTGAAACCACCATGGATACATATAGGCAAATCCAGCATGATTTTTATTTATTTTTTTATACTTGCAGATTGTGGGCAAATGTTTAATAAAAGTGCATTGGAAAATTTGCCTGTGCACTGTTGGTGACTTGGCATCTATGACATGCTACCCTGAAACCCGATTCAAAGATGTGCGGCTTTTACCCATTTTTATTTTTTCACAGAAAAGTGCCATGAAAGGACCATTTGAACCCATTATCCCCCACCCCCCCCCCCCCCCCAACCCCTCCTTGGATGATTTGGACTCCCTCGCTAAGCTCAGTCAATAATGCACATTTGTGGCAAATATTTACGCAACACTGATCAAAAAAAAAAAAAGATTTTTAAAACCACCACCCGCCAGTGAACAGGGGTAATCGCGCACAGCAAAGCCCGACATGCGACTCAACCTGCCTAAACACAACAAGCTCTACACGACCGTTGAGCAGTCAATCAATTCTACCGAACGCACCCCACATACACCACCTCATTCTCACCCCATTAGAGGTGCAAGGTTCCATGGATTTTTCATTTGTCGCTCACTCTTCACCCCAACAGATAAGTGCTCCCCCAGAAAACTGCTCTCATCTCTGCCACATATCCTTTGAAAGCGGGGGCCTGTAATGTTATTTGAGAAATTTCCTAACAGGCAAATTCTCCCAAGTGGTTACTAGGGGCTGGAACTTGCACTGCCTGGCATGCAAAACACATGAATCCCCTTAAAAGAATGACCCTACAGGTAGCGCATCACCAAATCACATCATATCAGTCGGCTATTAATGAGTGCAACATATGAATGATGATTAATGTACAACTTTTTGTCGAAGTTACATAATATCAATTTCCTCTTGCGTCGGCTTGCAAAGTAATAGGTTAGCAGTTGCATGGATCTTTCCCTATTGGCCCCTTATCCTACTCTCACTCACACACACACACTCATCACATAGACAATTATTCATAACTCGCCACACTAATCCTACAGGTTTCATTTCATTTACAGCATTGAAAAGTTCAAACTAGCGGACACAATTATGCAGAATTCAGTGACACTTGTACTATGACTTATTTGATTCTTGAGCTACAACAATATCAATATTTCCTTTGCTCATATTCAAATGAGGACCAGCACTTGCACCCCATACACTTGTGTTTAGTAAAGCTGCACCCAAGATGACCTCTGTAAGACCTACCTTGTACCCTGAGACTCTCAGGGGGAATGACCCTCGCACTCCTCAGAAAGACCCACAGTTCTTAGGGCACGTCTGGTACCACTTTTGAAAGTACATAGAACTAGGCAATTAAACATTCTCCATGCCATCCATTTCCCCCCAAATTGTGTGTACCATGTTGCAGGCCCTCACTGCGCTCTTCCGTTTGGTTTATTAAAGCCATTTGCACATCCTTGTAAACATCCTAGAACTTAATTACGTGTCCGTTTCTCATTTGCTGGTAGAGGGAGTCTTGATAAACCATCCACCCTTCTGGTTTTTCTGCCATGTACTATATATCAATCACTGTAAAGTCCTGGCCATACATCCTAGTTTTAAACCCTAACCAGTCAGGGGACTTAGTTAAACCCAGACCTTCAGGTAATCAGCCATATTTTCTCCCAAAAACCAAGCAAATACTGCAGATAAACAAATAAGGGGTAAAAATACTTCCCCCAAAAAATATTATAGGACACAACTGATACAGAGAATGCTGCTCCAGGCTGCCATCCACACAGCCCCATGCGATCAATTGTACTAACAGGGAAGTGTCCCAGAAAAGCAACTACTAGGATTACCGCCTGTGCTTAAGAGGACATTTCATGCACGTCTCAAAAGCACACATTACATTCTAGGTGCAAAGAAGTCTGGATTACTAACAGGTAACCTTTTTAAGGTAAAATATATTGTCGCTTTCCTAATATACCCTAATTGGGAATGGGAATGACTTGTAATAAAGAAGCAAAATACTTCCACTTCAAAATTGTAACCAGAGATCTAGATATACCCTCCTTATTACAGAATATGTATTAAATAAGGGTTTAAAAAATAAAAAATGTTTTAAAAAAAGCAAGTGCACCATGAATGGATTTGTGGCTCATGCACATGCTGTAGCCTCTTTTCCTTTTCAGAAAGGTTGGGTTCAGTTGGGCGCGGTGCTCTTGAGAGACGCCGTGGTTTTCTCACTTGAGCCACAGGATTGGGTGAACAAGACTCCCAAACCCAGAGACATTGGCATCCACTGTGATCTCCTTTCTTGCTGACATTGCAAGATTTCTAGGATCGGAGCAGTCCATGGTCTTCAAAGAACTTCACAAAAGTCACTCCTGTCTTAAGATAGCATCTTGTTGGTTCCGGAAGCATGGTGACTTTTACAGTGAAACATGCACATAATTCAGAGAACTAAAATGTACGTCATGTGTGCTCTATACTTTGACATACAACCATGATTTACTGTGCCAAGGTGACTTTCTCCTGGCTTCACACCATCATTCAAAAGGACACGTCCTAGGGTTTCAATCTCTCCACAATTTAATCCACATTTCTCCTCGTTTAGCATCATTCAGTAATTCCGGAACTACGTCTTGGGCCTTGTTCAGTACTGCGCAGCGTTCCATTTGGTTGATTGTATACAAGGATGTGGCCTTGGAATGCCAAGCTTTAAAACAGATGGAGTACAATTATTTGGAACACCACAGCTGCTAATCTTAATTCTCTTTGCTTTAAATATCCTTGGGGTATGGTGAATGCAGCAAACTTCTTGCATCTCTACTTGAGGAGAGGAGGACAGCGTATCAATCCCAGAGAGATGGCATTTCCTCGTGACATCACCTCCTCCTAAATGGAGGACGAGGAAAACTACCCTTATAATCATGTTTAACCTGCTTAAGTCTACGCAGGAGTAAATCGCCAGTCTTCTTCCGTGCAACCACCACAGTCGCCAACCAGAACACAGACTAAGGGTCATAGAAGACATTTCTCTTGCAGCTTTTGAAAAACAACTGGCAGCTCCTTTCCAGTGGTCAGTGGTACTGCATAGCCCTTGTGCTTTACAGGAATCGTGCTGCTCTTTTTGTAGGTGGAACCCAGGAGTCAACCCGATCTTTACAAGGAAATGAAGATACATGCAGTCATTTCTCTTTAGGTATTTTGGATTAGATTATGTGTGCGGATACCGCTGTTACAGCCAAGTTACTTCAGCACAAAGGCTGCATTTAAAGTATGCACCTCTGTTCCAAAATAGGAGTATAGGCAATCACAATCCTGGTGGCAGTGTAATCTTTCAACGAAATCCATATCAGAGTTTGGGGTATTGTGGCTGGTATTTCATATCATTATGAAAACCATTCCCAAATCTGTATCATACATGCGTCAACGCTGCGAGCCAGGCCAGCCCCGGGCAGGCTCCGTGTATTGTCTCTAGACTGGCCGTCTATGCTGCACCCAGCAGAACCATAGATAGTGGGGACTGACTTGCTCCTTTGTGAAGTCGGGCAACACCCCTCTCCCTCCAGGCAGCCACTCATTTGGAGCAGTCCTGGGTAACAGGAATCAAAGGGCACACCCTACACAAAAGGACTAGCCTCATAGCAAGATGTTGCATACCAAAGAGCCTTTGATGCTATGGGTCTGAGAAGAGAGTTGCGCTAGTGTAGACACAAGGAGCTCAACACGATTGGGGAAATGTTCCACCATCTTCTTTCTCTCTGTACGTCTCCTTTCTTCAGCTCTCCTTCACTTCCTTTAACACAAAGCACATAGGGTATGACGCAAGAAAGCAAATACCACTTGTAACGAGGACAGGGACTGGACCCCTTCAAGCAGGCTTGCTTTTGTCCAGTCACCTGCAGACCTTTGCCTACAAAAGAGGGGGGCTTCCACTCTTGATTCACTTTCGGAACATTCAAGACCTCAGAATTCCTTCGAAACTATTTTGGGAGATTTGATCTTTCCAAAGCCCTCAGCCATGGATGTGGAGAAGGAGTGTTCCAAGGAAGAGGCAGGCTGTGCTCCTTACCCACTTTGCACCAAACCTCCCTAGGCTGGGAGAGCAGAACCTGGAAGGACATTACCTTGTCCTAGAGTCCTGCAGTGGGTCTCAGCATCTGGAGGGCCAGGCCAGCCAGGATCCCTGTTCTACCACATCGAACCATGTCCACCGCACTGAAACCAGAGGGACCCACTAGTGCTACTTTTGGTACTTTATCGACTGCTACTTTGAACCGTTGAACCAGCACACCACCACAACATGTTAAGCAGAGCACGTCCTCTGTTTGGTTCGAACAACCTGCTTGCTGCTACAGATCAACTCACACCACTGCCTCTTAGAACATTACATCAGAACACCAAGGTCACTGCATCAAACAAACGAACATTGCCTTGAAGAGCTGGAGCAGCGAGTCACTTGCTGACTCAGCACCAAACATTATTAAGGTACTTGATCTGACCTGGCCACCTTGCTCCACTTTTAGGGGCCCTAGAGACTGGCTAAGTCTGTTTTGTACCTTTGTCCCCCAAAAACATCATTTTCAAATATCTTGTTGCATTTCTTTTCCTCCCTGCTGAAAACTCGAGTGCATTTCAAAGTTTTTTGTATTTTTACAGGTGAAAGTTTTTTAAGTGTTTTTATAGTCCCCTGTACATTGGTGTTTAACTGAAATTATATACGATAAAATACTCACCGTAATCGTATTTCTGATGCTTGTATCTGCTTAGATTCACATGCCGTGCATAGGCCAACATCTAGTGGAAGCTGCAGAGTATTACAGTTTGTTTTTCAAAACTCAAAAATGGGCGTCGACCTAGGGCGTGCCAGTAATACTATCCCTAGTGTGACGTCCACTGTACCCATGATCCCTCACGCCTGTAGGACCCTCAGATTGTATTTTTTCTGACATGAGGTAGCATGAGGAGTAGCCGAGTACAGATTATCCAAGCAGATAGATAGATAAGACTACAAGCATCCATGCGCCTTCTCTCAGAGGGGAGGAAGGGCGGGCGCATGTGAATCTAAGCAGATACAAGCATCAGAAATACGATTATGGTGAGTAATGTATCCCTTCTGAGGCTTGTGGAATCTGCTTAGTCACATGCTGTGCATAGATTAGCGAGCAGTGTTAGAAGAAGGAGGTGGGATGTGAGAAGGGTCATGAGTGAACAGATGTCCTAGAACCGCTTGTCCCACTTGAGTATCTGTCTTGGAATGAGTGTCAATGCAGTAGTGCTGAGTAAAAGTGTGAATAGAGCTCCATGTAGCTGCTTTGCAAATGGTGTCAAGGGGTACATTTGCAATGAAAGCCAGAGTGGCCCCAGTGCCTCTAGTAGAGTGGGCTCTTGGCGTAAAAGGCAGAGTTTTCTCAGAAAGGGAGTAGCACAGCTGGATACAGTTTACTATCCATTTTGAGATGGCACCTTTAGAGACGCGATCTCCCCCTCTGCCTGTAGCTACGGAGACAAACAGTTGGTCTGTTTTTCTCAGCGATCTGGTCTTGTCTACATAGTAGAGGACCGCTCTTCACACATCTAGCGTGTGTAGTTTCACCTCAGCAGAGCTTTTGGGTTCTTGGAAGAAGGCCAGTAGCTCAATGGACTGGTTAACGTGGAATTTTGAAATTAATTTAGGTGAGAACCTAGGGTGTGTTTGTAGAACCAGTTTATCCTTATGAACAGTAAAGAAAGGATCCTGCACTGACAGAGCCTGAATTTCACTGACCCTTCTTATGGATGTAATGGCTACTAAGAAGGCAGTTTTATAGGTCAGGTGTTTGAGACTAGCCTTATGCATGGGTGCAAAGGGTGGCCCCATGAGTTTAGCAAGCACCACATTAAGGTCCCATCCTGGTGGTGGGTTTGAAATTGGAGGGTGAAGTCTCATTACCCCTTCCATGAAGGCTTTAACCACTGGTACTTTCCACCACAACACCTTGTTATGGGAGGTGTTGTAGGCTGACAGTGCCGCCAGGTGTACCTTGAGTGAATTAAATACCAAACCTGCGTCCAGCAGGTGGAGCATGTAGGCGACAATATTGGAAGGAGTGCAATCAACCGGGTTGATTTGTTTATTCTGGCACCAGATAACAAATCTTTTCCATTTATCAAAGTAACAGTGTCTTGTGTTTGGTTTCCTGGATTCCTTTAGGAAATCCATGCATCTCTGAGGTAGATTGAGATGGCCAAACTCTAGGACTTCAGGAGCCATGCAGCCAAGTTCATTGAACTCGGTTGAGGGTCCACTGTTTGTCCTTGGTGCTGGGATAGTAGGTTGTGCCAGCACGGGAGCTTGACTGGTTCGCACACTGCCAGTCTGCGCAAGTGTGGGACCATGGTTGCCTCGCCCACATGGGAGCAACTAGGATGAGCGTTGTCGATTCCCTGTGCATCTTGTTGACCAACTTCCTCATCAGAGGAGTGGGTGGAAAACCGTAGGCAAACATCCGACCAGTTCATCCACAGGGCGTTCCCCTTGGAGCCTGGCTGGGGGAACCTGGATGCAAAGTCTGGGCATTGTCTGTTTTCGCTTGTGGCGAATAGGTCTATAGTGGGGAAACCCCACTGTGAGAAGAGGTCTTCTACTACTTCTCTGTGCAGACACCATTGGTGTTCTTCTGGAAGGGGATCCCTGCTCAAAGCGTCCGCCAGTGAATTGCGATCCCCTGGATGAAAGGTAAATGTTCTGTCTGAGTGCCCATATCCAAATTTTCTGGGCAAGTCAACTAATTTGGCGACCGAGTCCCTCCCGTTTGTTTATGTAAAACATGACTCTAGTGATGTCTGTTAAGATCTGCACTGACAGGTTTATCAGGTGGGGTTTGAACACTTGAAGCGCTCTGAAGACTGCCAGAAGCTCTAGCAGATTGATGTGATTCTTGGCTACTGTGTGAGACCAGAGACCCTGAGCTGCGTGGTGAAGGAGGTGTGCTCCCCACTCTGATAGGGATGCGTCTGTAGTGACTACAGCTTGTATCTCCGGATCGAAAAAGGGTTTCCCCTTTGACAGGTTCTCTCTCGTCCACCAGTGAAGACTTTGTACAAGCGTTGGCGAAACGACCACTAGATCGTCCCACTGACCACTTGCCCGAGACCATTGTTTCGCCAACCATTCCTGCATGGGTCGAATGCGCAGGCGTGCATGGGGAACCAGGTAAATGCACGACGCCATCATGCCTAGCAAACGCATTGTTTTGCGCACCCTTATCTGATGACCGGGCTGATATTGAGGAATTTGCAGCAGTATATTCCGAATTCTTTCTTCTGATGGAAAGGCCAACCCCTCTTGAGTGTTTAGGAAAGTTCCTAGGAACTGTTTGGAGGTGCTTGGCACCAGGCTTGATTTTTTCTCGTTGAGGAGGTCGATACTTTGGATGTTGGATCTTCAAATTACTGGGGTTTCCCCCGTGATGAGCCAGTCGTCCAGGTAAGGGTACACTGGGATTGCCTCCCTGCGTAGGTGTGCTGCCGCCACCGCCAGTACCTTGGTGAATAACCTTGGAGCCGAGGCTATACCGAAGGGCAGCACCTTGAACTGGTAGTGCAGACTGTCCCCCTTGAAGCACAAGAATCTTCTGTGCGCATGGAAATATGAAAATAGGCATCTTTCATGTCCAATGTTGCCAAGTAATCCCTTCTTTTTAGGGGGGGATACCTCTTGGAGAGTAGTCATGCAAAATCTTTGGTGCTTGACATACTTGTTTGCAGGGCGCAAGTCTAATCCTGGGCGCATTGTCAAATCTTTGTGTGGCACAAGGAAGTAAGTTGAATAAATAACCTTGTTTACCTGGTTGCCCCGGACGAGTTCTATTGCGTCCTTTGCGAGAAGATTGACGATTTCCTCAATGAGTATCTTCTGGTGGTCCAGGGAGTGAATTTTTTGATGTGGAGGGTGGTTGCGGGGGCACTCCAGAAGTTCGATGCAGTATCCTGGACACTGGACAGCACCCATCTGTCTGATGTGATCCTTTCCAAAGCTTGGGTGAAGATGGAAATGCGCCCCCCTACTGGGAATGCGTGGGAAGGGACCCCGAGCGGAGCGTCACTGTTTTCCGGCAGGTGTCCCTCCTCTGGATGGGCTGCCTCTACCTCTACCACAGGCCCTTTTATTACCTGTGCCGTAACTCTGGGTAGTCCGTTGGTTGCCACCCCACGATGTACCCTGTGCGTAACTGGAGCCCCTCTGGGAATTTTGGCCGCAGGAGCGACGAAAATTACTAATCCCTCTTTGGTTCGTGGGCTTGTTAGTCAATTGTCCCAGGGATTTAAGGGTATCGTATTCGTCTTTGGCAGTTTTGAGTGCCTCCTCAACTGCTTTGCCAAATAAGACATTCGGTTCCACCGGCATGTCGATAAGGGTAGCTTGGGTCTCGGGCTAGAACCCAGATTGTCTAAGCCAAGCGTGCCTCTTAATGACGGTGCTCTCTGCTATGAGCCAGCCTGAATTATCTGCGGCGTCAAAGGTCGTCCTTAGAATGCATCCGGACAAGGCTCTACCCTCCAACGAGACCTGGGCTAACTGGCCCTTTAGTGGTTCCGGTGCGGAGTCAATGGGAGCAGCTACCTGCTCCCACTGGTGGCAATTAACTTGCCAGCAGAGTGGTGGTGTTGGCAATTCTTGCTTGGTAAGCAGAAGTTGAGGCCACCTTCCTTCCTAACCCATACGTTCTTTTGCTCTCCTTGTCTGGGGGAGCTTCAGATGCCCATAAAAGTGTCCCCGCCCTTTTCCTGGTGTTAGTGACTACTAGCGAGTCGGGCTTGAGTTGACCCCTTACGTAAAGTGGGTCTGATTGGGCAGCTCTGAACATTTTCTCAATTCTGGGGTTAACAGCCCTGGTGAGATTAGGGGTGAGGAGTGTAGGGTCAATTCTGCGTTGTATGGACTTCAGAATTGGAATTGCTTGGGCAATGGGTTTCTTGTCCCCCATGATCTCCTCTGCAAAGTCCCTCTCTTCTTGTGCCCCTTGGGTATCTATGTGGAAGTGCTCTGCAGCTCTAGCCAAGACCTCATTTAGAAGGGGCTGGTTATCTACTGGGGAGTCAGTAACCTGTGGTTCTTTGCAAATGGGAGAGTCTATATTGTAGACTTCTGCCTCGTCTTCCTCCTCCTCACATTGACCCTCGTCATCTCCATAATAATCGACTCCTGTTTGGTCATCCAATATTTCTATGTCTGGATCCTCACCATACTGTTGGTAAGGTTGGATGTAGAAAGGGTCTGAAATGAGGCCCTGAGTTGGAGTCTGAAACCGAGGTCTCTTATTAGGAGTGTGAGGGTCCTTGGATCCTGAAGGAGTAGAGTTGTCAGGGGGTACTCTGATAACTGAGAAAATGTTCTGAGTTTTTCTCGTAGAAATTAGCAAAGGAAGATATTCTCCTCATGACCATGTCTATGCCCCGAGAGCTCCATTCCCTGGAGCTGGGGATGACAACCTCCTGCTGAGGCCCCTCTTCTATTCCCATAAGCTCTAGAGTGGGAGGGACAACTTTAGGTTTAGTGACAGGGACAGGGGTCTTGGATGTATCTTTATCTGAAGACCTGTGAATGTCCTTGTGTGTCTGGAGTGCAGAAGTAGAGTGTGATGACTTTTTCTGCTGTTTGTCCCCTTCCCCTTGAGTAGAAGAGTGTTTTCCTGATGTTTTCACCTTCTCTGCACTTTGACGCCTGGCGTCAAGATTCGGGGGGGGTGTACGGTACTTTAGGAATCTTTCGAGTGTGCACATCGACCTTCAGAGGCAAACGCCGAACGGGCTGCCGGGGCCGATTCTAAGCGTGCAGCTTGGGGGTGGAGGTCGGACTAGTCATCTGACGATCGTACCTCTGTGACTTTGGGGAGAGAGGCACTTTTCGCAACTGTGGACGGTTGACTTGTGTAGTGAGACAATCTCGACCTGAAACGCCCAGAGGACATCGATTCCTAGGACCGCTCTCTACGTGCCTCCTTTTTCCGAGGACTCGAGTCCCGGTTGGGATTAGTGCATTTATGTGTAGTAGTTGTGGTAGCACTCGGGTCGCCGGGTGTGGTCCCCATAACTGCCCTGCCGGACAATCTTCCGGGGTCAGGGACTAGCGCTTGGGTGTCTTTCGACGCCCCTGTGCCCTCACCGTCCAAAGGGACGGCATCGCTGCCATCACTGAAGGCACCCACCGCTTCCATGGCCTCGAGCTGCTTGGCGTGGTGGGCCCAACGTTTAGTGGAGCGGTCCTTTAGTGTCTTAGCCTTAAAAAGGCTACACGCTCTGTAGTTAGCCTCGGGGTGGTCCCTAGGCAAACAGAGATTAGAGGTGGCGTGTTTTGCAACCCAAGGGTACTTGCGGTTGCACTTGGGGCAAAATTTAAATGGAGTACTCCCCATATGTCACATAAAGACAGCGGGCTAATGTATGTAGGAAATAATAATGAGTGAGTATGTTTCCACCCCCCACTCTCCCTACTTGCAGGGCCGAGGCCAGAGGCCTTCCGAGGCCCAAAGTCTGTCGTGCAGCTCTCGAGGGTGGTTTGTTCTTCAGACCGGCGTCGATCTTCAGATCTCGACGCGGAGGTGAAAGAACGGGGAAATATATATATAATTTTTAGCAAAACGGCTGAAAGCAAGGGAACTCCGCGCAATGCTTCTGACAAGTATGGCAGAAAAAAACAATCGGAGGGTCCTACACGCGTGAGGGATCATGGGTACAGTGGACGTCACACTAGGGATAGTATTACTGGCACGTCCTATGTCTACGCCCATTTTCAAAAAACAAACTAATACTCCGCAGCTTCCACAAGCCTCATATATATATATATATATATATATATATATATATATATCCATCCTTGTGTGGACATTCCTTTATTTTGGACTGCTGGTCTATTGCAGTTTGGGCTGTTAAGGAGATCTCATTCACATCCCTCTTGAGAGCATTGAATTCCCTCAGCCACCGTTACCACAAAAAAGGCAAAGACGGTATGTCTGGGCTGTGCCTATTTTGCCTTCATGATTGGGATCACTGTGGGATTGAAGAAGTGCAGGGGCTACATATGCGGTTTAGCCACAACTCATTCTTATAATCATGCTGAGCTGAAGTCATTTCATCCCACTTAATTGCTGGTCACAGAGTTTGGGGGAAATATTGAAGGCGGTTACTGGAAACGGCAAGACTGCGGCTTCCAAAACTACAAGAAAAGCATGAGCGACCATGCAGTCTAGAAATCGCCTGCAGACAGTCCCCAGTTCAGAATTCCTCCCGCGATCGTGCAGACGCTTGATGAATAAATTATGGAGGACGGTTGTGCAGGGAGTAAATGGATCAATTTCGTAATTAGCAGGATGCACTCCAGAAAGAATCGGCAAAGGGCTGACTCAGGCCGGGTGATCAGACAATGCAGAAAGGACGGCCTGGAAGGGTTGGGGGTGGTGAGGAGTACGCCTGCCTGCACAGCTTGTGCTTAGCGAAGGGATAGGACAACAAGGATATTAAAAGTGCAAGGAGGCGACTCGGGTGACATTAATGCACACAAACACAACCCCAGGCCAGGAGAGGGAGGTGAAACCAGTCATGGATAGCCACATCATCAAATTCCTTTTGGCGCCAAGCCACGGTGGAAGTGGACTGACATTGTAGCAGGTGGAACACCCCTCACTCGACTGGCAAGCACTTCAGTGCTGCAGTGGGAGTGTGACCACTCACGTTACTGTTGGCAAAGACCCAAGGAGCCTGCAAGAGAGGGGAAACCCTACTGTGTCTCTGACAAAGTATGCAGACGTCAGTCAATCTCATTTCTAAGATCCAGAGATTGCGCAGGTCTTACTGGAGCCAGGCACGACTCGTGAGATGTCAGGCCATGACTGCATGATATTACAAGGGGCCGTGGCCCACCCTCATATCAACCTGCCCAGCTCAAGGGCCTATGTAACCTTTACTGTGCCTGCTGTACTGTAACCCAGCACCTCTTACCTTTCATTTAAGCTCCCAGGAGGCGACCAACTGATGGTAATAAGTACACCATGTTAAAGCTTAACATAAAAAACATACATTCTATTGGAAACTCTGCGACATTTTACTGCACTGCCAGTGTTTGAAGGGGAGGCGCATGTTTTACTTTGGTCACCTCCTGCAACATTGTGGCCAGGTTCCTACCGAAAGAGTGTGGCAACTTATAACTGCCGCAATAATTGGTTGGTTGCTGAAATTCGTTTTTTTAAAAGCAGTTTTAGAATTGTAACATATTAGGATTGATTTATGACACTAATGTCCATTTGCCAATTCTTTTTTTTGGGTTTCGATGTTTTACATTTTTTCATTGTGGTTATTGTTCTGTTTTTGATGTTTGTTAAAAGGTTATTTTGTTGACCAAATAATTAAAAAACATAGATTCTATTATATGCACGCTGAGAGTTCTTCAACTGCATGGTAGGGAATGGCCAGCTTCTCATACTGCATCATATGCAGAGGAGAGGGAGAAACTACCCCAACTATTGGGTGCGGGGAAAGCAGGGAGGGTGCATCACAGATTTCACTCCTCATTCCTGAATGCGTGAGAATAGAAAGGGGCTTGTTCCTCCTTTGGGGGTGAGTGGAGTAGGAGATCTTGCTTCCCTTTTG
This sequence comes from Ambystoma mexicanum, assembly GCF_040938575.1. Lineage (NCBI taxonomy): Eukaryota > Metazoa > Chordata > Amphibia > Caudata > Ambystomatidae > Ambystoma > Ambystoma mexicanum. Next base: position 708,142,163 of record NC_090921.1, on the reverse strand, counting down.
CGGGGGTAAAAGAGTAGGTTGGCTTCATCTGACCTCTCCTGGGTGGAGAGGCAAGATGGCTTCCACTACTCTAGCCTGAATGTGCGAGACTTTAATGGAAGGCTACACTCGCTCCCGGGAGGGGAAAGGAACACGACTTTCTGTATCCTCTATCCAAGATTGATCAGTCTTCTTTTCCAGCATAACCCAACAGATTTTATGACCCAGGAACTGACCACACTAGCAACCTGGAGAATTTAGATAAAGGCAACGAAATGGTGCACACACGAACAGGCCAGAGGAGCAAAGGTCACACAAAGATTGAGGAGCAAACCTCACCTGGACGGTGGGGCGATTCAGGGCACAGTGACAGCATGAGAACCATATGGAACACAAGCATGAGGCCTTTTGGGCACACGCACAGGGTGAGAAAACCATTGGGCAGCAACAAAAGAAAACACTGTGTGAGGAGCTTGGACAGAGGAGTTGCTAGGTCTGGAAAAGACCCGGGGCTAAGCTGATGTCGGAACTGTTGGGACTGGGGGCTAGCTAGTCTTGACTGTAGCTCCCGAGATTCTATCCGGGGCTACAACCAAAAGATCAGGGGCTATAGCCCCCTTAGCCCCCCCCTATCAACGCCCCTGAGCTTGGGGAACACGGTTGGAGTGTGGATCGGACAGAACGCGTGAGAAGCTTAGGCTAAACCGAGGACCCCATCTTCCAGTTCCCTGAAGGCGTCACCTTTAACGGGTGCTGTAGTCCACACAGCTAGAGTTGATGCACCTCAGCACTAATTATTGTTGTACCCTTACCGTTTCTTGATGTGCAGTGATATCACGTAAATATGAACGTGTTAGCAGCACTACATAAAGATATAAAATCAATATTGCTAAACAAGATGCCACATCATACATACCCCAATATCTCTCTAACTTGCATCACAGACCTAGTCTATCAGATCAAAATGTCCCGCTGCCACCTTAGTTGTCACCATCTTGTGTGGACCGGCTCCAATTTTACAAGGAGCACTCCTTGAGCAGCACTCAATAAAAATACAAGCTCTTCTCGTATGCAGACCTATAAATAAGATGGTACTTCTGCTTTGACTCTGCTGCTCAGGTCTGGAGTCACAGCTGTTCACGTTTGCTTGAGGACTCTAGGACTCGCATGAATACACTGCCTGAATTTCAAGTAAACCGGCCTCTCCCTGGTGAGCCTCAGCCCCATCTTGTGGTTTGTTACAGGCCAAAGTAATCACAGTACAAATTAAAAGTTACTCTAAACATCAGGTACCCGGATCGCTTCTTCAAACCAAAGGGTTTCAATTCCATGAATGGCGCTGCATAAGAACAGAACAGGTTGGGCGAGAATAGGTTAGATTTACAGAAGAAGAAAAAAAATCCAATGGACAAGGGTACTCCCCCTCGTCCCCACCCCTCTTGCCCCCATTCTCCAATATAAGTGGGGGGAAAGCCACCCCACTACACCTTACACTCTGCCAAGGCCAGACGTAAAGGCTCCATCAGCAATTGGAATCAAGCAGCCTTCAACTAGGTCTCCCTCACTACACGACCTCTAACCAGGCGAGTGGTACAAACCTTGCATGCTCCCAAACCCACCCTGTTTTTCACACACCGGGCATGCTGGCTCACTATTGAACTTCGTACATGGCTGCTCCCTTCACCTTGCAGAGGCTGCATACGTGCATACACGTAGGTAGGTTTCATGTCATTCTACGCCCCCAAATTTCCACCAGGTGTACCTAAAATCTGGTACCGTCACTTTGCAGTGCATATGCTTTTCATCCTGCCTCTTCAACATGTAATGTTCTTCCTATTGACATATGAGGTCTGCCACCACCTTGGGCATTGTTAAAAAGGTGCCCCAAAACCAGCACCTCCATCCCCAAAGAGCCCACTCCCATCACATGGCTACGGACAAGTCCATCGCTCCTAGGACCGGCTAACTGCAGGCAACACCTGCACGTCATCACACTTCCCACCCCAACCCCCACATGCTGCTTTTCTGTAATCGGGCAATGTCAAAAGCACAGTACCATCTGACATGGCGCCTGAGTGCCATTTCCTTCACTATGCAAAGCTAAATATAACGCCATTGTCTTCAGAAATGTCAACCAGAGACAAATTATTCATTTGTTGACCTTGCGTTAAAAGAGGACTCGAGTTTGTATAGTGCACGAATGAGAGCAGGTGAATGCTAACCTTTTCACTGCTGTGTACAGACACGAATAGAAACATTAATTACAAAATAAAATCGGCCAGTGCTCTTAGAAGTCCATGGAAACATAAATGGGGCAAAAAAAATAATAAATTAAAAAAAAACTAATATGGACTACACCGTTTATGGAAACGCATATTTAAGGCTGGAGATTCTTCTGCTGCTCAAATCTTTAAATAATTTAAGTGTGGCAGCAGCAAAATTGAGCGCATAAAAACCGGAATTCCCACGAAACCAGTGTGAGAAGGGGCCAATGACAAATCAACTTCAGGCCACCGAGGATGGCGCCACGCGTCCTTTGTCCCCACTGTGCCCCCAGTTAGTCTTTTCTGTTGGTGGCGCCGTCAGGTTAGCTCATTTTACTCGCTTCAGATTTGTCATCGCCATTTCGGTTTAGGAATTACTAGCGGTTAATGTATTTGTGATTCGTCTGCTGTATTGCACATGCGCCGATGGCAGCTTCTTCCTGCACAGGTGTTCCTGCTGGAGCCCCTGCGTGTTCTGGCGCGAGTAGAGCGTCTTCCACGAGTGGTTGCTCTGCTGCGGCTGTGGGGTGCCTGCTCAGTTCAGTATTGCATTCTCTGTGGTTCTTGGTCTGTCACACATCATTGGCGCGGTGGTTTCGCGGTCTGGTCTCGTTGCCCCATCACCACAGCTTCTCGCTTCCAGATACCGGTTTCAGGTCGCTAGCTAGTGGTTGCTCGACTGCTCGCGTTCACTTTCTATGAAGCAGGGGGACGGATGCTCCTTGAAAAATCACTGACTTAGGCTCCATCAAGTGAAATTTAAAATTTTGGCCAATTCCGAACAGGTCTGTTCACAGGGTTGTGTCGGAGGTTAGTCCAATACCATCCACAGAATAAAAATATTCTCTTTAGCGGTTTACTGCAGCGCCTGCCTTCTTATCGTACATCTATGCCAAAGAAAGGCAGCTCCCATTCCAACTTGATTTTTTCCCCTTTTGTTTTCTTGGTCCAAGGCAGGGAACACCGATAGGTTCACTACATTTCTGAGCCCCCATGCCCACACAAGAGGGGGCCTCCAGTGCACGGACCACCACCACAATATATTTAACAGGCCGCCCAAACCTGCAGGGGACACCAACAGAATATTTCATGAAATACAGGCCTCATAACATTTGCTTTGTGTTGGTCACTATTATTCCCTTTGAACAGATAACGCCTTAATGTCCTGCAGCAACTCCAATAACTGGGGATCACACTCCCGCAGGATGGATAAATACGTGTCACTGTCTGACTACATGCCAATCCTTACAGCTGCCAAACCAAAAACCTTGCTCAGCGCACCAAACTCTCGAGCCCAAGGCTTCAAACCACTAACTGCACCTTGCAGCCTGAAACACCCACCACACTGGGAGAACTTTCATCAATGGTCCTAACCATGCCCACCCATCCATTAGGGCAATGCACATTTCCATGCCATTTGCATCTGTTGACCCCATCCAAGAAACATACAATGGCGTCACCACTCCCTTACCTCAAACGTCGCAGACATTCAGAACTTGTTGTGCCTCCCATCACTGAACACGGATGGCATTCCACTCGGACTTACGAGACGACATTCGAGCGTCCTCCTTCGGTAACGTGATTATTTCAATGAGGGCCAACCGGAGAAGAAAGATCGCCAGCGCTCCCGTAACTCCATATGCTGTGGGGTTCTACACTGTGTGCCCTTGACCAGGCGCCCCAGTCCGTGATAACCTTATCCGCGGGAAACACACGCCTGCTACATACCCCTCAACACTTCAGCATCCGCACGCATCAGCCCTTCAGACCTTCAAGTCTGGCCGCCAAACTTCTCGGTGGCACCGCTTTACCAAGCAACTTCTAGTCAGCGACACCGCTCCACCCTTCCTGGACTGTGATCCAAGTCTCCTCCAGCCAGTCCTGTGCTATCCAAATGGGAAATAGGTGAAACAACCCCTGTACTTTACTTGGTTGGGGGGGGTGGGGGAGGAGGTCGCCCACCGCTGGCACGCAGCCCCAGTTCCCCTCTCCTTTACGGTCCCATAAGGCATGGGGGGGGCAGTGGTTGATCAGATCTCTCAGCTTTGTTCCATCTGGTTTCCTCCTCAAAGACCACCTCCTCACCAGTGAAATCACCTGGAGTGACATACTGACCTTGGGATTCAACGTAGTAAGCAAGTAGACTTATTTCTAGTTCCAGTAAGGCCACTTAAGTACATGAGAGGGGGGGAGGCGACATAAGGAACAAAACAACCACTGGTCCATCCACAACCCAGCCAGCTCACTCTCCAACTGTCATACTTCAGAACACTCACAGCATCTCATCCACATACCAAACCAAGGTTCCATTCATGCACTCCGGCACGCCAGCCACAATCATACATACACTGACAAGCAGACTACCACAAAATATCAGGGGGCTAGTCGTAGTGCCTTTAGAAAAGAATTTTCACAGAGCATGCAATGCATTTAAATCGCCCATTTGACCACCATTCCTGGAGGAAAATAAAAAAAGAAAGGGCACGAGATCCTTCGGATATCAAAACGGTCTTAGAAGTCTGGACTTTCTGCAAGCCTCACCAATTTGGGGTGCTGGGGAACAATTTTAAAAAGTGGGTCAATTGTGCCTTTGCTTTGTGCACTTTAGCTGGGGTAAACTTCACATACAAGTTATCTTGGCTCCCAAATAACCTGAAAAATGGAGGGGAAGAAAGCGAAGCCTAGGAGTGAGTGTGGAAACGCTATTTGTGCTAGGAATTGATGTGAGTAAAGTGCAGCTCTCAGCCCAGCAAGCAAACATGCATCAGTATTTCACAGAGAGCTGGATGCGTGGCCTGAAGATTATACCTAGATGCATTAGGTGCATTGACCCACTGCGCTGTCGACTCCCCCACATTCCTCGGAGTCCAGAAGGATCTCAATTCAGGGAATATTTCGTTTCACAAATAGATGTTAATCATCAGACGATGTGGGCCACTAAAAGCGGAGTAGTTAAGCCTTTTGGTCACATGGGTACATGGATATGGGTAGAGGAAAGGCAGGTATGGTGAGCAAGATTCAGGACTGTCCTTGAGCCCTCTCAGTGGCGTTGGATGAAGCATTCAAACCTGCTACACCCAACAGTTATGAAGCAGATCTTGACCATACACAAGGCCAAAATATGTCTGGGGTTGTTTGTTGTCATCTTGCGATGAAGGGATGGCCAAGCACTTCGGGCTGGACCTTCCCCTTTTGGGGTGGGACCAAGCTGGATTGGCCTATGGTCTTTTGCCCCTTGTGTAATGGCTTGGTAGTTGACCGATTATTTGGTTAAGATTCATTTTAAAGCTTCCAGCCATCACCCCGGAGGATGTTATTCTTGCACATCACTGAAAAAAATATGGGCGCTAGCACTCCAGGAATGTAATTTACACTGTAAGCGCAGTAGCAGATTGCTTGTCACAACTTCCACTTGAGGCAAAGTTTACAGAATAGGAATCTTGGTGGCCCAAGAGGTCAGAGAGACAATTATAGACTTACCTACATGGAAATGTGACTATACAGTGCAGGAAATGCATCCCTTATTGATTGAAGGATGGCCCTGCAATCCAACGGTACACATGACCAATTTCGCCAAGTTCATAATGAATTATGGACAGCAGAGGACATCATGTTCAGAGGGGAGAAAGATGTTTGTCCAAAGGCTATATGTGCACTTATTGTTGGGAAGGAAACAGGGTCCTCCTGAACCCTCAAGCGCTTTAGAGTTAGGCAAGACAGCTTCAAGGCACTATAATGGACTGGGGGGGGACAACGGGAAGGCTCCCTCTCATGCAAGCATAATCACATATACAGACATAGGCAAGCACTGAAGACGGTAGTAATTGTCTACAGAAGGATATAAAGGCACAATTAACTATTAGATTTGTAATGTCAGATCCCAGGCTAAAAGCTTAGTTAGTGCTGTAGAGGAGTCAAACTCCCCCCTCATCGACAGAAGGAAAGCAGCCTGTGGGATCTTAATAGACCACATGTGCTTTGTGTGCATTGTTCTGAACTAGGATACAAAAAAGGTAGCAGCCGCCCCTCTCTCGAAAGAACACGTCAACCTGTTCAGTGGTTTGTAACCGGTTGAAGCACATGTATGGGGTTGCTGTTGGTACTCTTGTTCAGAAGAGAATTGCCATAGCATTTCCGTGCTGGACTGCCCATTAGGGCGGGACAAAGACCGATATACAAATGGATATTTCCCGATCTGTGAAAGGTACAGTGAGCAAAAAGCAGATGGCTGCGAACTCTCAAAGTGGTTAATAACCACTTAACAGGTTATCATGCCGTGTTCTTTTCGATAGAGGGGCACCTGCTACCATTTTTGTGTTGTCCTGCACTATGGGCAATGCACAAACTGACACACCAGGTGTCCACTGTCCGTCAAGGGTCCATGCGGGTTCAGAATAGGATTTGCATGTGTTGTGCGGCAAAGTGCAGAATTAGATCAAATAGGAGTGTAAATTGTGGAGTAAACTACAGACCCAGATAACGTGAGCAGGACGAGTGGAATATGGATGGATGAAATATGTTTGCACATGGATAACAATGTTTAGGTTTGTGGGCTATGCCTCAAGGTTTGTAAAGGCCTGCAGAGCTGCAGTGTGTTTTTGCATAGGTAACAAAATGTAGAACAGCATGCCCTGACAAAACCGCCGACAACGAAGAAAGAAGGCGTTGAAGCATCCCCATTATGGAAAAGGGACAGATTGGGCTGAAGTCATGATCCATATCCAGTGACATCACCATGGCAAGTTGGACCAATATAAACCCCATATTTGAAACCATTTTAGCAGGAAGGAATGGGATAAGGGACAGGAGAAGACCGCTACTGCTCAGGCAGCAGGGTCCTCTGCTACCATCCTCATTTGTAAGATTAAACTTGTTATCCTTACCCTTTGGCCTTATTTTCCCTAGCGGGGTGTACAGATTCTGGTGTGACCATTATTAGGGACACCCTTACATTATCCTGGCGATAGCTCTCGTGTCACCTGTAGAAAAGCATGACAAAATATAGGGTGAGAGTGGTACTGATGGCAGAGACATCATTTCATCAAAATGTATGAGGTAGTGGAAGTGACATCAACTACCCTTAAGCCCCCTGATGACATCACAGGCAGTGATGTCATTTGACCCCAAGCCCAAGTGACATCACGGGAAGTGATGGCAAACGACCTTCAGATGCATCTAGCATCTGTGTTTCCAGGCTCTCTCATTTCAGCCAGATATCCGAGGCACGGAGGTAGGCGTGATTTGTCCACGATCACACATTTGTGGAAAGCCATTTTCCAGATTCGACGTGGGGTCTCACTGGCAGACTTCAAGGAGCACACAGCACACTACCCCTTTTCCCCCACCCTCCCAAGCTGCTTAAAGCACTGGGTATGCCACACCGCGGGCCAGCCCAGACCACCACGTGTGCTCAATGTCCATGATGATTATGCTGATGCAAGGGCATGCACTACGGCAAATGAAAGAAATACATATTTTATTTTATTTATTTTTTTTAAATCAAAGCTTAAATGTTTCACATAGCGTAGAAAGATCCACAAATATAAACCAGTGGAGTTGTTTTTTTGGAGGGTGTAAATATTTGCCACAAGTATGCGATTGCTGTTGCGACCAAATCTCCCCGCTCCCCGAGAAAATGATTTGAATAATGCGTTAAAAATGGTGCATTACAAAGCACACACAGAAAATGTGGGTATAAGGCAACAATCTGTTTTGTAGAGTGCAGGGTAAATAATGAAAAAATAAGCACAATCAATGCAAGTCACCAACAGTGCACAGAGCATTTCCTAAAGCATTAGCATGCCGGTCCCTGCAATATATGCCAGTATAAAAAATATTTCCATGCTGGCTCCACCAAAATATGCTAGTATTCCCATATAAAACCATACTCCTGTTCGCTTTAAGATGTTTTTTATGGCATCATTAATGGCACTGGGCACAAAACTGTCTCTGCCAATACTCCATGACTGGTGGCCCAGAATGGACGCAGACCGGAAGGCATGGTCTTCCATGTGCTAAAAGAACAGCGCTTAGTTGAACAATGTTTTCCGGCATGAACAGTTTCCCTCTATTCTCTTAACAAATAAGCATAGTTAGATTTTGTTTAAGCAAATAGCTAAGTGTCATGAAGAACACTTGAGCGCACTAGCCCCTGGAAGCATGTGCAAAACAGACAACCTACCAACATGGACCCAACTGAGAACTGAAATGCTAGGCGTTGCAATGCATTGGATATGACAAAATATGCTCTTGAATATGACTCATTTATAGACATTCTCCCCTATGAGCATATAATATTAGCCATTATTTCGCAGTACCGTATATCGGAATGTCATTAATGAATTGTATTCGTTTATGGTGCATTGGTAAGGCATATAGCCAAGTAAATGGTGAGGCACAGATAAGGGGACCACTGTCACATTCTTAATAATTATTGTTGAGTTCAGCGAAGTGGCAGTCGGGGCCACTTGTCTGAAAAATTACTGCAGCGGTCATGATTTAAATGGTATACAGTCTTTATAATGAAACTTTTATATAGACATGCACATATAACAAAACTTTTAGAACGAAAAATATAACGAAAATGTACGTGGGGTTGGGGTAAAGGGTTAAATCTCCTGGGGCAAAATGTTTGGTGTGGGCTTTTAGGGGTGGGAAACAGGGGTGTAGGGGTGGGACCCCTCCTTGCCCCCTAATTGTTTGGAAAAATGTGGTTATATTTTTTTGTTGTAACATTTTCGGTATATGTGCATTCTAAGACATGTAACCAATTTAATTAAATTTGTTTATCATGCATTTGTAAGGTGCACATACATCAAGAGAATGGTAGCGAGTAACATGATCGCAATGGCTCGGATGTTAAATGATTTGTCCGAGTCACTGGCAAGTTGGTTACGCAAGGCAATACAGGCCCTACCTTGTGCTTTGGTTGGGATGAAGAGGGATTTTGCCATAATTCACTGCCTGAGGGGACTGGGGCGGGGCCGAGTCGGGTGGCCGGTGGTAAATTCAGCCGACAAGAGACACAGGCTTTCCAAAGTCATGTTTGATTAAATGTAATGGGGAAGTTTAAGGCCATGAGGATCAAAAAAGCATAGTACGCGCTTCAAGTACTCTGACTGGCGGCTTTTTGGTTTATCATCCATTTGGCGGTTACTACGCGAGGCTACTGTAAATGTGTCCGGTCGTCATGGGATCAGGTGCACGACTGTAGGTTAGGGGTCTGATTTTGGGGGGGGGGGGGGGCGATTGTGGTTTCCCCATCAGGATGTTATATCCCCATCCTAATGTTACAGCCAAGCTTTTACCCTTATCTCACCTTGTATGTGGTTTCTCACAGGTATAGGATCAAAGGTTGGTATCACGTCAAAGAGGTCGAGCACCAAGAAGTTTGGAGGACATGCCGACGAGCGCAAGAAGAAAGTATAGTGAGGGCTGTCATGACAGGTTTTGTGGACAGCAGGCCTTGACCCCTTTGTATTCCTACAGATTGCCATATTTGAGCCAGGAAGCCCAGGCCTCGAGATTGTGGACAACGCACAGATAGAAGGGCTAACGGAGGAGGAAGTTGGGGTAAGATCAGCTGCAGGGCGGTCGATGGATGCAGAGTTGTGGGTGAGATTTGCCGCCTTAGCAAGAAGCATAGGTTGGGACGCAGCAATGGCAAGGATGGGGGGGTAACTCTCATGTGGGGGTGCAAGAACAGTACGAAAGCCATGATATGCCCTTCACCCAACACCAGCGGACAATTGCAGGCCTCATCTGGGGGCTGATTTGAACAATTCCAGCAAGCGACCAACAAAAATGTGTGGCAGGCCCGGCTTATGCAACCTCGAACTGTGCCATTTCTGACGACAATCCTGTGTAGAGGGCGGGGGTTAGGGGGGGGTTATCGGCAGACAAGACCAGGAGTTCGGAGGGTGATTTGGAACGGATTAAGAAAGTGGACATGATTATGGTTTTACTGCAAGGGGGTAATGCATTGCCTAGAACCGGTGGCAGACAATGCCAGTTGAGTGACTGGTGCAAGCAGGTTTGGGCAGGAAAGAGCAAGGACACATCTAAGGGCGCAAGCACAGGTCTGGGGAAGATGTGCTCCGAAGGCTCAGCAGGGCCCTCCAAAGGGGAACAGCCTGGACTTGCGCTCTGTATGTCTAAGACAGCCAACGATAGAATCCCAACCATCAAGGAGAATAACTACCCGAGCTGGCATATTCCGGAGGGGGTAAAAGATGACATTTGGAAGGAGGTTTATTGATATATTCTCGCTCCTCGAGCAGGAGACCAAGGGCCATGATACATTGCAGGGGAATGGAGGTAGGGAAGCGGTAAAGGTCAGAAAGAGGGTGAGGCCCAAGGAAAACTTGGAAACCTGGCTGGAGGGTTTCAAAATAATGGCTCAAATCATAGTTCAGAGGGAACCCGACTAGGGGCCGGCAGTGTATAAATACAGTAAGTGTGTAATTGAGGAGCAGCGTTATGTTGGGGGTTTTGTGTGGCTTCTCAGGGACCAGCGGTTAGAAAATGATCTGCTCATGAAATGGGACCACAAGCAGGGGGAGGAGTGGTTAGATCCAGGAATAGGGTCAACAGAAAAGCTTTTCAGTAAAGCCTTAATAGGCGTGGGCTCGTTCTCAGGGGACACCCAGTTTGGGGGGGGGAGGGGGTGTGCGTGTGTGTGTGGGGGGTGGGGGTTGGGGCAGGGTGCACAGCAGCCTCATCTTTGTCAAAACAGGAGCAGAAAGATGGTCCTGGGGCAAAGGCAGGTTGCCAGTGGCCTATTGGGGTGGTGAGCAGACTAGCGCCCCCCCCAAACTTTCTGCAGGAAACTTGGGGCCCAACACAGCAGCGATTGGGCCGAGGTCTCGGCAGGTAGGATCACAGGTTGGTTTCAGGGGCGGGGGGGTGCCAACCCGATCAATGGGTGGCACACCTACACATGCAAATATAAATGACAGTGAGTGTCAAAGGGGACCCTATTGCCGCATCAGCATAGCTGTTCAATTTGTAGAATTTTTGGTCATCCAGCAAGGATCAGCAGGAATGGGGGGTGGGTTTTCATGGCCAGTGAGGGTAGGAGGTAGACTTAAGTGCCTGCTAACAAATGTTTGAAGCAAATAAATTTGTCATGATCTATACTAAATAACGTTGTCTTTCTTCAAGGTGGCAACATTCATTGGGCAGCTAAAGGAAATTCACAAGGGGCTCACCTAGTCTCTGAGTCAACTGTTTCTCTGCAAAACGGTAATGACCGTTCAATGGTTGCCGAAAGAGGGGACGTCAGGAGGGGTTAGGTGCGGGAGGGCGGACAGTGAGTGGTGGGGGGACAGGTGGGAACCAGACATAAGGGGCATGGGGGAAGAGGGTAAGTGTGCTTACCCCCCCCCCGCCCTCCCACTAAGGCCCCTTCGAGATTAAGGTTGAGAAAATACTTCCGTGGCTGGCAAGGTATCCCCTGGCACAAGAGAGGGACATCCTGGTTGGGGGGTTTCGCGATGGGTTTCATTATACCTTATAAGGGACCCCTGGGTGCACGTATAGCTGAGAATCAGAGATCAGCAAGAGCTTTCCCCGACATGGTGAGGGATAAGATCAACAAGCAAAGGGCACTGCGCAGGGTGGCAGGCCCATACCCTGTTCCGCCATTGCACAACTTAATGATTTCCTCTTTAGGGGTGGTGCCAAAGAAGGAGAAGAGGAAATACCGGCTGATCCACAATTTGTCACAACCAAAAGGGTACTTAATGAATGATTGGTTAGATGAGGGGGCACGTTCGACCAAGCAATCAGCTGGAAAAGGGGTGTTGTTGACTAAAGTGGACATCGAGGCGGGTTTCAGATTGCTGCCTGTACATCAGGGGGAGTTTCCACACGTTGGGTTTTCAGTTCATGGCAGAGATCTATGTTGACCGGTGCTAGCCTATGGAGTGTAGCATATCCTATGCTAATTTCGAAGCATTCAGCTCGTTCTTAGAATGGGCTTTAAACTAAATGGAATGCAGGGGGGAGAGGGGCGTAGGGGACTGGGGGCAGCCATTACCTGGACTATTTCTTGTTCATCAGGGACAGGTGGTCTTACTCCTGCAGCGCACTCCTCAACAAGTTCCTAAGCTTGACAGGTAATTTAGGGGTACCAGTAGCGGCAGAAAAAAAAAACGCAGGGCCCCTAGGCTGACTTACCTGGGCATTGAGATTAACACGGTCGAAGGGATTTGCAGTTTACCAGAAGAGACGATACTGGAGTGCATATCCGACATCAACGCAGTCTTAGTCTGCAGCAGAGCAATCCAGTCATTAGTAGGGCAGCTGAACTTTGCGGGCAGGGTCATCCCGGCAGGGAGGGCATTTGCGAGGTGGCTCGCCTTCAAGGGAAGATTTGGGCGGTGCGAAATGTTTGCACATGGTGCACCTGAGCTCAGGTCTAAGGGAGGACATTCATGTGTGGCTGGATTTCCTGAAAGATTTCAATGGGGTAAACCCCTTTGGCAAGCCCCCTGGGTTTCCTGCTTCCAAGTTTAGCTCTTCAGAGATGCATCAGGGATGCATGGTCCAAGGAGTTGGCCAACAAGCGTTTGGTAGCGTGGCCTGATAACTTGGCGGTGGTGCAAGTGATCAACACGCACTCAAAACGCTGCCTGGCAACTCAGAATTTGCTTCGCCAACTAGTAAAAATAAGCTTGAAAATTAATTCAGCCATAAAAGCGCTGTATATCCCCGAGATGCATAACATTGCTGCAGATGCACTCTTGTTCACAGATGGGGTGGTTCCAGAAGGCCCACCCAGGGGCGCAAGCAATGGTGACACCTTTGACCGACCTCCTGTGGAATCTAGTGATCTGGGAAAGGGCATGAGGGAACTAGCATCACAAGCTCCATCAGTGCGCACTAGAGATAGATACAGCAGGAACCTCAACACCTTTTTGCAGGCAACAACAAATAACACAGGAACTGAGGACTCAAAGTAAAGCATGTATTGTTATGGGCTCGGGACACACAGAAGGCGAAGTCGTGGGTGGCAGCCCACCTCAGCCAGATTGCCTTCCATAGCCAATTGGCAGGGAACGGGGATCCAACCAACAGTTTTCACGTGAGAGCTGCTCCGAGGGGTTGGGACAGGGGGGGCACCAGCAAACGGGGACAACAGGCAGCATATCCACTTCGACCTTTTGATAAGGATCATTTACTTGCAAGGGAATGTGTGTTAATCAGCGCATGAACATGCCCGCTTTACGCTGGCATTATTCGGGGCCCTGCACATCGGCAAACTGGTGGCTCGGGCTAGGGAAGACTCCGATTACAGGGCACTACTGAAGGAGGATGAGGCCATATTGCAGGTCGTGGGGGGCGGAGTAGTGGAGGAGCTCTGCACGTCAAGAGAAGGTTGTCCAAGACCAATCAGCGTGCCAAAGGGAGGCCAGTGTTATTAAGGAGGCTAGGGCTGGATGAATTCTGTCCAGTGGTGGCAATGTCCACATACCTCAGCGCAAGGTTGAAAGGGGCAGCGTACCTCCTCACACGCAGACCGATCCCACTCACGCAATTCCAGTTTAGGAAAGTCCTGGCAGGAACTTTAGCCAGAGCGGAGTGCGAATCAGGCCTTTACACGCCGCACTCATTTCGGATAGGGGCAGCCACGACAGCACATGGGAAAGGCCTGGGGGATGAGAGAGCATAGGGAGATGGGACTCCGACCGATTCAAACTGTATATCAGACCTGATCTGAGGGGGGGGGGGGGGAGAGGGGAGGTTGTGGGGACTGGCTTGTGATGGAGGGCAGGCAGTAACAGGGGCATAAAGGCCTGGGGGCTGGGAGGGGTGTTGAAGGGAGTGGGAAGGTTAGGTAGGAGGCGAGGGGTATTGTCAACTAGGTGGCAGCCAATTGCCCATATCAGCGATAACTTGTGCTCATCGCTCCACAGCTTGTACTTTGGTATGAGTCGTTGGCCACTCGTTCGTTGCCAGAGCATCGGAGGAAGCAAGGAAAGAGACGGGATGGCAATCTGGCTTTCTCGCAGACATGAATTTGGTGGATCGCAAAAGGAGGGTTGCTATGGGGTCAATTGTGCAGGGTACTAGAAACGTGTACACAACACCACCCGCGCCCGGACGTTCTAGTCATCCATCGGGGAGCGGAGGGGATGATCTGGTGTCATTGGGAAGAAAGGAACTATTGAGCACCATGCAAGGAACTTTGACACAGGTAGGCAATGGGATTCGGGGCGCAGAGCTACTATGGTCCGATATAATCCCCAGACAAGCTTGGCAGGGGGGGGGCTCTCGGTCACAAAGGTATCGAGATGTCGAAGAGAAAGTTGAACACCAAAATTGGATCATTTTTAAAAAGCATGGGCCTGGGTTGGTTCAGCCATCCTCTAATCCTTTTGAAAACGCTGGGGTAGTTGGGGGGAGCAGAGGGGGGGTCGGGGGGGGGGGAAATAGGACACACCTGTCAGATGTAGGAGTGACCTTAATGGTCATGGAGCCTAGAGACGCCTTGGCTGGCATGGGGTGCGGATAAACAGGACACAGGGGAGGAGCATTGGGTGAGACAGAAGGGGGGAGGGGGGTTAACTGCCACAGAGGGGTGGGGACTGGGTTTTATTTTTCCAAAATTTAAGGCGCTGCCGTCCTCTGACAGGGGGGGCCCCTTCATGCATGGAGCCGATTGGGTGTCATTTTGAAGATACTTGTGACGCCACTGCTGGCAAGCGGGCGACCCTCTGGTTAAGGAGCCCAGTTGCTTTACAGATTGTACGAGAGATGCCTTCATGCAAGGGTGAAGGCTGGATCTGAGGCCCCCTCCATTGTTGGTCACGCCACCGGACACAGTCCGGTTGACCTTCTGATGGCATCAATGCTTGTGGTGAATGTGGGTGTGCGTGCTAGGTGAAACCTAGTTCTAAGTCCCTTGTCCCAGGGAGAGCCACGACCAGATGACTGGGGAAACTCTCTGCTGCCGTTAACCAGCAGAGAGTCATGGCGAAGTCACAGGTCGATCCCGTAGATAGCATTGGCAGATACCAAAAGGGGACTGTGCAGCCACTAGCTTAGAAAGAATGGCGCTCAGGAGTACTAGACTCCGGGGAGGCCCAGGAAAATGGGGAGGTGTAGGGGGCTTGGAAGTCCTTGCAACGCCAACAACACGGGGGGAAGTGGGAAGCTTGTGAGAAGGGGAATAAAAGCAAATGGGGAATTAAACTAATAGGGAAGGAAAACTAATGGGGAAGGGAGGTGAAGTAATAGGGAAGGGAGGTGAAGTAATAGGGAAGGGAGGTAGTGGTGGAACGGGAAGGGATTGGTTAAGAATTGGGGGAAAGTAGGGAATTGGTTAAGGAGAGAACTGGGGGAATGAAAAGATTCGGGCAATGGGAACGAGTCGGGCAATGGGAACGAGTCGGGCAATGGGAACGGCATTGGGGGAGCAAGGAGTTTGGGACTGGAACGAACTGGGTGGTTGAAAAGAATTGGGGTTTGGGGTATTGGAAGTCAGGGGGAATGAGGGTACTGGGGATGGAATCAATTAGCGATAGAGGGAGTGTGGGCAGGAAAAGCAGTGGGCACTCAGATGGGGGCACAGAAGGAATGCTAGGTATTTGGGGGACCATGAAGTGGTATAGAAGGGCGGGGGCAGGACAAAAAAGGAGAAAGAAAGCACAGGGGGAGTGAAGATACTCAGGGAAATGGCAGAACAGGAAACGTGTTAGAATGGGGGGCGTGGAGTGGGGAGAATGTAAAGGAGAACTAATGGATAGAAGGGTAGGATGAGAAGAAAAACAAAAAGGAGGATAGAATGTCAAGAAAGAAAGACTTGAATAGAAGGACAGAATTTGAAGAAAGAAAATTTAAGGTAAAAAAAACGTAAAGAAAAACAATGACCATGGGTAGCGAGGGAAGGGTCTACCCAGTAGGGCCCTCCTGATGCCGACAGGAGGTGGGGAGGAAGCCAAGCCTAGCGCAGAATCCTGAGGTCTGGGGGAGAAACGGATCACCTGTAAGCCAACTCATGGCATGATGTTCAATAAAAATTGCTGTGGCATTTGTGACTTCCACCTTTGACAACTGGTCCTGCGTCCTTATTTCAGGGGGACCTTGGGGAGTTGGTGGAAGAGCAGGCACAAGTTGGGGTCCAGTACTACTGGTGTGGTGGTTGAAGACAGTCTGTGGGGCGTGGGCACAACGATGGGCTGTCCCCGTTAAGAAATAGGCCCACAAAGTCTGAACACATGGTCTCAAAACGCACAAACAATATGATGAAGAGTAACTACAGAAGACACCCATTATAGAACAAAAATGTCCACTAATGAGGCTGAAAGGCCAGTTTATCGTATCAATCTAATACGGCTAGATTCAAGGGCTTTCTGATGGGCTGGCTTGCTTAAGGGGGGCAAAGTGGAGAGCAGCAAGATTCTGGACCTTACACCCCAGGCAGTCAACATTACATCGGGAGCGGCATCCAAACCTGGCATTCTACACCATACTGTTAAAGAACGGTTGACACAGCAGCAGAAGCAGCAGCGGATTTTGGGTCGCCTACGTAAAAGTCATTTTCTTTCCCTCATCTCCTCACTTGCAGCTTACTTCAAGAAAACCCCCTTCTAACACTCATCACCGCCTGGGTTGATTCGTAACAGCAAGCTTCTGTCCTCCACCGCTGCAGGTTTGCTGCGGTCTTTTAATGGTTGCTTAAACTTAGTCTGCTCTCAAGAGGTGTGAAATTTAACAGGCTCTTGCTGCAGAGCCCTTTTCCCGCCCCCGAGGTGCACCGGGCTGAGCATTCACCACTGGAAACGTCCCTGCCATGATGTTCAACCCTAGAAAAAGACCTACATTTTTCGAGGAGGGCAATTGCTCACAGTTGGGAATGATGCATCATCCTTAACTGAGGTTACGATAATTTGCGGGAACCTTTGTGACACCCAAGCAACACTGAGCATCCAAGTAGTTTCCCGCAGAACGCACAGCAGCATACACAAGATTTTGGATTAGGAATGGCATTGAGAAACAAGCTTGTAGAAAGTTAATTGTGCAACGCACTCTCTCTGCAATGCCTCGGATGGCGCATAATCCTAAATTAGGTACACAAATGCTGGCCTTCATACATAAATACAGAGATTGGCAAGAGACCATTTTAGGAAGAATAATCAGCATGGCCATGACCGCCTGTGAAGACCAACCTCTGAACATTTTGGGTATATTAAACATTTTTTCTCCTTGGATCAAGAGATTGTCTGGGGCTGGGCTCAACAGCCAATTTGCCTTCTCGAAACACCAATATCGCAACCTCTACAGAGCATCTCAAAGGACTACTCATCAAGCTCAACTCGAAGTTCAGAGAATTGGCCGCCAGGATGAGGGCCTTATAAAAAGAATTAAAAACGGACTAATATGTGGCTATATTTAACATGCTGGAGGAGAAGGCTCAAGTTAATAGGCACCAGATTTTCTATAAAAAAGGATTTTCACCATAACTTCAATGACAGGGATGCTCTTCTGGTCAGTGCTTCCAAAACTCCAATTATCACAGAGGATTCACCCAAGGTAGAAGGCCAAGACTTCCAGCAATGGAAGAAGTAAAACCCCTTATTTGTTCCTGGAAGCAGATAAAGTCAAAGTCATCAAAACATTCGTAGTAGCACCCAATCCAACACGCACGACCATATAATCATCTGTTCCCACACATTTTGTGAAAACCGAGGTTTCCGATACTTGGGTTCTTCAAGAGGTCAAGGGTTTCCATTTAGTTTAATTATCCCCTTAACAACCTTTTCCTCCCTCCTCATTTTGTGTTCTAGAAAATCCTTTACAATCAATAAAGAAATATCAAAGTTAACACTCATAAGACCGCTGCACCTTTGGGGTGATGGGGTTTACCAGCAACATTTGTTAAGATCTCAGTTATACATTTAAAAACATTCAGCACTTATGTGCTCTACAGAAATTTCAAAATGGAGGGAATTTGTACTGTTCCAAGATTCACTTTATCCAGGCAACAGATACGAAGACATGACCTAAAAAAATGATTCTCTTGAAGTCCAGGTTTACCCCTCCTCATCAGGAAATCCTTCAATTTCTCGGTCAAATTCAGATTTGCCAATTGTTCATTCTTCCGTTCGGACTCTTGGGCTCCACGTTTCACTAAATGTCTGAAACTGGCAATTGCAGCTCTTCAAGCCGATGCAATTTGAATAGTCATTTATGTAGATAATCTGCTCAGCAGTGCTCAGGTGAATATGATTTGTATGTGCAGTGGGAGCCAGTGATGGTCTATGAGGGCCGGAGTGACGCATACACTCCGGTCTGGGCCTAGACGGTGACTAGGCAGTAGGGGTGTCACGGTATTAGTTTTATGACGGTACGATAACCTTCTTGCCAAATGACGGTATATCATGGTTATCGCGGTATAGCAGGTGGAGTTAACTGATCTTAACAAATATTTTCTAAAAGGTCATAAATTGACAGATGTATCATCACAAACAAAACCAGGCACCCAGGGCCAGAATTGGGCTTTTCAACGTACTTTCCACTGAAATGCCTTGCTTCCACCAAACACAAACACACGTGTGGAGAGGTGGGGGTGGGGTGGACGCCTGCTGCAACTGGCAAAGCAAACTGAATAGCTTTTCTTACGTGGTCATTTAGGCTTTTTGCTTCCCCACTGGCTACTGGTGAAGATGAACATGTTGTTATCTTGATAACCTGCATGCCACAGATCAATGGAGGCTGATGGTAGTATACGCTTGTGTGTATACACACACACACTTTTTCATGGTGTATGAACCTGGCGCCATAGACGCCAGGACTGGCACCTTGAGGGCTTTTGAAGAGGATGCCAGGCTCTAGAGTCCCGAGTCCTGACTCCACCTGGCCAATGGGTTTGCCAGAGGGGGTTTTGGGCAAGGGTCGTGACAGCACTCCCCCCTAAAGCCCCTCCCATGGTGTTCCTTCTGTCTGGCCCTGGTTCTGTTTTACTTGGTTGGGAAGTTCTGATGGAATGTCCTCATTAGACACACGCACTCTCTCTTTACGTTACAGCCTTTAGTTTACTTGCGGGCCAAAAGGTGTTCAGTAATCACTGACATGTTACCCTTTGGTATGGCAGCAGGGAATACCCACAGAGATGAGTGAATATTGCAGTGTGACTTATTATATGTAAATTCAATGATAGAACAAGGGAAATCCCCCATCGCCATATGTTTAGAGAACATTATCCATTATAAATGTATAAACCGCAAAGCCGCCACCCCAAAGTAAACCCTTTTCCTTCTTGGCACTGTATCTATTCTTCCTATTGCTAACATATTGATTTTGTGTAAGGCACGTGTGGTTTATGGAATGGCATTAAAAACTGCTCCAACTGAAACTACTTGGCAGAGGCACATCCAACAGTGCAAAACCAAGACTGCGCAGAAATTGCTTACTGCAGCCTTTCCAAATCAGATTGAAAAGCACACATAACGGTATAAACAATGTGACGGTTATTATTGTTCAATTAAGTGGTTCACGGTATCTTTAACGGTATACCGTTATACTGTTACATCCCTACTAGGCAGGCACTTCCTCTATTCTCTCCTGTGAGAGAGTCCAGCACAGCAACACTTCAGATTGAGCCGACAAAAGACCCATGGCAACGCACAAGGAGGTTAGATGGTTCTGCCTGGACAGGTTCTATGTTCAAGCATTCCTAGCTTTTGCACACTTGGAAACAGAGCATAACTTTACTCTACAGAAGACTAGACGTGGACATAAACCACACCCACCCAGGACTAATGGACCAGGCCCCTGATCTACCAGCAGGAAATGGCCCGATCAAGATAAACACACACCAGTTGCTCCACAAATTGTTAACATTGATGGGTCTTCGCTTAAAACTCTAGAGGACATAACACATTCGCTAATCAAACAAGGACAGTGGCCAATTACTGCAAAGCCAGATTCCACCAAGAAATTGCCCACTAAGCCGAAAAGCGCTTTGAAGTGACCACTAGGCATCATGTAATGCTAAATAAAGCACATGAATTGGTAAACTAGCACTTCTTTATAGAATTAAATACCCAAATGGCGGATGTGTATAGTTGCAATTCCATAACTTACATTTCCATGACCGATAACATTCGTATAAGAGAGGCATATATATTGTATGCAACAACATCCCTAAGACACAGTTTCCGTCCTACATCAAACACACATGTGCTGCATGCACAAGACTAGCACATCCCTGAGCAGTTACACTGCTTAATACACGCAAATGTACCATTACATCTCCAACACCTCCAATCCTTTGCACTTGAAGCCATCTAGTACACATTTCCTCACTGCTGAAAAGCTAGGTTTCATGTTCGTGCATGGTTTCTGTATACTTTGTTATGTTTATCAATCCGTTTAGGTTTCTAGGCTTTTATGCTGTGCTA
This sequence comes from Ambystoma mexicanum, assembly GCF_040938575.1. Classification (NCBI taxonomy): domain Eukaryota; kingdom Metazoa; phylum Chordata; class Amphibia; order Caudata; family Ambystomatidae; genus Ambystoma; species Ambystoma mexicanum. The sequence continues at coordinate 708,121,513 of NC_090921.1, read as the reverse complement.
GGTGACCTTGCAATGTTACTGTTTTGCAATGCTAGAGGTATGCCATATTTTTCTAGGTATTTGTGCTATGCAAGCCAACGTTAGAGGATCCTCGCTGTGCTATGCTATGTACATTATACAACAGTATGTTGCTATGTCGTGGTAGGCTATGCAATTATGCATCACTAGGTTGTGTTTTGTCGTATCACGCCATGCTATAATCAGAACTTGGCCTCTCTGCACAATTCCTACTGGTTAACTTCTCCCACTGTATATACAGCAGTACACGTCATGTTGCCAGCTACTAACCAGTCAAAGTCACTTCACTTGCTCCCTCAGTTTCCCAAAAAGCACACTGTTTTACTTGGCAAACGCCCATTATCACCCACCAATGTCTAGTAGCAAGTGCAAAATCTGAGGCATGCGTTATAGATACCGAGTGAAAGCCATGTTTCAAGTCTTTAATTAGACAATAACACTGAATGGGGTGGGCTTTAGCAGGTGACAACAGCCCATCACCCGAGTTAACAAGCCCAATCAAAGAGAGAGCAAAAAGGACAGTGACAGACCGCAAGGATGCTCTTGAGTTCTCCCTCCTCCATTTCGATAAAACTACAGTGAAGTCCTCAAAGTGAAACTGCCCTGCATCCTCTGAAATATCTTCGGCCCTCAATTAAATAACACACAGTTATTATGGCTGCCCAACTCAAGAGCCACTGCCTGGCAATTAACACAAAATATTCCAAATGAATAACCAGAGGACACTTGGTGGTGGGCTTTCGCTGAAAGAAAGAAATGGCTTGTGTCCAAGAAGATGAAGTCTGATTAGGAACGTGAAAAGGTAACCGGATATTGCACAGGTGATCATTCTGTGATTAAATTCCCCATTTGAGAGCTATACCAGATCCCAGTTCGAGTAATGATGGAAAGCCACCATTGAGTTTAAAGGGAAGCGAGAGTTTTGTAGAGAAAGGGGTAGCGGAGAAGCGAGAGGTCAGGCATTAAGGACCTTGGAAAGTTTGAAGGCCCAGGAATCAACACGATGGGATCATCATCAAGAAACTTCGGCAAATAGCCGTATAATAGCATTACAATGAAAAGAAAGCAGTTCATAGAACGTCTGACCTTGTAACACATGTTTCCATTATGTACAGCCTAAGACCATACAATACGTGTACACTGTTGGTTTTATGAGATTAAGGGGACCATGCAATCCATTTAGGTTGGGCAATCCTAATCTACAATAATCATTTTTTATAAAAACGACTTATCAATTTTCCACAGAGCCTTATGACACTTGATCTAGACCAGCATTATACGAGTTGCACTATGAAGATCTTGATATCTTTGAATGGCGCCAGTGCAAACATTTTTTTTTTTAAAGCTATTGGAATTCTCTTTACCCCGGCTTTGTGCAAATACAATGTGAGTGCAAAAACCATGTTAATATTGTTTGTTCTTTTGCATAGTCATAGCTTCAGCAGGTGAGAGTTCCTAGTTATAGAAACATTGGTATTACATATTGCTTTGTAAACTTGATGTACAAAAGGGCAAATCCATTTCTTTTTTAGAGTTCAATCATTGATCCGAGGTGGACATACTACAATGGCAGTTCTGAATTGGTAATATTCCCAGTCTAAACTTTAAAAAATAAAGGAGTGTGAAAACCTGGGCCTTATTGTATTGAGATAATGCCCATAACCAATACAGAGTTTCCCCGATAGCTTGGATAAGGAGATCATCTTGTGCTTTCAATTCCTATTCCTTCAATCTCCTTGTTGCAAAGTTCTGCCGTTACTAGATTTTTAGAATTCATCTTTATCGAAGTAGGATTAGAGCAGAATTCCCAATACCCTAAATATATAGCAGTCTCTTTTAAATGTTGAAACCAAGAGCGCGCAGCCCCGCCCTCTTGCTTAGTAGACCCTGGATAGCAGCTCTATGACTTAAGAGCAGCGGTTCAGACCAAAGTCTGATCCAGAACAATAAGGGTTTCACAAAAATGAAACAGTCTATATGATCCAAATGAAGCTCTGCCTGTAAGAAAATAGCCGAGCACTCTTTGGGACTAGTAGTTTATTTAAGAAAAGGTTTTGCACGGTTAGCAACATTTTACAGTTGGAATACCCCCATAGGCCTGCCCCATATTTGGCCACTGACTGAGGCTGTGCCTTATAGACCTCCAGTGTTGGGCAGAATACCCCATCGTTGTGGAACCTGACAAAATTCATAATAGCCGAAGTATTTCTAATTAAAGAGGGGTTGCTGTTTTCCACTTGATAAAATCAACTGTCAGAGGCCCCGAATCACATGCCCAGATAATCATAAGGCTTAACTTGTTCCACAGTAGAGCCATTCATAATGATATTGTGGTTATTACATCAAGGTTTAAAAACAATGGTCTTGGAGTGGTCGATTACCAAAATTCTGAAAATAGTTCCAACTGATTTCTAGTGATATTAGGACATGCACTACTAGATATGTATCACTGCCCTGAGTACTCCTGCTAAAAATCTTATCTTGAGCCCAGAGTGTCATTGGCATGCTGATGGACCGACTCCACAGCTTGCCACCCGCTTCCTTCAGCGGATCAAAGTGAAGAAAGAAAAACTAAAAAAAGGTATCCCTGGTGCACTCCACTGCCCACATGGTGGTGGGGTGTACTGGGACATGCCAATCACATACACAGGAACATCGTTTGTCACCTTTAAACGGATTGTGATTTTCAGCCAACATAAATAAACAATAAAAGTTGCAGCCACTGATGTCAAAGCACACATGGGGTGGGCAATGATGTCAATGCCAATCAACAGAAAGCGGTCTTGGACAGACCGGTAACCTACCACATAAGACGTGTGGAGCAACCATGATTTGAGGTACAAATAGATTCCCTAAGAACGAGAACCAAAATCACAAAAAAGAAGGGCATGGAAATATTGCCTGAAACAAGTGAGAGGTCGGCAGAGTGCGGCATTGTCGGCCCTTGTGGGAGGGCCTCATCAACATGGGAAATGGAAAATGGGAATTCACTTCCTGTGATGTCACTTATCTAACAGTGAAAAAATGCACATTACAAATTAGCATGCTCTTTCAGAAAATGAGGCAGGCGTCAACAGCTGAAATGACCCGAGGGAGGAGTATCTGCCCAATCATGAAGTACAATCGACAGAAAATATCCAAAGCAAGGTTCACTGCGTTGTTGTTGTTACTTTAAAGCACAGGCAACTCCGATAACAGGATGGGAGTTAGCCATGTGTGGATACTGACAGACGCACAATGCACGTTTTGGCCGGAAAAGGAGCCTGTGTGCCAGGAAGGTGCTATATAGCGTCGCAGTGACTGCTGGGTACCCGTTTCTTCGTGAAGGCATTGCTCAAGAACTAGTAACTAATGCTGCAATGCCTGCTCAGTTTGTCCCTGGCGTGGTGGGAGGCGTTTCGAGAACATAAGCCGACTCAGCCTCCACAAACTCTTCTCCGGCCACAAGGTGTATGGGTAGGTCACATTTGCTCCAGGACACTTTGAAGCAACTCTAAGAAGGTGGAACTTAAATTTGACTTGGATTGCAGTGAATGGTGAAGAAGGGCGAAGGGGATACGTGCGTGCCCCACTGTGTTGGTCAGTTCTGTGCTATCCTTGGTTACAACAATGCGTAAAATGTGTCACCTCTTTTAGGAGGGTGTGCCGAATAGCTAACACAGCAGGGTGAATTCACATGGGCCCCTCCAGAGGTGGAAGGCCCAAAGGCATGAGGTGGGATTGCAGGAGGATGCGCCCCTCCCTAGGGGATATGGGCAACACCTAGCAGGTGCTTGCCTAAGTTGCACCCAGGTGCGCAGGGAGCGTCACCAGAACCCCCTACCTCCCCCAGACAATAGAGACCTAGACTTCCGGGCGCCCGAGCAGGCTGGAAGGTGGCAGGGACAAGTGACAATCACCTGTCAAACAGGTGGTCCCCGACAGCTACATCAAAGGCCCGCCCTCCAATCCGACAGATGCGAGGACACAGGGCCTTTGATGTAACAAAGGGGGCTACCTGTCCTCAGGGCTTTCGTGGCCTATATCTGAGGAGGGCAAGGTAGCCCCTTCAGTACTCCCTCTCTACTGGCACTGGAGCTTCGTGCATCCAAGGCTGGCACCGTGAAGCAAAACGGAATCCACAAAAGTGGTGCTTTCTGCACCTGGTAGCGCCGCAGAGAAGCCTGGCACCCAGCTATCTGAAGCCCAGTAGAGCAGGGCTGGTAATGAGGACACAAGACTGCAGCAGCCGTGTGATGGGAGCCAGGCCCCCCCAGCAGGAACAATTGTGACCGACGCTCACCGGGTTGCTGCAGGAGGAAGAGGTCCCCAAGGCAACGTTCATTCGCAGCTCAGAACCGGTAGGCGCTGCAGCTTAAAAGGACAGACAGAACACTCCAAGAGCACCTTGGAAAAGCCCAGCAGGCCGGATCCCATGGAGCGGGGACGGCAGGGCAAGCAGCGCAGGCGTCCAAGGAATAACTGCAAATTCCTATGAGACAGCTGAGGGACTGACTCCGTCCCAACCCCTTCCACATAGCGGGGGCGCTCTGCCCGACGGCCTGCGGAGAGCGCGAAAGCAGCAAAGGAGCACCAGCTAGTTGGAACGCGTAGTGTGACAAAGCTGCATCTCAACCGCCGAGATGGGAAAAAAAGCCCCATCCTCGAGAGGACAGCGGTTTACATACAAACTCACCTTGGAAACAGGACAGCAACCACTGAACAATACCAACTGGTGGATCCACAATAAGAATCATGAAAAGTGTGGAGAGGCACCTTGAGGGTAATCTTCTACCACACTGCCACGGAATGCACAGCTGGGGCAGCTCTAGTGGGATACGCCCAGACATTTTTCGGCACTACCCAGTGTAAAGCACAGACCTGCATGTTGGACCTGACCATTGATAAAACAAAAGTCGGTGACAACACAATGCTGCCACGGCAAGGGTGCTGCACAATGGGCGGGCTCCACCACACTAAGGTCGCAGTCAAGGGCACAGTTGAGATCAGCCAGACACAGACAGCAGGAAAAAAAACAATCACAGGAAAAAAACGATTTCTTGCTGGCAGAACAAAGTCAGCCTTGTGTAGAGCAGGGAATCTGCAACAGCTCCAGACTAAGGCAAGGCTGTGAAAGAAATATTGAAGGGGCATTTCGTGCGGAGGATCAACAGCTAGGACAGGAGCCAAGGATGACAGAACCCTTTTCGTTGAAGGAGAAGTTGCTGTTGGAATAGGCAAAGGAGGCAGAAGCGGCCCAGGGCATGGATGTGGTCAAGAAGAAGATGGCTGAAATAGCAGCAGCCAGCGGGGAATCGGATGCGGACGAAGCGACAGAAGGAGACTCTAGCGAGGAACAGAACCAAGCAGAACAAGAAGAGCAGGTGAAGAAAAAGAGGTGCCAAGGTGTCCACAGCATGCTAGCCACAGCAGGTGTCAATCCAGGAAGGAAAATAAAAGCCAGGTACTGTGCAGAATGGCTTGGCGGCAATGTTGGAACAATTTTTAAAATTGCATAAAGAAGGGGGCTGAGGGGAAAAGAAGAAAAGGAACAGGGAAGACTAGCAGCTACAGTAGTGAGGGGGAAAGTTCAGATACAGGGTCTGAAACCGAGAGCAAAGATGACCAAGGCCACCTGAAGGCATGGGTCGCGCCCAGTAGCAATAAAGAAACCCAGGGCATCAAGAACACCAAATTTGGCAGGCGCACATCAGGGAAGAATGTTAACAGAAATGTGATGAAGACTATAGCATAGCATATTGATAGTAAAATTAAGGGGAAAATATGGAAGAACCAATTTATTGAAATCTTCTCACTGTTGGAGTATGAAGAATTGGGCTTTGACATTTTAAGGAAGGACAGTAAAGAAGAGAAAGAAAGAGCGAGGAGACCAAGAATAGAAAAAACCTTACAGAATTGGGAAGCAGCATTTCAAATATTAGCTACAATAAGTCTAGCAGTGAGTGAGTGAATTACGATAGAGAATTCAGAAAAGAAATGCAGAAATGTGCAGACCTGGGGTGGGAGGAAGAGGATACCAAGTTATATATGCATCATGTCCTGAATGAGAACTTATCTCACAATGCACATAATAAAGAGGAGTCACCGGGTCCTAGAAGCGGGGGTACAGACAGCGCAGCTCCCGCTGATACCAAAGAGGCAGTCTCCCCCCCTCCACCCCCATCATCATAAGACAAGACACCCCTTTTGGAAACCTGCCCCGGGGGGGCAGAGATCCGGGCAACAGAACCCTGGTTACACAACACCCCGTAACTCGGGGGGAGGGGGGGGACTACACCACTGCTGACATCTGGAACTTTGAAAAAGGTTTCTGCAAATGGGGAAAAGAACGCAGGTTCAGACACAAATGTGGTGGAGAGCATGGCAGTGGTAAACGCACCAAGGACCCTGCTGCCAGGCCAGGACCCAAAAAACACAGAGGGGGAAAAACACAGACTAAATTCAAGTTAGGGGCCTCGTCGGTGAAAATAGACAATTTGATGCTAATGTTACAAGACTACCCGGAAGAAGCAGCAAAAATGTTCATAGGGCAGGACTTTAAAGAAGGCTTTAGAATCCCATTTGATGGGCATGGATCCCAACATATCCCCCCCAACAACTTGAAATCCGGCTCCTCCCTTCCAGATATAATTAGGGGAAAAATAAACAAAGAGCTGGGATTGGGCAGGATAGAGGGCCCATTTGACAACTCCCCCCCCCCTTTACAGAATTTTTATGCCCACCCTAACCCTTAGGGCTAGTGCCCAAGAAAGAAAAGGGGGAATTTAGAATGATCCACCACTTGTCCTACCCACCATGCTGCTCATTCAATGATGGCATCCCCACCACAGAAGCAGCAGTTTTACAGCAGCTTTCAGGATGCAGTTGATTTGGTTATCAGGGCGGAACACACTCGTGGCCAAAGCAGACCTTCAGTCAGCTTTCAGGCTGCTGCCCGTCCATGAGAGTGCATACCAGTGGCTAGGTTTTTCACTTTTACAAGAAGTTTTATTTTGATAAATGCCTCCCCATGGGTTGCACGATTGCATGCGCACATTTTGAGCAAGTAAGCTCTTTTTTGCAATGGACCTTACAAAGGGCCATGCCAGGAGTAAGAGCAGTTCACTACTTGGACGATTTTTTCTTCACAGGACCAGAACCGCGCCGCCATTAATAAATTCAGCGAAATCATAGCAATATTAGGGGTCCCGCTGGCGGGAGAGTAAAAAGTAGGTCCAACACGGGTCCTGTCATTTTTGGGAATTGAAATTGAATCCATAAAGGGTGAATGCCGTATACCCAAGGAGAAAGTAGATGACTTGCTAGGGGCAATCAGAGAAATGTCAGGCAAAAACAAAGCAACCCTTATAGAAATCCAGTCACTGGAGGGAAAATTTAATTTTGCAACCAGGATCATGCCACAAGGCCGGGTGTTTCACACGATCCTAGAGATGAGAATGAGAGGTGCAACTAAACACCAACACATACAGCTGGGCAACGCAATACAAAAAGACTTAGAAGTATGGGAAACATTCCTCAACAATTTTAATGGGAAAGCTATATGGCGCACGCCCATAAATGAGACTGACAGAAGGGTCCTGTTCACTGATGCTTCAGGGGGCAAGGGCTTTGGAATATGCTTTGGCAACAAACGGTGCGCAAGCCACTGCACCCCGCCCAATCTGGCACTGGCCCCCCCCCAGCTGGTGAAATCAAGGTTGTATCAAAAAATCCATCACATTGCTGGAAATATTTACATATAGATAGCACTTTACATATGGGGGGCATGGGGGTGGGGGAGAATCTGAACAAACAGAGCTAGTCACTTGGTCCAATAACTTGGCAGTTGTGCATGTGCTAAATAAAGGTTCTACATCTTGCACACTGGTACTAAAGGCATTGAAAGAAATAACAAAACTTACCCTGAAATGCAACATTGTCATTAATGCCCAGCATATTGCCAGGAAGGAAAATGAAGCTGCTGACGCACTGTCCCGTTTTCAGTGCCATACTTTCAGGGCGTTCAATCCTCAAGCAGAGGAAAGTATGATGGCAGTACCAGAAGAAGTGTGGGCAATCATGGAATAAAACAATTTCGGGCACATCATCTCAAAAGGAAAGGATCCCCGGGAAAAAATCCTGCTCACAGCGGCACCCAAGTCAAAGGCGTTGCGGGGAATAACTCGCGGCATCAAATACCAACAGGTGAGCCCGCTAGGATTTTGGGAGAGCTGGCAAAAAAATGCCCTGGCCCAAAAAACAGCAATAACTGTACAGCAAATGCCTCGTAGAATTTGGCGAGATAACGAAGGTCACCAACATCAGGGAAATCCAAGGAAACCAAGTTATATTTTCATGGAGTGGGCCTTCAGACAGAATAAGGAGGCGGCATGGGAATCCTCCCATTTAGCAGCAGTGGCATATTACACTAAACTGGCAGGAGGTACAGACCCCACCCACAGTGCATTGACAAGATATGCATTGAAAGGGTGGTCCAAACTAGACCGAGTTAAAAGTGACACTAGGTGCCCCCTGAATTTTGCGGAATTAAAAATCCTAATAGATAGCCTATCCAAGGAATGCAGCAACACTTATGAAGCAGCCTTATTTAGGGCAGGGTTTAGCAGTGTCTGACATCAACCTGGGAAAAGAAACAATGGCCATAGAACTTAGCAGATCTAAGACTGACCAGACGGGAGAGGGGAGACTTATTAACCTCTATTGCATAGAGGAGGCAGAATATTGCCCCATTTGCAAAACCAGAGCCTTCCTTGGTAAACGCGCAGGGAAGGGGGGCCAACTCTTCACACAAAAATGGCTCAGCCCATAGCAGATTCCACTTAAGGACAGTACTCAAAAAGGCGACAAGGGCAGTGTGATGGGACCGAGCAGAATTTGGGTCCCACTACTTCAGGTTCTGCGCAGCAACATCTGCCTGGATGGGGGGGGGCATACAGGAAAAGCAATAAAAAGGGATTGGGGTGGAAATCTGGGGTATATAAAAAATACATTAGGAAAGACCTAATCTAACAGACATCCCTCCCGCCCCCCACCCCTTTTTCTTGTTCCACCACACAGGGAGACCTCAATTTAAAACAGCATGGATTGTGGGTCACTCCGTCACAAGGGCTAGCTGATGGCTGGAGGAAACACAGGAGGGCCTGCACATTCAGAACATGGTCATTTACTGGTGGGTCAAGCCCGGTTTGAGCTCGGGGTGACCTACATCACAAACTTGCCGGCCTACTGGGGGTCAGCGGCCCACCCCCGATTTTCTGATAATTCACCTTAGGAGCAATTACCTGCTTCAGTGGGGAAGAAAGTCACTGCAGGCAGAAATGTGCACCTCACTCAGGAGAAGCGCACAATGCTGTAAACAGATTGAGCTCCTGATGTCTGAAATCCTTCCACGCCAGCATTGGCAAGGTGCTGAGTCCCACAAAGCAATAGAAATTTCCAGACGTAAGTTGAAGAAGGCATTATGTCATTTTTGCACATTCTCATGCCTCAAATTCATAAAACACGGGATCATATTGAATAATAAAGAACTATTCGTCAGCAACTGGGTGCACCTCTCGATAGAAGGTATGGACATCTTGACATCATTTGAACTTTGGCGGAGAGGGGCTGTACAAAGTGGTCCATTTTGGGGGGACCCGAGAGGCTGTGCACCCACAAAGGGTGGCGGCAGGGATCAGCCTCGAGTTGGCCCTACGGTGGAGTAGGGTACCCGCTCACCTGATTCCATGTTCCCCAAATTTTTTTGTTTTACCATTATGTTTTTGTTGGTTGGTTGTCTTTACACATAACTCATTATACAATAAAGCGTGTGCCAAAGTTTTTCCACCTTACCTGGCTGTTTGGTCTCATGATTATGGCACTTTTATCATTTCATCCGGTCACTTACCTGCTCTGCTTCCCTGCACTAAAACACTCCCAGGCTTATAGGGGTTGTTTCCACTATCGTGCGCCTTTCCCGTCAGCCTAGTCAAAAAGCACTTTAACAAATGCACACACCCACGCACAGTAGCTATTTGGACAATATGACTATGGAATCTCTACCCATTTGGGTATCTCCCTACCCAGCCTATAGGCATCAGAGCACTGCCTATAGAACTATTCTGTAGCAATCCGACATAACGTCACCACTCAGAGGTCCGACAATCTTGGCGCCGAGAGATAACACAGCCTCGCAGCAATTACCTTGGACACTTGTTTTAACTTTTTAAAAACCTTTTAAATAGAAGTGGGCAGACTATGTCAGTCAAGTCCCCTTGTGGCTCACAACTTAGCCAGGTTAAGAGGATCCATTTTGGACTGATGGTGTGCCTCAGGTCAAAGGTCACAAGTTCCTCTTTCTAAGCTTGCTGCTCTGAATCGCATAATTATTTCCGTTTTGCTGAAATGCTGCACTAAAAGGGCTTTCGAGCAGACAACAACTAACGGTAAATGGGCCACCATGACCAGCTCATTTTCCGTCATCCCTTTTAAGATCAGAATGTTCCTAGAAAGTGCTAATGCTACGATTACTTACCGGTAATCATAATTACTCCTAGTCCTACTCATCACATCACTCACCTATGAGGATACGCCTCCCATACAGTAACTTTGTTTTTTTCCCCTTTGTGCGGAGGTATATATCCCTCCCACTTACCCACAATCCACAGTTCATAGCAAGCCCTGAGAGACCATGGAACCGTCCACACCAGGGGAAGGTCGGCAGTACTGTGAAGAGGAATAGAACCAGGCGTAATGAAGATCATCGACAAGTAATCGTAGCATTACCTCCACGTCCCTCTTCCTCGTCCCAGTACTTACCCATGAGGAATACCCAAGCCAAAGAAGTGGAAGGTCCCAAGGGAGCAAACAAAACAACACCCAAGAGACAGGCACAGGAGCACAACTGAGGCACCCCCACCCCAGGGAAACAAACCATGGGAAACCAACAAAGAGCAGGCAGCCACTGACAAAGGCCAGAGAATCGGCCAGAAAATTGTCCAGCCAGGAAAGTGCAGAGCCAGAAGAGGCCCACTCCAAGATAAGAAACGGGGGAAGGAATAGTACGCAAATAACAAGGACCAACAAAAACGGGAGAGCATGCGAAACAGGGGAATGCAGAACAGAGCCCCAACAACTCCCAGCATGCCGAAGGGAAGACCACCACCCAATAGAGCACTAAAACAACCGGAAAAGAAGGCCAAAGAAGCAGACAGCCGAACCGAAAACCAAGGGACAGGCCCCAAAGAGGAAGACGCAACACTGGCGAAGCTGGGAAGAAACCAAGGCCACAAAGTAGGCCCACCAGCACCTGCAGGAGAACGCCGAACCCACCAGGAAGAATGAAGAGCAGAACACAACTCTATTCTGTAGCAATCCGACATAACGTCACCACTAAGGCGAAAATCGCCCCAAACACCAGGGGCCAAGAAATGTGAAGAGCAGACCCCCCAAAATGGGCAGAGGAACCACCAACGGCCAAAACTAAGACACCCCCCAGAGACCAACGACCGCCAAGGAGGACCCAAAACTAGATACCTCCACCTCAAAGGGAAGGAGGAAGAGACATCCCCAAGGGACAGAGGAAGAGACACAAAGGAAGCTGAGGCACCAAGAAGAGGGTGAAACCCACAGGAACAACGAAAGACTACCACCAGAATGCCAGGCTCAGGGTCCAGAAGCATAGGACACGCAGCCTGCAGGGGAGGAAGCACCAGTCCAACCCCTGACATGCATGCATGTGTTAGGGCACAGCGAACCTGGCACCCACAGCCCTGACAGACTAGCCAGGACCGACCCCCCGCTGGGCCCCTTAGACCAGCAGATGACCAGGCTTGGGATAGCAGAACACTCAGCAAGGGGAGAAGAGCCACCAGGGAAGCCAGAAGCACAGGCAACACTCAGAGGGCCGAGCGCAATGCAGAAGGAGGAAGCCATAACCAAAATGCCCAACTCCCACAGCCAACCAGAGAAGCAGGGAGACCAACAGCGCCACAAGGGGAAAAAGCAAGCCAGGAACGCAAAGCAAACCCCAAATGAACTAGAGCAGTGGTCTTCAAACTTTTTTGGCTGGGGCCCCCCTGAGCAAAATTTGGGCAGACCGGGACCGCCAGAAATGCCAAATGGACAGTATGTATTACGCGCTATCACCTGCTCCCATCACAGTCGCTGGGCTCCCTCATCCCACGCCTACCAGTCTCTGGTCTCTCCCCACCCCATCACACACCATGGGCTCTCCCCACACTGCTCCCACCACTATCCCATGGTTCTCGCCCATTGTGCTCCCACCATAGTCCCTGTGTTCCCCCCATCCCGTTCTCACAGTCTGAGGGCCAGTGGCGGCTGGTGATTTTTTAAGTGGAGGGACATAACTATTTCCCCCCAAAAAGGCCATAGCGACCGAGCATAGTGAGGGAGCCCGAACAAATAAAGAGGGGTTCAGGTTTTTTTTTTTTTTAAATAAAGGGTTAAAATGTTGCACTGTACAGCATACTTAAAAAAAAAAAGGGTAAATAGCCAAACAGTTTGCAATTGGTTCTGGGGGGGACCAGGGGGCAGGCAAGACATTTTTGTACTGGATATCTACGATAGATGTGCAGTAAAAAGATACCATCCCTGTCCCCTAGGCCCCACTGGGCCTAACACAATCAACATGATTATGTGTGTATGCAAGGTGCTGCACATCCATACAGCAATCACTATCATTCACACGAGCATCCATCACCATACACTCACTCATAACCATACACGCATCCATACACATGTTTAAATAAAAAAAAGGAACATAAAACGTACCTTCTGCATTGGCCTGCGTGTGGGTGCTGAAACGCCCTTCTCCAGGCTGCTCTGTCCGTATGTGCGAGGAGGCGCAGGAGCTCCCCCTCGGACACAGACATGCAGTGCCCCAGCCAGCATTTCCATTGAGCTATGCAATGCTGGCGAAGCAAAACGCCCCAGCACTTGCAAGGCTCAGTGAGCATGTGCGGCTGGGGAACTAAACTGAACTGTCAAAGGGAAACACGGTTTCCCTTTGACAGTTCAGCCAGCTCAGGAGCACTCCATCAGCTGGAAATAGCAGCATAGGGAGCGCTCGCTGTTTCACTGGGCTGACTCATTAGCTCCTCCATAATGGGTGAGGGGACCACTGGGTGGGCGTCCCCTCGCCAGGCTCCGACTGGCCTATAAGGCAATGCCTGTACCAAAAATGTAAAATGCTTTTGTGGGCCAGTCAAAATGGCCCACTATTTTGGTCAATGTGGACCAGTTTGATGAGTTACTTTACTATGCAGTTAGTCATTTTGACCATTGTTGATGAATATATCACAATTTACTTTACATTTTAACACAAGGCACCCCCTTGGGCACTAATGAAAAAGTGGGCCTCATTAAAACCCTAACCCTGCCGGTGAAACCGGCATGGCTGCTGCCGGAGTTGCATCCGGGTCTGGCACCCGCAAATGGGCAGTTACGGGTCATGCCGAGTTAGGCGGACCTAGTAACGGTGCATCCGACGAGCTGTGCTCATGGGTGCCGCTCGGCCTGCCAGGTCAGCTTACCGGCACCATTGTTACCGTACAGCCATCGTTGTAATGAGGCCCAGTTTGTGACTAAAGGAATGAATATCCATTTACAACTGCGGGCCACTTTTTCCATTGTTGCCCGAGACAGTTTCATGCTTCAGCCCGACCATGTGAGCACCCCATTTCTTCAAAACAACAAAACTTTTTTTTTTTTAACATTTCATGCTGAGCTCTCAGGGTCCCCCCAGGGATACACCCGCGGGCCCCTGGGGGTGGAGGGGTGGGGCTGAACCCAGCGCCACCTGTCGAGTCACCACCGAAAACCCAGAAGCAGGACAGGAACCAAAATGAGGCAGGAGGCGGCAAATCCGGGCACCAAGACGGCCAAGCCCGCACATAGCTCCACACAGCCCAAACTACTGGGGCAAATGGAAATGCACCACCGAATCAACATGCATCAGAGAGACAGCAGGGCAGGAGACCAGTAGCAGTGCCGCCGTACCCCTGCACCTACAGGCAGGCTGTACAATGACGGTCTGTAAGGGCACACAGAGGGATCCCAACATCCCGGAACAAACCGAAAACTGTCCAACCAGCCCCCGTCAGTACTGTGCAAATGGGAAAAACTGCACCCGCAATGACCAGCGGGCCCACATCACCCCACAAACCACAAGACGCCCCCAACACCGGGCAAGGTCAGAAAACAAGGCTCCAAGATGAATGGAGCGCCTGCCACAAACCAACCCCCAACAAGAAAATGCAGCACGGGACAGGCAAAAACAGAGCAACAAAGATGCTGACCACCATGAGTTCCACAAAGTATCCACAGGTCGAAAGAAGCATGCTCCATGGACAGTGGAAAGACAACAGAGGGGAGAGGGGAGAATGACAGGCAGCAGGAAAGCACAGAAGCGACACCCCCAGCGCCAGAGGCCCCTCCCCTCCAGACAGAACGGCGGGAGCCGCATCCTCCGCAGCCATGGAGGAAGGCCCATCAAACTTACCAAACATCTCAGCCAGGACATGCGAGACCAGGAGACACTACCCCACCAACACCCCTGACTTAATACCACCCTCCCCAAACTAATGGGTGGAAACTCGAGGAGGGGTAGGAAGAGGGGGATAAAGAAACAGAAGAGGAAGGGTCAGACCGACAGGAGTGCCCGCCCCATGCATCCTCAAACTCCAAAAAGGCCAGCATCAGAAGATCCTTAGACCCCCCATCGGAACAAAGAAAACTTGAGTGCCATCGTAGTCACAGACCACCTCCAGGCGTGGTGAAGGCCAGGAAAATCAGAACACCTCAAGAGATTGTAAATGTCGGCGCTTCACCGACCGGGAGCCCAACCAGGAAGCATAGCCAAAGACCCACCAGCCTACAACACAAAGGAGAGCCACTCCATCGGACCAGACAAGCAGGCCGGGCTTCCCCCCCCCCCCCCCCCCCAGGGGCAGGCAGTCCCAAGAGGAAGCGGGAAGAGTGTTGCCAACTCCTCAGTAAGCAAAGTAGCTATTGGCTCCCCTAAATGTAGCCAGAAGTAGCTAAATGACATCATTGGCCAATTTGCATAAATGCCTACTCTTGCCCCCTATGATTTTCGCTTTTAATGTGGCCCCTCCCCTTTTAACTATTTTGTTTTGCTCCATCACCTTAATCACACCCTGTGTCTTCTCTGCCTCCAAGCTACTTGCATCACTGTCGACTTAACACCTTGGCGGAAGAACACTACTGAAACTCATGCATACATTGTTATCATTAACAGTTAACACCTCCCTTTTAGGTTCACACTGTTTTTGCATTACTCCCGTTAGTAAACTGGCGAATGACAACACTTTTGTCTATTGGTTTGGAAACTTGCATAAATGAAGCAAGTCTCCAAACCAATAGATAAAAGTAGTTAGATTTCTTGCTAGTTGCTTTAACAAAAAGTTGCTAGGGGCCATACGTTCTCGCTAAATATAGCGAGAAAGGTGCCAAGTTGGTAACACTGAGCTTGCCTCGCGAAGGAAATCAGGCAGCGTCCCAGAAAGGAGGCGGTAACCCACGCGAAAGGAATACCTTCTGCGCCCGAAATCCAAAGCAGTCTTGTAGCCCCTACGCAAGACCCCCCCGGATCCCATACAGCCAAGCAGGGAAGGACACGCTCTCGTCAGCACACCACAGCCTGCCAGACCCAAGCCCTGCAGGGGACTGACAGAAAAACAGCTGCGCTACCAGACTCAAAGCCCCACAGGGAGCCAACATCTTACCGGAAGTACGCCGCCGCCCCGCAGGAGACGCCACCACGAAATAATCAACTTCAATGCTCTCCAGAGCCCCGTTCATGGAACAATTCCCTGTCAGAGACATAGCGGGGAGATCCCCACTGGACACCCCCACCTCCTTAGGCCCTCATCATAACACGATGAATATGAATAAATGAATACACAGACAACTGTATTAAGTTCTTTGGAAAAACACAAGGTCACAGTTTATTTTGGAGCAAGACAACTTGGGACGGTCCCAGCCACATTACAAACAGTCAGATACGGGTGAACCATGTCACCACTTTAGCCACTGGCCAAACTGACAAACTGCTGGTTCTTCCAGCTACACTGGCACAGCCAGCAGGAACCAGGGGCACTGACCAGGATGATTGTTGGCCAAAGCCCTAAGGAAGGGAGTCAGTGCCCGTCGAGGGATCGGCTCGAGCCCGGCCAATCCCGAGCCGCTGCAGCTGCAGCGTGGAGTACCTCATTGGCTAGGACTTTATTACTTCTCACTGGGCGGGAGCTGCTGGGCAAATAGACTGATGGCCAGCAGCTCCCACCCTTATAAGTGTCCGCAGGGGGACCTGACCGGAAGCCAGGTACACCTGGGGACGCCCCTTCCCCCTCAGGGAGGAGAGGAAGAGGAGAGAGGCTTGACCACGACCGGAAGGGGGTGGCCGGAAGGGACAGCCCGCTATGTAGGCTGTCCCTCTAGCGCCCCCTGCGGGGGCCGGTCAGCCTCTGGAGAAAGAGAACCGAGGATAGTGGGAGGTATATATACCTCCACAGAAAGAATAAACAAAACTTCCTGTATGGGAGGCAGAGCATCATAGGCGAGTACTGTGGCGAGGAAGTAACGGTCTAGTTGTAATGACAGAGATGGGCCATCCGAGCTGGAAAGATAAATCCCCCACCGTAGACTACAGTGGATTCATTAATTTTCAAAAGAGTAACACCTCTTAAAATGTGCAGACTGCCGTACTTGATCCACAACGAAAAGGTAAGGTTTTTTGCAGCAGAGGGCATTTTATTCGCTTAAGGCATAAGAACAAAATGCGTACGGCTTTCAAACAGTTTAGTCATCACGCAACTGTTCCTTGATCGCAACCCCCGGCCCTGCATCCTTTCCTTGCATTCTGCCACATGCAGTGACAGAAAAGGGAAATAAGTATCAGAATGTAAAGAAAAACAGGATACACCACTCGCTCCTCAGAGCAGCCATGAATCCTTTGCATGCATGCTGCCAAATGCAATAATAGAAAGGCAAAAAGAAAAAAAAAAAAAAAAAGAAAAAAAAAAAAAGTACAGGATGCCCAACTCGCTTCTCCCACAGCCTAGTTACATCATTACGGTTATCAATCATTACGGTTATCAAATTGCTTTGCAAACACCACAATTTCAAAAAGGTGCTCTACAGACTGCTCAAGTTGTCCTATGTCATGCATTAACAACCCATCTGGTCCAGATTGTCTTTGCCATCTGGCGGCTAGGGTTCTGCATTTATAACAAGTATAAAGTACAGTTAGTAAAATGCAAACAGGGACCATAAAGCATCTCCAGCCCTAGTGAGGAACTAGGCCTCACTAACCGGAGTGCACACAGCTGGTCACTCCTCTGCCCTATCCAAATGAACCAGCCATCAGCCGACAAGCGTATCAGGCCAACTATCGTATGAAGCCCAAATCTTCTACCTCGATGCCACCCACAAGGGTGGCAAGCTCTTTGAAGCAGCGGAGAGTCACCCATTGCATTCCAAAAAGCACTGGAATAGATCTAACCCGTTAAGTGGCACTTAACCCATTTTGCCAAAGAGAGGCCAGCAGAACACTCAAGGCACTTGGGTCGCTTTAACAAACTGGACCAATAGCACATCATCGGGGACATGCATAGATGTCACAAGTCGTGGGAAGGAGTGTGCACTCATGTTATGCAAAGCTGCTTACAGGGGGGAAACAAACCATTGTAATGCAGAAATGTATGGTGAACAATCAGGAAAATTCCCTTAGAAATATTACATCGGGCTACGAAAAATAAGGCCACAATAAGATTGCCTCGAGGTTTTGCAGCATGTAGACCTGCAACTGAGGCCAATGGCGCAAAATGCAAGACAGACGCAACAATTCCAAATACCATATCCTCCCACTGTGACATCACAGCGTAGTATTGTGGAATTCATAATCAACTGAAGCAATGTAGCAGCACGAGGATACTGAATTTTCAGTGTTGTGTCCTCCACAACTCCCTCACAGTGCAGGAGTATAGAAGGACAGGTTGCTGACTCCAGCTCTGTCAAGAGGCCAGGTCAATGGTCTGACAGCGTGGGATCTGCAGCTCTCACAGCCAGACGCACAGTGGGAGCTGCATCAGAGGGGTGTGGGTCGAGAAGATGGTTGGGGTGGAGAGAGGGGTCGAAGTAATGGAGGGGATGGTGGGTGACTGGAAACCGAAGAGCCCCACAATGATAAGCACCACCACAACTGTCCCACTCAAACTTTCAAAAGGTATCCTTTGAAGCAGCCAACATTTGCACCTCTTCCTGTACTGGTGCCATATTAGAGAGCAATTACCCCTTCAACTAGTCTACTCTGGTTTAGGGCTGTGCAATGACAATGTGATGCCAACCTCACCCCTTCTGTTACTCTTCTGTCAAGTGGATTTTTATTTATGTGCCGAATCCCACAGACATGGCGTGGACACAAACACCGAAGACAAAAGAAAGCACAGGACAAGCGGAGGCAAGGTAACTTAGGACAGTAATGTTTACGTGAACAAAAACGTCTTCAAACGTTTTCGAAACTGGCATGAGTCAAGTTCTCGCCAAAGGTTCAAAGGCAGAGTGTTCCATTCTTTCGGGGCCAAAGTGACAAAGGATCTTCCATTGCCCAAGTCGCATCTTGCTTTTGGCCATACAAGAATCCAGGTACATGAAGATCTAAGGGTTCTCTACTTGGTTCGGATTTGGCTAATCTGAACGAGAAGTAGGTGGGTGCAAAATCCTGGATGCATTTCTGGGCCAAGGTAAGTAACTTGAACTGTACACGGGCTGCCACACGCAGCCAGTGTAGTTCCTTCCTTATTTCCGAGATGCAAGTGTTGCGAGGTACGTTTTTTGCGACGTGAATAGTATAATTTTGTTTGACTTGAAATTTCTGAATTCTCTTGCTCTCGCCTCCCAACAAGCCGTTACAGTAATCAATTCTGGGAAAAATAATCGAGCAAGAGAAATGCATTTTTTTCTGAGAGGAATTGTCTTATTTGTCTCAGCAACTTGAGATGGTAGTGCACGTTTTTGGAGATGTAGTTGAGCATTGCATCCCAATGATGCGTGTTCATCTATTGAGGGCTGGAATTACACAGTCCTCGATCATAAAGCTGGAGCAGTTTACAGAGTTTTGACCTATATTGAGGAGATCTAAATTTTAACAACTAGGCTTTGTTGCTATTGAGGCACATCCAAATAGTAGTCATCCACTCCTTGATAATACCGTAACTGGACTGTAGATTTTCCTAGTCTATTTTATATGTCCACTCCAGCACAAACAATAGATTGTGAGGAGTACGCCCATTGCGGCCAATGTGTCAAAGTGGTTTGATATAGATATTAAATAATGCCAGTGACAAAACTTGCACCCAGAGGAATACAGTAGACTATTGGAGCTGGGGCTGAGGAAAACTCTCCCTATCGCACGGCGGACCTCTTGTTGCCCAGGATTCGGTCAGATCAGGTGGTGTGGCTTCAGTCCAGAGACACCAAGACTCCAGTTCCGCCATAAAAGCTTGCAGATGTGCTTGATATCTTTTCATTGTCTGTGCTACAACGTATAGGTTTTGTGCCATACATGACCTTCCCAGAAATTAAAGGGGAATGGGTAGTGAGGGCACTCACTAGCCATTAGCTAGTGATATTCAGTTACCCCTTCCTGTGAACATTTCAAAATCTTTGTGAAAAGTGCTAATGTAGCGGTTACCAGAGCCTGGAGAGAAAATGTCACTAAAATGTTTTGAAGGGTGTAAACAACCATTTCATTTGTACAAAACAGTTTGCTTTATTCAACAACAAAAAAAGCAAAAAAAACAAACAAAAAAAAAAAGTGTGCGGCATTGCACAGCAGGCAAAATATCAGTTGTCAAACCATGAAAAAAAATCAAGTGACATTTCCTGTATAAAAAACCCATGAGGCGAGTTTGAATATCCAGCAAATAGCTGTTTGCAAGTTAAAAAAGCTTATTTTGCCAGGTTGATTTTTTCGGTCTGCTTACTGAGAGTTTACACTTATACAAACGTAAAACAGCAACCTCCCGTGGACTCTGCTATCAATCAGCAGAACAAGTAAAGTTCACCTGAATGGTTCACTGTATTTCAGAGTCCTCACCGTATTGGAGTGAGAACATTACACAATAGGGTCAAAAATGTGCACTCGCCATTAGCCATTGATATTGGTCTCTTGGCAGGAAAGAAATGATGTGCTGTATGTATGTTTAGAATTGAGATGGCGAGTGACGTTTATGGCTGGCTAGTAGCTTGCAAGCTGAATTTTTTGCATCCGGTTACAATGTATGCATCCTAAAGCCAAAAAGTGCCTCCAGCAAGGGGGTCCAATAGCAGCAGGAGAAATTATGTTTTTCTACTCTTCTGGGTTAGGGCAAAACCGGAAGTTCCGCAATATCTGCTGAACAGTTAACAGGGTGCCCAAGGGTACAGCTAGAGGGCTGGAATAGCAGGTGGCTCCCCAGGTCCTCAGAGCTAGATCCTCCACACCCCTCTAGCCATCCAGACTGCTCTGTTGGGTTTTCTGAGATTTCCATGTCCCCTCCGAATGGAGCACAAGCAACTTTCAGAAATGTTACCTTTCTGAGAGGCATCAATTAACCAATGCTTTATTCGCTAGCCACGAGAAGCAAGGGTCCGACCTTTCTGCAAAAACACGTGCGTTATTTGCTCGCTGCACCGAATCGAAGACTGCTCTGCTCATGGTTATTCCCTTATGCAATGGCGCAAAAAACAATTGAAGAAAAAAGGAAAAGAAAAAAGGTGCCCAGCAGATGTCACAGAGGTTACTGTTAAGACAAAGATTTCCATCCATCACTTTTGGGCGTATATTGCCTGGGGTTACAAAAACAAATCAATCCGTCCAATGGTTTAAAAAGTTACAAAGAATCAAAAAAAGATGTTCCCACTTTTCACAGTGGTTTTCCCACAGGACAAATGCACATCTTACAACAGGCACACGGCCTATTTTTGCCAGGCCTTGTTTAGGGAGCAGCAGAAAGCAAAGGTGTAGAGAGAACCTTTTTTTTGTTTTGGTGAAAGTCTCAATATTTTAAAATTAAAAAATAATTATTATTAACAAATAAAATAGAAAATGCATACGAGTTCATAAAACAAAAACAAAAAAGAGATGGGGTTTGCAATGTTAACTTACAAGTTATTACATTAAAAAAGGTAGGGTGCAAATATGAACTGTACAGTGGAGTCTAGGGTGATATAGAAAAGGAACTAAATGATTTTAAATCTTTTTTGTTATTTATTAGGGGTTTTATCATGATTTTCTGGATTAGAAGTTGAAATATACTATGATGACTGGCTGCATACATGTGCTCACACCAACGAAAATAGTAATGTCTATGTAGGGTGACCTGTAAAGTTCAAATCACAATGAAGTAGAATTTGGTGTTTTAAGGCAAAGACATTGTATCATTACAAAGGAAGATGAAGGTGTTTGACTGCTTATAATGTATATGAAATTCTCGACTACCTGGTACATGAATTGCTTTCTATAAGGTACTGTTAATAGGCATGCATGACACATGGATAAGGTTTGGAATATCTGTGTCTGTATGAGATGATATGATATGTCATTTATGCGCCTAGGTGCTACAAGGGAGGGAAGACACAGGGAGAATAAGACAAACGATCTTACTAGTCCTTGTGTCATTGGATTGTGCAAGTGCAAGGGGAGCAAGGAAGAGGGGAAGGGCAGCAATGCTCTTATTAAGTGCATCCAGGACAGCACAGCTCTGGGTAGTGCAAGGAGAACAAGGGACTGTAGGGTTATAGTTACAGCCCCCAAGTGTGTGGTAGTCTTGGAGGCAGTGCAAGGGTGACTGATCAAGAAAGAGCCTGGTACCCAGTGAGACTCTGAGGGCAGCCAAGCAACCAAACCAATCGGTACAGCAGACCGGTAAGTCAGGTAGTTCAGCAGGGGGGGGGGGGGGGGGGAGAAAGAGAGAAAGAGAGAAAGAGAGAAAGAGGTCCCCCGCCCCTACTCTATGCCTTAGAGAACTGGTGTTAGGAATCCACCTACCACTAGGCTCCTTTCACGCACACGGGGATTAAGGGGCTCTGCTAAGCTACAAGATACCTCGCAATATAGCACCAGGTTCTCACGTAACTGCCAAACGCCTCGTTCTGCATAAGAACCTGCGCCGTTTTACACATAGTGCCAACGTACACTACATTTCCCAGAAGGCTCAGCATATTGGACATTACGGGCGTTCCTGGCGGTTGGCCTGGAAACTGTGGCGCCTGTGATGCTTTCGTCATCACGTTCGAATTTCTGTCATGTGACTTGGTCTTATTTAGTCCCAGTTTGCCTTGGATTCAGCGCTTCTGATTAACGCGGAAGTGCGCCTTGTTTCCTGCTTTGTAAACCGTTTGGATTTCTTCTGCCTTGACCTTGGATTTCGTTTTTTGGATTTGTCCCTGCCTTGTCCTTGTCTGCCTTGTTTGCCTGGTTTATTTTGGATCTCTGGCTCCTCGATCTCGGAACGTTTTCCTGGACTGCCTGGCTACTTCCTTGTCTGCTTCGTGTGCTGCTCGTACTGTGCAGTGTTTTCTGTGTTTCCTAAGGATCAAGTGTACCGGACCTGTTTGACCTTCTCTTCACTACGACCTTTCAAGCAAGGTGCCTGTATCCCAGCATTACTTCAGCCCTTTACCGTTTTCCCACAGACATACACCTTGGACTAGAGACTTCTTTGGGTGTATTTTCTGTGCGTCCTCGTTTCGTCGGGTTCCCAATCTGGAACTAGTGACTCTACGAAGGCGTCCTCGTGTCGTCGGGCACAGTTGGGCTGTTGCTACCTGGGTATGGCATCTCTTGATTAACCTCTCTTGCCGACTTCCTGGGGTCCATGGTAAGGTACATCATACATTATACACATTGTTCTCTCGAAGGTTTAGGATTTCCTCCTCTTATCATATTTGTCTTTGCTTACTTTGTCACAGAATTTTGGAGGATAGATTTCCTTGTACTTCTTACCGGCTCCTGTGTAGCTACCTTATAAGGTTGGTTCTAATACTTAGTACTCTATGACTGTTGCCTTGCATTGTGCTGATAATTAATCAGGTTTTTTTTCTATAGGTTACCGGAGTTGGCTGACATCCCTTGCTGTTTAACCCTCGGGGCGTCTTCTGGTTTTCCTCCGGATTTTCGTGGATTTCCAGCTTTCAAAGAATGTCTCAGTCTGTCCGATATTTGGCGGCCAGTCAGTGACATTGTTGGGAAGATATTTTCGGCTACACTACGTGGTCAAGCATTTGCCGACGATATCTGACACTGGGTAGCTGAGCAAAGGACTCGAGAAGAAAGGTATTTTGGAAAAGAGCGTTTGATGTAGTGCAAGCCCCAGCCTCAGAAAGCCTTGTGGACTATGCAACACATGTGCACCCATAGAATCTATGTTTGTCCCATGTCTTGCATCGCAGCAATGTTTTATTTCTTTAGTATGTTTCCATTGGGTACATAAGTGATGTGATAAGGTGGGGATGCAATGCAACAAACCCTTGATATTCGGAAAGTGTTGGACGCTATGATAACTTAACTCTGATGCTCCCAGTTTTGCTACATCAGCACACAGATGAAATCACAGTTTACGTCATTGTACACTAAAGCTCACTGATGGCAGCCATGCCCCCCCTCCACCTCCCCAGCCCAAAAGTAATTTTCCCAAAGTCCAGATTCCCCAGACTAGCTCTGCTCTCAATCTCCCATGATGCTGACGAACAAGCCACCTCCGATATGTCAATCATTGTTATTTAGCTGTGCAATGCCACATTTATCCTTCGAGTAACTAGCTGAATTTAAAGAATCAAATTAGAGGTCAGTGGACCACATATCCCAGGGGTCTGCAATTTTTGGCTCTCCAGACATTTTTTGACTGCAACTCCCTTAATCCTTTAGCATGGACTATTCTGGCTAATGCTGATGGAAGTTGTAGTACAAAACACCTGGAGAGCCAAAGGTTGAAAACCCCTAGCATATCCGATCAAATAGTTCTTGTGGCGATTTCAGTCCTGGTTACTCATTGACCGGACTTCGCAAATGGCTCCCCATGGCCTGGCTATCACTTTTACCACTTATCTCGGACTACCTTGGCTTCTAGGCTCTTCAATCCAAGCATTGTAATACTTCTGAACTCTTTCTTGATCTATTTACACATTAATGAAGAAAGAGGGATGGGCCAAAGTAATAAGCGAATAGCAGCAGTAATTCTACATAACTGACCCAAAAGCCCTTTGCCTGGGAGTTTAAGATGCAGCACGATAACATGTAGTGCTACACGAATATTCTGCTATTGTAAATGTCCGAGGACGACTCAATATTTACAAATAGAATTACAAAAAAATTCGATCCCGTTAACGTCCAAATAAAAAAAAGTGCAGCGCTACATTTATTGTGTTCTGTTAACAACATATAAAGTTCTATCAACCATGTAGCCATTTCAAACGCAACAGTGCTTTGAAAATGGGCACTTGCTTTGCCCTATGCTGGATGCATGTGCGTCATTTAGTTCCTGTGGCCCAGACCAAAATGCACTTGGAGGCCAGAACTCTCGGCAGAGCTTTGCCACTAAAAATGCCTGTGCCCCATTGCAAATCTTAAATACGACTTACATTTTTGTGTGCGTTATTTATTTGGGTGATCGGGCTGGCACTTCAACCAAAAGTGGAATGTATAGAACTAACGGTCAGCAGAGGCAGTGCCATTCCTTTTTGGCTTAAGGGTTAATTATGATGGGGAAGGCAGCGATAGGCCAAACATTGCAGGGGTGGAATATGTGGCTGGTGGCTCTGTGCACACCTCCCCACCATTTCAATTGGTATTGCTTCCTGCCAACATCTGACGAAAACTACTCTATAACCACCATGGCAGGGTTCGAAACTGCCAGGAGCTATTTGGCACCTGCTTGTAGCCTAGAAGAACTTGGTTACCTTAAAACCAACAGCAACCCAGACCAAACGGCGCCATAGAAACATTCATAGGGGACATTACGTCTGGGTGCTTGGGAACGTGTCTAAAAAGGAACATCAGGGCACCTCAAGAAACTATTCGAATCATAGTGGGTCACATAACGCAGAATAAAGGCCATTTCCCCTATGGAAGTTACATTTGAAGCTCTGTAAACTGGTAGTATCTGCTTCCTGGGTGATCAGGGATGCCCAGGAGCTGCTTTTAGCTCCTATTCAACAAATCCGTATTCCTTTCCCTACATGGGTAGGTTAACTTCTCCAGAGGAAGTTTTGGGGAAGCTGAAAATGGTGTATGGAAATCACTGTTGTGATTGTAGGATTGGCTTGGGGGCATGGGGCAGGGAGGGGGGTCGGGCAAAGGTTGGAGGGAAAGATACATCTCAGGCTTGACAGAATACGACAAGTGTTAGCTAGTTCAATGGCAGTTCATTCAAAGGAACCATTACAAAATAGTAAACTATGCATTTAAAAAAGGACTACACACAAACAATCCAGAACAGGCATACGCAATACCCCTACATGCATTACATTTACATGGGCACCTGAAGAACAAACAGGCAGTCCAAAATTCAAGACAAATTCTTCAGCAAATGTGTTTTCAATAGGATCGTTGGTTTGCATGGCTGCCACCTGTGCATTAATTGCACCCAGCAATCATCTCTGGCTTTGACAGCCAAGTCCTGGAAGAAGGACTTAGTTCAAAATAAGTGGCCATTGCTGGTTCCCAGGCTGCAAGATTCACAGGGGTAAAACAGTTACAAAGGTTTCAGGTCCACAAATGTGCCAATAATTCTTCTCGAGAAAAGCAATACAATCCATAATTCTCTTCATCATGCTTTATGGTTGCCTAAACACCAAACGATACTTTCCTGGGCGATCTCGTGGCTGCGGCGGCCCATTTAGAACCAAGTCTCATCCTCATTTGGCCTTGGGCCCAAGTGAATGACTCTGCTGCTTGTATGGGAAAGGAATCATAGTTAGCCCCTGCGAGGTTCGTACACAATACAATATCCATTTCCATCAATGGGCTAGGCTTCAAACAATTATCACCACAATCGCACATCAGGAGGGCTGCTCATAATAGGGATATACAGCGTTTTACTAGGCAATGATGGAAGACTATTTGATGCAGTCCGGCTCCATTAGTCTGCAAGCGACCGTAGATTGAGGGGACGGGGGCGGGGGGGGGGCAGTCACTACCACCAACATTGGGCTACTCATCAGCTTCCATATTCTCAAATTTCCTACATTCGTTGGCAAGATTACTGTATGGGAGGTTTGTTTCAATGCATCTGCAACAGAACAATTTGCAGATTTACAAGGAAAACTCGATACATAGCACACGTTTTAAATTATACTATAGCAAATGCAGTGTGTGGTATAGGATGATTGGTTCCTCCCCAAGATGTCTCCTTGGCACCCGAGTGACATTCAGAGTATGGTTCACTAAAGATCCAAGTAAGTTAGAGTACAGGGCCTTCTTCATAAGGGGACATGGCCCGTTCCACATGGAGGGGCTTTGGACATCTAGAGCCTTTATATTCAAACTAAGTTAAAGCATTGAATTCAAAACGTTTCCAGTTATTACCAGTGGATTTTGAGGTTTTCTATTCTATCCAGCAATAGCCTTCCTGGTGATTTAGCCCCAGCAATCTGACCATCGGGGTAGGTAGTCTTGGCTCTACAAGATGGTGATTGACAACACATGCCAGTGTAAAGGATTGGCATGCAACACTGGGCGGATCAAGGGTTCCTTGCGAAGATTAGAGATTAGCAGATCTTCAAATAGGAGAGAATTGTCAGTATTTATCACAGTGCTTGGGGTCTCGCCTTCACAGTATTGGCCTCTTTGTCCGATCTTCCTCGTCCCAGTAGGATTTGCATGAACGAAGCCCTCTTCTCTACAGAGATACATATAGATGTGGGGGACCACAGGGGACTGAGAGAAAAGAGTGCAGAAATGGAGGGTTGTGAATACCGCGTTCTCCCAAGGTGATCGTCACTGGTCCCATGGAGGACTTCCCTCCCCATAAGATCCATTGAACTTTCCCGTAGGGGGCTAAGAAGACAAATCAGACTTTAAACACCATACAAAAACAAGAACTTCCTGCGGGTTCCAAACATAAAACTATACTACTAGGCTAAAACTCACAAGAGACTTTCACAGGCCCATAAAGGCAACTCCAGTTGCACAATGAGGAGCACTTTCGTAAACCATTCTCAACGATGGATTCAGTTAACCAAAATAATCTCCTTTCCCGATGCAAGAGAGTCCTGACAGTCGAGGGAAATACAGAAGGCCATACATAAATGTGAGGGAATCACAGTGGGTCGGATTACTAATGGTCCCTTGTGGTGGTACAAACACCTACAGAAAGCGGGTAAATCGCTTCTGCTGCCCAAACTGAAAGGTGAGGTACCTTTGAGGGCATTACAAATGTAAACTCACACATTTTCTAACTTTTCTGCCCCCCGATGGCCAGGCTAAAAGAGGGGACACCGTTGGTCAGTGGAGGTGGGTCCTAAGGATGCCAACACTGAGATTTCAAACAGGCTCCTACATAGAGCTCACTGGCATCCTTACAGAAGCTAGCATCCAACACTTGCTGGAGCCACACTCTCCTCCTGTGATGCAGCTTGGCTTTAGGATTTTCTGAAAACCATTGAGTCTGTACTTGGTATAACCCTGGACAAATCTTTCTCTCAATCCCTGCTGGGAGTCTGAAAATCAAAAGATGCTAACAAACCAATGGGTTAAGTGGAGAGCTCTACCTCTTAAAAACACCAGGCGTATCAGAGAAAGACATTGGAAAAACACCAGAGTAACACGACAAATGGGCGGACTGGATGACACAAGTGTCTACATATGAACACACATAGTGAAGAGCACAAGGCCACTTATGTATATAACTTTCCACTGTTAGTGGGAAGTTACATAAGTGGCATATAGCGGTAACAGGGAGCATGCTTTTGAATAAACAAACTAGTATCATAATAGAAAACAGCGTTTGGCTTAAGGAGATTAAGGCTATAATGTACATCTGCCACATTCTCATTATGCATTAAGTGGACTTTTTTATTTTTTTTAATTTTTTTAAACAAAGGAGGTTCTTCTGTATAAAAGAAAAGCATGATTATGTGTTTTTAAATCGGATTGCAATTGGTCTTGTATTTTGATAAATGTAATACAATGAGGATATATAACATTAAACCCTCTGATGTAGTAATGGACAAATTAAGCTACATGGAAGAAGCGATGCGACAACTGAGGAATACAAGACTACCACAAATTGGACAAAAACCCAACCCCAGAATATCAGATACTATGAGGAAATGACAAGAGGATGGCTGGAGAACCGGCTCTTAGATTGGGAGGAAAGAGTACCCAGTAACTCCCACGATTTACTTTGTACCCAAGGTGCATTAAAAAAAACTACAAAAGCCACCAGGGAGGCAGATTATCTCAGCCATGGGATTACTCCTGGAAAAAAACATTGAGGTACATAGATAAATATTTCTTCCCATTTCTATCAACATTGCCCTCGTATATCAGAGTCACAATGGACTTTCCAAGTAAAATACAAGAGATACCGTAGAAATACGCATATCTAATGGGAATATTAGATGTGGTCCCTTCATGCATCAGCATTGAACATAGCAGGGGAATTAAAGCGGTGCAACAATTTCTATTCATGAAGTCTGCAAATTACAGAGACCATTCAATGATGGTACTTAAAAAGCTCAAATTCTGTCTAGAACACAATGTTTTCTTATTCAATGGAAAATGCTACAGACAATCATGTGGCAACGCGATGGATACAACGTTCGCACCCTCGTATGCAAACCTGTATATGGGAGTATGGGGAAAAAAAGATATGGCACACAGAAGCACTACAAAGATATACCGAAATAATACAGGTTTGTACACGGTATATTGATGATTTATTCATAATATGGGAAGCATCATCCAAAGAGTCGTTGGAGTTTGCATCAATAATGAATGAAAATAGCAATTTGAAGTTCACAGAAAATCACAATCAAGGAAACATTGTTTATTCAAACACCAAAATTGTGGGTGAAAGGATACAAAATGAGAGACAGGAAAGACGCGAGCACAAATGCTGTTTTACATGCAGAAAGTGCCCATCCTAACACCCTAAAAAAAGGAGCATCCCCTATGGAGAGTTCACTCGAATTAAGAGAACTGCTCCGAGGAAGAATGTACAAAATCATCTACAGAAACAGCTCACAGGTTGAAAGAGAGGAAATATTCAAAGAAAGTAATTGAAAAAGCATATGAGATGTTAAAAAACCTCCAAATGAGAGGACCTGCTAAACGCCAAAAACAAGAAGGCAAAAGAAGAGAAAAAAAAGGAAACAGTGCATTTCATAACATATAATCCACAACCTGTAGTGATAAGGAAGATCCTTGATAGACTGCTCAAACAAGATAAGGACATTACAGACCAGATAGAAACAAGGGTAACAATAACGTACAAGAAACCACTGTCAAGAAGAAATCTGTTGGTCCCAAGCTTCCTACGGCCTGAGAACAATAAAGCAAATAGGTTGTCCATTAAGAAACAGGGATTCACAAGATGCAAAAATGTATAGCGTACCAACAACCGGGAACAAAGGAAGTCATACAAATCAAAGAACACCTAACATGTAGTAGCACAAATGTAATCTAGGTTATTACATGTAGGTGATGGTATTTAGGAAGCACATTTATGGTCAAATTAAGAATATTACAGCATCTACAAGCAATTAAAAACACGCCCCCCCCCCCTGCAAAACATTTTGCTGAAATACATGGGAGCAGTGTGGAAACATTTCAATACTTAATTATCCACCAGGTGTTGCAACACCCAACAGGGGGCGACAGAGAACTGAAATTGAGACAAAAGGAATCAAGATGCATTGTGGATATGGACACCGAAGTGCCAAGAGGTCATAATTTGGACGAATAATTGTTTATATTTATAGGCAATACACAGGACTGCAGACGGAACAGGAGGCTAGGGAGTGACAACAGTCTTGCCCTTCGGGATGCGATAAACTCCAACCAAGAACTATGGAACAAGAAAACCTAAAAGAAATACGTTTTTAAATTTGGTATAACTGTGAAAATGATATTAGTAATTCAACCAAGAGTGAAATGTGACACGGACCAGGTGAAAGGGTTTTTACAAACCTTTTTAAACCCACCATAACTTTCTTGGTTTTGTGAAAACCTGGCCAAATGGTCCAACCACAACGCGGTCAGGACTACACTGCACTGATGATGCCTAACAAGGGTGAAACTAGGTATGTAGTTGTCCTGGCAGCCTGGCAAATGTCTGTTTTGGGTGGATTAAGCTATGCAAGTAGCACTGCCCTCTTAGACAAAGAATTTCCTGGAGAAAAAGGTTTGCATTTGAGATAATACCCACAATACCTTGCTGCTGTGGTTCAGAACTAGAGGTGAACTTCCAGCGATGACTACTAGGTGATGTTGTGGAATTTGTGACTTGGCTCACATGGACTTTCCTAAATATATAAGTTTTTGGGAAAAATCTGATCTGATCCTGGGTCAAGTTATAACATTCATAGGAGCAATGTTTTGAACAGTGAAGTCAAAGTATTCCTTCCGGAGGGCCCCATTTCACAACTACAATCTCACTGTCTCCAGAAACAAAAAAGAGGTACCAGCACAGCAGTGGTTCATGTTGTAAGGGCACATGGCCTCGTGCGTCTTCACATTACCCCTGGCAACATCGCATCTTCAACCCCCATGAAGTACCTACACAAGCATTAGAATTGATGTCTGAGAATTTCAAACCCTTAGTGCCAGTGGGTCAATGTGCAGGCTCTGCAGTGGTAGGGGAGTCCCAGTCAGTTGAGCAAAACTGCAAAGGTTCTAACCCAAACTTCAAACCAGCTCCCTGGAGTTGGAAGAAGCACTGGTGGAGTCAGGTTCAAGGGTGGTGGTCAATGGACAAAGAATCAATCCTCCAGCTAAAGAGCACTGGCAGCTGTATTCAAGGTCGTAAGTGAAGGTTGTTTTTAAAAGAACAACCTCAAAAATCGATTTAGGGGCTGACAGGCACACCAGGACCCAGAAACGGCATCGAGGGAGAAGAGATAAGTGTATGTATGTGCGAATGTGTGACTGGGCGTTTGTGTAGGTATTAAAATTGGGGGAGTCTTGGGTGGGGTGAAACCACCCAATTTTGAGATAACCCCGCCAGAGGAAGGGAATGTGTTTTTTTTTAGGTTTTTGTGGGCCACCTAAAGTCGGGCAAAAGAAATCTTGCTTTTTGTAGGTCGCCTCACAAAAAGATCGAAGAAAAATAAATAATCACATAGAACCAAATTGCAAAGCTTCACAGCACTTCATTCTAGTCACGAAGGGTCAGGCAGGTCTAGTAAAGATAAGCAACCAGGTGTCTATGGTCTACATCAATTTCCACAGAGGGACAAGATCCAGCAAAGTGGCACAACTGGCCACACAGCTGGAGATTGACAGCAGTGTATCAAGTAGATATCTATGCCTCTCACATAAGATGCCTGGATACTCGGAAGGTGATTTGCCTCAGGAGGGTGCTCTCCTCCTCACGATCACTTCTCCCTTTATTTTAAACCTTATGGTAATCTTCAATACACCAAGTGATAGTTTGATTAGGAAAGGGTATGTTGATATCCCTGTAAAAGAGGAGGCATGGAAGAAATTGCCATCTTGCTCAAAGAGTGAATCAATTCATACCGTAACGAGGCGTAGGACTTTGCATAATTAAGACCACTGATAAATAGGAGGGGTCCAATTTTCAAGTTGGAAGCTAGTAGTGAGGCATAAAAAAAGTCCCTTGACCCTCAGTTCACACGTAGTCTGTTCACTGTTTCTAACTCCCCACGAGTCAAACTCCACAATGGATAGTTGCAAGTACAAATTTGGGACATCTACATCTGCTTGCAGCACTTAATAGACATTGTGATCCTTCAAAGTTCCTGCGATCTCTACATTCACACCCCACTGAATTTCAACATATTGACTAGATCTGTGTAACAATACAAATTGTTTCCTCTACAATAAGAACAACATTCTTGAACTAACCGTTCCCAGTGAAAATATCTTTTTATGAAGATCTTTTCGCGGAAAGGTTGATTTAAAAAGACCACTCTGTGTCACACGAGTGCACGCAGGGCCTGACAGGCTCTGCGGGACCAGGAAGCGCAGGGCGGGGAGAACAGGTAAGTGTGTGTGTTTTGGTTTAGGGGTTGGGGGAAATGGGGGTTTGGTGGGTAATAATCGCTGAATATTTTTTTTCTTCAAAAAACGCATTTTAAAAAGGTCCCAGGAAAAAAAGACCTTTACAATGCTGATTTTTCCGATCAAAAACAAAAATCGGTCAAAGTAAATCAGTCTTTTTCTCTTGAGACCTTTTAAAATAAAAAAGCCCATTTCAAATAAAACCAAACTAACAGTGGAGGAATTATGACCGACTCTGTGAAAAGCCTGTAATTCTGTTAAGTTCCCACCTACTTCGAGGGTCAAGGCTAGGGTAAACATTTCAATTGGCTAGCTATGTAGCCAGGCATAAAAAGTCACTTGCCCCCGCAATTATTCACAGGCAAAAAGCACACGATTTCTTACTCATCAAGACGCAATGACACCTAGTGCAGATTTTGAGGCCTCCCGCTCATCACTGAATGTCTACAGAATGCCATGCTGTTGAAAGCAGGTTTTCCCCTCACTTATGACAAGGTCCGTCTTGTGTAAGAGATTTCCCACAGAAGGTAAAGAAGGCCATCATAACTCGCTTGTTGAGATCCAATGTCGACCAAAGGATTCTGGTGTCACCCCACACAGCATTGTATGATATTCTAAATGATTATCAATAAGGATTCTGCCCCAACAGATGGTAAATGTCCTCATGGGTACTGAAGGAGATGGCCTACGAAAATAAGGCAGCTATCCTTGCTGCTCTCCGAATTCAGTCCCCTTTACCTGTGACACTGCAGACCATGAGATAGATGCTTCACATCTTCCTTATGAAAAATATGGGCATCTATGTCGCTGCACTCACCTGGTTCTCACTTTTGACATAAAACATTCACCAAGTTAAATTCTACTCCTACCACTCCAATAGTCCCATCATCACGTGCAGGGTGCAGCAGTGGTTTGACTCTCTGATCCTTAAACTGTGCACCTGGCTATTTTGCATCATCAGCAACCCTCATGTTGGCTAAAATATGTACATAGGAGATCATAGAGCCTTTCTGTTCTGGTGTTCATTATCACGTCCCCAACTGCCCACTGTACTTCCAGAATTGGATGCAATGCTAAATTTGTACATAGCGATTACCGCCATCTTCTAATAGTTTAACCAACATCGATCTCCTTTCAGAGGCCCAAAGCATGGATAACCTTCCTTGGCTTTCTGAGATGGTGCAAAAGCTGGGAAACACAATCTCCCATCGCTCTTGTAATGTAACGCAGCATCAGAAAAAGCAGTTTGTACTACCTGCACTTGAACGATGGATTCTTTAATTCACATCGCTGATTTAATGGATCGCTTTTTATCTTCGTGTTGCATGTCTCTACCCTTTGGGGTAAGGCAATTCTCCCTTTTGGATTACCGGCATATTTGTTTTATTAAGTGGTTTCTCAGAGCTTGATGGGATCTCGCCTTGCTCAACTCCCACTGGTCGCCTTACCTGTGAGGGATTGGTCTGTCCACAGAGCACAGGACCAGAACATCCTTCAGAAGCCTTCCCCGGGCAGCCTTGGATGGCAGACAGCCAAGGGCCACTGTAAAGGGCAGGCCCATCCCCCATTTGCCACTGTTCGCAGATGGACGCCCGACAGAACATCCTACAGCAACAACTCTGGTAAGGTGGTATGGGCGGGGAGCACAGCGATCACTGTGCTCTGGTAAAACCCTGCCACTCCTACATTACTACCACCTACTCTTAACATTTTGCTGTCCTGCACTGTGCTCTATTTTGCCATTGTATTGCACCTAGATGCATTGCGCAGATTAGCCAATGTATTGCACCTAGAAGAAATTTGAAGGTCAGCCTATGTATTGCGCTTAGACGAATTGCCAAGGATAGTCCTCTACCGCTCCCGAGGAGTCTTGCAGTTTAGCCATTGCTTTGCACTCTGAAGAAATGTCAGGGTAGCCGTGTATTACACTTAAGACAGTGAAGCTTGCCTATGCATCAGCTCAATTATGTGTTGCACACAACAAACTTATGAGGATGGCATCACACTGCACTTACACGAAATGTGAATATAGACAATGTGTAGCACTTTGAAGAGTTGTGAAATTAACCAATGTATTGCACTTGGGGAGAACTCTTGGGCATAGCCAATGCATTGCAATTAGAAGTGTAGATCAAACGATGCATTGCACCTAGAAGAATTGTGACAGTTAGCCTATGCATAACAACTCAGAAGTATTGTGAAGGTTAGAGGTTTTGCACTTTGGAAATATTGCGAGTAGACAATGTACTAAACCACCCCTGCTCCTCTCCTGCATACCTCCCAAGAACCACACGCCCCGTAGGCCAGCCAAACCAGACATCCAACGTAAACATTTGCAAACAAACAATCCCAGACACTGAGCCTTATCCCTCTGGATACACCAGGCCAGTGCCCACAATCAATCTCACTTAGAAAACTGACTCGCACAGGAAGCTAGTTCCCCAAGAATCAACAGAAGAACACAACATCTATCCTACCCCTCTTCCATCACTAACCCGCCCCCCACTCTCTTTCTTACAGAGCCACTAAGCGCCTGGAGACTATGCCAATGGTAAAGATGCACAGTATAAGACAACTTAACATAACCTGACTATATAACAACATCCATGATTAAAATACCAAATACACCATAGAAGCTCCAGAGGGCCCCAGCCTATGTAGCTCGTAAATAGCCATCAGAGAGCTTAAGCATCATATAAAAGGTCTGAAGCCAACACGTGACCTATACATTACTCCATAGCTCTTGGACAACTGCTCCGATGATGCAACAAAAGACTGGAGTGACAATCCCTGCATGCAGCTATGCATTGATGCAGTGTTGTGAGCCGCTTTCGCCAAGTGTGGCTATTCTGGCTCTAGGGGTGGGAACCTTATTCTCATGATGAACACACGGCCATTCCTCTGGGCGAGGGGAGAGGGATGCTGGGGGAATCATTTGGTAATTGGTGAGCACTGCTTTTCAATTCCAGAGTTATGTCGGTTTGTCACACTGCTTAGTCCACAGATCTACGCCAGTTTTGCTAATAACTAACTGCATTCTGCAGAGGATATGCTAATTCAATCATGTGAAATTGGCTTCCTGATCAAACTAATTTAGTTTCAATTAGTCTGTATGCCTGGCCTCTGTACCGCCCGAGTCTGTAGGACGCTGACCCAAAGCACCCATCTGGATGACAAGATTGTAAGCCACGAAATTTCACATAGGAGGTGAAGGCCTCCATAAGGCCCCTGGAGCTTACAAACAGCACTATGCGCACAACACACAAAAATGTGTGACCAACTTTGTAAAGTGCCGTCGCAGTGCTGCCCGCCATCTAAGCTGGGAGTTGAATTTTCTACAGCATTTCGGATTTCAACGGACAGAACAAAACATTCACTGGATAATTCAACATCAGAGAACACTGGGGGGTTAGGAGGTGCGAGGTTGATCCTCTAGGTTACTTCCTTTCGATATGGCAATACATTAAAAAATAAAAAAAATGTAAAAAGCTGTTTGTGGGAACTTTTTATGCATTTCTCAGTCAAGGCTGAAGATCAGATTTTGAGGCAGGATTTATGTGACCCAGTATTTTTTTTTTTGACGTTGGGTGCAAAAAAGTATTTCCCCATTAGAGGAAACATAATTTACCAACTCTACAACTGCCATATTTTCGTACTACCGACATCAACTCATATGTATTATTATTATTATATATATTTGCCAGAATGCAGCGACCAGGGGTTTCGTGTGAATACACGAGAAGGAAATTGTCTATTTCATACATGCCACAGGTCATTAGGGAGCTGTACAGTTTGTAGTTTTTAACCGCAGCATGTTTTTAATGGTCCCTAAAAGTATTTTCTTGCCTGTGGGATGTGGAACGACAGCAAGGGCTTTAGTTTCCCTCTCTTCTTCGTTTGAGTGGGGACACCGCCACACTCCGTTAGTCAGCCTGTTCGCGCTGCAGTGGTCCATTTCTCCATTCAGAGGGAAATGATGCAACTTGGACGTTGTATAACCTGGGAGGGCAGTTACTAAGCAACAGCACTAGGCGCCAATGACTTTTTTTTTTTTTAAACTGATAGAAAACTCCCTGAGGAGATTTGGAGGTTTGAGCCTGAAGTAATAAGGGGGGGTGGGAGTGTTCTTAATAAAACTCCTTGACCTCCCTCCCACTAGATGTCATCTTGTGATTTTGCTGCCAATGATCCAAATAAATAACAGCCTGGTCTGCGGCGAAAGGCATCCCCAGCCCCAACTCAGGCCTCAAAATGGGCACTCGCCACTGGCTAGTGAGAAACGGTGTGCATGTGGAGAATTGAGAGGAAAAATGACTGTTGACTAATAGCTTTCAACTTAAAGTTTGTATCCCGCCTTTTTTATACTGTTCACTCATTTTTAAAAGAATAATTCTAAAGATCCTCCTGTATACATGTTCTGGTGTTCCTATCAAAATTATTCAAAGCCGGCTTGTTTCTAATAAATTAAATGTACATTCAACATTATTAGTTTTGATCCTTGCCTCTTGGTGCACGTTGCTCACCTTGAATGTCTGGCTAAAAGCATCCATGAGAGATGCATGGCACCCAAGTACCTATATGCATTAGTAGGATGAGGTACACTAAAACGTACTGCAACTATACCCTACAACTTTAGCTGTGCTTCCTGTTGGCAGCAGCAACTTTGGTTAGGAACTTGGGTGAATTTCTTTGTGCCTACTCCTGAATGCTAGCAGGTTAGCACCTATGTCCTCAAAGGCGCCTTTTTATTTCAACAGATATTATATAGAAAAAAGGGAGGTTACACTAAGCGAAGGCATCGGCCGAGATCGTTGTATACTCAGAATGGCATTGGCAGAGGTCTGCACTTCATGCTGCAGTTATTGGATGCGATGTTAGACCTGGTGTGGGTTTTATCACTGAATTGTTCTGCCTTGGGGACATGCCCCGGATGTGCGAACGTTCGAAGCATTGGACTGCTGCCAAAATGAGTGGTTCTACCAGGTGCAGGTTTATGTTCCTTCCCTGCTGGAGTGCTTGGTTTCGGAATGCATCTGTTCTAGTGTTTAAGTACAGTGATATGTTATATTTGAAACCAGGAGATACCCGAGCTCTAGTCACGTGTAATAGGGTCATTGCTTACAGGCGAGGAGTGCATGCAGAGCTCTAGAGCTAGTTCTCAGCTAGCGAGTCACATAAAACACATTTTAAAAACCTCTGCATTACAAGAATTGCGTTTGACTACACATTCAGTATAGGAATGGAGGCTAGATATGGGTCATAGAAGTTGAACTGAGTTTAATGGAGTTATCCCCCCATTGACCCTGTGCGGCGAACAAAAAACAACACTATTGAGGTCATTGAATTCCCCGCTACAAAACGCAGTGTGAGGAAGTCCCATGCCTAACTGTGGGGACTGTCAGGAGTGCTGTCGAAGGGGTTGGGTAATACCCCACACTAGTGATTGCTAGGCCCGGAACAGGAACTCAAACCACCCTCAACAAATCCCTGCTGGAAGACAGTGGGACATGGACAGTGGAAACCCCCTCCCAATGGTTCCCCAAGTCTACGAGGGAGAAATTAGGAAACCTAATACAATCAAGAGACAGACCCCAAAACCACCAGGATATAATTAGATCCACTTCCAGAGACAGGGCAAAGGTAGCAATGGATGCAACACGGGTCAAAGCAAGGTCACGTGACAGCAGGCAAGCTCTGTGGATACTCTGTTCCAGATCTGCAGTGCCCTGAATGAAGAAAGATGTGGGACCAAGGTTTTTAAGCAGTGTGCCCTGGTGAAGGATTTAAGGCCAATGTGTCACTTTCACACGGGGGGCGAAATATAATTTTTAACTGAAGGCTTAACCTTCACTGGCATTCATAAGTGCACAATTATCGAGCACAGGAGTGGCCATCGGTCCTGGGACCCTACGCATGAATTGCAATACCATCTTGGCATCAAGAGGGCACGAGAGGGTCAGCAGACTTCAGTAACAGACCAGGCGGGATGTAATCAAGCAGGTCTTATAGACAACAAAGGAAGAATTGGCCTGTGGTGGCAGGTCCACCCAGATCACCACTTCAGGCGCTGGGATTGAGCGAGCATGCCCCAAGTGGGCACAAACGCAAAACCACGGTAAACAGGTGCGTGCATGTCCTAGTCCTGCATCTTCATGAAACACACAGCCTGCACCACCTACTGCCAATCATCAAGGAGAGGCCCCAATTCGAGATGGTCATGAGGATTCCTCAGCAGCATCCATGCCAGTGGAGGAACTGCACTTCATTTTCTTTAAATCAAGGATAGGGGGTTATGTATGCTGCTTTTCATGGAACTGTGACCAAATATTTGCTTATATAAATAAGGTTTAAGACAGATATAGGTTGAATGCCCAAGGAATTTGTGTAAAGCACTCTCCAAAAATAACAGAAGGGTCTAGCGGCTTGCTCAATTTTTGGGTATCTGCGTGTGGTTGTTCCCTGGAAGCTGTGATTGGACAGAAAGGGGTGAAGTAGTCCTCTGCTCGTGGTTTAAGCAGGGACCTCACATTCCTTTGGCCAGCAAGCCTGGGTTGTGGAAACCACTCCTCTCTTTGCCGTGACTCGCAGAATTCTACGAGGAGGGTTGGAGACGAAAGTAATTAGTGGTTCTGGTAAAAAAGTTACACAGCACTAAGGGTTTGTCTTACTGATGTGTTTTTCTGTAGCGCAACATGCTTCACTCCCCCAGCTTCTAAGTGCTTTATTAACAGGCATTATTGCACCATTTAATGGCACTCAATGTATCGATATCCAAAGGATGAAGGGCTGAGTTGGCCCTGCCATAGCATTTGTACTTGCAAAGTGAAGCTGGCTCCAGGTAAGAGGCCAGCACAACCTGTGAGCTATCCACTTAGATAATGTCCTGGTTTTCAGATAAGCTTGCCAGATGGAGAATACTGTGTGATGCAGCATAGGAATAGCTCCCGACGACTCTAGGTATTCTGTCACCCGAGAGCAGGACTTGGTAAACTGACTATGATATAAGGAATACTTTATTATCGCAGCCTTTAGGAGCCTGCAGGGGTTGAGCAGTGGAGCCTGCAGGGGTTGAGCAG
Source organism: Ambystoma mexicanum (assembly GCF_040938575.1). NCBI lineage: Eukaryota > Metazoa > Chordata > Amphibia > Caudata > Ambystomatidae > Ambystoma > Ambystoma mexicanum. The sequence continues at coordinate 708,082,171 of NC_090921.1, read as the reverse complement.
TAGGATAGGTTTTGTCTGACGAGGGTGAGGGTCTTTCCAGATCTCCTAAGCATCCCATCATAAATGTGTTTCTCTGAACTTTGCAGGGTAAGAGCAAACCTGCTTTCAAATGTTACCCCATCATCCCTACTAATTTATCTGGAATCCCAGGGATCCCCTGGGATGCCACTGATAACGTATTCATCTTCCAATTGACCCCATGTCACATCCCGGTGCCCCCAACATTTTTCAGTTACCAGGGATATTTTTTGGGTGAGATCACAGCATGTGTAAAAAAAAAAAAAAAGACCACTAAGCTGCTGTAGTATTCCCTCATTAACATTCTGATACCCAGGTGAGGAAAGGGATTTTTTGGGAGGGGTTGATAAAAGAGATTGCTCAACTAGCTGCTTTCTCATGGTAGTGGGGGTGGGTAATTTGGACTGTGCTAACAGTCCAAGTAACTAACAACCATGTGTTAGCTAAACCCTCCTTTTATAATGTTGTTTACTGATCATTTTAATTGCTTTTTAAAGAAAATCCAAGGATCTGTCTGCATGTCTTAAGTTGGACCTGTTAAAATAACGTAATGTCATCTTGCTTCTAATAAATGATTTGGAGTCCTACGTTCAAATTGTTCTTTTGTTCACGGACTTGGCGTTTGTTTATTTATTTTATTGAATTTATTACTCGCCCAAACCCTTGGGTACCACGGCGATGTTACAGACAGCTTGGTTAAAAACATTTCTTAGAAATTGCCAATCGGGCGCAGTGCATGTGAATACAAGATAATCATACACAAAGACATTTAATGCAAGGCTACAGTACAGTGATATTTCCTGAAACATAGAAGGGGATTTTAGTCTTGGTTAAATAGCCACGTTTTCAGGGATTTCTTGAAGCCTGAGAACGTTTGCTCATTTTTGATGGGGAGGGGAAGAGTGTTCCAATATGTGGGTGCGAGGTATTGGAAACTACTGCCTCCTGCCTTGGTTGTCTTGTAGCGGGGATGGCTAGGAGTAGTTGACTGTTAGATCTGAGGGGCCTCTTTGATACTTTTTTGGTGATGGCGTGGTTGAGGTAGATGGGGACACAAGAGTGGATGCATTTGAATGTGACGCACAGGGCTTTGAATGTGACCCTGGCTTTGATGGGGAGCCAGTGATGGTTTCTTCTAATATTTGAGATGTGATCTGACTTCCTTAATCCAAGGGCCGCCCGAAGGGCTTTATTTTGAATAAGCTGTAGTTTGTTTAGATTGGCTTTTGAGGTACCCAGGTAGAGTACGTTGCAGTAGTCGAGCCTGGATAAGATTAAAGCTCTTGCCAGCGTGATACAGTTGGTGGGTGTCAAGAACTGGCGACTGAGAGCAATAAGTTTAGCGGTGTAGGAGGTAGAGGAAGAGAGGGCGTTAATGTGCTTGGTCATGGTGAGGTTGGCATCTAGGTAGACACCTAGTGTTTTTACTTGTTTGAGTACTGATATGTTTGTGCCATCGATGTTGATGGATGAGTAATCAGCATGTAATGCTTCTATTTTGGATTGGGAGCCCACAATGAGAACCTCAGTCTTCTCATCATTGAGACAGAGGCTATTTAGTGCCATCCAATTTTGGATTATGGCATATATTTTGTTGATAGTGTCGGTGTCTTGAGTGTAGTCTCCCGATAAAGGGATGAGGATCTGGGTGTCATCTGCAAAGTTGGTGTAGATGACACCCATGTCGTCTAGCGCTGAGAAAAGGAGTTTAGTGTATGCATTGTATAATGTTGGTGCGAGACAGGAACCTTGGGGGACACCAATGGGTACTATGATGGGGTTGGCGGCTTCTTTACCTATGGCGACCCTGGAGGTGCGGTCAGCAAGAAAAGATTTGATCCAGGTAGTAGCTTCGGTGGAGAAGTTGAAGTCTTTCGCTAGTGTGGCGCACAGTTTATTATGGTCTACTAAATCAAACGCTGCGGAGAGATCGAGTAGGAGAAGGATGCAGAGTTTTCCTGAGTCTCTGATGGTATCCATCTGGATTTTTAAGTCAAGGAGTGCCGTTTCTGTGCTATGGTTGGGGCGGAAGCCTGATTGCCTTGTGCCAAGGAGGTGGTTTTGTTCAAGGTGAGTTTGGACTTGGTTGTATGCTAATTTATCCAATATTTTGAGGAGAAATGGGACAGTTGTTATTGGCCTGTTATTAGTTAGGCACAGTAGGGTCTAGGGTAGGTTTTTTCAGGAGAGGGGTGACCCAGGCTTCTTTGATGCTAGCTGGTACTAGGTTAGTATTGAAGGATGCGTTCACGAAGTTGGTGATAATGGGGGTGAGGGTGTGGGCGCAGGATTTGACTACTGATGCGGGGACAGAATCTCCTTTGCAGTTGAAGGCTTTAAGTTTGGCGATGGTGTCAAACACTACATTTTGGGATACTGGTGTGAAATGGAATGGGGAGCTGGTGAATTCCTGATGTGGTCGATTTAGATTAAGGAGGGCATGTTTGTGGCTAGTGATTGTTTTTTGGATGTGATTTTTATTTGGAGTAGTTCAATTTTGGCTGTTAGTGCGTCTTGAATAGTGGTGCACCATTCCTTGCTGGGGGTGGTTGGGTTTATGGCTGGGGTAGGGTTTTCCAATTCTTTTAGAATGGCAAATAGTTCCTTGGTATCTGAGGTCGCATTGCTGATCCTATTATTATACGCATTAGATTTGTAGGTATTCATCTGTAATGGTTTTCTTAAAAGCAGAAACAAGTGTATGAAGGTCACCTACCAGCCCATATATTTATTGGTAGGTGGACACACATTTAATGGTAAACACAGATCAACTATACACTATTTCTTTGGCAACAGTGACTTTTTAGGAGCTCGGCCAACTTGTTCTTCCCAGTCTTCTGTATACCAGCACTTGGCTCTGAAAGATGCCTTTCAATTTCACCAGTAATAATTAAAATCGAAACAAGGGTTACACGTGTAGTCTAAAATGTGCAGTTTTGTACCCCATTATGAATCTAGAAAGAAAAAAATAATAATGAAGGATTGGGTGTGCATTTACAAAATGACAATCACCATCACAAAATAAGGAAATAAGGGGTTCATAGCTATACTGGTTTGCTACATTGGTTAATGCTACGATTACTTATCGGTAATCTTCATCACTCCAAGGCCACCTCTTTCACGTCAACGTACTTACTCACTGAAGGTGTTCTGCCTTCCGACAGAACACTTCCCCCCCGCCCCAACCAAAAGCACCACCTCCTCACAGCCTGGGGTATAACGCACTTGACCTGTTCCATAATCCTCCCGTCTAAAACAAAGGAACCGGGACGATCTTGCCACTCCACAGAAAGAGGTGGGTGTCAGTACTGTGACGAAGAAGAATAGGAGCAGGGGTAGTGAAGAGTATTGTAATAAATCCGAGCATTACCTCCATGTCCGTCTTCCTTGTCAAGGAACAGTACTTACTGTAGTATACCAAAGATCAAAGAACATCCACAACCTGCACATCGGGAGAATTTGTCATGGGATGGCCAATCACAGGCAATCGTCTCCCCCAAATTAACAAGTGTGGAGGACATCCTTCTCCGAAACCAACATGAAGGTCCCAAAAAGTCAGGCGCTATGAATAGACAATTATCCAGGCCGCTCAATAGGACTACTTCATGTAAGGCAAAGGCCATGGTCAGACCAAACCCATAAAATAGCATATGTCCTAGGAAAAAGGCATCCCAAGCCCTACTTCCAACTCAAGGATCCTCAAGGAGCCCCAAGGAACAAACCAGGAGGGCCAGGGGCCCAGCACTACATTCAGCAGAAGAGGGCCACAACCACACCTTTATTCCTAGTCAGAAGATCAGGACGAGCCCTCCAGAAAGACCCCTCATCACAGATTACATCTCCAATTACTGGCCTATAGTTGTCCAAGCGTGGGTCTGTCCAACTGCTGGAAAGGGTGAACTAGAGGAATTCAAAAGCGCTGCCAGAGTGCTATAGATCCAACTTAGCACCAGGGCAGAAACCTCCCAAAGAGGGCAGAAAATGAGGCTGGGGTTCCCCAAGACCCTGATCCTTACAAAGGGAACCTGGTCATCGGGGGGGCCAAGGTGGGTTGGGTGGGAGCCCACCATACGAGGGTGTCGAACTGAAACTTTCTACCCAGAGACTGTTGCCTCCCAACAGATCTAAGGTTTAGAGAGAAGGGGGACAGACTCATTCCAAGAATAGGCACACTAAAACCATGCAGGACACACTCCTGCAGCATACCCAGTGTGAGGTTGGCTTCACCACCAAAAATCAACTAAATAGTGTTTGAGGACTGACCCCCCCCCCCACCCTGCGCCAATGTTCACAATATGACACTACTGCATTCCAAAATGGACAAGCCAGATGCCTTCCGAAGTTGGGACCCAAAAGATGGTCAGTAGCACCCTTTTTCTTTACCATGGAGGAGGGATGGCAGGGAAGAGGGTCAGAAGAACCCAGATTGCCCTCCTAACCTATAGCAATGTCAGATCCCACAGAGGCTATAAATCAGGGGGCACGACTGGCTGCCCACATCTTAAATGGGCCTACTACCACGCAACCTATACACGCTCCATCTATTATCCAAGGTGAAGCAAGGACCTGGCACTTAGGCCACGTATAGACAGGATCCTAGACCCCCTCTTAGACAGTGAGTGCAACTATACACCAAGCACTCCTATAACCAGCGACTGTTTTGGCTCATGAGCAGCACTAGTCATGACCCACAGTAGTCTAATGTTGCTGCTGTACAGGCAGAGGGCTTCAAATCTCAGGTAGCACCTGAAAATCTGGGAGTAGCATAAGCCAACCTAAAGGATGCCCCTGAACGTAAGCAGATCCAGGCCAGTAATTTGTCTGAAAACAGCGACCCCACCCAATACCACTACCAGGCAGGACCAATCAAGCTGACGGTAAAACCAAATTTTAAGTCGCCAAACTAGCCCCCCACACCCTCATGCCCCCATCCAGCCAACGTGATACTTTGCATAAAGCCAGGAAACACACCATCTGGTCCAGCTAAGAGGCATCCCTGATCACTCAAAACTATCGCTGTCCAAACCAGAGATGGAGGGGAGCTGGTAAGCAAAAGGCGAAGGGCAGGGGGGGAGCCCAGAGAGCAGGGGACCAACCTGCTAATGTTGGCATGGCCAGCAAAGAGAAGGCATGCGCAGGCCATCCCCAAACAGGAACGAGGCACAGCTGGTATCTGACAAAAATACTGAAGGCACTTAACCCAGGTGAAAGCTAAAATAAAATGGTACGGCAGGATTTGATGAGCAGGAGCTAAAATCAGCTATGACTGCTCAGTAAGCAGGAGATACTGCTGGGGAACCAGGAGCGAGTGCACAGCAGTTCCACAAGAGATGCCAACTTTAACTGTTTGCCAATTATGTATGATACATTATGTTTGAATGTACCCCAATTATTTTTTATGAACATTCTCAAATGCTCAATGTTAAGGTCACATTTGCGTTTTTGTAAGATACCGGTTGGTCTGGGGATATAAAAGTAGCTGCTGATAGTTGTTGGTTTCAAGCCAACCAGGCTCTCCTGGGTTAGGAGCAGGAGCTATCCAGCTCCCATCAATTTCGAACCCTGAGCGGGATACAGCGCCCACACTGAATGTAAAAATGCATCTGATTGCAACGAAGTAGGACACACAATTTCAAGGTTCAGCCATGTGCGGGTACTCAACTCCCCTATGTGGGGATTATATGCCAATGCTCCTAGTACTGTGCTATGCAGGTTCCAAACAGCAGCCAAATACTAACATGGAAAGAAAAAAAAAATCCATTCAATGGAAATGTACAAGATTTTGTCACTGAAAAAGAATTGTATTACACAACGGTGCTTGTATCACATTCACCGTTTCCTTTGTAAGCATACAAAGTCAGCCTGATACCGAGGTCAGACATATTTCTGCAAGAAGAAAACTGATACACAAAAGCAGGCTTGCCCACCCCACACCAGACCTTATTCCAATCAGCAGGGCAGCCCGATAGAGAGCTAGATTCACTGATTACTTTCAGCTGTTAATGTCCCCAGGTTAATGTCCCCAGGTTTCCACAGTAAGCAGTGAAACAAGTTCATTCAGAACGACAGGCACTTCTGACAGCAGACACTCCCTCTCTTGCTAGGATCCCCACTTATGCCATAGAGAACCTACACCAGCTTCCTCATGTAGTCTAGATCAAGCTAGGCCAATGTCTAAACGAATACAGGTACAATAACAGATGAAGACAGCACAGAGAGAAACACCATCACGCCGGGCTGCCCATTACATTAGCCCTTTCTTTAAGGCAGCACCCAAATCACCACACGGTTAATGGAAGGGGTGAAGAGATACGGGATTCCTAGCTGCACGTCTAATGTGCTGTGGAAGGACTTACACTGGAAATGTCGCTCTCCTGCTAGGTCTGGGCATCCTACCATTAACCCCAGCAGTGGCAGCGCCCAGACCTATACCTACCCTCAAACGAATGGGAAGCACTGCCGAATTTGCAACGCAGCCTTGTTGGTTGCAAAACAGGAAACGGGTTGCCACCAGACCCCCATAAGCAGAATAGCGGCAACATAAAAAAGAACAAAAATGACACAGCGACTTCAATCTTATTCTCTCCTACTGACGGAGATCCCAAATATCCTAGGAGGTGGGGGTCTGCAATCAGCACACATCCCCATTCAGTGATCCTTTCTATAGTTGGGGGCAGAAGAGACTTTTGCCAGCAGCCCGTCTACTGTGCTGCATGAGGATACCCTGCAAGAAGCCTCGTCATTTGCAAACCTTATAGTGGTTAAGCGCCAGGCCCCATACACAGAATACAGCAAATGTCCAAAAGATAGAGAGAAAACAGGGTAAGAAGAGTCAGCCTTGCAGGTAAGAGGTGATCAGATATGCGTACTCCCTAAAAACAGGCAAATAGTACCATAAAATACAAATCGGGAGTAAATATACTCCCCAAAAAAAGAAATCAGAAATGACACAAATGTGCTTGTGCCCCTGCATTCACCCAAAACATCTACATAGTAATCTTTGGACCAGTAGTGCAGGTACGACCAGAGGAAGAAATATACTACAATTGCAGAAGAGATCAAATGTATCTTTTAATGTGAGTGAATAACTTGGTGCAAAGGTATTTCTCACAAAAACATTTCTTTTTTACAGATACAAATATTTTGAATCACTTTTAAAATGCTCCCATGAGGTACGGGACTGGTTTACTCCTTAAAAAATCAATTTAGTTCCAACTTAAAAAAAAAAATGGGGAGTAAAATATTCCCACTTCAAAATAGAATCTGAGGCACTGAGCACGGTCCAATTCTCCCCTACTCATTGTGGCCACGACGTTCCTTAAAGGATAGACTGCAAACCACAAATCCTCATGCAGCACAGCTTCCTTAAGGCATGGCCAAAGCATGGGCTTCAGTGACCCCCAGCACAGTTGACTTCTGTTGCTCTATCCCATTCACTTGCCCTTTGCAGGCCACAACCTGGGCACACTAGCGCGCAGCCCAGCTGAGATTCCCAGGGTGCCCCGTACCCACAATGCCTGGGGCTGCCCTACCCTCCCAAAGGCCAAGCCAAACAGAGGCTGATGGGGAAATTAAACAGCATTCTTAGAGCCACAAAGACCAGCAGTGGCATCAAAACTTCAGGAAAAGAAAAGACCAGCCCAGTTGGCCCCTCTAGTCTGAAGGACAGAAAGTAAACAGGTGCTTTAAACTCCACACTGTGATGAAGTGGGTCTTAAAAAAAAAAGATTTTGGGTGAAGGGTTCTGTCAGAAGGCCGATCACCGTCAATGACTACATTCTGTGACGAGTAGTAGGGGCACGGAGGCAAAGCCAGATTACAAGGACTTAACCTCTCTCGCCACATTCTCCACATCAACCTAGCCCTTTGCTACATCATCCTGGCTGGCTGATCCTTCTTGCGCTTTATGCCTGAAACTGTCCGACCCCTCAGATTGTCATGCATTCTGTATGACCACCCACACTACTCTACCATTTAGTCCCTTGGAATGCTTGATCCCTCCCTCCGCAACACCTCCGCCTATCCGCGAACCCTGTGACGTTTACGTTCTGGCATAATGATGCTCCCTTACATTCATTATCTGTATGTGTTCTCCCATCACGTCAACCATGACCTGTTTGCACAATACACCGTGAACTTACCTGTCCCCGCCACCCACCCTCCTCATTCGCTGTCATTCTCGCCAATAGGATGCCAGACTGCATCCCAGTCCCTTCCTTCTCCCCCCCCCACACACCTTAGACACGGCAGGTGTCCTCAGTTTCCCCCCGTCCAGCTTTCTTTCCTCACTTTTGCCCTCGCGCCCAGCCAGCACACCCGCCCATGTCAAATAAACCCACCATGGCCAAGATCGGGGTGTGCAATTATTCCCACTTACCTGGAACGGGTTATCCAGCTCCCCGTTACCGCCAAAGGGGTTCGGGTCTCTCTGAGCCATAGCAGCACCACCGTTCCCCTGTACCCCCCTTGCCTCTCTCCGGTAGTCCCGGCTTTCTTTACACTACCTCCGGCAATCCCGGGTTCCACTCCCCTCCTTCCCTAGAGTCACGAGGGGCCTGCCTGTATACTCCGCCCTCACCCGCCTATCACACCCGTCAAAGTAGGAGCCAATCCTAGCTCTGAGTTCCTAAGGCAGAGGCGGGCCCAGGTCCCAGAGTGATGACTAGAACGCGCACCCTAGTTCTACCCCTGCAGCAAGCTTGGATGGGCACTTACATCTGCGCGTGCGTAGTTCAGCAGTTCAGGATGTTGGAAATGATTTAATGTTTTTTTTTAAAAAATCATTATTAAAACATTCGACACGTACAGAAAAGCATACATACCAACTGCACACAATTTTGTCAATACACACTGACGTAGACTACTACCTTCAATTGTCCAATTATGTTGCAGTTCTACTCATTTCCTGATTGGTGTCGAGAATAATCTGGCGTGGTGGGGCAATCGTTGGAAACAAAAATGCGTGATTCTGACAGCTACAAGCTATTTAAAAAGAGAAGAAAGACTAGTCGTGCTCACGTGTCTGTTTACCAGTCAAGTGACTTTCATTAGCATTGTCGGGTGCTTGCAGTGCCTCTGCTAGTATTCACAAATATATTATTGACGGTAGTGTTTTTAGCACACTCAAAAGACATCAGTACTCTCAACTGACATTGATGAGGTCACTCAGTATCTTAATTCTGTCAAGACACAGAGGCTCGTATTATGCTTCTTTTCCTTTACTCATAACTCGAGCAGCATATCATATAACAGTTTCAAACTCATAAAAGAATAACTAATCCGAAACTGCATTTCCCATAAAGTCTTTTGCGTGTAGTTCATTCTTTTATGTCCATGAAAACAAAAACCACATGACTCTTTCCACCAGTCACAACATGCACTGTCCTTTATGTCTTTCCTCTTTCTTTGCATCTTGGTCAGCCAGTGTTACTTACTTTACTTTATTGAGTGATGTTTATGGTTTTATTCCTGCATTAAGCTTTGTGAAAGCGCAGAAAGGGCTAACGCACGCAGCGTTTAGGAGAGGTGGTGGAACATATCCGCAGGGAGTAGAAGATTCAAGTTATTTCGGAATGAGAAAGCAACGGGACAAATAGTTCCATCAAACGCATTACCACAGAGGGCACTGCAGTCACTGAAGTACGAGGAGCACGGCAATGATTCTTCAGGGTTCCGGTGCTCCTCGTCTATAACTTCTGTGACGGTTGAGAGACTTGCCCGCACTTCGGAGAACCAGTGATCTGTGTTACAAGTGATTGCGATTCCCCAACGTGCAATTTGAACGAGGGATTAAACATTTCTACAGCGAACGAATCAGAATGTTCAAAGTCGACAGGAATACACGTTTAAGAGCGTGTGAGAGCAGCGCATTAACGCTACAACAGAGTCACCTTGTAACCAAAGAAGGCATAACAGCCACTGAAGACTAAAAATACAGGCGTACAGCACGCCAAATAAAGACTACAATCTGTCCTAAAAATATTAAGACGGGTACAGGCCCAAGACTCCTGTGATTTTCATACAGAAGCATTAGTGTCCCCATAAATCTCAGCATGTCCAGCTTGAGCGAAAAGGGCAGGGCTCAAGTGAGCCAGAAAAGATTGCAACCTGGCATGGGGGAGATATTGCAACACTCCCTGAGTATCACGATGGGACACAGTTCCTAACAGCTGGCAGTCATGGAGGACTGGTTAAAGTTCTCCAGAGGAATGGAGTAGCTGATGGGGATAAGTGGTACAGGAATGGAGAAAGGGGGAAGGAAGAAAGCCTGCAAGGCCAAGAAAGCCAAGACCCCCACAGGCTCGCCACTGAAAAGAAATGGCAAGAGAAAGGCTATAAGCCAAAAAAATAAAAGAACGCAAATGGCGTGATGACACCTCCGACAGCTCAGAGGGGTATGACGAAGATGATTGGGGGAGCCCATCATTGGAGGAAGAGGTAGAAGTTATATCCTCGGAAGAAGAGGAAGACAGAGCTTCTAAGAAAAAGAGAACAGAGGTCAAAGAGGAGGAGGCCGGGGACGAAATTGACCCGGACGCACTAATACACCCTAGGTCCTCCAAATGGGAACCGCCGACCAAGATTGCGGTATATATAAAAAAGAGACTGCAAACACTGCTGACAAAAGAAGCCAGAAACAAATTGAGGGTGTAATGCCCAAGGCCACACCTGTCGGAAGGGATTGCAGAGACCCTGGACATTGATGATCACATGGTCACATTCATGAGGAGGTATGTGAATGATATAAAGGAAGGATTAGACAGATCCTGGCGTTCATGTCAAGATAAAATGTTAGATGTGGTCGGACCACTTTCAAACATAATGGAGATGGCAGAAGAGGCAAAGGGTAACAATGAACCTATTGACCCAACTATTTTATTGGGTTGGCCCAGAAGGATATATGTCTACTGGGGAATGCTAACAGCGTGATTATGGAGGAGAGAAGAAGGATAATCCTGGTCAAGATTGACCCCAAACTTAGTGAGTTGGCCACAGCAGAGGCAGCAGCTTTGGCGAAAGGAAAGCTCTTTGGAGATACCTTTATAAAAGAATTGACCAAATTCCCTAACTCATATGCGGCGATAGACAAAGCTCAAGCCTCTTTGAAAAGAGTTTTTGGAAGACAGGTTTTCGGCACGGCTGGTAGAGGCAGGGGCCAGTCCGCCAGCCGTTTCATAACTTCCAAACTGACAGATACTACTGGAAGCAAGATGAAAGGAAACCAAACCCATTGTTCCAGTCAAGAAGAAGAGGAAGAGGGCGGAGACACTCTGAAAATCAGCACCAACCTAACTCAGGTGAGAATGAACGCACAAGTGCAAAAAATACAAACACAGATTCCCGCAGCAGGGGGGAGAGTTGCAAAATGGGCAGAGAGATGGAGATTGATTTCTACAGATGCTTGGGTGCTAGACACCATACAGGGATTCCACATAGATTGGCTAAGTTTAGCAAAACAAGAGAAATGGCCAGAGCCATTAATGCTCAGCACCGCAGACAGAGAGTTACTGGATACAGAGATAAGGGATCTGGCACGGAAAGAGGCTATAAAACAGGTAGTAGACACTGGGGACAGCTTCATAAGCAACATGTTTATAGTGAGAGTACCGCCATAAGACAAGGGCGATAATAAACTTAAGAGAACTAAATACGTTGATAGTCTACAGACATTTCAAAATGGAGGGCATACACCTCCTGAGAGACATTTTACAACAAGGGGAATGGCTGGCGAACAGATCTCAAAGATGCTTACTTGACCATTCCTGTGGCAGCGGAACAGATGAGGTTTCTGACGTTTCGCTGGCAGGGACAGATTTGGGAATTCACCTGCCTACCATTTGGTCTAGCATTGGCCCCTTGGTGCTTCATGAAAGTGATGAAACGGCTAGTGACTTTCCTCAGAGAAAGAGGGATCAGACTAATCATTTACCTGGATGACATTTGCATAATGTGCCAGGACAAAACACTGATCAAGGAACAGTTAGAGGTGACTATAGATCTGTTACAACAACTGGGCTTCTTAATATACTGGGAGAAATCAAGTCTGCAGGCAGAGCAGAGCACATAGTTTCTGGGCTTCAGATTAGACACAGTGCAGGGAACGTAAAACCTCCTTCTGAACGGTTCCATCTGTTAACATCCCTGCAAAAATATTGCCATACAAAAATATTGCCATATTGTTGCGGCGATATTAAGGCATGGAACCTGCGGGGGACACCCCTGCAATCCCTGCATTATTTTTAAAGGAGTGGGGGACACCCTGCAACCCCTGCTCCTAAAAACCCCAAAAATTATCCCCCCCAAAAATATCGCCTATGGCCATTCCAGACGACCATATATACGGCGATATTTTTGGTGGGGATAATGTGTAGTGATACCCTCTGAACAAGGTGAACAATATAAAGAAAGAGATACAGAACAGATTATCATCAGAGACGATATCCCTGAGAGAACTAGCAAGACTAGTGGGACGTTTAGACTCGTCAATGCAGACGATATTCCCATGCCCTCTACATTACAGGGCCCTTCAGAGACTGTAAATCCAACACCTTAGGATGGGAGCTTCCTACGAACAAAGGATACCCCTTATTATAGAGGCGAAAGAGGAACTGGAATGGTGGTTGCAACACATGGATGCATGGAATGGAAGGGCAATATTTGGCTCATCCCCGGACTTAGTGATAGAATCCAATGCCAGCAGGTGGGGATGGGGAGCCAGATGCAGAGATCTGTCGACAGGAGGCAGATGGTCAGCAGAAGAATTAAATCTCCACATAAATTGCCTAGAACTCCTAGCAGGATCCTTTGTGGTGAAATGCTGGGCACAGGAGAGAGCACAATGTTGCGCACTCCTAAAAATGGACAACGTATCAGTAGTCCGGTATATCAACAGACTAGACGGCACGAAATCAAGGATGTTAGCGGTGACATACGACAATCCAATAGCGTTAACGAGATCAGACCTCATAGTGAGAGACGCCACAGGAGAAGGTCACCCACTGGTGAGGACAGGCAGACTCAATTACATAGCGTGGGCAATTTCAGGGAAGCCAGGATTAGGACAGGATTATCGGAAGAAGCTGAACAGATTATCGATGAAGCTTGGTTACGTGGGCCCAAGAAGGCATACAGAACAACCTGGTCAGGTTGGCACAATTGGTGTGTGGAAAGGGACATACATCCCAATAGAACAGATGTAGTCCACGTGGTAATTTTCTGGCACAGCTAGCAGCCCAGGGCAAAGCGTATAGGATGATTAATACCAGTGAAGTAACTGCTGAAAATGTTGGGGGGGGACATGACATCTGAGGAAAACGTGCCCCAGCCAAATGAATGGTGACAAAATGGTGTGCCATGAAAGTTGGGGGGACAAATACCCCCGTCCCCCCTAAAATTACGCCCATGATTAACACACTCCACTCAGATATTTCGGCAGGACGCCTGAGAATAAAAGGGACACTGCGGGGGAACACCCTTTGCTTTGCAGGCTCTTTAAAGGGTTTAGAATTATCAGACCTCCAAGGCATAAATATGAGCAGGTATGGGACGTAGACAGAGTCCCGAGAATGTTTCTATCCTGGGCAGACAACAACGAACGGACTATGAAGGCGTTATCAGCCAAGTTTGCTATGCTTTTATGTTTGTTGTCATGCAAGAGGGTGTCAGACGTCTGGGCATTAGAGATCAATTGGAAGACTCTATCCCTTCAGTGATTAACTTTTGATATTGTGAAGAGGACCAAAATGTGGTTGAGATAAATATCTTATCAAGCATTCCCAGAACAACCCAAATTTTGTCCAATGAGATGCATCATGGCATATGAGTCCATTACTAAGGAAAGGAGACCTCCCGGGGTGAATCAGTTATTCTTAGCCATAAAGAAACCATTTGTGGCAGTAGTGTCAGCCACGCTAGCTAGATGGATCAGATGGGTGATGACAAAGGCTGGGGTAGATACAGATGCCTATGGGGCGCACTCAGTGAGAGGAGCCATGACTTCTAAAGCTTTCCTAGTAGGGGCCAGACTAGAGGATATCATGAAGGCAGCAGACTGGTCGAAAGAATCGACGGTTAAAACTTTTTATTTTAAGCCAGTGGAAAAAATAGCTATGTTGGTGGTAAGTAAGCTTTAAACAAGCATAATACGAGCCTCTGTGTCTTGACATAGAATTCAGATTTTCCACACACACGTTACAGAAAGACATAATTCTATTAAAGACACGGAGGCAAAGGATTATCCCACCCAATAATCGATGTTATAAATGTGATTGTGTTGCATTCTGTTATGATAATAATGTAAAAGATGGTATTGTTGTATAAAGGTATATGGGAAAGTTTTATTCATGTCGATTACCCACCCTTGGGACAGTAGTCTGAAATATAGTTTGTGTTTCAGGTTCTGTGGTGGAGAATAAATCTACTGGATCATGAGGTCATGTTTTGTATGGGAACATGAGGAATAGAAGGTCGAGGATTACAGCGTTTACACGGTTGGGATGCAAGGTTGAAGTTAATGTCAGACACAGACAAAGAAAGAGGAAGGACACGGGACGTAAAGGAGAATAAAGGACAGTGTATGTTGTGACTGGTGGAAAGAGTCACATGGTTTTTGTTTTCATGGACATAAAAGAATGAACTACACGCAAAAGACTTTATGGGAAATGTAGTTTTGGATGTGTTATTCTTTTATGAGTTTGAAACTGTTATATGATATGCTGCTCGAGTTTTGAGTAGAATAATCCTTTGCCTCAGTGTCTTTAATAGAATTATGACTTTCATTAACGTGTGTGTGGAAAATCTGAATTGACAACATGCAAGGTAGATGCCAACCCTACATATCTAGGAAAGGAGACGCCTGATTTTTCAGACAAAATGTTGCGACTTTTCAAAAAGTTTTACTTTTTCTTCTTAAAATATAATTAATTCAAATGCAAGTCAATGGGTACAATTTGTTCTCTGATGCTCTGCTTCACTATCTCCCTACTGGCTGATCTAAAATGTTGGCATGTATGTGGAATGCTAATTCATACATGCCAACTCTCCCGATTTAGGCGGGAGACTCTCTATTTTTCAATGAAAAATATTACTATTTTTCATGTTCTCCTGGCTAAAATAATTCTGCCACATTGCATTCCGATGGGAACATTCATGTCTCCCGAATTTCTCTGACGAAATCTCCCTCCCAGGTGCTTCGGGATTGTTGGCATGTAGGTGCTATTAACAATATAATACACACCACCATTAGGTTATGTTAATATATTTATGGCATCTTCGGTGACACACTGTCACTGGCATGAGAAGCACATTTGGATTTTGAGCCCTGTAAATTGTTCCCGAAGAGGGTGTCAGGGTCCCAAGACCACCCCTCCGCCCCATTAAGTTCATGGCGAGACGAAAGGTCAGAAATGCTCACAGCCACCCAGCTTATTTCAGACGAATCCCAAACGCAATCACGGACGTCATTTCACCAAAATGCCAGGGGTAACGGAAGTGACATCACGTGACCTTTGACCTCTGATGACACATTGGGAATTTAACCCCATTCCCAAGTGACATCATGGGAAGTGGTGGCACACAAACTTTCACCCCTTGACAAACAGAAAGTGACATCACATTACATTGTTCCTCAGTACACTAAGAAAAATATGGTTATGATACCACTGTAATATGATGATATACATTTCATACAAGAATGGATCACCATATGTAGCATTAATATCAGTGTGAATCGGCCCATGTTACCAAATTACCGAGAATGTAAGCAGACGTCCAACACAATGGTTCTACGTGATTTCATCACCGGACTTTTCATCGCAGGGTTTTTTGCCACAGATTTTTTTTCGAAAAAAACCATCAATTTTTATTTTTTGGGGGGGTTAACCCCGCAAACTCCCATCCCTTTAAAATATTTTAATATTCCTTTACACCCACAGCATCTTGAAGAGGCCTAAACCCCAACGTGCAGACTTCCAGTGCCTGTCAAGTGTCAGGTCACAGACTGGAAAGAGCAACTGACCAACACAAGTACAATGAGAAAAATGAGGGTCTGGAGGGTTGCCCAGCGCTGTCTCAGTGGTTAGGAATGATTTGGAACCTTCCAGCTATCACTTTTCTGTTTTGCTTATTTGGTAAGTAACCCACATTTCTTTTTGTTAGATGGGAGATAGCGGGGAAGGGTGTGTTGCAAATCACAGTAATTGCAGGGCTTTTTATGTTACAATGTAAGCAGCAGCTCCATGACATCACCCCTAGAAAAGCCTGCTGGGTCTACAGACCCAGGCTACCCCTCACTCATGATGACTGTTGTGTACTGGGTACACGTATTACGCATGCGCGAGACTCACAGAGCTCGCGCATGCGCTGTAGGTGAATAAAGGCGGTGCCCCGGCATTTGGAGCCGGAGACCGGAGCCATCGCACGTCTCCGGCGTGTGTTCTTCGCGTGCATGAATGTGTGTGCCTGTTTGCGTGCTGGGTGACTCGCGGGGAGGGCCCCGCGAGCATACAAAACTGGCGACGAGGCGGGAAGTGAACCGCTACTTCGTTCCGACAACATTGCAAGAACGGAGTACAGCTCCGCAGTCGCGGACCCGCTCGAGATAGCCGGCGGCCATTTTGAGCGCTCGAGTGAGAACATCACACGCAGTGGTTGCGGCCCGTTTTGGGTGCTCGTGCGCCATCTGTTAGTCATCAGCAGCTAAAAAAAATAAATAAATAAATAATTTTTGGACACTTCACAGCCCAGCTGGAGCAGGGCTGTGATAGACAAAGCGACAAAAGACAACAAAGAAGATTTTTGTCACAGCTGGGAGCCGGATCACCCATTTTCAGCCAAGACTTTACTGTGAGTACCCAGGGAGATGGGTGATGAGACAGATGAGGAGGGTGCCACCGCTCCAGTACCACGTATAGTGCGCACCACCCTAGCGCCCATGCCTGAATTCGACACTACAGGTCCCCCATCAAAACTCGGCCCCAAATGGCTCATATGGGTCAAAAGACTGGAAATGATGTTCAGGGCCTCGGGGGAAACAGCAGATGAGGCAAAGATTGCCATCATGATGTACTCGGCAGGCACGGAGGTCCAGAAGATATACGACTCCCTTGACATTCCAGTGGCGACATATGACGCAGTCAAGCAAGCGCTAAGGGATCATTTCCTACCATTAGCGAATGTCGATTTTGACAGATTCGTTATGGGGGCTGAAAAACAACGCAGCGACGAATCACTAGACCAGTTTTGTGCCCGTCTGAGACACCTGGCGAGCTCCTGCAGGTGGGCCAATGTAGAGGAAATGGTCCGAAACCAATTATTGCAAGGATGTTGCTCTGGCAAACTCAGGAGGCAAGTCCTGAGAGAACCGGGACTAACCCTCCGGCAAATCCTAGACATGGGGAGGGCGCATGAACTGGCGGAGGCCAGAGGGTCGAAGATGGACGCAGCCACTCATCCCAAATGTGAGGAAGAGGCACTCGCTGTCAGGCGTTTTACGCCGGGAAAGGCCAGATGGACACCAAAACCGGAGGAAAAGACAACTAGATCGGGCTCCCCTCAATCGTGCTCATACTGTGGGTATGATCTCCCTCACAGGGGTGAGTGTCCAGCTAAGTCGAGGACATGTGGCAGATGTGGGGTCCCCGGACACTATGCCAGGATGTGTAGGGCCACTGTGCCCGTGGCGGCCAACAGGGGGCCGGAGAGGTTCGTGAGGAGTGGTGCCCGCACTGTGAAGGGTATATCTTCTCTGGAACAGGAGATACAGGATATGAACATCGCCGAGGAAGAAGAAGAAGAAGGAGAAATATTCTGTATCTCCAGCATAGCAAGTGGCCCCGGAACTCGACGAAAACCTGCATGCACTGTGAACATTGGGGAAGTTCCCACCCCGGTCCTCATCGATACGGGAGCATCGGTATGTGTGCTCGCGGATAGACACTACAATGCACTTGCGAGCCCGCCAGCACTTTCGCCGTCTAGAGCCCAAATATATGCGTTTGGCGAAGATACCCCTCTACCCATCCAAGGAGTGTTCATAGCCCCAGTATCCCATGGCAGGAGCAGCATCAAGGCTAGGTTTTTCGTTACCAGCGTGAGCCCGCATTCATTGCTGAGTTGCGCAGCTTCGGAAGCACTCAACCTAGTGCAATTCACATTCGCAGTATACCAGTCGGATCTGAACAGTTTGTTGGCACGCTTTGAGAAACTCTTCAAAGGGCTGGGAAGCTAAAGGCAGAACCTGTACGGCTCCACATCGATAAGTCAGTCAGACCAACAGCACTAAAACATCGTCGTGTTCCTTTTCACTTGAGGGCCCAGGTTGAAGAGGAACAACAACTCCTAATAGAACGAGACATTATCGAAAAAGTGGAAGGGCCGACGCCTTGGGTTTCCCCGATTGTTGTTGCCCCAAAGCCCAAGCAACCGGGGCTGTGCGCATTTGCGTCGATATGAGACTACCCAATCTGGCTATAAAAAGAGAGCGTCATATCACACCAACTCTGGGCGACATCGTTGGCGAGCTTCAAGGAGCCAAATTCTTTTCGAAATTGGACTTAAGAGCAGGGTACCACCAGCTGGAGCTCCACCCAGAGTCCAGATATATCACAACCTTTACAACCCATGAAGGACTGTACCAATATAAGAGGCTCAGTTTCGGAATATCCTCCGCGGCTGAGGTCTTTCAAAATTCCATCAAGGGGGCTCTGTCAGGGTTGAAAGGGGTCATAAATATGTCGGATGACATTCTTGTATTCGCCAGGTCGGAGGCGGAGCACATCAAGCGCCTAGAAGACACTTTTCGCAGACTGCACAGCCTTGGGTTAACACTGCACCAGGAAAAGTGCGAGTTCATGAGGGACAGTTTAGAGTTTTTTGGATTCATTTTTCACGCGGGGGTATATCACCTGATCCGAAGAAAGTGAAGGACATTCGGGAAGCATCATCACCCACGTCCCCGGCGGAAGTTTGCAGCTTTTTAGGCATGGTGACATATTGCGGACGCTTTATTCGTGACTTAGCATCCATCTCTGAACCGTTAAGAGCTCTCACGAGGAAGGAAGTGGCATGGGCGTGGACTGGAAAAGAGCAGAGAGCGTTCACGGCCATCAAAGAAGCTCTGTCTGAACTAGACACCATGGCGTACTTTAACCCGGCCCGGGAGTCTGAGATAGTGGTGGATGCCAGTCCCGTGGGACTAGGGGCAGTCCTTTTGTAGGCAGATCAGCAGGGAGCAATGAGGCCCATCGCGTATGCCAGTAAGGCACTGACCAGCACCGAGAGGAGGTATTCTCAAATTGAACGTGAAGCCCTCGCCATATTATGGGGCTGTAAACACTTCAGGTTATACATCCTAGGGAAACCGGTTATAGTGGTGACGGATCACAAACCACTACTGCCCATTCTAGCTGGTGCCTCATCCAAGCCACCACCAAGAATAGAAAGGTGGATGTTATCCCTCATGGAATACGGGGTAAAACTGGTATACCGCCCAGGGACCCAAAACCCCGCTGACTACTTGTCTCGCCATCCCAGCTCTGGACAGTCAGGGAATACCACGGAAGTTGCAAGCTGTGCGGACACCATTCATTTGGTTGTCGAGTCGGCGCTTCCCATCGCCCTATCGAGAGAAGAGATTGCCAACGAATCCAACTCTGACGAGGCATTTCTGAGAGCGAAGGAGGCAGTGGCCTCAGGAGCATGGAAGGACCTTCTCATGAACAATGCCAGGAGAAATGTGGAGGTGCAAAAGGACCTGCAGGCATTGTGGAGTGCACGACACGAATTGTCTGTGACGACCGATGGACTACTACTGAGAGGACACAGGATCGTGATTCCCAGATCCCTCACAGCAAAGGTCCTTCAACTGGCTCACAATGGGCATCAGGGGATGACCAGAATGAAAGCACGCCTCAGACTCAAGGTCTGGTTCCCGGATTTAGAGAAGAGGGTTGAAGAATTTGTGAGGACATGCATCCCATGCCAGGCCACCATCCCAGCGGAAAGAGGTCCACCAGTACAATCCATGGCAAGAAGTGAACTACCCTGGGGGACAGTCCATGCCGACTTCGGCTCCACCGGTCGGGGTCTGTACTTCCTGGTTGTGACTGACCAGTGGTCCCGTTATCCCGAAGTGGAACTGGTCGAATCCACGGCCAGCGATCACACCACCATAGCGATGGACAAGATTTTCGCCACCCATGGTTTCCCCGTGGAATTGTGTTCGGACAATGGGGCACCTTTTCAGGGGCAGGTGTTTGCCCGATATTGTGAAGAAAGGGGAATAAAACACCGCAAAGTCACCCCGTTATGGCCAAGGGCCAATGGCCAGGTAGAGCGCTTCATGCGCACCTTAAACAAGATATTTCGCATATCCGAAAATGGAGGGGAAGACCTCCGAAGGAACCTGTTTGAATTCCTCCGAGAGTATCGTACAACTCCGCACCGATCCACGGGAGTTGCCCCGGCGGAAGCGCTCTTTAAAAGGATACCGCGAGGGCTCATACCTGAGTCCGAAGGGCGGGAACCAGGTGTGATAGACAATGAGCAGGTGCAGTCGGACAGAGTGTCCAGGAATGAGAGAGAGACAGTACGGAGAAGGCTCCCCGAGGGGCAGATAGCAGTGGGTGATACCGTATTAGTACGAAATAGAAGGTCGGAGGGCAAGTTATCGACAACCTATGAGACTCAACCGCTGGGTGTAACACATGTGAAGGGTACCATGGTCACAGCAGCCAATGCCAGAGGTACTATTACACGGAATGTATCATTCTTCAAGCGTATCAAGACAGCAGAAGATGATGCGGCGGCGGACCAAGCTCCGGAACAAGAGAGTGAGGCAGAGCACGAAGAGTGCCCTCCAATGGCAGATATGCAGACGGCAGAGGTCCCGGAGGAGACTGCGCCACGATACCCGAGCAGGGCAGGACGAAGGCTGCCCCAGAGGTTCAGAGACTTCATCGTGGACCCAGCCCCCTAGAAAGGACAGTTTGCTGTTCCAGTTCCTGACGACAAGCAAGTTCTGTTTTGATGTTTTCATGTTCAAATGTTTGTTTCTGGGGGAAGAGGAGGAGTGTTGTGTACTGAGTACACGTATTACGAATGCGCGAGACTCACGGACCTCGCGCATGCGCTGTAGGTGAATAAAGGCGGTGCCCCGGCAGTTGGAGCCGGAGACCGGAGCCATCGCACGTCTCCGGCGTGTGTTCTTCGCGTGCATGAATGCGTGTGCCTGTTTGCGTGCTGGGTGACTCGTGGGGAGGGCCCCGCGAGCATACAAAAATGACCAATGAGGCTGGAACATTTCTGGGGATGCTTGTGGTATCGTGTAAAAAGGATGTGACCTAGCATTTCGGGTTGGACTGCCCCTTTTTGGGTGCGACCAAGCATGATTTGCATATGGTCTTTCCCCTTTTGTAGTGGCTTGACAGGCGTAAATGAACAATGGTCTGTAGGGTTGCCCAGAGCTGTGCCAGTGGCTATGAATGATTTGAAACCTTCCAGCCCTCACCTTTCTGTTTTGCTTATTGGTAAGTAATCCACAGTTTTAGTTTTGTTAGATGGGAGGTAGAGGGGAAGGATGTGTTACAGGTCACAGTAATTGCAGGTTTTTATTTTATTTTAAAATATAAACAACAGCAGCAGCTCCATGACATCACCCCTAGAAAAGACCTATTTTATTATTTTCTTTGGTTCTTTATATCTTGATTAATGCCAGCTTCCTGTAGCTTCTAAGCACTGGAACAGGAACTGCACCAATGCATCCCCTTGTTCCCAACGCAGGTGTGTTGCCCCTGAGCTATCCTTACAAATATATATGTATATATTTTGCTTGAGGAAACCACAGATGGTTTATTTCAAAGGCAGAGGGCAGCTTCATGTAAATTCATTATCTCCCCTTGCGTCTATCTACAGTGTTCCTGTGATGCAGGTCACACTGTTCCCAGGCAGGATTGGTGGCAGAAGCAATGGGGCACACCCCTCTCATCACAGGCCCAGTGGCTCGCTGGATGTGCAAAGGAGATGAGAAACACTGATGAGATTTGCGTTCATGCTGTGCTGCAGGCTGCTCTTACCAATTCACAGCTAGCTAGACCTAGCCCCCAAACTCTTCCGGTTGATACAGTACTGGGTATGAGCTGCACAGACAGCCCCGCCTCCGAATCCAACCATTCAGACATTCTTCACTAATGGACTGCCAAGCTGTTAGCAATGGCGGCTTCATGGGTTTTTCTGCATCTCTGTTATTTCTCCAGCTAATGAGATCAAGATTCCAGGTGAAAAAAGCTGTGGCACATTTAGCTGCATTTACAAACGCCCTTTTCAGGTGCAACACAGATATCTGCTCTTGGTACTGCCTCTTTGTCCAGTGGCCCAGGGGTAGCAAAGACAGGTCTAGGGGTAGAAGATGGGGAGCAGTGGTAGCAGTTGCTACACCAGGGTACCCCCAAATGATGTCCTTGAACGCACCAATGATTGACAAATACACTGAGAGGTACCCACTCAGCCAGCCATACAGACCAAATACAATGTAGAAACCGCATTATACGGTTTAGTAAAATTACAGCAGGCCTCAAATCAGTGAGCAGAAGACGAACAGAGCTGACTATGGTTGGACATAGAGTAAGCTGCATGAGACGGGCCCACAGCCAAGGTCAGAGATATGAAGACACATTCCAATCCCCAGGCAACAAAGGGACCAGCTGCAGAGGAACAGAATACATCCTCATAATTAGGAGCTGCAGAGCTCAATCTTGTGGTCTCTAAACATGTGGCACAGTCGAATGTAACAATGGACAGTCTTACATGGTGGGAAAGAGAAGCCAGTCCCAGGAACCAGATGCAGATTGCAACAAGTGTTGCTAACGTTAGGAGAATATTCTCATAATGCAAGGTGGTGTGCACAAGTTACAATACAGACACATAATCATTCACATCACCTTGAAAAGGTACACAGCGAGCTGAGAACTTGTTTGAGTCCCAGGTAGGGGGTGGGGGGGGAGGGATCAGCTCTAACCAATCACAGTTTAGTCTTCCAGGGATGGATGGCAACAGACAAGAACCAATGGTAAGCCCATTACTCTGCAACAATGTAATATATGGTCAATTGGGGACGGGGCAGGCCAACCACCTGACCTGCAAGGGCCAATAAAATAACTTCTATAGGTAGCCAGATAGGTAATAGAGGTCTCAATATCCAATCCCTCACAATGATAGGTTTTTTGGAGAAGGCCCAAGTAATGATACAATTTTACAATAAAAGTGGCCTGCGAGCCAGGAGATGTTGAGAAGTATTGGAATCCGCCAGTGTTCTTGTATTGATCCCTGTTGGTTTTATCTTCAATAAACCGCAGTTTGAACTTGCCGTTGACAGAGTTCTCTATGTATACTGGGGAAGGGAACTGGGCTCTCCAAGTCCGCGGACTTCCAGCATCACTCGGGCATACCTGGGAGTTCCACTCAACAAGTTGGTAGCAGAGCTGATGTTTTGCTGCGTCAGCCCGGCACAAGGTTGTCTCCTCTGCCGCAGAACCTGAGAGGCTGCAAGACCCTCGCATATTTCGAGTAAGATGGGGAACGCGTACCTGTGGGAAGGCCGTCAAGAACCAGCCTCGAACATTTCCCGCCCGAAGTCAGTGAGGAGTCCAGGCAGCCCAGGACGGGAAGTGGCACTTTCTGGAGGACACGGCAGCCAAGAAGCGCCAGCAGACCATGGAGTGTGAGAATTGACCCAGTCGAACAGCAACTGTTGGTGTGAGGGAGTGAGGGAGAGTATTGAATATTGTGCAGTATTGTTTAGTATCATCAAGTATTGTCAAGTAAGGGGCGTGGTCAGAAACAGAGCGATGCGGACGTGAGCCTCCGAGCTCCCACGACCGCTGCATATATCCTGGATGAAATAGCCTGCCATCCGTGTCGGATCGATATAAAAATATACCTATCGGGAGAGGAACTGCTGCTACAGATAATAGTAGAAAATCGCTGCGGATGGTGAAGGATTGAGGCGGCAGGCGAGCAAGGAAGTTTCCGAGGCGAGTCAGAGAAACGATTCCAAGATGGTGCCGTACTGCGCAGCTCCGACGTGAGCCCGTCAATGCAACAGAAGTGCCTGATCGGGAGGCGGCCAGGACGAGAGAAGCGAGAAGAGGAGGTGGGTGCGAGCAAGCCGCCACGTGAGGCAGGGCCGTCCTGGGGCTGGCCGGTACTACATAGGCGGCGGGTAAGGGAGAGGCAGACCGTAACATCTGCACACTAGAACGCCCCCCCCTCGCCGCAAAACCATTGAGAGCGGGCAGGCCCACCACGCCTGAAGCGGGTACCAAGAGGAATACCCCGGTGGAAAGGGACACGAATGAGGAATTGACGCAAGGAAGCAGCTGCGTGGTACGTGGCCAAAAGATCCAAGCATGGCTGGAACCCCCCCAACCCTCCCAAACAAAACTCAAGGGCAGTGATTGCACTGCGGCGGGGAGCGAGGGCGCCCCCCACCCAAACCCTGTGGTGAGCGTACTCGAAACAAACGGGGACTAAAGGTGTATCTACCAGCAAGCAGCAATGACCGGTTCAGTGCACCCTGACACCCAATACGCAAGCCATTGCTGCACTGGAGGAGGATTGAGAGCTGACACTGGGAGGCAGCAAGGTGTGGCTGGGGCCAACAGGAACATCCGAACCGGGAAACAGAAAACGGGGCTTCCACCCAGAGCAAAACAAGCAGCTAATCCATAAACTCTAACAAACCCAAAAGTCAGAAAGCGGGAAGCCACACAAGGGACGGCAAACATACCCTGCACCTGAAAGTCAACAATATACGCCACCATAGTGGGTGCACTCCCAAGAACACATCGGACCAGTGCGTGCCCGGACAATGCCCAACGGCAGGAGACCACAGTAACAAACTCCCCCATAGGAGTGTGCTCGTGCACCAGAAAACACCAAACCAAAGGACACGAATGCCCTGCAAACGTGATAGTAAAGACCCCACTGTTCCAGTGGGAACAACTGGGCCAATTCAGGAGCAGCAGCCGTGTGCAACATCCGAAGGGCACACGTACAAGCAGCAACAAACTGCCAATCGTCGGCGATAGACAACAACAAAATAAGCAGTCCCAAACACGCCCAGACACGAGTAGGGCACAACTCACTGAGCACAATCACGAGCCTCCAATATGGGCAAGGAAAAAAACAAAAAGCCGGGAATGCAAAGCAAGATTGATCAATTCACCACATCTGCGACAAACACGTTTACAGAACAGACCCACCTGGAAACAATGGAGGGGGAAGGGGATGCAATATCATTGAAGGACATCATGGCGGCAATCGCCGACTCACGTGCCTCCATGGAGCAGAAAATAGATGGAATTAGCGTGGATGTCTCACTACCACGCAACGATCTCCAAAAACTAACCTCCCGCACTGGGGAAGCAAAGCAGCGCATATCTGAGGCGGAGGATGGACTGAGGAACCTAGAACAGAAGCTGAATAGGGCTACAACCTGCCTAAAAGTACTGGAAGGGAGGGTGGACGAAGGAGAGGGCAGATCAAGACGGAACAATGTAAGGATCCTAGGATTGCCGGAGAAAGCCGAAGGCTCCAGCATGGAGTTGTTTCTGGAGCAATGGCTCACGGACTTGTTCGACCAAAAAAGTTTCTCAAAATTCTTTTCGATAGAAAGGGCTCACCGAGTACCCACCGGATGCCCAGTGCCCGGCACACCGCCACACACAGTGGTGGCAACATTTCTAAACTACAGAGACCAGGACGCACTGCTGCAAATGGCACGCACAAAAGGTACGATAACCTACAATGGCTCAAGGATAGCCTTTTTCCCAGATAACACAAGAGAAGTGCAAAAGGCAACGCAGTCATTTGACCAACTTAAGAAACAACTGCGCTCCTTGAACGTTAAATACGGCCTAATCTTTCCAGCTCAACTGAAAACCTTCCATAAAGGGACGACAGTCCATTTACCGACCCGAAGGAAACCTGGAGAGGGGCGGAACTGCACATAGATGGCGATTGGAGATCAACTCGGAGAAGCAGAAATGGGCACCTTGGAATCCTACCGGTCAGAGAGCCCCCCTGAAAAACCACCGGACCAAGACGAAATCTTACCTCCGCACGAGGGGGAGGGCTGATACAAGAACCAGCGCGGCACCATAAACTTGAAAACCGGCGGCAAAGCAGGAGGGGACTCCCGACACACAAAGTAACACAGTAAGACACTCGATATGGATGAAAATACATAAGCGGCCGCCTTGAACGAACGCAGGCCCCCAGCTCTTTGGGAAAAGCTGTGGATGTTGTAAGTGTTGTTAATTGCAGTCTGGAGTAGACTGGGGCAGAGTGTGGGGAGGGGGTAAGGGAAATTGCAATGGTTTGTTTAGTTTATTGTTCTAAGAAGGCTCTTGTTCATATTTGGGCCTGGAAGTTAACGCACAATTTGGGTCAAGGTCTGACTCCCACTGTAGGGATGCAATGCACAATAGCAAGATAAACACAACACACCCTGACACACCCATCCCCCAGCTGGAATGACAGGATCCCCCAATAGAACCAATACCAAATCCATTAGGATTATGACATGGAATGTGAATGGGCTAGGCAGTAGCATTAAGAGGCGCCTAGTATTACAAAAACTAAATCGGTACGCACCAGATGCAGCGTTCCTGACCGAAACGCATTTAGCAGGCACGAACTGCAATTTATTTAAACGAACCAGCTACCGCATAGCATTACATTCTGATTTCTCTATGGGGTCCCGCGGAGTACTCATACTAATACATAAACGGCTACCATTTAACCTGATATCCGTCACACAAGACACAGGGGGTAGATTCGTACATATAACCGGAACTCTCTGGGAACGCGCTACTTCCATGTTAGCTATCTACTCACCGCCAACCCTGCTTACCTCCTTAATTAATGACATAACACCCATAATCACTGTAGACCCTTCGAACCTGCTCATAATAGGGGGAGACTTCAATGAGGTCATGAATCTGGAACTCATTCGCACACATATACGCACATGGACCCCCTCCACACGTACCAAACTAGCTACATTTACCGATGCTCTGGGATTGAAGGATGTGTGGAGACACTTACATCCTGATGCAAGAGAATATTCATTCCACTCTGGAGCGCATGCCTCCCTATCAAGGCTTGACTACTTCTTTCTCCCGGCAACCGAATTACACCTAGCAAGCGAGGCACAGCTACTACCCAGAGGCATCTCAGACCACTCCCCTCTCATGCTAGAACTTACCACCAATAGGCCGCCCCCCGCCCACCTGGCGGATAAACAATTATTACTTGGGATTCCCCGAGCTAGTGGAGCATGTCCAGAAAACTACGGAATCGTACTTTGAACTAAATGCAACCTCAGTGGAAAACCTGACAGTGCTGTGGGAGGCATATAAACCGGTACTAAGAGGCGAACTCATCTCCTGGATCACAGCCCACAGGAGAAAACTGTTAAAGTCACTCAGGGAAGCCGAAGCGCAAGTACAAAGAGCAGAGGCAAGACACTTATCCCTAAACCAACCAGAGTCACACCGCGCATTACAACTGGCACAAAAACAGCTATAGTATATTGCCCTAGATAGCGCCAAACAGGCACACACAGCAAAGCGAGCCAGAGTGTATGAAACCGGAGACAAAGCGGGCAAAAGGCTGGCATGGCTGGAGAGGAGGGATGAGGGTCTCAGATATGTTAGGGCAATCAGAATACAAGACAACGCACCAATAACAGCAGATCGGTACATAGCGGAAGGATTCGCAACCTATTATGCTGAACTCTATAAAACACCAACCTCCCCCATAGACACTTCAATCCTAACAGGAATCAGATGGGATGTCTCCCGCAGGACCTTAGGAAAGCCCATATAGTAGTATTGCCCAAGTATAGTAGTATTGCCCAAGGCAAACAAACCTCCAGACAGATGTAGTTCTTACAGACCCATTTCTCTCATTTATACCGAAACCAAAATCGTAGCAAAAACAATAGCTAACCGACTACAGCAGATCATACCCTCCTTGATCCACCCGGATCAATGTGGATTCATGCCGCAAAGATCCACGCGCATGAATATACATAGGTTACACACAGCATTGGAGAAAGCGACCACTATTCAGGGCCCATTAGCTTTACTGGCGGTGGATTTTGAAAAAGCAGTTGATTCAGTCAACTGGGAAGCAATCAGGGAAATAATGCAGAGAATGGGATTCGGGCCGCAATTCATAAGCTGGGTCAAACTATTGTATAAATCACCGGTAGCAGTAACAAAAGTGAACGGCTATGTATATAACCCCTTTGAATTAGGAAAAGGGACAAAACAGGGATGCCCCTATCAGCTATGATTGTCGCCATATCGATCAAACCCCTTGCGATAGTGTTAAGGGACAGAGGGACATGGAACGGCTTCCACTGGTCACAAAACTGGGAAGACAAAGTGTCCCTATATGCAGACGACCTGCTTATATACTTAAAAGACCCAGTAAGATCCTGCTCCATATTAACTACTGTGCTGGAGAGATACAGCTCGTTCAACGGCCTATGCGTTAACTGGGCCAAATCCATTCTGTTCTCATTAGGACAGGAAGAAGAAACAATACCATCCCATTGCCCCTACCAAGTAGAGAGGGAACAATTCAAATACCTGGGTATACAAATCCCGAACAACTTGAACGACTACATTCCTAAGAACGTCCACCCGGTAATGACAAAATTTGCGGAAGATGTCCGACACTGGTCCACCCTTCCATTAACACTATTAGGCAGAGCGGCACTATTCAAAATGATGACCCTGCCCCGTTTCCTATATATATTGCAAAATGCCCCGTTACATGTCCCTCCAAACGAGTTTAGGAAAATAGATCAAACACTCCGGAAGCTGCTATGGAATGACGGCCACCCACGCATGGCACTCGCTACTCTCCAGAGGTCCATATGGGAGGGTGGAATTGGGCTCCCCCGACTGCAGACATACTACTGGGCCAGCCAAATGGCAGTCGTGAATGATAAACTGCATGGAGACATCTCTGCGCCATATAACAGACCACCAGAGACGGACACTCCTGAAAAACCCATCATGAAATACCTCTATAAGAGGAAAACCCGAACGACCATTCCCACCATGCAATTACACACAACCCAGATCTGGGCAGACATACATAAATTCGTGGGATGGGAAAATAAGCTATCCCAAGCACAGCCACTATGGAACAACAAGAACCTCCCGGAAGTGTACATGCTTCCCAAATGGCCGAACTGGTCACGGCATGGGACGCTGATGTTAGGCGATGTAGTGAAAGAAGGAAACATAATTCCATTTACGGAACTGGCAATCCGCTTCAACCTCCCGCAATCCGAACAATACCACTACACCCAGCGGCATCACACACTACAGGTCAGCCTCCCGATATGAACTCCCTGCCGGAATACACCCCAATAGAACGAAACCTATTCCCAGAACGAATCACCCACAAAGTAACATCGGTTTTGTACAGTGCCATAACCTCCTTCGGCACAACGAAACTGTCAGGGCTACAAGCCAAATGGGAAACTGACGTGGGTACTATACTACTGGAGGAATGGGTCTCTGCACTGATGTTTCCCAGGGAAGTGGCTATATTGTCAAGACTTAGGCTGATTCAACTAAAGATACTGCACAGGGTATATTACCCTAGGGTAGCCCTCTATAAATGGGGAAGAATAAATGATCCAGCCTGCCTGCGCTGCAGGACTGAGGAGGGTACCTTCTTCCATATCCTGTGGGATTGCGCCCACATTCAACAATTCCGGGAGGTACGTTGCAATGAATTATCAACAGTCATGGGCAAATCTATTCCTAGAGACCCAAAACTACTATTGCTGGGAATGGAGGATGAAATTGAGCTGTCAAGATATGAAAAGCTGGTTCTGTTCACCACCACCGCACTAATTAAAAGGAACATTGCACAAAAATGGGGGTCAGAAGTGACACCGAGTTATGATCAATGGGTGACAGATGTGGACATTTGTGTTGCAATGGAGCGCAGGGTGTATACGGCTAGAGGATGCCCGGCAAAGGCGCAAAAAGTGCGGCAAAGATGGGAAGACGGCCACTGAAATACAACTCGGAATAGTTGATTGAAGGGACATGTGGGGGCACATCTTGGTGTTTCTTGTGTGCTCATAACAGGGGAATGGGGTATGATTTTATGTAACATGTAGACTCATTCTCAACTATTTGCATGTACTGGGGGTAAACAGACAATGAACTTTCATTAGTAGTGTGCTTGTATTTGTTTTTTTTTTGTTTGTTTTAAAAATCAATAAAGTGTCATAAAAAAAGTATTGTCAAAGTATTGTCTAGCATTGTCAAAGTTAGTAGGGACAGGAGCTGAGGTAGATGTCCTTTGTCCAGGGCAAGTTTAGAGGTAAACAGTTCTGGTGAATAACCTAGACTATTGACTTGAGGCACGGATGACAGAAGTTATGCAAATAGTGGATTTCCTGGGGGTTGGGCATTTTAGCTTGGGTCATAGATGACGGTATCCCTGTAAGCTTTAGCGAGGCAGTTGGCCTAGATTGCAGAAGGTGAGTCGAGTGGATAAGTCTCCTGGAGTGAGACTTTTTGCATGCAAGGTGACGCCACAGATACAGTTTGATTGCAAGAGAATACTGGTATACTCCGCCTGGAGGCGGGAAGACAGAAGTTTTATGTATTTTGGGAATAAGGGACTATAACAGTGTGCGCGCAGCATTTGATTTTTCTGTATTACTTTGTCTAGTAAATTGGTGACGTCACCCATAGGTTTGCAAATAGGACACAGAGGGCACGAGACAGTGAGGTCTTAGCATTGGAAACTTGGGATTGTCAGACGAGGTGAAACAGTGGCGGTGCACGGAAGGCGCATGCACAAGATTGTGGGTGTGCCTAAGGAGGCAGCAACTGTGAGGAGGGGGGGGGGATAAGTTGCGGAGCCAGAGAGGCTCGAAGTAAATTCAAAAGTATTGTTATTACATTGTACCTTTCTCCCTAAACAGCAGATTGTTGAAACCCTTGACTTGACGTCAGGTAAAAGCGAGCAAAATGTATCAGGGGAAGTGCAGGAGTGACATTCTCCTACCGCACCTGTGTAAGACACTCCACCCTACAGAGAGAAAATATGTAAATATATCATAGAATGGTCTAAAAGCACTGAGGGAAAGATGACTAAACCATAGCCAACTTGCGGATGTTTCTCCAAAGACGTGCAGCAATTACTACTGACACACATGCAGGGTGCCCATAAGGGGCAGATCTTGGCAAGCCGCCTTGCCATGTTTGAATTGTCGCGCATGTTTCAGGAGGGCGAGGGGGATGCAGCGAGGCATCAGTGAATGCTGAGCCAGCAGGAGATACCTGGGTCTACGACCCTTCCTTCCGCTCCTCCACACGTCCCTCCGAGTGTAGTATCTGATGGCACAGACGATGATCAAGGAGTGTACCTGTTAAAAAAAGTAAGAGCATTACGGGAATTAAAAGCAGCAGAGGGGTATTCAAATCCGACATATAAGCCACCACCATATACTTGGGAGGAGGGGCAGAGAGGTGCAGGACAGCTGATCGCTGACAAGGGAAAGAACAGTGAGGTGCAGAAGGGCGTCAAGAAGGGGCTCAGGAGCATAGTCATTAACGAATGGATAGGGAGACAGATACTCCTGAAGCTGGAAGGGAAGACAGACAGGGAGACACAGGGGGCAGCTAAGGCAATGGAAGGTCTAAAGGGGAGCAGTAAAGTATCAGATTGGGCTGAAATAATGGAGGAAGCAGACAGAAAGGAAAAGGAAACAGAGGAGAAGAGAGGAGAGGAGAGGAGAGGAGAGGGTAGGAGAGGAGAGGAGAGGAGATGGAAAGAAGACAAGGAGAGGAGAAGAGAGGACAGGCTAGAGTGAGATGATAGGGAGAGGAGAAGGGAGGAAGAGATCGTAGAGAAAGAAAGTGTGAGGAGCAGGAGCAACGGAACAGAAGGATAGGAGAAGTAGAAGAAATCGAGAAGCGCAGGGAAGCAGCAGAGCAGGAAAAACGCAAGTTGCTTGAGGGTGAACAGAGGAAGTTGGTTCTGGACAGATTGGCAAGTGAACCTGCGCACAAGGAGGAGGATGAGTGAGCAATAAGGCGGTAAAGACACAATGGACTGTAGGTAGGGGAAATTACAGACTCGAGGAGGGCAGGCGAACAGAGCCAGATAGCACAACCTCACGGGACAGGAGTACCACAGATTGAGACAGTACAGGCCTAGGGGCTTCAGGGGGGCAGCAGATGTGACTTGATGGTTATCAACCTTAGCCTGAAACCAACACAGACAAGACAACTAGGAAACTGAGCTTCACAGGTGACTTTTGCAGTAGTATGGGCTCGGGATCCGACAATGAAGGACTGAACAGTGGGGATGAGGGGGAAGCTATGTCGGCTCCAGTCCATGGGGATGGGTGCAGACAAGCGGGTGACATGGGAACAAGGGACACATACAGAGGGAGCAGGAGGAGGCAGCATGGACGAGCGGGCACGGCTGGCTGATGACTTGTGCATCCTCAATGACTTAACTACATACATAGACAAGCTTAGAGATCTCCCAGAACGAAGAAAGGGGGAGACAGCTATAGTGGACTCAAGAGGAAGGCTAGCATCGGAACATGACGACAGCGTCCGAATACCCATACCATACCCGATAGACATGTACGCAGGCATCGAAAGTGAGAACAGGCAAGTTAGGCTGACCAGAAGCATGCATGGGGTGGAAGGGTTTACACAAATGCCCTTACTGGAAAGGGGAGGCTTGCAAACTCAATATATTCCATGGAAACATACTGACAAGGAGAACATCGTTAAGTGCGGGTGCTGAGAAATGGATTTACAAAATGGAGAGAATGACAATGGGACAGAGGTTAGCAGTGGGAGATGGAAAGGGGTTACTAGTGGCGATCCTCAAGGATGCTGCTGATGACTTACGGGAGAGGGCGGCGTTCCCCGGAGTGACAACGCAAAACACGGCGCACAATGGTTTGCGGTTTGCAAACTGCAGAGGAGCCATATGGCGAGCATTAAGGACACAATACCCAGACACATCAGACATTGGGGCAATTATGTCCTGGAAAATGAGGGAAGATGAAGACCCCTTAAAGTATATTCAGGAGATTCAAGAGCTTCGGTGCCTTGAAACTCAAGAACCATGGGATAAAACAGTAGCAATATTCAATTAAATTTTTTATTTTATTTATTGCATTTATTGTACGCCCAAACCCTGGGGTATCACAGCGTAATATACAGTTATCTTAGTTCTTAATCTTAGTGGTTGCAGGTACAGTACAATGAAAATAGTAACATGTGTGATATACAACAATGCATGAAAGAGAATAACTTGAATGCAAAGTGAGAGGTCTATATGCAGGCTTGTTACTTAGATATCAATCTTGGTTACTGGGTGGAATGTCCAATAAATGCATGTGGTCACACATAGAGTCAATATTTCCAGCATGTGTAACAGACGCTATGGTTGATACAGGAGTAGTCTGAGGTCGTGGCTTGGCGCCATGGCGGTCGGTTTGGCTCCGTAAGAGCTCCCGGCTGACGCCACCCATCCATTTGAAATGCCTCAGTGATAGCGCACTTTGAACGTAACCGGTAAGCGCGCTCAAAAGCCAAGGCGATGCTGCATACAATCATTTAAAACACATCACTCCTGGAACTTTGGGTGCACCGAGCCTGAATCGGCGCAAGGTGCAGCGGTAGCCCAAAATGGCAGACGCCACCATGTTACGAATCTAACAGTGGCCGAGTGCACTGTGGCGTAGCCGGGCCCCAAGCGAGGAAAGTGGGGCAGCGGCTCCTGAACGGTGGCGAGCTTTAGCCGCTGCAACCTTGCACGAGGAGCCCCATCGTACCCAGTTACCTTGTGCAGTTGGTCCCCAGCAGGCAGCAAAGCCGATCCTCCATGTCAGCACGGAGCCTGCTGGACTGGGCAGACACATGTGGAGCTGGAGCACCACATGCCCCCGACGCAGCATGGCTCATAAGCCAGCACGGCCCAGAGACCAGCAGCCAGCAACAGCATGGCACGTGGGCTCGTAGGCCTGCAACAGCCAGCTGTGGTGCGGCTCATGGGCCAGCAACAGCGCTCCGGAGCACACACCACACAGCAGGAGGGGAAAGGGGGCAGCCGGCAGCAACGGACCAGACCCG
This sequence comes from Ambystoma mexicanum, assembly GCF_040938575.1. Taxonomy (NCBI): domain Eukaryota; kingdom Metazoa; phylum Chordata; class Amphibia; order Caudata; family Ambystomatidae; genus Ambystoma; species Ambystoma mexicanum. The sequence continues at coordinate 708,047,948 of NC_090921.1, read as the reverse complement.
GACTCAACAACGCGGAAGGGCACAGCGAAGTGAAGGTGAGAGCGGCCCTGAGCCCCCTCAAACCCATCTACACTGGAATAAAGCCAGGGCCCCCTCACAGAACTCCCTCCTCAGGGGGAGAAGCAGACTCTGACCAGCTGAGCACAATAGGGGCGCCGGAGACCCCCACCACGAAAGCAACCACACCTGAGCCCCGAGGCAGCCTACCACGAGCGCCCCCAAGTCCTCATACCGACACCTATAGCCGGACCAAAAGCCAGGCAGAACACGTCCAGGCACCGGAGCCACCCACCAACGCAAGCGGCCAGAGCTACCCCACAGTGGGTCTCCGTATGACAGATCATTGAGGGAGAGAGGCTGCTGTCGGGACAAAGCCAGACAGCAGAGGGGGGCTCACCAACATGAACGACCCACATCGGCACAAGGCACCCTCGCACTCCCAGAGGTTGCGGACAGCACCAACAGATCCCAGGACTCAGAGCGGCGAACCATCAGCAGATCCCAGGTCGCACCTCACACCCGGGTCTGGGAACCAGACCGTGACACCACCTGGCCAATAAATTACTGAGTGACCACCAAGCCCTCGCACCGACACCCACTGCCGGACCGAAACTCAGGCAAAGTGCGGCCAGGCACCAAAGTCACCCACCAGCACAAGCTGCCTGAGCCTCCCACAGCGTTGCCCCCCACCTCAACGGGGGCAAGGGACTCTGCAGATCAGTTCACTGAGGGAGAGGGGCTGTTGCTGGGACAAAGTCAGACAGCGGGGGGAGGCCCACCTATGCAAGCGGTCCGCGCCTGCACGAGGCACTTTCGCACTCTCAGAGGTTGCAGGCATCATCAGCTAACCCGAGGACTCAGAGCAGCCAACCACCATCAAACCCCAGGTCGCACCTCACAGCTGGAGCCGGGCCACGAAACCACCTGGTCAATATATTTCACGGAGGGCACCCTACTTCAACGGCCTCACCCAGCACCCGCCGGGCAGCGGCACAGACCGCGGCAGCCAGGAGAAAGTCATCCCGGCCTTCCCCCAGAGAAACCACTGGTGTGGGCCTACACACCCCGCACCCGAACAACCCCCGAGGGGGAGGCCCTATCCAACCCCTCCCGGGGTGAGCCCGGAACCACTGAATCACATACCCATGGGCAGGCCACGGCTCCCCCGACACGCTGGAGTTACCTATAGTCCGGGTAGTCAATCAGTCACAGCTCTCTTCGTCCTCAGGCCTGGGTCTGTACGTCCGGCCCCCCAACCTACACTCTACGACCTCAGCACACCGCACCCCAGCCTGAGACACGGACCTGAACTCATCATGTCTAAAAAATGAACTAAGCAAGCAGACATTGCAGCTCTCCTATCCACCCCTGCAACAGATAGGCACAGGAGGGGGGACTGCCTGGAACCAGGGGATACTAATGCTGAGAACACGCACACGGAGCTGTTCCGGGAGGCCCCGACTCATGGGGTCATGAAATCGGACCTCCAGGACCTCTTAGCAGCATTAACCAAAGAGTTCCAGAAGGGCAACAAGGAGATAAAGAGCACCATCACAGTACTGGAGGCGAGAGTAGGGGAACTGGAGACGAGAACAACGGAGGCGGAAACCACCCTGTGCAAGCACAGCTATGAAATTGAGAAGGGGCGGACAGGCTGAATGTGCTAGAAGCCCGATGTGAAGCACTTGAACTTAAGCAGGAGGACTCAGAGAACTGCTTCCGCCGCAACAACATACGCCTGAGAGGGCGTATCCATTCCGTCGGCGGACCTCGAGCGCTACTTGAGCGACCTCTTCAGCTTCATAATAACCCTGCCAGACGACTCCCCCCGGTGCTTGACAGGGTCCACAGAACTAGAGTTAAATCCAACTCCCCGGCCCCGCCGGACGTCCTGGCAAGACTATACTACTTCAAAGTCAAGGAAGAAATCATGTGGGAGTCCAGGAGCTCCCTGCGAATACTGTTCAGAGACGCCTCAATCTCCCTATACCAAGATCTCACCTCCATCACACTCCTGAAAAGGAAGGCACTGAAACCACTCATGGAATGGCTGAGGGAGAAGGGCGTATCGTACCACTGGGGCTTCCCTACCGCCTTGATTTTCCCCTGGAACGGGAGTATCTGTCACATACATAAAATACACGAGGCGGAAAGACTGCTGAACCCGGCTGCAGGGGAAGGAACCAACAACGAGGACGCGCCCTCAGAACAAGAAGACCCGCAGGACTCTAACCGGTCCTGGTCACGAGTGGAGTGACACCGTCGGAGAATCAGGGGACCCCCACTCAAAAGCAAACGCCAAAGCACGATGGCTAATGCGGGGCGGCACCGATGCCCCGGACCCTCAGAGCCGATAAGCATCACCCAAAGAATAGACGCCAGCCACAACCGCTGGCTATGCATCGAACCTTTGAAGTAAGACAACACTCCAATCTTACACTCAGCTTTCATCGCCACGCAACAGAGGCCTAACGGTCTCGTCTACAGAGGATCCCGTTGGCCCAGCCAGAGCCCCCGCTGGTCGAAGGCTGGCCCAGTTGACCAAGTTTTGTTTTCGTAAAGGGGAGAAAGAGGGGCAGACAATGAAAGGGGCGCAAACTACCAATACAGGGCCCAGCCCAACCGACAGCCGTCTGCACAGGCCGGTGGAAAGTGGAGCACAATGGCACCCATCAGCCGCAATCCGTACATCTCGAAATGGGGTCATCCATAAAGAACCTGACCATGATCACCTGGAACGTCCAGGGCCTTAACGCCCCATGGAAATGGAAGTCCGTGGAACACCGCCTGGCCCAACTAGAGGCGGATGTAGTCTTCCTACAAGAAACCCACCTTCTGCCCGTGAATGAACAGCGAGTCAGATACCAAAGATTCCCTAAAAGATACACATCCTCCAGCCACAAGAGAGGAGGGGTGGCAGTCCTGCTCAGCCAATCAGCGGTTCAGGCAAATATCACAGTCAAGTGGGACCCCAAGGGCATGTTCCTAATGATCAAGGGCCTGCTGGTTGAACTCGCAATAACCATCATAGCGATTTACTGCCAAAACGACGCCCAGGAGCACTTCCTACGTAGGATTCTCCCAGTAATAATGTCTTTTGCCAAAGGCAGACTGCTGATCAGGGGCGACTTCAACCTCACCCCGGACCCAACCATCAACAAAATTTTACCGGCCACCGGAACAGACTTCTCGAAGGCATTGGGGCTCGCGGAATTCCTGAGAGAGACGGAAACGATTGACGCCTGGAGGCTGGCGAATGACAAAGCCTGCGACTACACCTTCTTCTCGCATGTCCACAGGGGTCTCTCCAGAATAGACCTTCTACTCGTCTCAAGTGTGCTGTTCCCCTGTATGGTGGACATCCACATTGGTCTAAGAATAATCTCCAACCATGCCCCAGTCATAGCACAGCTCCAGACAGAGGGCCTACCAATGCCGCGACATAGGGCCTGGAAGCTGCAGGACTATCTCCTCATGGACATAGCAGACAGCCAGGAATTGTCGGAATCTCTAATCAACTATTTCACAGAGAATGTGGGCAAGGGACCCACGGAGGCTATGGTGTGGGATGCCATGAAGCCAGTGATTCAAGGTGTCGCCATTAACTGTTCAGCGGCACATAGGCGCAGACACCAGCTTAAATTTTAGAGGAACTGGAAACAGAGGTGACACAGAAAGAAGAAAACCACAAACGACGCCAATCGACAAGGTCATGGAATGAACTATGCAAAGCTAAAGTAGTCCTGGAATTGCACCTGGCAGACCGAACAGCTCGAGCTTTGACATACACGAAGCAGTATTACTATCTGAACAGCAACAAAGCCAAATGCCTACTCGTGCACAAGCTCAAGAAAGTACACACCAGAAACAACATTGCAGTCCTATTGGATCAAGATGGGATACCTCGCTGCTCGGACCCCGAAAAGCTGGCCATCATGACCGAGCACCATAGGAATGTAATGTCTGGGAACCCTACAGAAGCGGTAGCACATGCCACCTATATGCGAACGATTCCAAGGCCGCCCCGCCATCCGCAGATCGACACCCTGGAAGACCCCATATCTCCGGAGGAGGTGTCGGAAGTATTCGCTCCATGAAGAACATGGCACCTGGCCCAGACGGTCTGTCCGCACCATTCTACAAGAAATATAACCACATCCTGGCCCCTCACCTAGCCTTCCTGGAAACTGGCTCCACCACCCCCTACATGGAGGAATCAGTCATGGTCCTGATCCCGAAACCCAGAGCCAAATTCTGCGCGTCATACCGCCCCATCGCTCTGATGAACATGGACTTCAAAATCATCTCGAAACTATTAGCACGCAGGCTCGCCGGGCTCTTCCCGGATCTCATCCACCCGGACCAAATGGGCTTCATCCCCGGACGCAACATCTTGGACAACATCAGACGCACCTTAGATATCACTGAGACAGCCAATAGAGCTGGAGGAGAACTAGTGGTAGCCTCGCTTGATGCACATAAGGCGTTCGACATGCTGGTCTGGGGTTATATGAGGGAGACACTGCGCCACTACGGAGTAGGCCTGAAATTCCTGAAATGGACAATGGCAAACTATCAGCACCCCACCACAACCCTGAGAATCAACGGTGCCATGTCCCCCAGAATCGAGATCACCAGAGGCACGCGCCAAGGCTGCCCCTGTCGCCTCTCATCTTTTCCCTGTCAATGGAACCATTTGCCTCCAGGATCCAACAGAGCCCGGTAATCCAGGGACTTAAGTTCAAGAACAACACCTACAAAGCAGCCCTTTATGCCGATGACGTGCTGCTAACACTATCGCATCCAAGCATATACCTAGCAGCGCTATGAGAAGAGCTGAACAGCTTTAAAGCAGCCTCTGGGTTCTCGATCAACCTCACAAAGTCTGCAGCACTGGGCATTAACATTCCAAAAGCAACGCTGGACTCCCTATCGTCCTGCCTCCCAATCCCATGGGCTAGATCCCACCTAAACTACCTAGGTGTCCGCCTAACGAAGCTAGCAGAACGCACCTACAAACTAAACTCACCGCCCCCCACCTCCGCTGAAGGACCTACCGTTGGACATGTCCTGCTGGCAAGATCAAGAGATATCCTTGTTAGGGAGGATCACAGCACTTAAAATGAACTTGGTCCCCAGACTGCTGTACCACTGCCAAGCCCTCCCAGTAGCAATTCCCAAAAAATCCAAACAGAAACAACAAGCAAATATGCTAAAATTTGTTTGGGGGGGCAAAAGGTACTGCTTAGCCGCCTAGCTCTCAGCAGCATTTACGTGGTAACCGGGTACTAACAAATCCCGCTGATTAAAGCTGGAGGAGGACTGGAGCCAATACCCACTGGGATCCCTCCCACACATCACATGGCCTAAGCATCCCCCAAACGCTGGGCCCCTCTCGACTACCAGGAATACGGTAAGCAGCTGGAAAAAAGCGGCAAGGAGGTGGAACTGCAGGGGCACGGTTGGCCCACTCTCTCCGGTCTGGGAGAACCCGGACTTCACCCCAGGTCAAGGGCAAAACGCCTTCTCCAAGTGGAAGGCGGGTGGCCTGAAGCACGTAGCGGACTTCTACGAAGGGGACTCCCTACTCACCTTCGAGGACTGCAAGAGGAAATTCCGGGGTCCGGCAGGCGAGAGGTTTCACTATGCCCAACTCCGACATTGGCTGTCTCACGACTCAATGAGGACACATAGGCACAGAGAACTTACAGCACTGGGGCGCACACTAACGGCAACCCCACCCAGGGGGAAGATCTCAACCCTGTACAGGCTGCTGGACTGGGCAGACCCCGAATCCAAGGATTCCTACCTGAAACGGTGGGAGAGGGTTCTAGGCCGAGAACAAGACAGGGCCAGCTGGGAGCGCATCTGGACGAGAACCCACAAGACTTCTAAATGTGTGACAAATAAAGAGGGAGCCATCAAGGTTTGCTACAGGTGGTACATGACACTGGAAATCCTTCACAAATGCAACCCCACCATCCCGCCACATTGCTGGAGAGGCTGTGCGGACACAGGAACGCTCTTCCACCTCCTGTGGTCGTTTTTCGAAAGCGGAAAGGTTTTGGAGGGAGGTCTTGGAGCAGATCCGACATATCACAGGCTTATCAATACCGTGGGACCCGGAGATTGTCCTACTGGAAGATACGGGAGAAGGACAGTTCCCGATTACTGGCGATCTGGCGGACCTCTGTATGCACCAACTGACTGCAGCCAAGATCTCAATCGCCAAGCTGTGGAAACTTCCGGAGGGCCCAGCAATCTCCGTGTGGTGGGTAAAGTGCTGGGACATTGCTGCAGCTGAGAAAATCACTGCCATCTGCCTGGGCAACCAAAACAAGTACTACAGCATCTGGGACCCATTCTTGGACTTTGTGAAGAGATTCCCAGGAGTAGCCAGACAGCCTCCATCCTTCCGTTGGCTGACGAAAATGGACTGACAGTCTAATGACCTCCCCCCCCTGATCTGTGTACACGGTTGTCCAACCTATCGCAATCACTGAACCTGTACCCTGTAACTTTGACCCGAGACTGCAGCGACCCCTCTCCCGGACCACCCCGGAGTACCACCCCATATCTCTCTTTCATTTTCCTTCTTTTCCCTGTTCTTGTTTACCTCAGTTGAGGTCATGTTGATTTTTGTCATGTTACACTTTAATAGCATGTCATGAAGAATAATGAAGATTGTGTTGTTTACAAATGCAAGTAAAAAGTCATATTGAAACAGGAGTAGTCTAAACTAGACAGAGGATAGCTGATGTAATGATGTGTGTCTGATGAGTCATTAGTATTTGTTAAATAGCCAGGTTTTGAGGAGTTTCTTAAATTTGACTAATGAGGGTTCATTGCTAATATGGTTTGAGAGCGGGTTCCAGATTCTGGGGGATGCTACGGGGAAACAGGAGTTCCCTGTTCTAGAGTTCTTGAATCTCGGGATGTGTAGGAGTGGGTTGGTATTGGATCTAAGAGTTCTGGTAGGGATTTTACGGTTAATGCTTTTATTGAGGTAGTTGGGAGCGTTGCCTCTGACACATTTATGTGTGATAGTGAGGGTTTTGTGGAGAATCCTGGCTTGGATAGGAAGCCAGTGTGCCTCATTTCTGTGTGGAGATAGGTGTTCCCTTTTTTTTATACCTAGAGTTGCTCTCAATGCTTTGTTCTGAAGTAGTTGTAGCTTATTTAGATTTTTGTTAGAGGTACCTAGTAGTAGAATGTTGCAGTAATCAATTTTGGCTAGTATGAGGCCTCTGGCGAGAGTGAGGCAATTTTGTTGTGTAAGGAAGGGTCGACTCAACGCAATGAGTTTTGCAGTGTATGCTGTAAATGAAGAGAGGGCGCTGATATGTTTACTCATAGTAAGACTAGAGTCCAAGCTGCCAGAGCCTGTTCAGAAACACTTAAGGAAGATGGTAGGCATGGAAGCAAAAGGTTGGCCAGAAATACAATTCACGATCGTTCACCATTGTAGGCTATGGCAAGAAAAGCTTAAGAAAAAGGTGGTAGACAGAAAGATAGCCGAATTAAAACTAGTACAGAAAAAATGATCGAAGTACGCTATGGATAGGGCGGCACTAACTAGCCTGAACACACAGGGGACTCAGCATCAGCTGCAGAAGTTCACACTACCCATGGGGGGAGGGTTCATGGGGCAGGCGAACACACAGCAAGGGTTTCAAGGAATTGGGGGGAAATTTAGAGGATGTGCGTTCGGACCACAAATACATCACAACCAAGGGGGTTTCCCAGGAGGGTTTCAGGGATATGGGAAGCAGGTGCAGCAGGGCCCAGGGGATTCTTTTGGGGGGGGTTCCAAGGGCAAGGGAGGGAGCCAGCACAATGCTGGATGTGTGGGCAGACAGGACATATCTCAAGGGTGTGTAGGAGCAGGGGAATGCAACAGAATTGGGAGTGGCAGCAGCCATATCAAGGGGATTAGGACGACTACTACACACAGGACCAGCAGCAGCAAGGACAGATGCAAGCCCCAGTACCACAGTATTTGGAAGCACCACAGGTTCGCGGGAACACACAGCAATTGTCACAGATAGAGAAAAATGACGCAGTGGCACACATGGACTCCATGGCAATGGTTCCCGTCAGACAACTGGGAGGAGTGACCATGGTGGGGAACAACCCCTTAACTGGGAATGGGATATCCCTATACCCTCAATAGGCCAGCCCACAGACGGACTTGATGTGTTCCATCCTGTCGATCACACCCAACTTTGCAGAGGAACCTCGCATAGGGATGGCAATAGGTGACAAAACGTTTTCCTTTCTTGTAGACACATGGGTGATTGGTGTTGCATTTGAGAAGGAACATTTAAATTGTCAGGCGATGCCATGAATACTCATGGATTCTCTGGGACTCCGGAAGTGGTTCCTTTCACAGACGACATCTCTCTTTCTATACGAGAGCACAATCTATTTCTGCCATTACTCTACTCTTGACAGACACCTGCAAATATATAGCGATGACACATTATGAGCAGACTGGGCATAACGATTTCATTCACAGACAAGGGGATAGTGTGCTCCACACCAGGAATACACATGCTCAATGTAAGAGAGATCATTCAAGAACATTGTGGACAGAAGGTACAGAGGGGGGCGCCAGTGGACGAGGAGATCTTCCAGTATAGAACAGACATTACTTTTACAAGGTTCCAAGGGATTGCAGATACCCTTAGACGAGGAAGAGGGGACAATAGTGGCAATAGAAATTGAGGCAGTGGTTGCAAGAGATGATTGGATAGCAGTACATGGGATGGGCGATACAGGGTGACCATGGCGAAAAGTGATTATGGTGGCAAAAGGGTGCAGGTTTACCACAGTGACAGATGAAGAGCTATTCAGGGATGAGAGATCAGAGACAGAGATGGTGTTCGAGATGAGTGTGATTTACTGATTGAGGACACACTACAGTGGGGTACCACAGAGGATGAAAATGGCGCTGGAAGCGCCACCACCATCCTGTGAGGAGGATCTGGCCAAGGTGCCCAGCACATCATGGATGACAAGTCCCTATGATGTGGGACTTTTAAAGAGCATGGGGGAGTAAAAATAAAACTGAAACCAGGAGGAATTTCAAAACAATACCCACTCACGAAAGAGAAAGATGAGGGCATTTATGAGACTATTGCAGCACTGTTAGAGAGTGGCATTCTTGTGCCATTAGAGTCCCCATGCAACATGGCGGTGTACCCAGTGAAAAAGGAGAAATGGGGTTGTGGCATTTTATCCAGCACTTAAAGCCTTTCAACCATATTGTAGAAGCAGAGTATCCTTTGGTTGCAAATCCAGCAACAATTTTATGCAGCATTTCGGCGGAAGCTGCCTGCTTCACGATCATAGACTGGAAGAATGCATTCTTCTCAGTACCATTACACCCGGACTCATAAGACTTCCTTTATGTATAGAAACGGGAAGTGGAAACATAGAAGACTTCCTCAAGGGTTCTTCGAGTCACCCTCCATATTTATTTAACACAGTGATACAGATGGACTTGTGCAATGTACAGATGGAGGGCACAGTCCTACAGTACGTAGATGGCATTTTGATTTGCAGCAAGACAGAAGATCAGTGTAGCAAGGACCCAGTACACATGTAGACAGTGTTAGCTGACAAGGGATACAAGGTGGACAAGGGGAAGCAACAGTACTGTCACAGGAAGTGGTATACATTGAGCAGACAATCTCCCAAAATGGGCAACAGATTACACCAGAAAGGGTGGAGACAATACGCAAGACAGCTAAGCCCACGACAGTGAGATAAATGCAGCAGTTCTTAGGCCTGCACAACCACTGCAGAGCATGGGTTTTTGACTTGACTATAGTACATACATGGTGGATCTACTGGGCGCTCTTAAGGAAACTATAGATGGGACACAAGACACTGACATGGACCACAGAGATGACTAAGGCATTTGAAGAATTGAAAGAGGAAATATGCACAGCTCCAGTGTTAGGGATCCCAGACTGCAAAAAGGAATTTTGTCTGTTCTCACACACTGATGGTGTGGTGATGAAAGCAGTACTGACACAGAAGACAAGCTTGGGGCACAAACCCATAGCTTACTACGGTGGAAAGCTTGACCCAGTAATGAGAGGATATTATCAGTGCGAAAAAAGCTTTCTCTGATGCTGCATTCACGGTGGAGAAATCAGCAGCAATTACCATGGGGTGCACTACCACGCTTTACGTGGAGCACACCCTTTTTGCGATACTGCAGAAGCCAAAGAGCACACTGATGACACAAAGAGCATCAGGGTATGAGGTGATACTATCAAACGCATCATTAAAGATAGTGAGGTGTAGACTGGTCAACCCCCTGATTTTCCTAGCAGACGTCCTACAAGAAGGTGACTATGCAAACGACTGTGCAGAAAACATACAGGAATTCAGTGACACTCGCAAAATATACTGTACATTGACGGGTCATCGACAATTGACCAGACAAATGGGGTCAGTCATACAGGGACTGCAGTGGTGAGGCTGAGAGAAGATGATACGAGTGAGTTATTAGCCAGTGCACGATTGCCATCTCATTATTCAGCACAAGCAGCAGAGTTAGTGGCCTTAATACTAGCATTGGAGCACAGCAAAGGCAAGGAAGTGACAGTGTACTCTGACTCTGCCTGCATGACGTCAACAGTACACTCTGGGTTAACATGATGGGCGCAGAGAGGGTACAGGAGGGCAGATGGGACAACAGTACAATACACACTTCTATTGGGCAGATTGATTGACGTTATTCAGTACCCTATGCAGATAGCAATAGTGAAGTGCCAGGCGCACACGCGAGGGGAGGATCCTATCTCAAAGGGAAATGAAGCAGCAGACTCAGAAGCAAAATAGCAAAATGCCCAGCATACTTTGGAAATGTATTAGAAATGGAGACAGCATCAAATGGCTTTGATTATGCCATGAACATGGTACTGAAGGAAGGGTACAACGCATTGCCACAAACACAGATGTCAGGGAAGAGAAGGAATTGTGGACTAAAAGCGGATGTATAGTATCTCTAACAGATGCACTATGGTGACCGAATAACACAGGGAAAGTGGTCCTGCCACTAGCATTACTGAACACTGCATTGACACAGTTGCACTATCCAACACACATAGGAAAAGAGGTAATTACTGCCTGCATTGGAGAAAACATTGTTCTGTCCTAATTTGGCAGAACACATGGCTGAATTTGTAAATAACTTTCTGACATGCAAGCAATATACAGCAGGATATACATTGAGAATAGTGAAAGGACGTACCTCGGCCAGTAGACCCATTGCAGCATTTACATGTCGACTATGTTGGCATGATCCAAGTTGGCCAAGGATACTGCTACATGATAGTGATGGTGTGCCTATTCTCCATGTGGATTGAGGCAGGTCCCTGTTCGCATCCTGATACTCTCAGAGCTGAGACATCTTTGGTCAGAGAGGTATTCCCAAGACGGGGCGTGTGTGGGGTCCTGCGGTCTGACAATGGCCCTCACTTCGCCAATGAAATGTTCAAGCACATCACCACATTGCTGGGCATTCAACACAAATTCCCCTGTGCGTACCACCTGCAAGCAAATGGAATGTGTGAATGTCTGAATGGCCAAAACACAACAGAGCACAAAGAAAAGTTGGTTGCACTGCTTACCTCTTACATTGTTTGCATTGCGCAATAAGCCTGGGTCCAACCACCATTTAACGCTCCATGAGGTGGTGACAGGACAGCACATGCCACTCCCACTGGCTCCTCCCACTAGAGCACTGAAAGACTGTGAGAGTAGTGCAGATGCGTTAGGCCAGGAAATGTCTGAATACATTACTTCCTTGATTGCTAGTGCCTCTTTTATCTCGTCATATACAACAACACCGGAGAGGGCCAAAAAGCAGCAGAGAGAGCAACTGCGACAACATACCAAAAGACTCAGACAGTAAGAGACAAGTTAACATTGGGGACCTAGTCCTATTGTGACACTTCATCTGAAAGTGGAACGCAGCAAGGTTTACTGGTCCCCACACCGTAGAGAAGGTGGCCAACATTGCTGTCAGGCTTGAGGGGAGGACCGTCTGGAACCACATGCCTGACATCAAGCCCTAAAAAACAGTGGGCTCACCTGGAAATGAGTTCGACAGGGCCAATGATCAGCAGCAGGAAGAGCAAACAAACGATTTTGAACTTACACTGCCAAGGGGAGGACACCCAATGGTTACTCGCTCACGGGCAGCAGAGTTAGGGACTGAACTCTTGATCGACTGATAGTGAGGATACACTGTCTGTTAGTTATTTCATTGTCTACATACATTCGTCAAGAAAGCCAAAGCAATAATTGATGAGTGTTAATTTAACCTGCTGACTACCACCCTGATACTTTCTCAAACCAATTTGACCACACTGTGAGAAGCCCCAGTAGGTTCCGAGCATGATCTCCCAGAGTGTACTACCTTGCTTTTGTAGAATATGTGGCCCAAGCCCACCCACATTTTGAACATGGCGATCCTCCTATTCTTGCCACACTGAGAGACCCAGCAGTAAGGGTAGTGTGGGAAGAAGTGTTCGTCTTTACTATCAACGACTACTTAGTATGCAGGGCTTGAGGAGTTACTTAAAATACTAACCCAATAACACATTTCTTTGCGCATTTCAGGCAGGAAACTATATCCTCAGGCTGCACCAGGATCAGTAGCACAGGTAAAGATGAGTGAAATAATAAAGAATTTGATTATCCTGTTCTGTCTCCTTATTCCAAGTGGAGTAGTTGCATTTATTTTTTGGAGAATTTCATTTGTTGCTAGTGGTACCGCTGTATCCTCTACTAACATTCCCCTGACCCGAGCAGGTGGAATGACCATGACAGGTGGACAGGAGAGCACTGCAGACACAGTAAGGAGAGGTAAACACAATATTGACACAAGCATGCAGGGGAAAACCTATATCTCACTGACACTGCCCGGGTGTCTAACAACATGTGGTACAAACCCATGTCAAAAGTAGGCAAGGAAACCACCGGCGAGAGCTGCTATGTCTGCTCATTAATCCCCTATGCCATAATTGCCTCCAGAACGTTTATAGCAACTGAAATACCAGCAACAATAGCACATTGTCTGATGTACCTGTCAATGGTAACAGTTCAACGGAGATTTCAAGGGAAGGCAGCAACACTAAGGTGAATGTCCCGAGCAACATTTCCATATCAAGGCAATTACATAAAGACACTAGACATGATTTACAATTACTGGCCGTTAGATGAAGCTATACAATACATAACTAATGGGCCTGGGAAAGGAGAGATGAAGACAGTAACGTTGAAAGAACTGCCATGCCCATTGACAAGAATGAAAGAGATAGGAGGAGAACCTGGGTGCTGGGAACTACCACAGATACTGGTGTATGGTCAAGTTTACATGAAGGGTGGATGGAAGTATGGAGTGGTGGGGAGCAAGGAGCTCACCTTAGCACAATCACTGGTGAACACGGTACAGTAAGAGAATGACAAGTGCCTGAAGGAATGGGAGACAAGTGCAAAATTGATCACGTGGGTGGAGAACGAAGCTGGACCAATGCCTATAATACCCCTGAAGGCGCCAGCACTCTGTTACCAGAATGATGGTGAGTTGGAAGTTGGCAAAAATTTTGGATGCCCAAGCATAGAGAAGCATACAGCAATGAAGATAGGCACAGCAGTACTGAGGGATCACTACTGGGCGTGCACGTGCGGATCAAAGGCATACGAGAAGCTGCCACCCAACTGGGGAGGGGTTTGCTCATTGGTACACATCAATATGCCGTCAATGGTCATGCCATGAAAAGATGTGGTGCTCAATGAGTTCCCGAAGATGGACACCAACAAAAGGAAGAAGAGATCTGTGAAGGAGGAACACACAGGCAAGAAAGAGAAGCAAGCTGAATTAAGTAGAGTAAAGAGAGGTGGAGATGACTTCTCAGAAACATCAGAGAGGGTATTGCCCAAATTAATATTTTACAATTGACCTTTTGTCTTAATCGACCTAATAATAGTATTCCTAATTGACCTGCTGCACAATTGACCTTTACCTTTATTTTACTTTTTATATATAAGTGTGGGGTGGGTTTGGGGTAATAAATAATATAATGGGATTGGGTAGAGGGTTGCAGGGGGGTTTGGATTGAGTGGGAGGTTGCAGGGGCTTTCCCTCCACATATATGTCCTAATTGACCTTCATTTCACGATCAATTGTGCAGATGGTCAATTCTCCTGTGATCAATTGTGAAAAGGTCAATTAGTATAGATCCTCAGAAACAGCACTAGATAAAGTGCCAGCAGAACACAGACTATTCAGCAGGACACAAATGTTCTTCGCATCAGTCATACCATATGTACAGACTTATACAAATGCAAAAGGGCTGCAGATAGCCTGCTGGGAGCTGATGGTGATGATCAACTCCACAGTGAATAGATTCAACGCAATAAAAGAAGAGCTCCAAGCAGTAAGGTTGGTGGTGCTCCAGAATAGATGTTCTGGATCTGCTCACAGCAATGAAAGGAGGAGTTTGCGCAAAAATTGGGAGTTCCCGTTGCACATTCATACCTGCCAACGATGAAGATAACGTCACTCTGACAGAAGCGGTAACACAGCTATCGCAAATGCATGCAAAATGGAGGAAGAAGCAAAGGGGACTGGAAAGGACCAGAGTAGCATACATATGGTCATGGATGCCGTCATGGTAATCAGATGGACTGAAGGTGATCTTGGGAGCACTGATATTGGCAGGAGTTACGATGTGCATAGCGAAAATATGTGTAATCGAGTGCAAGAAGTCAGCAGAAGAAACTATTGGAATGAAGGTCTTGATGGATGTGAACATTGGAGGAGCACGAGATCAAATAGTGGAAGAAAGAGACAAACTGAGAGAGAGGATAGCAACATGCATACTGTCATTGCTTTTATTATTTTGTCACTAGCCAAATGCAGTAACGCAGAACCGCAAGGCACAAGAGATCCTGAGCAAGCTTGCTGATGTTTAAAGCCAATAGTCGCGTGGACATACAGGAGTACACATGGTACCTGAAAGAACCACGTACAGCTAACCCACCGGGAATGTAGTATAACACAGACAATGTAGAAAGCACATTATAATGTTTAGGAAAATTCAAATGACAGCAGGTCTCAAATCACTGAGCAGGAGACTAATAGAGCTGACTAAGGCTGGACAGAGAGCAAGATGCATGAGATAGGCCCACAGCCAAGGTCAAAGATATGAAGACACATTCCAATCCCCAGACAATAAAAGGACAAGCTGCAGATAAACAGAATACATCCTCATAATTAGGAGATGTAGAGCTCGATGTTGTGGTCTCTAAACATGTGGTACAGCCAAATGAAACAATGGACAGTCTTCCATGGTGGGAAAGAGAAGTCAGTCCCAGCAACCAGACGCAGATTGCAACAAGTGTTGCTACCGTTAGGAGAATATTCTCATAAGGCAAGGTGGTGTACACAAGTTACAATTCAGACAGATAATAGTTCACATCACCTTGAAAAGGTACACAGAGAGCTGAGAACTTGTTCAAGTCTCAGGCCTGGGGGGATCAGCTATAACCAATCACAGTTTAGTATTCCAGGGAAGGATGGCAACGCACAAGAACCAATGGTAAGCCCATTACTCTGAAACAATGTAATAAATGGTGAATTGGGGATTGGACAGGCCAGCCACCTGACATGCAAAAGTCAGTAGAATAACTTGTATAGGTAGCCATATAGGTAATAGAGGTCTCAATGTCCAATCCCTCACAATTGTAGTTTTTTTTTTTTGTAAAAGTACTCAAGTGATGACAGAGTAATGATGCAATTTTGCAGTAAAACTGGCCTGTGAGCCAGGAGACATTGAGAAATAGCGGAATCCACCTGTGTTCTTGTATTGTTTTCTGTTGGTTTTATTTGCAATAAACCACAATTTGAACTTGCAGTTGACTGAGTCTTCTGTGTATACTGGGGGAGGGAGTTGGGCTCTCCAAGTCTGCTAACTTCCAGCATCGCTCTGGCATACCTGGGAGATCCACCCAACATTCCCTGTACCCTGTGCTAAATAGTTGAGCCATGGCCGGCCCGAGGCATGGGCAGTCTGCGCAGCAGACCAGGGCCCGGCGGTCATGCACCAGCTTCCTGCCTCTAGCATATAAAGGAATATGTTTTTCAGAAGGGGCTGTCTGTCTCCATGTACGAGGCTCCCTTTTTTTTGCTCCTAGTGAGGTAATGTGTCACTACTCAACCTGCTGCTGTGACTCTCTCTCTCTAGAGAGACAAATACACCCCACCTTTTCCAGCAGACCACCAGACGCTGCAGCCATAAGTTCTGCTTATCACTTTCTTTCTTCAAGCAGAGCGGTGGCATTGATTTACAAGTGATGGGTCAGACCATTTCTTTGGACTAGACGTTCTAAAATGTCTGTGTTGAGCAATGCAAAGTGACATCTTTTTTTTTAAATCACACACAACGCACCAGTTAGCTGCCTACACCTATGTCATCCTCCAGGACAATTACATATATCACACTAAACCATTTTAAACTATTTGCCTTATTTTCACATATCCATATTTAACACATCAAAAAGCCTTTCTTTTAGGTAGAATGCAACATTTTCCACCCACTTTTTTCAGAGGGGCGACACAACCCCTGTTGGGTGTGTTTGAGTCCTGCATTAAAAAAAGTTTGCTTGCTCAAGTGTTCAGCTACTAGGATTTACCCCAGGTTGTCATTTTTCCACAGCAGATGCTCACCCACAAGACCACATAAGTGTCTTTAAAGCACATGCCTCCTGTTTGGATTTTGTTTGCTTTGGAATATTTCATTATAACCTGTTGGGTTTAAAAGGTGGGCCCTTGTTATACTTTGCCAACATAGTTATTGAGAATTCTCCTCTCTTGGATTACTTTTCCAGGTTGATTAATGTTTTTGAAAAGGCAAATGGCTCATTTGTCTTGTGCACTTTCTGCAAGAGGAAAAGGTCAATTGAAGTACATTTGTATATTTCACTTTAATATAGGTTCACTAACTGCATATATTAATTTTAATGGGTGGCAGCGTTTGATTTTCACTACAGGGGCAGAGATTCTTATCCTGTGTGACACGAGGGAGGTGCACCCATACCCAAGTCGGAACAACACATTTTGCTGCAGAAATAGGAAAAAAATCCATATGATTTACAGGAAGATCTAAACACATAACATCCCAGAAACAGTCACTTAACCTGCAGAGCTGTCTTTGCAGCATTCTGCTATAGGATCCCTTGCTACTCCTGCACCCGCAAAACAGATTTGGCCTGTCCACCCCTCCAATCAAGGGTCAGGTGGCCATTAATGAGGCTCCCTTCCCATTTTGAAGTGAACAGCACTTGTTAGTTTTGCAATTTTGAAACCAGCAGTGGAAGAGACAGAAACCCTGCCGCAACCAGTGATTTAGATGAGCATTGCAAGGAGAACGAGTGCAACTATGCCATCTGCCCCATCTACTCGGTTCCTACACATATATTATCGAGCCCCCCCACACACTTTCTTTAGGGACTTTTGTTAACCATTGAAGACCTGAAAAATTGCTTACTTCCCTGCCTCAAGACCGCCTAGGTAAATAGGCTCTCTCATACAATAAGGCAATCCTGCAGTAGACGCAACCTGCCCTGACTTCCCCAGGGCCAATCCCTACCTTGACATGGCATCCTTGGGACTTGCTTGGAGTTTATTTCTTTTGATAGCCAAAATAATCCTTATCTGTAGCTTCTGAAATAAAAGCATATTGCTAGTTTGAACAATATGGCCAAATATATACGCAATAAAAATAAAAACAACATTGAAACGCCAGCAAAAACAGCAGTTAACTTCAGTTAGCAAAACAAAATCAGCATATTTTTACAATGCCTTTCACAGTCAGGTGGTGTTTACAAACACAAGTTTCAAAAAGACCTTTACAAACAGAATTTCTACCAATTACATCTGGGAAGAGATGTGTTCAAGTTCTCGAATTGCAGATTGGTCTGAAATCCCAGCTTCTCCACTTAATCAAAGTGTGTGCTCCTGGCCATATCCTTTTATCTCACTATGCCTTATCTGCCAAAATTGATAGTCTATTTAAGGTATTCAGCTCACACTGTCTGCTACTTCAAAAATGCCTCACTACTGATATTTCCACATATGTAAATATTAACAGTGACAATGCAGATACTGGATGTCACAGTTTATTTCTCTCCTTCGTTACTCATGGCAACATGTTTTTTTCCCCATATTTTATTTTTATCAAAGGATACAACATTACAAATTCAACTGTGGACTGGTTAACGGGCAGTCCCCACAGCGCCATTCAAGTACCCCAAAAAACTCCCTGGTATTCTCCCCTCCTTCCCTCCCCCACACACTTCCCCTCTGGTACTGCTTTCCCCTTCATTCAAAATGTCTTAGAACCTCTGACAGGTGAACACATCTGCATTTAGGCTCCAAGGGTACCACTCCCCCATACTGTAAAGGCACCCTCAAGTCTGCATAGTTCCCCGCCTTGGTTCATCCCTGGTCCACCCCATCTCTCTTCAGTGCTGCCCACTGGGGGGAATCTCATCAATCCGCCCTGCCTGCGGGTCCAGGGTCATATAACGTACAATAAAGGCATACCAATCCATCTCCAGTGGTCTGGCCCTTCCATAAAGCCCCGCTGTAATTCTTTCCATGGTATAAATGTTTTTAGGAACATTCGTCCTTTCCCTTTTGCTGGGTGGTTGTTCACTTTTCCATTTAGTGCCAATGCAGGCCCTACTGCCATTTTGGGGAGACCTAAATATTCTCCCTCCTCCTCCTCTAACCCAAACAGGACCAACAGGGGGGATTTATTTCTTGGTATACCCTCTATGTCTTTAATCAACCCAAGGACCTCGTCCCAGAAATACAGTATCCTCGGGCACCACATGTGCCAGTAATCGGCTCTCTCTTCACAGCCCCTCCAGCATGTGGGACTTGCAGTTGGGAGAGTGATGGCTTGGGCATTCCTCTGCACAATCTACTCCAGAGGGCTTCATCTATATCCAACCTGAAGTCTCAGGACAGTGAAAAGATGCAAAAACTGGTCACAAGTAAAAATGTATCAGGCATCTGGAAACTTATAAACGACCTGAGTTCACCGGTGGACTTGAGAATTGTAAATCCAGTATCGTCTCGAGTGTGGGAGGACCATTAACGGAAATTGTATCTTGCTAGTAATGTTGGCCCGATAAATATCTGTCTAAATTCAAACGACGCATGGGATCTAAAGTATGATGAACAGGACATTTTAGACCTGATAAAAAATTCAAGTTCCTCCAGGGTGGCCGGGCCAGATGGTCTTACCAATGACATCCTTAAAAAAGACCCGGAAAAATGGGCTCCGTTCATGGTAAAATTATTGGACGTCATAAAGAGGGTCAAGAAGATCCCTGTCTCCTGGACCAAGTCTATAGTCGTTCCCATATTTAAGAAGGGCGGTAGGTCAGATCCACGCAACTATAGGCCTATCGCCCTATTCGATGTTGTGGGAAAAATATTTGCGGCTGTAGTTTTGAGACAACTGAATGCTTGGAGCTGGGCTTCTAACCATCAAGACCCATGGCAGTTGGGCTTTCGTAAAGGTATAGGCACGACTCTGAATGTGTTTATTATTAACATACTAAAATGCATGGTAAAACAAAAAAACTACAAGTCCATCCATATTGCGTCAGTTGATCTAGAACAGGCGTTTGACTCTGTGGATCGAAGAATTTTATGGAACAAATTGAGAAAATGGGGATGTCCAAACGATCTGAGTAAGCCCCTGGAGGCCCTACACAATGAAACGTCGCTCAGGATCAGACTAGACAGAAATTGAACGCTGTCAAACAATATACCTTCACAAAATGGTCGGAAACAGGGGTGTCGCCTGGCGCCGACTGTCTTCTGTTTGTTTATATCAGACATGTTTGAAGTCTTTAAAACAACAAGATGCTTCCCGCCCAAGATCGCGGGGTCACCAGTGGGTCGTCTGCTGTTTGCAGACGATCTACTGGACTAGACCGAAATAGGCCTGCAACGACAGCTGCGAGCTCTAGAGCTATATGTTCAGGAAAATGCCCTTAGGATAAATCCAATAAAATCAAAAATCCTAACCTTGGGACCAAATAAACAAGTAAACAAGAGTAAGAAATTCAAGTGGTTCCTAAATGGGGAACTAGTTCCAGTCGTTTCATCAATGGTATATCTTGGGATCACACTAAATGATAGTATTAATGATGGACTAGGAGTACTTAGTCTGCGAAGCAAAGTTAAAAGCTTGGCATCACAAGCTTTGCTCATCAATCAACACTACTGTTCCTTTTCCTGCCTACCCCTTATAGACTTCTATAAATTAAAAGTCTCTCCAATTTTGACTTATGCAGCTGAGGCAAACTTCTTTATAAATCCTAAGGTTTGGTCCTCCCTGGAGGGACTTTTTTGGAAAAGGGTTTTGAGGCTTCTGAAGACCATACCAATTGAATGTGTAAGGAAGGAACTGGGCCTAACGTCACTGTATACTGCCACGGTATGGAAGTCATTGGTCTATACAGTAAATGTGTTAACCCGCAGGATAGAAGTGGATTTTCCATTATTAAAAAAGCCCTAACAAGTAAACAGGTTCCTGCATTGACAACGTGGCAGAAAACTTGCACATATATCCTGGAAAACATTGCACTAACGGAAAAATTGCTAACGGAAGATCCAATTAGGGTCAAGAAAAAGCTCTTGGACCACGATTGGATCACGACCTAGGAGAAGTTGTGGTCATGGATCGATTATTATCCTGTCGAATTTGTGGTAATGGGGCGGAAACCCTGTATCACTTGGATATGAGATGGGACTTATTAGCAGTTCTGAGAGACAAATGGTTGGGAAAATTCCTAGGTGAATTCGAATCAAGAACACTGCAAGAGCGATGGTCAATTTTAAAATGGGGAAAGAAACCATCTCTGACTCTGGCCCTCTTCATCTTTTTGAGGGACATTTGTGTAATCTTGGAGAATTAGGTCCCTTTGTGTTTTATTAGGAAATTCCTTTTTGAGGTCTTTACCCGGGCCTCGGAAATTTGAGCAGTTTCTTGTTACTTGTAATGTTCTTATTCAATTTGGTGTTTTTTGTCTTCCTTTGGATTTTGTTTCTTTTGTCTGCATTTAAGGTTTTAATGTAAACCAATTGATGCTAAATAAAAAAAAATTTAAAAAAAGAAGTCTCTTGCTCACCGACCTTTCAGGTTCTCAGTGTACCCACCTCCAGCCCCGACCAAAGCCCAGAATGTTGCAGATATCAGCCCTTTCATTTCAGTACCCCTGTCCAGCAGTGTTTCGAAGAGGGTGAGATCTCTCATTGTCTTTTCCCTGATGCTTGCCACTGTGAGGACCCCTTTCAGTTGTAGGAATAAGAATCCTGAAAGATCTCCTATGCCAAGGCGTCCTCAAGGTCCGTTATATTGATGAAAGTGCCCTCCCTGAAGAGCTGCCGATTTGGATCTGTTTATATAATTTAGCAGAATAATTTAGCTCTTAACAGAGGAAAAACCGAGGTCATGATCGTGGGTTCTCCAGGGACACTGGCTAAACTGGATCCGGCATATAAACTATTTCATCTAGGAGATGTGAGTATCGCTCCTCTACCCAAGGTTAAAATGACTACATCAGACTCCTAGCCCACTTCAGACCATACATTTCACAAGCTAATGCGGAAGCTATTGCGGGTGCAATAGGAGCCAAAATCCACTACTGTGGTAGCCTTCTTGCAAGAGTCAGTGAAGCTATTATTAATAAGTGTCCCAGAATGGGGTAATTAGAGTTGTCATGGGGTTGGACTATCGCGCCCATGTTACTGAGGCCAGACTCTCCTTAAATTGGCTCCCAGGGGAAGCACGCATCACATTTAGGCTACTAGTGATCATATTTAAGTGCCAACGGGGTACCATGCCATCCTACCTCCAAGATCACATTAGGGATAAGAAGTCTACAGAAGTCTGAGATCCAGCAATCAAAATTACCTTTTCTTACCGAAATGTAAAACTAAGAAGGCCTAGTTAGGTGCCTTTTTTAGTGCTGCCACGCTTATATCGAACTCCCTCCCCCAGTACTGAGAGGTCTCTCATCGTTGCCCCTGTTTAAGAGAGAGCCCAAGACCTTCCTGTTCTGGTAAATTGCTTTTCTCCTCTTTTCGTGCTGTGCCACTGATTCTCCGCTTAGTCTAGCCCTTACTTGTCTATCTGTTTTGTATGTTTTGTCTGCGCCCTCATGCCCACAGGTTTATGGATGTGCATTACAAATCAAGTAAAGTTTAATTTTAGCCATGCCACAGAACCATAGCGCTCAATCAATTGGAGACCAGGGGTTCCCTTATATGTAACACCACACCTCTGGGAAAGGGGTTCTATTGACAGGGCATACAGTGTCGGTGAGAGGGGACAACCCTGTCTAGTTCCCCTCCCAAGTGCAAACCACTATGAGTACCCCCAGTTTAACATGACTGGGGCCATTAGAGATGCTTAGACAGCCATTATCCCTTGGATGAGCCTATTCCTCGTTCCAAATTTCACCAGGACTGCCCTGAGAAAACCCCACTCCACCCAATCAATTGCCTTCTCAGCGGCGACTGAGAGAAGGGACAGGCCCCCCCCCCCTGTCTTTCGGGATGTGTTTATCAAGTGTAATGTTTTCCTCATTGTGTCCGCCCCCTGCCGCCCCAGCCCATGCCGCCCCTTAACAAACCCCACTTGATCTGAGTGGATGAATCGTGGCATGTACCCTTCCAGTCTCGTGGCTAGCACCCTGGTGTAAAGTTTGGCATCCATATTAAGGAGGGAGATAGGGCTGTAGGCCGCACACCCCCAAGGATCCCTGCAAACCTTGGGTATCACTGTAATGAGAGCCATGGTGAAGGATTCCGGAGCCTGACCCGTGTTCAGTATGTAATTAAACAACTCGGTCATGAATGGGAGTAGGGCAGGGAGAAATGTTTTATCAAATCCAATAGAGAATCTGTCTCCTCCCTGCGCCTTCCCCAAGGGTAACCTTGCCACAATCTTTTTTATTTCCTCTTCCTTTATAGGGGCTTCCAGTAGGTTAGTTTCCTCCTCAGAGAGTTTGGGCAGATTATTTGTTTCCAGGTAGGTATCTATGTTGTGCACCTCGGGGTTCGCTTCTGAGTCATATAACTTCGCATGAAGGGCAGCACAGGCCTCTGCAATCCCTACCCCTTGGGTTCCACTGCCCCACCACCTCCGCCAAGAGCCGCAGTGCATCCCTCTTTCCCCTCGCCTCCAGTATGCATACCTCCTGACTCCCGGAGGGGTCATGTGCTTTCAGGTCAAGTTGTCATATCTCTTCCCTCAACCTTCTCTCCACCAGTGCGTGTCCCTCTTCTTATTCACCCCATCCCGACTTAGGGTCCCTCGCTAGGTCGCCTGCCCTGCCTCCCAGACAGTTCTTTTATCTACATCCCCTGTGTCGATTGTTTTGAAATATTCCACAATTTCCTTACTCATCTCTGATTGAAACACTGAGTCCCTGCAGAGGGATTAATAACACCTAATTTTGACCCTTTAGGTGCGAGACCCAACCATTGTATATCCACCGTCACCATGTCATGATCAGACCAAGAAATTGGAACAATCTCTGTGCCCTGCACTTCTTCCCTTAGGGCTCTAGAAATATAGAAGTAATCTATCCTTGTGTAGGTCCTGTGTAGTGGTCAGTAGAATGTGTAACCCCATGTTCGTGGGTGGAAATGGTGCCATATGTCCTTTAACCCACAGTCACCTAGTGAGTTCTGGGACTCATGGTGCCCACGGCCTGTTGGTTCCTGTTTCTCATCTCGAAGCATTTGCCTGTCCGGGTCTGCCCACGTGTTAAAGTCACCTCCAGTGATCAGATGCCCCGAGCTTTCCACCAATATTTTTGCCAATGTGGCTTTCAGGAATCTTAACTGTCCCTGATTAGGAGCATAACCCGTGGCAAG
This sequence comes from Ambystoma mexicanum, assembly GCF_040938575.1. NCBI lineage: Eukaryota > Metazoa > Chordata > Amphibia > Caudata > Ambystomatidae > Ambystoma > Ambystoma mexicanum. The sequence continues at coordinate 708,023,956 of NC_090921.1, read as the reverse complement.
CGTGAACCTTACATTTCTAATGTTTCCCAAGACCAACAGGGACATCCCCTCTACATCAGACTAAACCTTGGTGACCTCCATTCTAAGTCCCTTCTTTATGAGGATACCCGCTCGTGCCTTTCTCCCAGCAAACCAACCCACATGGGACCCTTTCCTCATCCTCCTTGGAGTACCTGGTTTCTTGGGGGAACATGACATCTAGTTCCGCCCTCCGAAATTCCCTTTCCACCATGGATCTTTTGGTGGGTGAGTTCAACCCTTTCACATTCGGGGTGCCCATTCGTAGGCTTCCCTTCCAGGGCCTATTTTCCTGAACCTTGCCAAAAGAAAGGTCAACTGCAGGGAGAGGCCGTACCAGGTAGCCCCCCTCTGCCTCTACCCCCCACTCAAATAAAACCTCGCCCCTCCCTGTTACCATCACCTAGTGGTGACCGAACCACCTATGGGACCCCCGCCCTGAGTGGGGTCCTTTCTCTTCACGTCATTTGTTCTTGAGCTCCCCTCACCCCCATCACATTTCACCCGTAACCGCTTATACCGCTCCACAGCATTCCCCCCACCCCCAAAACAAAAATGCCCCCACTACAAAACCATCGAGTGGGACCAACCCACCCCCAATAAAGAGCAAAAAAAAACATCCCTGGCCCCCTGAACCAGGTCCCCTATCCTATAATTCCTCCTCTCTCTGCCACCATAGGATGGCATGTGCCCAGTTGCCAGCTCAAGTCCCGTCAGCTGGGGGGATGTTCAGCTTTTTGAACTTCCGGGAGCCCAAAATATGTCTTCTTCTTGACCCCTTTATCTGCCACTGTCCTTCGTCCTGATTCTGTCCCTTGAGGTGATCGGGGTCTTGGCATCTCCCATTAGTTTGCTATTGACCCTCTATATGTCCTGCTCCATAGCAAGTCTATATTTGTGTCCATCCACTTCGAACGAGATGAGAACGGGAATCCCCACCTGTATCTGATTCCTTTTTTATTCAGCCACTTGGTGAGGAGCGAGCAAAGCCTACTTTTATAGAGGGTGCATGAAGACAAGTCCTGGAAGACCATTACCCTTGCCGACCCGTACATCACTGCGTCCTTTTTCTGTGCTCTTTCCAAAATCTTGAGTTTATCGCTGTAGTTGTGAAAGCAGGCAAGAACAGGTCTGGGGCCGCTGTTGCGCAATTGAGAAATGGCCACCTGACTAAGTTGTTCCGTCTTGGGCAACATTCTAAATAACTAAATATCATTATTGGTGCCATGTTACTTTACGGAGAACAGCAAGACTGGTGCCTCATAACCTCGAGCAGAGGCTGTCTTGATGCCGTTCTCCCATATGATACCGTAACCGACTGTGACTAAGACCCTGATTTGCCTCAGACTTCCAGGAGGTGTGGGTTGCCGCCGGTGGACAGAGCGAGGCTTCTGAGGCCTTGGTGGGGGAGCAGCTGCTGCTGCTCTACACCACTAATTTGTGAGAAGCTCTCTCTCTCTTGGCAGCTCCCAGTGTCCATAACCGGTACCGTTGGGACCGCCAAGCTTCCGGGCATCGGGAGAAATGACATACCCTTAATGGTGGCGCCTCCACCGCAGCTGTGTGACTGCCCTGATGACATGTGACCGCAGGATCTCCGGACCCAGGCTGGGCAGCCGCATGGTGTGAGCGACTCACCCGGTGCATATCCTGCACTTCAGGGACTGCCCCATCGCCTGCGTGGAGGGGACCATGTGCCGAATTTAACATTAGTGCAGACATCTTCAGCCCCCTCCTGCCATGCTAGGTGCGTGCTACGGCAGCCACAGTGGACTGGTGGCAGACAGCGATCGCGACAAACAATGGACTCACGCCATACTCGGATCACAGGTACGGGGCCCCTGCACTTTCCTCCAGCTGATGCGCGCCCGGGGGTGTGAGAGACTGCAGCCGCAGAGAATCTGCCTCCATTTCATCAACCCTAAAGGAGACCTTGTGGTCGCTACACACCTTGCTCCTTGCTACCGCTCTGAAGGAGACCCACCTGCCACCTCAGCTATACGATTGGCCCTGTCCTGGGATAGTATTATGGGACCCTGTTGGTGTTGGAAGGGCCCTGCTGTGTGTTGGTAACTACCGTGTGGGCCCCATGGTGATCCCTGGTGCCCCCAGCACCACACCCACATTGTAGACCACTAATTATAAACACTCTGGGACTGGGGAAATGGAGAGGCGGACAGACCCTACTGAACTGGGGTTAGTGATGACCTCTGGTTGTGGTTGCCCACAACCTACCCTGTCACCACAAGGCAAGACAGATGAGCCATGTCTAGGTTGAGGCGACCCATGAGCGTTGCCTGGCCTCAGCTTACCCTGTGCTATCCCCAGCGTGATATGTACCCCACCTCCCGGCACACTACTTCACACGTCATCACTGGCTGGGTGTGTCGCTACCCAGTTTGCTTGAACTCTACAAATTGGCTGCAGATAGAGGGTGCATTCGGGCATTACCTGTTTGACCAGAATGATTGAAGGACCCACAGTGCGGTCAAGGACTGCAGAACACTGCTACATCAACGAGGGAAGACACCACCCATTCTATCCAACACAGTTTGCGACAGGTCTGGTGCTGCGGTCGGGGTGCTGTGGTGATCCCGGAGCCAGGCTGTGAGGGCAGCGACTCCACGACATCCAGTATACACTTAAATATTTGATCAGAAAGCCCCATCTCTCTATAAGACCTACCTGATATACCGTGTGAACAGAGCATGTGATTCTCTCCACGGATGGATAGCTGTCATTCCCTTTAAGTCCTGGATACCGAAACTGTCTTCACCTCTCTCACCCGTGGGGCTTAACCTGGTTGGGGACTGGCTTCTCCCCTGCACCAAAACTGCAAACGAAGAGGGAGCTGTCCCCATCCTACCTCTTTAAATCTCTGAGTGGACTTGTTCTAACTTCCCAGGCACCTACCCTCTGACCCCCTTTGTACCTCCACCACATACCTGGTTCCCCCGCAACTGTTCCAGGATATCAGGCACCGTGTCCCATCGCCCGGATCAGCTGTGCTGACTGAGGACCTCATACTAACTACCGGTAGGTGGAATTGGTTACCTCTGGCTTCACCCTCTTCACCTCACGTCCACCTGCTGTGCCCCACCGCGGCTCTCCATACATCCTGGTGTGGTCATGACCAAAGGGGCCAACAGAAAGCAAAGCTCCATCAATATGTTTACAAAGGCGACACCAAAGACAGACGAGGCACCTCTTGAAGCCGAAGCCCCCCCCCCAGCGGTGTCTCCTGAACCTACAGGCCTCCAAAAAATGATGGATTATATTCAAGAGGGGTTCACTTCCCTCCACTCGAAACTTGATGATATAACCTGGACAATCAGCTCTATCAAAGCCTGGATGGAGAAGACCGATACCCGGGTGACAGAGGTGGAATCTAGGGTTGGCCTGGCAAAGGATAACATCAATACACTTAGATCGGAGATCAATACACTTAGATCGGAGATGGCCACGCTGTCAAGACAAGTCCAAGTGGTCAGTAAAAAGAACTAAGACCTGGAATCTAGGTCCAGGCGGAATAACCTGCATATCATCGGCGTTCCTCAGGAAAAATTCATGGCCCCGTTGGAGGATTACATGCTATTGGCAACATGGCTGTCACCAAAACCGGGTCCGGGTTCGCTGAATGGGGAATTACAGGGCCATTCCGAGTTTGGAGGGCCCGGTAATTCCTCCTTCCAGGTACCCGGACCCAGACCGTCCCCATTCCCATGGGAGCCCCCATCGGGCTCAATGGGAATGGGGGAGGGAGCTAACAACGGCCGGCCCTTGTTAGCTCCCTCTTCCCCTCGCGGAACCCGGTAACGACACCTGGTTTTACCATGCGTCCTTACCGGGTCCCGCGAGGGCACCTCGTAATCAGGTGGAATGGTGTTAACGGGCCCACCACCATTAGCGGAGCCCGTTAACCCATTCCGCCTGACTTGTAATGAGGCCTTCTGTGTTTTATCTCTAAATTGTGCACCTCACTATGTTTTTGTCACGCCCAGTGTCAGAGTAACAGCTGTTCTTGGATCACGCACAGCCCCCAGGCAGAGTTGCAATTGTTGCTGTTTTGCATGATGTTCTATTGGGGTGTCACCCTTCTGATTGGGGGGGGTTTAGAGGTGGGTGAGGGAGGGGTGGGACAAATGTTTGAAAAATTGTTTGGCGTGCGATTGAGGAGACAAGTTGCTAAATATTCCCGGGTAGTGTAGACCAGATTACGACCCTACCGCCGGGACATACCTCCATTGATGCTAGCCTACCGTCTTGATGGCGGATGACTGCATTGTTTGTATGAGCTGGAACATTAGAGGATTGAGTAACCCTGTCAAAATGTGTAAATTACAACTGTATGTTGAGAGTCACAAAGTCAAGGTTCTCTTTTTACAAGAAACCCACGCATTGAATAAGGGGTGTGATGGATTTGCCAGGCCATGGGGTCCCCAATGATACTATACCACCTACTCCACCCAAAGCCATGGAGTGCTGATCCTAATCCACAATGCCGTCAAGTTCGTCCACAAGTTATCACAACCAGACCCCTGGGGCGCTATGTTTTACTGTTTGGTTCTCTTCTGGATCGGGAGGGTGGTTCTACTCTATGTTTATGGTCCTAACATCGATGATCCCGATTTTTATTCCCATCTCTCCTCCCTGCTTGCTGGGTTCCCCCTCATTCCCATACTTTGGGGCGGCGACTTCAATACTATTGTAGATACTAACCTAGACAGGTCTTGCACAAAGGCACGCAGGCTCTCCAAGACTGCTAAAACCATTATCGAAGTGCAATCTCAGCTGAGAGTTGTTGATGCAGGGAGACTGATACACTCCGGCTCCCGTGTTTTCTCTTTCTACTCATCGGTACACCACTTGCACTCGCGTATCGACAGATGGCTAGTCTCTGATATACTCATAAGGATTATCGTACAAATGACCATTCTACCCAGAACCTTTTCAGATCACTCCCCGGTCACTGTTGCGTTGACATGGGGCGAGAGTAACAGGGGGACATGCTCGTGGAGACTGAAGCCACACGCCTTGTTAGTCATGGTATTTGGATCTGAACTGGGGGGGCCAGTATTGACAACTTTTTTATGCTCAATACCGGGTCTGTGGAGTCTCAGGCCACTCTCTGGGAGACTTTCAAGGTCTACATTCGAGGTATTGCACTGGCCAAGGAGATGGGGATCCTTAGAGCGATTCAGAAGTTCATTGAAGGGAGTGAATCCCTACTTACCAGACTCGAAACCCAATATGCTGTGTCTCCGACCGCTGCTACACTTAGTGAGATAGGGAAAGCTCTAGGTACTTTCCGGGTCCAGGCAGACTGTGAACGTACGTTTCTGGATGATCCCCAGACTGCCCGGAGGTATGGGAAGGGGGAGCGCCCTGGCCATCTATTGGCCAGACTGATCCGTCAAGCGAGGGGGGCACCCCATATCCCAGCAATTGAAAGAGCGGATGGTTCCCTGGCCCCCTCATCTCAAGAAATCAATGATGAGTTTTGCTCCTTCTATAAAACGTTGTATACTTATATTGACACCGCCCTTATGGCAGATATCAAATACTTCCTTGACAGCCTACCACTCTCGATTCTGTCCACAGAGAACGGGGAAGCTTTGGACCGCCCAGTGTCAGCAGAGGAGCTGTCCAAGGCAATCGAAACAATATCATCAGGAAGGGCCCCAGGGGCCGATGGACTCACTACTGAATTTTATAAATGTTACAAGGGCCGCTTGGTTCCCCGGTTGGCAGCTGTGAGGGAGGAGGCATGCGTGGTCAGTACACACCCCAGCACTCTCAGGGAGGTAGTTATATCAGTGTTTCTAAAACCCAGCAAGCCGGACACACAGTGTGGCTCCTACTGGGCCCTCTCTCTCATTAATTGTGACGTCAAAATATTTGCCACAGTGCTGGCCCTCCGGTTAGCACCGTATACATCATCTATTGTCCACCCTGATCAGTCGGGTTTCACCCCGGGGCGCTCCACCTCTCTTAATCTGCACCGCTTATTTGACATCCTAGCCCGAATCAACTCAGACACGTGTGCTCAAAATGGAGGATGCAGGACAGATCTGGAAGCAGCAAGCATCTGAAGCGTGGTTGGCCAAAGTAGAGTGAGTTACAATAATAAGCCACGCTGCGAATAAGCGCAGCCACCACAGGGGCTTGGAATTGACCTGGAATATATGGGAGAACTTTCCGCAGGAGACGTAATTTACAGACAGCCGCAGCCTGCTCCACCATGGATAGAGATGATGACATTTTTACCCCCAGATTTTTTACTGAGGAGGAAGGCAGGGGAAACGGGCCAAGAGAAGTTGGCCAAGAATCTGTAATCCAGAAGGAATTATAACTGTGTAAATACACTTCATGGAGAGTCAGGTTTTGGATGTTTTAATTGTAGTCTTGAAGATTTGACAGAGGCTGTGACTCCTGTGATTGGTGTAATGACAATTGCTCACCCTTGAGCAAGGGCCAGGCTACCACTGAACATTTATAGTAATTTACCACATTGACTGCAAGTTAAGGTTAAATGGATGTAAACTAGACCTTGCATACTACTCCTCATTTTACACTGTTTTTATAAATTAAATTATAAGAGTACCAATTATTTGCCTCCGCAACAGCATAAAAAAGTATGCAAAAGGCAACAAAATGTGACAAATCTTGAAAACAAATTGGACCCATAAGAAACAAAAAACAGTTGTTCAGCAAGAATGTCTGGTTTCAAACTATTTATTACATTTGTGGAAAACCTTCTCCTACATAATAATGAGTATGAAGACACCATATAGATGCATCTGGCTGACAAATGAACACAGCACAGGAACTCTGAAAAATGCTTTTGTGCAACACTGGTTTGCTTTCACTGAAAAAAAGCATAATTTGTTACAAAAGATAAATCTCTGTTTTCCATTTTATTAATTATAGGATTCTATGATTCTAGGAAAATAAATATGCACAATGCTTTTATTTGCTCCATGAGCATCTAGACACAAAAAACAGCATAAGCTGAACAGAAAGAAACCATTCCTTATATCACTGTGTGATGATTCTTTCTGAAAGGGTTCAGAGGAAATTATCTGTTTCAGAGGCTTTTCTCCATGGCCTGCAAATACCTCCATGCAGATAAAAATCAAAAGAAGCATTCTGGTTTCTGACAAGTAACCTGACCTTTACGCTGCCCTCTGCTCTAAACTGGTGCATATAATTACGCAAGAAAAGAATAAAGATGTCGTATTTACAGTATTTTAATGCGTAAAAAGGCCTGGTACAATGCTTTTCTGGATGCCAGTGTAGGGAGATAGTTTGGGCGGTGGGCATATCAAATACTAACATTTTTCACCGAGTGACTGAACCCCTCACAGTTACGTTGAGACCTATTACAAACCTGCATGCTCTCTGAAGCCCCACATCACCTGTACATTTGTTAGGGAGAGATTTGCTATGCAAAATGAGGTGCACTATATATTGTACCGCAGATGGGGTGTTTTTGAGTGAGTCCTCGGACTACACTGAACCAGAGATGACAACTTCAACGGACGGCCAGGAAGGGAACGAAGGAGAGAAAGATAGACTGTGGTCAGATGATCTGCAGGAATTGATTGATTCTGCACCTGATTCTTTGCGGACCACCCATGACAATGAGAAGGGATACATATATCGCTGAGCCAGTAAGAATAAAGGTAGACCCATTTAAGAAGCTGCCCCACACTCCCCAATACCCTCTAAAGGCCAAAGCAGAGGCAGGTATTAACCCGGTCATTGGGGGATTCCTGAGCCAAGGGATTATTGTCCCAACCAGCAGCCCATGCAATACTCTGATTTTTCCAGTGAAAAAAACAGAAAGTAGGTTTATGGTTTTGTCTAATACTTAAGGGCTGGCAATGCAGTGGTGATACCTTCTGTCCCAGTGGTGTCGATCCCGGCTACTATATTGTCTTCCATTCTGTCAGAAGCTTTTCATTTTCCAGTGGTTCATCTGTGTTGTCCCTTTTTCTCAGTTTCCATACATCAAGATAGTCAGTATTAATTTACATTTTCTCATAGAGGAGTCCAGTATACCTGGACACATTTGCCCCTGGGGTATGCAGAGTACCTCACCATCTTTTCACAACAGCTATAGAAAGATCTGGATGATATTAAATTGGCAGTGGAATCAGAGCTGGTACAGTATGTCAATGATTTACTTATTGCCTAACCGTCATACAAGACATGTAGGGAAGATACCAATATTCAGTTGATGGCATTAGCAGAGAAAGGGAACAAAGCATCCAAAAAAGAAACTGTGTTTGTGCGCCCATATGGTACACTATTTGGGTCATGATATCACAGAGGGATATCAGCTGATATCCTCCTCCCGGAAAGATACTGCATATAAGATTCCTAAGTCCCAGACAGTTACACAGATGCAAGCCTTTTTGGAGATAGTCAGTTACTGCTGACAATGGATCATGGGATATGCAGAAAAAGTGAAACCACTCCAAGTATACACACACACACCTGAATACTGTAGAACCCTTGCAATGGACACCAGAGGCAGAAGAGGCTTTCACTAAAATCAAATCACAACTTGCGGAAGCACCTGCTTTGGGACTACCCAACTATAAGAAGGGATTTACCATGAGAGGAATGGGTTTACTCTGGCTCTCCCTACTCATAAACACTGGATCCACCATAGACCCGTAGCTTATTACTGAAATGCGTTAGATCCAGTCACAGCTGGGGTGCTGACCTGTTTGGATTCTGTGGTGGCTGCTGTGTTGGCAGTGGAACAGAGTAAAAACATAGTATTGGGGTCCCCCCTGGAGTATGCCATCCCACATGTTGTGACATTGCTGAAAAAATACCCAGTATATGTCTGTATTGAGGACAGGCAAATATAAGTTGCTTTTGCTGAATTTGTAAAATATTACTCGAACCAGATTCTCTGTCTTGTACCCAGCATCCCTGTTGCCTACCCCACAGTAAGGAGAGCCACACAACTGCACCTATCATGATGGTGTGTCTGTAACTGATTGGTGATGCCCGGACAGACCTCTCCGATGTGCCACTGCCCAATTCAGATCTTGAGTATTTCGTGGGTGGCTCATGTTTTAGAAATCAGAGTGGGTAGGTAGCCGCAGGGTATGCAGTCTGTGCCTGGGGGAGGTGGTGGATAGTGGGAAATTGCCCTAAGTGACATCGCAACAGGTAGCCAAACTAGTAGCTCTTACCAGGGTTTGTCCATTGGCAGCTCGGTGGTTGGTTAACATTTATACTGATTCACGGTATGGGTTTGGCATAGCCCACGTTTTTGGTCAACTCTGACCTCAACCTGAACGCCTATAAGCAATAGTCCATATGTGAATGTCCTTTTAGATGCTATAATGCTGTCTAAATGGATCACAATTGTTAAATGTGCAGCACATCAGTCATTGGATGACCCTATTAGCTGGCCAAGCTAGCAGCTACATTAGAGGACAGTGATGCATACATACTGCCAGTTAAAACAGTACCAGAGGAAGCTCTGCACAAAACGATGGGAGATTTGGCTTATATGCAAATACAATGCCCTGCCAAATGGGAAGGGCAGTTGGATTAAAAAGTACTGCCGGTTACATGAGGATTCTCTGTGGCAAGATGAGCAGGATCGGTTAGTGGATCTCAAAATATTAGTGTCACATCTAACCAGGGTGTATCATGGTCAAGCACATGTAGGAAGAGTTATGGGATAAGTATGCTGGTGGGACATTCGTGGCTCACGTCTGACTTCATCACTATGGCACAGGAATATTGTAAGACAAGTGTTATTTGTTTGCAGAATAATGTAGGGAAAGTGTGTCGATTAGACCATGGGCACACCCTCCCCCTTATGGACCATTTCTAGGTCTGCAAATAGATTTTCTGCAGTTCCCAAAGTATAACAAATGGCCGTATTTACTTTTGGTGCTCCAAGTGTTCTCTGGTTGGGTGGATGCTTATCCTTGTAGGAAAGCAGATGTGGTAACAGTGGCAAATATATTGATTTGCGAGTTTGTACCTAGATATGGGATACCTGCATATATGAACAGTGATTAGGGCACTTGTGTTGTCAATAACACATTTTGAAGACATTGGGCCTCATTACACGGATGGCGGTGAACCATGGCACTATTAGCGCCATGGTTCATGCCGGTAAAATACCGGCACCGCCTTGGTGGAAAGGGGAATTACCGCCCTATTCCAAGGTTGGTGGGGCGGTAATTCCCCCTTCCACCATTGCCCTTCCCCATTCCCATTTTTGCCCCATAGGGCTCTATGGGAATGGGGCAGGCGCTAATTAGGGTACCGCAAATTGCGGTACCGTAATTAGCTCCCTGGTCCCTTTGCGGGTTGGATTTTTAACGCCTGCAAAAAGCAGGCGTTAAATTCCCCAAACCGCAAAGGGACCTCGTAGTAAGGCGGTAAGGATTTACCGGTACAGGTAAAATACCGGTACCGGTAAACCCTTACCGCCATCCGTGTATGAGGCCCATTGTTATCAACTTTGAAGATTCAGCATAATTTGCACTGTCCTCTCCTCCACTACCAGCGGGAAAGGTAGAGAGACAAAATGGGGTGTTAAAAAACAAGTTTGCAAAATTGTGTTAAGAAACATGGTTGAAGTGACCCAAAGCCCTCCCACTAGTGTTATTTAGTATGAGAAGTCCCCAAACAGAAAAACTGGGCTTCACACTTATAAGGTTCTTTATGGATGGCCTATGAGATTACCTGTATCTCCACCATTGAAAACTGTACCTGATATCTTGACTGTCAAGTGACCGATTATTGGAGTATATGTAGACGTTAATATCTTCTGTCAGTCTTGTTCATAATCAGGTTCAAGCTGCTAGGCCATGCTGCTAGGCCATGGACACCATCCACTCCAGGTCCTTGGCCGCAGCCCTTTGACAGTGTCCTTATAAAAGTTAATCAAAGAAAGACTGCTCTTGCCCCTAGGAGGAAAGGCATACCTGGTGTTGCCCACTTTTAACTCAGTTGTAAAGGTTCAGGGGCACCTGACATGGGTGCATGTGAGTCACTGCAGGCCGACGGTGGCTCCCTGTAGTGTAGTTTTTCTGATTTTCTTGACTTGTCTGCTTGTATTAACTTACACTAATGTAGTTGTAGGAGAACATGATTCTATTGTGCAAGCCATCTTAGCCATGACGAATCTGACTAATGTGGTGACATCTTCTGATGTCAGGGCCTGGCCATGGTGTAAGAAACGTTGGGTGGTGCTCTGGCAAGGAGGGACCTGCTACATTGAATGGGGCTTGGGAATGTCGGGTGGATCTTTAGTTGTGATTTATACCACGACCAGCCAAAGGTCCATATGGGGTTGTTCCCTATCCCTGAGAGGCTCTTCCACATTGGTTGAGTGATGAGAATTACCTCAAAGCTTTAAACGCTGAATTGGAGGAACCCATAGTAACTCCCTGACCCAAGCATAGAGATAGAGTTGTGTCTACTAGTGCTACTACTAACATACCTAGTACTATTGATCAAAAAACTGTTAAGTATCCTGCATCTTCCCATATTTCTGATTTGATCTATGATTGTTATTCTGTTCTTTTGCTAGGAGAAAGAATAAGATTATTTCCAGACTAGTATAAGCAATGGCCCAGAACCACAGTGTTCACAGCGCATCGAGAACCTAGTGGCAATGTCAGTTTGGTGTCAGACACCGTATAGTAACCCATGGCTATTCACCGGGTGGTGGTTCCAGGGTATTGTGAGTTAGAGGACCTCAGTACTATCTTAGGGAGGAGTAGAGAAAGGCCTACACATTTGAAGTGTTACCTCATGACTATTTTAGATGGAAAGAATAGTATTCGGGCGGTGAACATTTGCTCAAACCCATCTGCGGCTCAGTGTCAGTTTTCAGGTGATTTTCGATAATCAAACATTTGCTATGATTCAACATTTCCAGTCCCCAGAGATGAATTTAGAGGCGTTTACGACATCTACGCAGGTATATAATTAGAGGTTGTGGTATAATACAGTGTCACAGTTGGATAAGACTGGATATGGATATTTGGTGTTGAATGCAATGATAGCCACTGTGTTATTTACTGTTCCCCTGTCTGCCTTTCAGGTCATCACATATTACCCAAACTGCAAAATAGGTGCTGGAATCTGGTCAGTACAGCAGGGAGGGCAGTTGTTCAGAAGGCAGCAGAAAAGGGAAGTTATTGATTAAATGTGGAATGAGGCTAAAACTGCAATGGCAACGTAGGGTACCTACAAGGGGTGGATTTGGAAGGTTGGGTAGACCGACTAGTAAAGGCCTAGACGCTCATATCTGAGGCAGAGCTTTCAAGTAGTCAGGCACGCATTAGAAAGTTATATGTGATCGGCACCATCAGCTAACTGATTAAAGCAGCACTTCAATGACTGTTGAGTAGTGTGCTGGAGGCAGGCAGAAATCTGGAGTAGGTCATGGCGTGCAAGGAATTGCAAGATTACCTGAAAATGCAACTGAAATCCATCAGAGAAGATGTTGTACATGTCAGCTGGCTTAGACTGCTCAAAAATGACTCAGGGGTACCAGAATAACTATGGCGCTGGAGAAACTTCTTGAAGTACAGTGGCTGATATTGTGAAGCAAAGGAGTGCTCTTTCAGGGCGCATGTTCTGGTGAAAGGATTGTGGGCACTGGCAAGCAGGGTATTACTCAGTCCATGGGCAGGATATAACTGGGAATGGGTGACTGTAAGGAAGGCATGGCATCAATAGTAAGATAGACAAGTGACCACAGTTCAAGGGTGTTTATTGAACTTTAACAAGGGTGTGATAAATCTGCAGATGGAAGCAAGCTACGACCATCAACTAATAATAATGCAGTCCTAGTGGAGTTTTGTCAAAATAAAAGGACCTATACTAAAAATACCTATTGCCAATCCTTACCACTAAATACAAATAGTGTAGGGTAGTTTTCATGAAAAAGAAAGAAGTGTTCACAAAATGATATGTCAGGATGTTTAGGCCAGTGGCCTCCCTTCCCCACGTTTTCGCCATGGGACAAGGCGGTTCACTCCAGCATAGCACACTCTCTGGCTTCTTCGGCACGAGGACGCAGTTCCAATACCAATATCAGTGTCTTCTGTGCTCAAGTACCTTAAGTTATCAAAGTCTCTTGATGCAGTAGGCCTGATGTACCAAAACAAATCAAAGGTTCATTTCCTCTTACAAGCACTCAATTTAGGTGATTCACTCTTCACCCCGGATCCCCCTATATCACAATCGTTACTTTGGCTCCCCACTTTTCTGGGCTCGGATCCCCTTCTCCAATGTTCAGAGAATATTCTTTCTCGGGTGACTCACAGTTCATCCCGGATCCCCCTCAGCCGGGCTCAGATCCTTCCTCTTACACAACCAGTCTCCCTCTGCCGGGCTCGGACCAATTGCAGTTCGTATTAGCTATTGAAGACTTTCAAATGTGCACAGGATTTAGCTTGGCCTGTTATGGTACAACTTGGATTTCACAATTCACATTTCACATTTGCCACCTGTAAGGAAGACATGGTATCAAAGCAAACCTGAACGAGATTGTATGTTGCCACACAGTAGCCCTCATATGCACTCCTAGGGGGGCAAATAGTCCCAGGTAAGATCAAAAGGTCTATAGTCCTGATGCCCTGTCTAGCGGGTACCTTCGGGAATATACATTTTAATTTTTTAATTTTTTATTCGCATCATTTGATTTAAAACAAAACCTTAGATGCAAAACACAAACACATACAATTAAAATAACATCAAAAAAGGTAAGATTTTTAAGAAGGAAAAAAAAGTTCATCTCAGTTCCAATTATAATACAAAACTTCACAATTCAGAAGTTAGGAAGTTCAGAAGGAGCCAAGCCCCCGAGATTCAATGAGAGAGAGGCTGTCTTATATGTCTTTTGTGTCTGTTTGTTCCAGAATGCCAAAGATCACCTTCACCAGATTCAGGAGCGCCAACGTCATAGACAGCCCCCCCCCCCCACCTTAAAATTGGCCACCATTCTTCCAGTGGTCTGGTAACTGATTCTTCAAAGAATTTTCCCAGAAACCTGGCTCTCGTGTCAGTTAATGGTTCACAGAACATAAATAGGTGCTTCAAGGTTTCTACCCCTTTTCTGCAGATACGGCACGTAAGAATCCTATCCTCCCAGACCTTCTTTCTTCTTTCGACAGTCTCCCTGGTAGGGAATAAGTTTAGACGGAATCTCAGAAAATTCTGTCTGCCTTTCCACCTGGGATGGAAACCTCTCCAAGTATGGTGGGACCGTTCCTCTTAAAATGTTCTTCCGGTCCCTGGATCCAGTCAACGTCCAACAACTTTATCTTAACCCTAGTCGGATGGACCAGTAGTAATGTCATATCTCACAGAAGGAGATGGTCTTTGTGGCACCGATGGTCACAGGCACGTATGGCAGCCATTGTTTCTCCCAAGATGGCGGCTCCGGCTGGTTGCGACATTCCAGCCTTGCAGTGGATGCCTGCAACGGAGGCTCCGCCCACTCAGCAAAGTTCCGGTTATCTGCCGACAGGCACAACGCTCGAGTGCCTTGCTACTCCTTACAATCAGCGCTCCGTAAGTTCGCCTCTAGGCTTTACTACTTGCTATAGCTCTCATTGTTCGATTCTTACCCTTTTCTGTCTCTCTGTTTTCAAAGCTTCCCACCCGCTCCTCCGGAATTGAGGCTTCGCCACTTAACAACCGTTCTCTTCGAGCCAACGGTCGACTCAGACCTGATTCTTTGCTAGCCATCCGGGATCGCTTGCGTTCGTTCAAGTCGGGACACATTGAGCCGGCATTATCGCTCCAGTCTCTCCGGACATCACCCGGCAATTCACTCCGAACCCATTTCCGACTTATCCCACAAGGGGAATTTGCTTAGCAGGTATTGTTTGCACGCTTAGTTTAGCTCTGACGCCTTAGTTAGCTCTGCCTTCTTCTCATCACGTCTCTTCTTATCTCTTCCGGCTCAAAGCCGAGTCCAGAACTATCACAACTGGGATCACCCGTAATTATTTTAAGACTAAATTCTGTTTTGCAGGTATTTTAGATTCCTTTCCAATCGATTTAACATACCACGACATTTAGGAGACTCAATACCTTCAACCTTCTTTCTTCTATATTTCAATCATTCAGAAGGAATCCGTAATCTTGCTGTTCTGAATACTTCATTGCACATTCCCTATCTCCATAGTGTAAATATTTCCTTATCCTATATCCAGATCATTTCACCGCTATTTCTATCCCTGAACCTATTGTTCTATAATCTTTACCTTTCTTATTTCCTTGTTGTATTTGCATTCAGTCACCTGGAATCGCAACGGAAACTCACCCCATCCAGTGCAACATAGAAGATTACATCTACTGAGGCGATCAGGGTTTTTTCCCCCAGAGGGTTTCCCTGGAGAGCTCATTCCCTCCTGATTCATTTATCTAGGGAGAGGAAGAGGTTCTCCAGGTGGCCACTCATATTCAACACACACATCTACTGGAACAGGTCAGTGGGTGCATGTTTAGAGGGAGAGTATTATTCCTGAAAAGTCCAATTTATGCAACAGTTATTACAGTTAGCAACGCCTAAAGATAACCAAAAGGTCTATTGGCTTACAGTAAAGTATTTATTTTTTGGGAATCGTATTCTCCCCCTTTCTTTTTTGCTCCTGTTGACATGGATCCGGCTCAGCAGCAACAGTTGTTAGTGGCAGTACAGTCATTGACGGCTGAAGTTCAGGCACTCAAACAGGAGAATGCCGTTTTACGACAATTCATGGGGAGGGCTCCTAGCTGCTCGGAACTTCCTCCTGGGCCTCTGCCTGGGGGACGTTTTGATGGGGATCCTCATAAGTTAAAGGAGTTTCTGGAGTCTTGCACGGTACAATTTACGTTCAAGTCTGCCTTTTTTCATAATGATAGGGATAAGGTGGGTCACATGATAGCTCAGCTCATGGGTCCAGCTCTAGCCTGGGCTACCCCGTTGGTCACGTCGAACAATCCAATTCTTGATTCCTATCCAGCCTTTGTTAATAGTCTTAAGACCATGTTCGGGAGGCAGGAAATCACGGTGTCGACTCAGGAACAATTGTTGGACTTCCGTCAAGGGTCCCTTGATCTCATGACATATATTACTCGCTTCAAGCAATTGGCAGCAGGTACTTCGTGGGCAGATGACGCTTTGATTACACTTTTTAGACGAGGCTTAGATGAAGACTTGAAGGACGAAGTCTCTAGAGTTCCGCACCCTCCTAATTTGTAGGAGTTGATTTCGATGGTCATGCAGATGGATTATCGAATTTTGGAGCGTCGTCAGGAAAAGAAGAGACAGAAAGGTTTCAGGACTCTGCCGGATTATTCTACTACCTCCCTCAAGGGCGCTGCCCCTGATGAACCAATGCAGATAGGTGCGGCTCGGGGTCCTTTGTCTTCTGAGGAACGGATCCGACGTCGCACTTTAGGATTGTGTATGTACTGCTGTTCCGAGGAGCATTCTATTCAAAATTGTCCCATCATTCTCTCTCGGAAGCAGGGAAACGCTCGTACCCGACCGTCAGGGGAACCACGGTTAGGGAATCAATGAGCGGTTCCCCTCCTTCATATATTTCACCCCACATCACGGAAGTCCCTGATGCACCCATGCTGGTTCTTAAAGTCTCTTTTTCTTGTGCTTCATTGGGTATGATTGAAGTTCCGGCACTGGTTGATAGCGGGGCTGCAGGGAATTTCATTGATGAAATTTGGGCTGCTAAATTTGGGATTCCTCGTACTGCTAAGGCTATCTCCATTCCTGTGGAATCCGTGGATGGAAGTCTGTTGATCTCGGGACCCATAAAAGAACAGACGGCTCCCCTCCAGATGACCATTGCTTCTCACAAGGAAGTCATCATCTTGGACATTATCCGCACTGCACATTATCCCGTCA
Organism: Ambystoma mexicanum; assembly: GCF_040938575.1. Lineage (NCBI taxonomy): Eukaryota > Metazoa > Chordata > Amphibia > Caudata > Ambystomatidae > Ambystoma > Ambystoma mexicanum. The sequence continues at coordinate 708,007,020 of NC_090921.1, read as the reverse complement.
TATTGGGATTACCTTGGCTCCGGGTACACAACCCGTATATTAATTGGTCGGCGGGGACATTTTTTCTAGGCTCTGTTAATTGTCAAACCCATTGTTTTACTCAGGGTAATCTTGGTTTCCATTCTGCCTCCACTCACCCTTGTGAACGGTCGGGAACGGCCGCGCTTAATCAGGTCCGGGGTATTCCTGAGTCTTATCAAGCCTTTCATGAGGTGTTCTCTGATGCTGAACATGCTGAACTGCCGCCTCATCGTCGAGACGACTGTGCCATCGAGTTGCTTCCGGATCAGCCTATTCCTTTTGGTCGCATGTATGTGCTCTCCGCAAGGGAGAAGGAGGTTCTAAGGGAATACCTTCGTAAGAATTTGCACAACGGTCTTATTGCGGAGTCCACTTCCCCTGCTGGGGCGTCCTTGTTTTTTATTCCTAAAAAGGACACTGCAGAACTCCGACCCTGCATTGACTTTTGCGGTTTGAATAAGATTACTGTCCCTGACCGCTATCCTATGCCTTTGATCACTGACATTCTTGAGGCTATTAAAGGTGCAAGGATTTTCACCAAATTGGACCTACGTGGAGCCTACCATCTCATCCGTATTAAGTCAGGAGATGAGTGGAAGACAGCATTCCGGACGTCCTTTGGGCATTATGAGTATCGCGTTATGCCCTTTGGGTTGTCCAACGCTCCTGCTGTCTTCCAGCGTTTTATGGACCATCTTTTTTCTGACATTCTCCTTCATTCAGTAATTGTCTATCTAGATGATATCTTGGTTTTTTCTTCTACACCGACCGCACATGTTGGTCATGTTACTGAGGTATTACAGCGCCTCCGTGATAATCACTTGTTCTGTATGCTGGACAAATGTGAATTTCATCAGGTCAGAGTAGCCTATTTGGGGTATATCCTTTCAGCTCAGGGTGTCTCTATGGACCCCAGGAAGGTCTCTGCTATCCAGGGTTGGTCTCCGCCAAATTGTGTTAAGGATATCCAGCGTTTCCTGGGGTTTGCCAATTTTTATCTGCGTTTTATTCCCAGGTTTTCTGAGATTATTCTACCATTGACTTCTCTTCTCAAAAAAGGAGTTCCCTTTCATTGGTCCGGTGCAGCTGATGAAGCTTTCATCTCCTTAAAGAACTGCTTCATGACGGGACCTATTCTTCGTTCTCCGGATCAAGGAAGGAGGTTTATTGTGGAGTCAGATGCCTCCCATTTCGCTCTTGGAGCTATCCTTCTCCAGGAAGATGAACAGGGAGTGGAGTGTCCCGTCGCTTATATGTCTAAAACCCTTTCTTCGTCGGAGCTAAATTATACTGTCCTTGAAAAGGAGTTGCTTGCCATCAAACGAGCGTTTGAAGAGTGGCGACATTTCCTGCTGGGAGCTCAATATGCTGTTGAAGTTCGAACGGACCATCACAACCTTCGGGCCCTTCAGTATGCTCAAACCCGGAATAGCAGACAAGCCCGTTGGGCTCATTTTTTTTCTCCGTATGAGATTGTGTTCACCTTCATTCCCGGCAGAAGTAACTTAAAGGCTGATGCCCTATCTAGGAAGGAATCTACTCAGTGGGCTCAATTCTGTGCTGAACCTTTGTTTCCTAGGGCTCGTTTTGTACATGTGGTTTCCAACTTTCTCCAGTCCGTTGCCGATGCCACTTTGGTATTGCAGAATACAGATTGTACCGCCTTTCAGGCCTTGGGTCTCACGATCAATCAAGGGTGTGGTTATCAGAATTGGAGACTGTTTGTTCCTACTGCTGGACTCCAGAAAATGGTTCTTCAAATGTGTCACGATTCGATGGTGGCCGGCCATCGGGGGTCTGCAACACTGTGGAACTGGTACGACGTCACTTTTGGTGGCCTAATCTAGTGGAGGATGTGCGAGAATATGTGGCTGCCTGTACTATCTGTTTGCAGTCTAAGACGCCTCGATGTCCTCCCTTGGGCCTGCTCACGAAGATGCCTGTTCCGCTGCGTCCCTGGCAGTTTATTTCCACGGATTTTGTGGTGGATCTCCCTAATTCTGCCGGATGCACTACGATTATGGTTACCATTGACTACTTTACGAAGATGGCTCACTTTGTGGCCCTGCCTAAGGTACCTACCTCGGCTCAGATGGCAAGGATCTTTATTACTCACATGTTTTCTGTTCATGGCTTACCTGAGACTATTGTTTCGGATAAGGGTCCTCAGTATACATCCAGGTATTGGCAACAGTTATGCAAGATTCTTGGCGTTTCCCGGGCTCTTAGTTCGGGGTTTCATCCTCAAACAAATGGTCAAACTGAGCGTTTGAACCAAACTCTTGAAGGCTATCTTAGGTGCAATGTTTCGGCGTCTCAAGAAAATTGGACTGAGTTGTTGTCCTTGGCAGAGTTCGCGTATAACAATACCCGTCACGCCTCGCTGAGATCCAGTCCTTTTTTTCTGCTCTTATGGGTTCCATCCTACCTGCTTTCCTGTAGGGGTATCATCCGCGTCTTCGTTTCTGGATGTTGCAGGGCTATTACAGGATATTCAACTGGGACATCGGAAGGCACTGGCTTCTCTTCAAGACGCTCAGGAACGGGTTAAACGTTTTGCTGATTTGCACCGTACTCTGGCTCCTGTTTTTGTCCCGGGTGACAGGGTATGGTTGGCTTCCCGATTTCTCCCTAGACATCTGATACCTTCAAAACTCTCTCCAAGGTACTTTGGGCCATTCCCTGTGCTTAAAAGATTGGGCGAGGCTTCCTATCGCCTGCAACTTCCTCCCTCTTGGTCTCGGATTCATCCGGTGTTTCATGTTTCACAACTCAAAAAAGATGTGGTGGATCGCTTTTCTCGCCAATTGACTGTTCGTCCTCCTCCTGTTCTAACTTCTTCTGGTCCCGAGTTTGAGGTGGCAGGCATTTGTGATTCCCGTTATCATCGGGGCCGTCTCCAATACTTGGTGGATTGGCGTGGCTATTCGCCTGCGGAAAGATCTTGGGAACCGGCTTCTGCAGTCCATGCTCCCCAGTTGGTTCGCCGATTTTATCGCTCTCATCCCGGCAAACCAGGTACGTCTGCCCTTTGGAGGGGGCATACTGTCATATCTCACAGAAGGAGATGGTCTTTGTGGCACCGATGGTCACAGCCACGTATGGCAGCCATTGTTTCTCCCAAGATGGCGGCTCCGGCTGGTTGCGACATTCCAGCCTTGCAGTGGATGCCTGCAACGGAGGCTCCGCCCCCTCAGCAAAGTTCTGGTTATCTGCCGACAGGCACAACGCTCGAGTGCGTTGCTACTCCTTACAATCAGCGCTCCGTAAGTTCGCCTCTAGGCTTTACTACTTGCTATAGCTCTCATTGTTCGATTCTTACCCTTTTCTGTCTCTGTGTTTTCAAAGCTTCCCACCCGCTCCTCCAGAATTGAGACTTCGCCACTTAACAACCGTTCTCTTCGAGCCAGCGGTCGAGTCAGACCTGATTCTTTGCTAGCCATCCGGGATTGCTTGCGTTCGTTCAAGTCGGGACACATTAAGCCGGCATTATCGCTCCATTCTCTCCGGACATCACCCGGCAATTCACTCGAACCCATTTCCGACTTATCCCACAAGGGGAATTTGCTTACCAGGTATTGTTTGCATGCTTAGTTTAGCTCTGACGCCTTAGTTAGCACAGCCTTCTTCTCATCACGTCTCTTCTTATCTCTTCCGCCTCACAGCCGAGTCCAGAACTCTCACAACTAGGATCACCCGTAATTTCTTTACGACTAAATTCTGTTTCGCAGGTATTTTAGATTCCTTTCCAATCGATTTAACATACCACGACATTTAGGAGACTCAATACCTTCAACCTTCTTTCTTCTATATTTCAATCATTCAGAAGGAATCCGTAATCTTGCTGTTCTGAATACTTCATTGCACATTCCCTATCTCCATAGGGTAAATATTTCCTTATCCTATATCCAGATCATTTCATCCCTATTTCTATCCCTGAACCTATTGTTCTATAATCTTTACCTTTCTTATTTCCTTGTTGTATTTGCATTCAGTCACCTGGAATCGTAACGGAAACTCACCCCATCCAGTGCAACATAGAAGATTACATCTACTGAGGCGATCAGGGTTTTTTCCCCCAGAGGGTTTCCCCGGAGAGCTCATTCCCTCCTGATTCATTTATCTAGGGAGAGGAAGAGGTTCTCCAGGTGGCCACTCATATGCAACACACACATCTACTGGAACAGGTCAGTGGGTGCATGTTTAGAGGGAGAGTATTATTCCTGAAAAGTCCAATTTATGCAACAGTTATTACAAGTAAGTCTTCGGACTGTGCGATGTTTTTTAGTATGGAAAGGCACGTTCCTCGCCAGAGACATAATATAATAGTATAATGAAAGGGTACAAGCGTTTAAAGTTTCAATATTTCAATCTACTCATAAAGAGTATATTAACATGTAAATCATTCAAGTTAAATCTGTCTTTAAGCATAACTGCATACTTGACATTGGTTAGTGTATAATCCGTTTTTTATCTCTTCACCAGAACCAAGAGACATGTGCAAATGTAACAGTTTCAACACATAAAAGATATACAGAATATATACAGCACCATTTGGTCAGTACTTGTCAATTGTACTTCAAAGTAAACAAGATTCAAGCAAAATCAAACAGAATTAAACATAATTTACATACAGATTTCCGATGCAACATAATTCCACACAGATGTAAATAACAACAAAATGTTGACTTGTGTTGACAATATTCACACCAAGTCGATTAGAAGGCCTACTAAATTCATATAAACAATTCCAAATAGCTCCATCAGGTCTACTCAATTGCCAACGCGTTTCGGATTTCTAAATAACCCATCCTCAGGGCTAGGGTAGCTATTCGTTCCAAAAAGTGCTCAATGTGTTCAGGATGAGAATACCTAAAGAATAATAAAGGTGATAATTACTAACTGTTCAATATGGGGACTCAGCCGATCACAATAGGTGTATCAAAGCAAGACACAGTGATCACAATTCAAGGGTGTTTATTAAACTGTAAAATGGGTGAGATAAATGCCTAATATAAACCTAAATCTAAGATGGGAGCAAACTACGCCCATCAAATAATAATAATACAGTCCTAGTAGAGTCTAGTAAAAAAAAAAAGGCCTATACTAAAAAAAGCGATTGTCAATCATTACCGCTATTTTACAAAAGAGTGTGCGATAATTTTCACAAGAAATGAAAGAAGTGTTCACAAAATGATAAGTCAGGAAGTTATGGTCGGGGTCTCCCTTCCCACGTTTTTAGCATGGGACAAGGGGGGTCTCTTGAGCACAGCAGACTCCTGGGCTTCTCTGGCACACGCTTACAGTAGTTCCTTTCCTCAATATCAGGGCCTTCTGTGCCCAAGTCTCTTTTATGCAAAGTCTCTTGCCTCAGAGGGCCTGATATGCCAAATATAATATAACAAAAGGTTCCTTCTGTTAATCTTCACATCGGGTGATTACTCTTTACACTTGGATCCACCCCAGCTGGGCTTCGATCCTTCTCTCAACGATAGCCTCCCTCAGTCGGGCTTAGACCAATAACTTCACTGTGGCCATCCCTCAGTCGGTTTCACGCGTGTCATCACAAGGTTCACTTTACTTTCCACAGAGTGTCAAAGCCTTTTGACTGTACGATGGATTCGGTTTGACCCTTGTAGGACCACTTTGACACTTCACGCCGGCCTCCCCTAAGGCCTCTTGGTACTTGTAGTTTCCTCTATATTAGCCTTGCTATGTTCTCCATGGTCAGGAGAGGGGTACCAGTCAGAGTCCTTCAAATGAACACCTACGTGGTGCAGGACCACTCTGTTTCTGGTACCAATTTCTCGCACAAAAGACCTCTATCTATTATCTTCTTTCTGCATATACAATGTTGCCACTGCAACCTTGAGCCTAACACAGTCCGGTCCACTATCAGTTTCTTCTGACTCACTGGCTGTGCTGAACTCGATGGCTTTTCTTTTGCTGCTGGAGTCAAGGACGGTACCATGATGGCAACCGCTTCTCCCCATCCTGGCTATCAGTGTGGGAGGGTCCCATGTACAGCTGACATCTGTCACAACATTTGCCAGCTGCGATTCCCGGTCATACCTTTCGTTTCTTGGAGGCTTTGCAGGTCTCAGTTGAAAAAGGTAAGGGGAAATCCCTCCTGGTCGTCCCTATGGTCTCGCTGCCTTTCCCCTCCATTTGAACTGCCATCCCAGAATAGCTGCTCCCTCATGCGTCGGCCTTGCTCAAAGTGTGCTCTCCTGCTCCAACTTTTATCCCTGTGGGGAAGGACAGAGCAGTCAGGTGTGTCTAGTTATTGGCAATTGCCTGACCCTTGAGTTGGGACATGTCAGGTAAACGGCTCTGGTGTTAGTCCGTTGTCGCTCACGGTGTGAGAAAGGGATTGTGTCAGAAAAGGGGGGCAAGGTGGAGTTTCTAAATATCCTACTGGGCAGGATGGGGAAAAGGTGTCATAAGGAAGGGGATACCGCATCTCACCCTTCGGTGTGCCACTTCCACTCCCTGAAGACCCCATCCAGGTGATGCTCCTGCACTGGCCCACCCCCAGGAACTGGATACAATAGTGATGGCTGTGTCCTGGCGACCTGGATGACAGATCCCCGGGGATTAGCAGGTGAGACACCTTCAGGTTTCTCACATACCCTTCCTCCATGTGATGTAGCCTCATCTGTTTCACAGGGGAACCGGGAAAGGAAATCTACATTTCCTTGGTCTTTACCTTTTTGGTGTTCCACAGTGAAACAGTAGGGTTGCAGGTCTAGAAACCATTGCATGACATGAGGGTTGGAGTCGTTGCGTTGGCTAATTCAAACTAGGGGAGAATGGTCTGTGACAAGTGTGATCTTCCTTCCTAAGAGGTAGTATCTGAGGTGGATAATGGCCCACTTGATGGCCATGGTTCCAGTTCCAGCACAAAGTAATTTTCTTCATCTGGGAAAATCTTGCGACATGTAAACAAGATGGGATGTTCTAATCCATTGCACACCTGAGATAGGACTGCTCCTAACCCTGTAAGGGAGGGGTCCATTTGCACAAGCTCACAGTTCCTTTCCTCAATATCAGGCCCTTCTGTGCCCAAGTCTCTTTTATGCAAAGTCTCTTGTCTCAGAGGGCCTGATATGCCAAATATAATAAAAGAAAATGTTCCTTCTGTCAATCTTGACATCGGGTGATCACCCTTGGATCCCCCTCAGCCGGGCTCTGATCCTTCTCTCAACGATAGCCTCCTTCAGTCGGGCTTAGACCAACAACTTCCCTGTGGACATCCCTCAGTCCGGTTCACTCTTGTTGTCAAAATGGAGTTTCCTCTGTATTAGCCTTGCTTCATTCTCCTTGGTTAGGAGAGGGGTACCAGTCAGAGTGCTTTCAATGAGCACCTACGTGGTGCCTGACCACTCTGTTTCTGGTACCAAATTCACTCACAAAAGACCTCTGTCTATTATCACCTTTCTGCATATACAATGTTGCCACTGCAACTTTGAGCCTAACACAGTCCTGTCCACTATCAGTTTCTTCCGACTCACCGGTTGTGCTGAACACGTTGGCATTCCTTTTGCTGCTGGAGTCAAGGATGGTACCACGATGGCAACCGCTTCTCCCCGCCCTGGCTATCAGTGTGGGAGGGTCCCATGTACCACTGACATTCGTCACACTACTCGCCAGCTGCGATTCCCGGTAATACCTTTCGTTTCTTGGAGGCTTTGCAGGTCTCAGTTGAAAAGGGCAAGGGGAAATCCCTCCTGGTTGTCCCTTCAGTTCACACCATCTTTCTCCTCCGTTTGAACTGCTGTCCCAGAATAGCTGCTTCCTCGTGCGTTCGGCCTTGCTCAAACTGTTCTCTCATGATCCCCGCCCATTATCCTTGTGGGGGAGGGAATGGGCAGTCAAGTGTGTGTAGTTATTGGAAATCGCCTGACTCTGTCTGACCCTTGAGTTGGGACTTGTCAGGTAAACGGCTCTGGTGCTAGTCCATTGTCGCTCACAGTGTGAGAAAATGTTTGTGTCGGAAAAGGGGGGTGTACAGTTTCTAAATATCCTACTGAGCAGGATGGGGAAAAGGTGTCATAAGGAAAGAAATACCACTTCTCATCCTTCAGTGTCCCACTTCCACTACCCAAAGACCCCCCCATCCAGGTGATCCTCCCGCACTGGCCCACACCCAGGAACTGGATCCAATAGTGATGGCTACCTGGATGACAGATCCCTGGGGACTAGCGGGTGAGACACCTTCAGGTTTCTCACACACCTCTCAGTTGGATACCTAACAGAGACCATCGAATGAGCACCTACGTGGTGCCGGACCACTCGATATGTGGCATCTATCTTGGCTTCAAAAGTTCAGTCACTCCTTGGATGTTCAATTATATTTGCGTCACTCACCACATACTCTTCAAACACTGTTTCGTCATATTGCTTCATTCCAAGTTTCTGCTTGCAACCTTGGTCCTAACACAGACCGGTCTGCTATCAGTCTCCCCGACTCACCGGCTGTGTTGACTTTACTAGTGCTGTTTTGTTGTAGGAGCCAAGGACAGTACCATGGCGGCAATCGCTCCTCCCCGACTGGGCTATCGACGCGGGAGAGCCCTGTGTACCTCTGACACACAATGCACCTTTCTTCAGCTTTCATTCCGGGTCTTACATTTCTTATTCACGAGGGCTCGTGAAAGTAGAGGTTTTCCTCCGAAATGGTCAAGATCACTTGCTTCCTTGCAACCCTTTCTGGTCTTGCCGTCTTTCTCCTCGTATTAAACTGCCATCTCGGAACTGCTGCTTCCTAGTGTGTTTTGCCTTGCTCAGAGTGTGCTTTCACGCTCCACCTTTTATCCATTTGGATAAGTGTGATGGAAGTCAGGTGTGTGTAATTATCAGTAATTGCCTGACTCTGCCTGACCTTTGAGTTGGGACATGTCAGGTATACGGCTCAGGTGTTAGTCCATTTTCTCTCACAGTGAGCTGTCCGTGAGAAAGTGTTTGTGTCGAAATAGGGGGGGGAGTTGAGTTCCTAAGTATCCACCTGGTAGGATGGGTAAAAAGTGTTACCAGGAAGGGGATACTGTGTCACACCATCCGGTGTCCCACTCCCACTATTCGAAGACCCCCCATCCAGGTGATCGTCCCACACTGGTCCGCCCACAGGAACTGGATCCAAAAGCGATGGCTTGTCCTGGCCACTTGGAAGACAGATACCAGGGGACTAGGGTCACAGTGACCCACCATGAAGTGTGGGAAATTAAACCACTCAATGGTGCCTCTTGACACCTGGTCTCTTTCTCCTGTGGATGACCCCTGATTTCTGGGTCAGTATTGGTTCAAATTGGAAACATATGGCCTTTGCAGCCCCCACAATTGCAATGCTTAAAGAAAGTAGAGCAAGGACAGATTGTGTTAGTATGAAACCAAGTGTGTTGTGTGAAGAGACAGGAAGGAGACTTGGACACATTTCACACATGGTTTTGGTTATACACTTTTATTCAAAATAATAAGGGGTTGGGAAATAAATGCCTCACTATTCCTAATCTAGGAAGTATTTCCCTACCTCAACCAAAAAACAAATGGAGTCTGTGCTTTGTCAAAAGTAAAAAATATGCACTGTGTCCGAAATCCTATTCTGGCCCTCACACTCCAAAACGAACTTTAAAGTGCAAAGGGTAGTGTCTCTGGATCACAAGGTGCACAAATGTTAACTTTAAGGCAAAGATGTAAATCCACCGAAAAAGTTCCAAGTGGTTAATATTCACAGTTCCAGGAAATGGCTCCCTTCCCCTGGTTTCCGTTACCAATATGAAAAATTCAAACAGAGAATCAAACCAAGTTCTTTACAACCCCAAGAGGATAGCTCCTTTCTCTTGGCACATTCACAGTTCTCTGGGAAATAGCTCCTTCCCCCAAGTTTCTCTTCACGTTTCAAATAATTTAGAATCCTAAGGGCATGCGACTTCCTTGGAATTCTCCTCACTCTTGACTTTGCCTGGCATACTCTCCTGCCAGGACTTCTTTGCAGTCTTTCAAACACTTATCGTCCCCTGCTATACTCTCCTGCCCGGACTTTCATAGAATCCTCACAAACACTTATCTTCACGTGGTGTGCTCTACTGCCAGGGCTTTCACACAATGAGTTTTATGACACTTTACAATTTCAAGGCCATGGATCTTCCTTCAGATATCTGCCTTCTGCAACGTATTACACATACTTAACTTTGCCTGGTATACTCTCCTGCCAGGGCTTTCACACAATGAGATTTCCTTTTATCCATTAAATGATATTTGCCCACTGTTGGCATATTGTTCCTTGATTAACAGGATTTGTTTCAATCTTTCTTTCATACAATAGGCCTCTGCCCCTTTTCCCATTGTGTTCACCTTTACTTGGCTTTCTTTCACAATTACTTTGATTTCTCTTTTAAGGTGCAGGTTCAACAACCCCTTCGTGGCATAGTTTACAGGTACGTTAGCTTCTTCACAGATTTGCCTTTGCTCATGTGTTGCTTCTATGAAGCGACATACACTCTCAGGCAACCCAGTAACCATTCAGTTTTCCCTGGGTTTAGCAGGTACGTTTAGTGTCCCTCGTGCTTCTCTGCTTCTATTCCCTTCTGGGTTGCTGCATCGGTGTGTGTCTCGTTAGCCATGGTGCCCTTGCCATTTCTGTATATGATTCCTGCTGCCATGAACTCTCGAGCGGCAAGCCGTCTGTGCTCTGGTTTACTCTTCTGCTGTCTGGGTCAGCCTTGATATTGTTTCCTACGGTGTCCTCTCCCTCAGCATACTTGTCAGTGTCTGGGCAGGTCTCTGTGTAGCTCAGTGTCAGCAGCTCTCTCTGCTTGTTGTCAGCTGTAGTGGGTTTAAACTTCCAGGTATGATTGAATAGTTTCCAAATACTAGAACGCTGTGTGGGCTTGCCGGTCTTAGTGATCTTCATTGTTCTATCCCTCTTTTTTTCCTCAGTTATTATCACATCCTTCCTTATGTGATGTTGAGGAAACTGGTATGGGAACCTTTTGGGGGTGACTTAACTGCTCCATGCCTCTTCTTAGTCTCAAGGGTTGATATATTGTTCTTTATGTATTTGTCTCGGCAGGATAGCCCGGGGGCAACGTGCCCGCCTTGGAAGCAAAACGACACAGTGTCACACTCTACCCCCGGTCTGACCTGTTTGTCCTTTGTGGCTTTCTTCTTTGTAGATTTCTCTATTCTCCAGGATGTCCGGGACTTGAACAGGTAAGGCCGGTGGTCCTCCGTATCCAGCGTGGAACGAGAATAGACTCAGAGGAAGAGTTCTGGATTCCAGGATGGGAAGCAGTCAATGTCCGGGAGTAAGCGCAGAACCAGGAAGAGAAACCTACTCGCAAGTATAGCAATGGAGTTGCAGCGCGGGAGCAAGGGAAGGGGAACCCAGGAAGGAATGAGCGGAACGGCCTCGGAGAAGGCAGTAGGTCGCTTCAATAATCCAGGAATGAAGGAAGGGAAAATATGTATGGTATCGGAACAATGATACGAGGAAGGGAAAGGAACGGTGAGTACACTAGCTGCAAACTCGAAAAGGAGCGTTGAAGGAGCGGGGGCATTTCCCTTTCCTAGGGATCCATGGCTCCGGCGTAAACGCTAGAGCGCAGCTTGGCTGATGCGCCGGCCATGTGGGGAAGAGTATGGCTCCAGCGGTACGGTGCCTCATAGACCAGGAAGTCCAGAAGGGGCGTAGATGGCGAGTCATGACACACGGGGCACCACAGGTTCGATCCCCGGGTCCACGCTTAGAAATCTCCGGTCATATCGTATGTCATTTTGGGGATTACATAAAGTAGATCTGGTACATGGTTGAGGGAGAGTGTCGCAATATGTCATTAAGACATGAGGGATGGAGGGATCATCCCTGAGAAAGTATGGGGGTATGTGACTTTTCCCAATGCTGTTGTGTCCCCCCCCTGACGGTCGCCCCAGGTGGTCCTACCTCATATGGCCGCCCCCACGGTCAGGATCACGTAGTAGCTGCCGTTCCCTGGCCACCTGTGGAGAGGCTACCTGAGGGAAAGGAGAGATGACATCATCAGATTCATCACAGTTGGGAAGAAGAAGGTGCCAGATGTAATCTGGTAGGAAGATGGCTCTTTGGAGTAAAGGATAGGTGTGGGGAATTGGTACCTCCACCTGAATCAGATGTTCATTTTACTGTTCATACAGTAACGAAACAGTTTAAATTGTTCTGCTACAGAGATAAGAACGGTAAAAGTGCATGTTTAATTTTTGAAAGGACGGCCCACGTTGGTACCAAACAGGGTTGAAGATTTGGAAGAAATACAAGAGCTTATTAGACAAGTGACAGATATCTCAAAGAGCCTGTTTTGGAACCAGTTTATAATGAGGAGACACATGCATTTTATGTGAACCATCGTACTACTACTATGTGCACTCCAGGAGATATTTTAGTGTGCTGTAAATCAGTGTCTGAACAATCTTACATTGCCATCACTGTGAGTCTCATGGCTTTTTTCTTATTTTGGCAGGGGTTATATGGTGTTGTAAGTGGTGCTGTCACCGAAAAGGACCTGTGGTAATTAATATTGGAAACTACAGCACTCCTCACTTTCACTTTTAGTGCCCCTGATCACTGTGCTTCATTCGACCTCTTAGAGATTCAGCAGGAACGCAAATGTTGCAGCAAGAATTAGGGCACTTACTGTAGCAGGAAAAAGATGTGTGTTTGTTCTATGAAAAATGAAGAGCTTTTAACTGGTGAATAATCTAGATGTAGATGGTTCCCCGGCACAAACGAAAAGCTCGATTGTACACACAGATGAAGGATTAGTGGTAGAAATCTCTGTGCAAAGAAAAAACAGGTGAATTGGGTAAGAGAAGAGGGGTTTAGTAATAGAAGAGTTAGGAGAGTTGTGCAGTAAGCGCTAAAGGGGTGTCTGTTAACGGAAGACCCTGAGGGAGGGCGTAGGATCAGTGATGTAGAAATGTCATGAAGGCACAATTTAAGGTGTTGATTTGACATGTGGGTAAATGATGATGTCGGGAGGGAGACGTTTATTATGGACTATTACAGCAGACATCTAATGCCTGAATCATGCATCGCATCATATAAGCCTGAGTGTTTTTTATTTTCCTTTAAATCGTAGCAGACATTGATAGGATCATCCCCACATATGGACTTTTGGTAATGCTTGCCTTAGAGGCCCTTTATGACGCTCTCAAGTACACTGGGTCCACCCTTAGGTCCCTGAGAGCTGTCCAACATGCGGCCACACGCCTCATCAAGGGTCTACGCAGATATAACCACATCACCCTGGCCCTCATCGACCTTCACTGGCTCTCACTGCATGCATGAATCACCTTCAACTCGTGCTGCACCATCTATAAGGCAGTCACCCTCAAGTCACCCAGATACCTTACGGAGAAGCTCAGCATCTCCGGCGGGCAGTGCACCGCCAGATGCCATGACACATGTAGACTTGAAATCTGCCAATGCAAAAAGGAAAGGACCAGAAAACAAGCCTTCTCTGACTACATCCCAAGGCTATGGAACCTCCTCCCCATCAACATCAGACTCGCCCCGACGCTCCTACAATTCAGAAAAGAACTCAAGACCCGCCTCCTCAAGGAGTCTCTCCTCCAACACCTAGGCCATCACGTCACCTCCCGTGCCACCTGACTTGCTTATCGCGGCTGGCCCTCTCCTCCCCGCCACCCTGTACAGCTGTACCCCTCCTCTGTATCTTACCCCCGCTGTATACCTGTTTGGTTGTTACTTCTGAAAAGCGTTCTGTTATGCATCTGTACTCTTATATACCTCTGTAAAGCTCTCTGTTGTGTATCTGTTCTGTTGTATAACTCTGTAAAGGGCTCCATTGCTTCTCTGAATTAGGTCCACGCTCAATAAATAACATAATACTAATAATAACTGGGTCAAGGGCACCCAGCTGCCATCTTTGGATTCCAGTCAGTCTGTACCAGTTGCCATAATGGAGCCTTATTCCGCAGCAGAACTACATAGGGAGGTGGTGGCTCGACACCCCTTACCTGAGGATGTGAAGACCGAGATTGTTGGCCCAGAGGAGGACTGTCATAAGACTGTTTGTAATACACTAGAATTAGGAGAAAGACTCAGATGGGATACAAAGATGGCTATTGTTATATAGATGGGTGGGGTAGAGCAAACAGAAGTGATCTGTTCTGGAGGAGGTCGAACCATGGGTGGTATTAAGGGCAGGCAAGTTGGAGAGTGGGTTGGGTTGGCGTGGGCGGTTGGGCATGAGGGTATGCTTTTTTTCCCTTCAATATATATGCTATTAAATGCCCTTGTTGATCTGACTACGGAGAAGGCGAAACTCTGTTGGTCTGAACATATATCGAACATACGTAGTGTCAATCTTGAATCTCCTTTTACAACACATTTTGCAGAAAAGAAACACATAGGGCCTCATTACACGGATGGCGGTAAGGATTTACCGCTACCGGTAAAATACCGGTACCGGTAAATCCTTACTGCCTTACTACGAGGTCCGTTTGCGGGTTGGGGGATTTAACGCCTGCTTTTTGCAGGCGTTTAAAACCAACCCGCAAAGGGACCCAGGGAGTTAATTGCGGTACCGCAATTTGCGGTACCGTAATTAGCGCCTTCCCCATTCCCATTGAGCCCTATGGGGCAAAAATGGGAATGGGGAAGGGCAATGGTGGAAGGAGGAATTACCGCCCCGCCAACCTTGGAATGGGGCGGTAATTCCCCTTTCCGCCAAGGCGGTGCCGGTATTTTACCGCCCTCTGTGTAATGAGGCCCATAGTTTCCCCAACACCGTTTGCGATTTTGGAATGTATAAAATTGCCTAAACGGGAAGGAAACTTGACAAAGTTAATAGCACAGAGTGAGATGCATTGGATATACACACTTTCAGCTTTAGCCCTAAAAGTATTGAGCATAGACTCGAATTTACGTTGTTTTTTATGATGACTGATGAATGTTGTTTTTTCTTTATAAATGCACAGTTCTTTTCAAATTAGGTTGTGAACATTTCAGGTTAGATGTCCTGTTTGCGAAATCAGATAAGGGTATCATTTTGTTTTTTGAAATGCACTTATATCCAGAGACGGTTGCATTTCAATTTTGATTTTGAAATAGCCCCTTATTTATTTTTGTATTGGCCTTTTTGTTATCGTATCTGTAAGTGGTTCTTTAGAATTAAGCAGGGTAGTTTTAATGTTAGTAAGAGTTCACTCGGAATCTACAGGATACCCGCAAAATGGCGTTGAAGTAGAGATGTTGGTAACTTGAAGTAACGCTCTAGCTATATTCCAGATGAGTGATTGACATGATTGGTGCTCATATATGGGCAAAATGACTTTTGCTGTCGTTTTGCTTGAACTGTTACCTGTGCGGTGCTGCAGGTCGCTGTTTTTACTTACTACTCCTACAATGTTTAAAACCTGTTAGATGAGAAGTCTTTTTTGTCTTTTCATTGAGTTTTTTTGTTGATTTGATGAGAAGTATTTATCTTCACTTGTCCTCTGGGCGAATATATACATCATTTTTGTTAATTTCTTTGTTGTCTAGATGCTTGTACTAGGTGGGACTTCTGGTCAATTATTGGAATTTGTTCCTCTCATAACTCTAGCACCGTAAGGAGCATGATATAGAATGACGTTTAGCTATGGATGTGGAGATCGGTGGCTACATAATTGTCCCAGCATAGGATTTGGTATTTAAGTATTCTCTGACTACTAATAATTTTAGTGTTATTTTGTAATTTGGATTATTTTTTATTTCACTATAATAGATAAGGATGTTAGTAGCCTGTACTGCTGAAGGAGGGTATTAATATATAGCGAAACACATAGAGAAGGTGAAACATTAAAAACCACGGAACAAATACTATAAGTGTATTATGCCACATGTTTATGGGCTTAAGTATCATGAATAATTGGTGTTATTGTTTCTGGTTGATCTAACGTCATTGAAAATATTCTTTGTGACTCATTTAACGATGAGTTTTTATGCAATATTGTTGGTTGATTAACTACTATAATGTGAATTCTTGAGTACAAAACTGTTTTGAGAGCTCCTCCGAGGTGGGTGAGGAGGGTACTTTGGGATATGACCTCGACGACATCTTGACGATTATAAAGAAACTGAAGGCGTCTCAGCTCCGGGACCGGATGGCATTGCCAATGTTTCCATCAAGGCCAATCCTGAGTTTTGGGCTAGTACTCTCTTAATATTGTATCAGGGCCTTGAGAGCAGTGGAAAAGTGCCTGACAATTGGAGGAAGTCCATCCTAGTCCCTGTCTTCAAAAAGGGGGACAGGCAGGACCATTCCAAATATAGATTGTTGGCAATGCTTGACTCAAGTGCTAAAATCCTCTGCTTTATCATTCCAAACAAACTAACTAAGTGGGCTGAGGAAAGTCTTCTCAAGCGAATCCAAACTGAATTTCGGAAAGCACACAGCACATTACATATTATCTGTGCCATAAATTAAATCACAGCAGAGGCTTTAAGACGTTCTAAAAGAAGACTTTATTTTTGTTTCATGCTGTGGAGTAAGCTTGTGCGCTGGGAAATTGACCCCCTACTTTTGAGCCTCAATAGAAGCATGTATTCTGATACCACAGTGACAATCCGAGTCGAGCAGGACGGTGCTCTCATGCAGCCTATAGCCACCAATCAGGGATTAAAACAGGGTGCGTACTTGCACCCCTGTTATTTAATTTTTATGTCTCTGACATGGATTAGATCATTAATGCAGTTAAGAACCATCCTCCGAGCATTGGCGGTGAGGCTGCAGGGTGTCTAGCCTACACAGATGACAGCGTGCTCTTAGACCACACCCCCATAGGGCTCTGCCCTCTATAGATGCCCTTGATAGTGTTGCAAAGGGACATTTTATGAAAATCAAGAATACCAAGACAAAGATCATGGATATAGGGGGTTGCCGTTTCAACAAGTCATCCTTCATATGGAAATTGGACAATCTCAAGCTAGAAGTGGTTGGGCGTTATGTATATTTGGGATTCCCAATTAAATCCAACCACCCCACCACTTTCTGTGGCGAGTATATTGCTCCTAAAGATTAGAAAAAATGGCTTTCCATGAAGTGATTTGTCGACAGAAAAGGTGGGTACAACGTGGAGGGTATGTTAGCCATATAACGCACTAGTATTGTGCCAGGGCTTCTCTATGGCTTACAGGTGCGCCCCCACAAAACATGTATTATGGCTTGACAAAATTGAAGGTACAATAATTATTGGGCCAGTCGAGCACAGTATCTGTTGAGGCACTGAGAACCGAACTTGGGTTGTCATCACTTCAGTCCCGCTGTCTCCTTCAGCGTACTTGAAATTGAACTCTGTTCATTCTGATCCCAGTACACTGATGGGAATGATGACTGCTCAATTTGGAAGCGCCTAATGGCTTTATTCAAGACTTGCAGACGCAAGCATTAGGACATTTAATGAAAGTGGATCTATCCCCTGATCAGGTATCAAATCTACTGAACATTGACTCTATACTAAAATTTAAGCAAAGGGATTGGGATAGAGTGGACAATCTAAGTAAGCTGACCAAAAAAGAATTATTCAATGAATATTGCCATTAAGGATTTCATTTGGATTCTCCCTGCACACACCTGACGAAAATATGCTCTCTTCAATTGAGGTGTTGTATTTCATACCTTTGCCTCAATCTACTTCCAACTCAGGAGCACACTGTTGCCTGCTATAAAGTCCCACATAATGAATGAATGTGGCATTTTTGCAAATCTGGCATTGAAACCAGCAGACACGTGCTAACGGCCTGGCCTTGCCTTAGTTTCTTTTACATTCGAGCTTACCGGGGTTTTCGTAAATCAGGAAGAGCGTAGTTGTACAGATCAGTTATGGAGCACTCTATATGGAGCTGAATCAATAGTTATTTCTGTGGCTGCTCTTTACAGAGGAAAAAGGCACTGTCCCTTTTGCCAAAGTTTAAATAATGACACCAATTCTCACCAAGTTCTAAATGTGTTTACTTAACTGCTTTTAGGAGATTATTTGAGCCAGATTTTCTTTAAGTGTAAATGATGAATTATGTGTTCATTGATCATAAATTGGAAAATATATTTATCCAATTGAGAGCTGATTGTACTGTATGATGGATCCAATTGTTATCTTATGTTTCCATTTGTATCTGTTTTTCTTTTATCAACTGCTTTCTCTTTTGTACGTGCTAAAGGTTTATCTGTTAACCAAATGCACAATAAAAAAATTAAAAGTTTTTTTGTAATGTACTTGTTAGTTTGCGATTAGCTTTTCTCTTTCTTTTTTTATTAATTTAATCTGTGAATCTTTATATATATTTGTGAAAGCGTGTTTTGTGAAAGTGTGTTTGTATGTTCGGGGTTGGTTCCAGCCCCATAACAGTTGATGAGCTGAAATGTTGGCCCACATTTGACATAGCAGTCTGGGGTGTACTGGCAATAGTGAAATTTGACCAATCCCACTCATTCGTCCTGCACAGGGTGGGGTCCAGCCCTGTGCTATCAGTATAGGTAATTTTGGGAGATTGATGATTTTGCGATTGTTGGCTCCAGTCCCACAACAGTTGGTGGGCTGAACTTTGGCCTGAGGTTGACATACTAGTCTGGGGTGTACTGGACATAGAAATCTGAGTAACCACACCCATTCGCCCTGCACAGGGCAGGGTCCGGCGCTGTGCTATCAGTATAGGTGATTTCGAGAGATTGATGATTTTGCGACTTTTGCAGTAATAGGAAGTTAGGACACAAGGTAGGCATACCAGTCTGGGGTGGACTGGTAGTGGTGAAATTTGACCAACCCCATCCATTCACCCTGTACATGGGTGGAGCGGGGTCTGGCCCTGTGCTATCAGTATAGGTGATTTCGGGAGATTGCCAATTGTGCGTTTTTTGCGTTTTTTCAAAAATAGGACGTTATGACACAATAAAACATACAAAAGGCTATAGCAGAACCCCCCAAAAAAGAATGTATGGAAACACAAAGCAAATTAGCAGACATATCTATTATCAATCTAACATCACAAGACTTTACCTGCGAAGAACAATCAGTACTCAAACTGGGCTTAAACATCTGCCCCTCTTCTCCCTACAACAATGCTGAAACAAGAATAGACTTCGATAGATATATGCGTAAAATACGCTTGAAGAAATTCTTCGCCATCAATCCTCCTAAGCCAAAGACAGATGGACCTCTGAGTGGCTACACTCCTCTGACGATAGAGGACACACATATATTACCTGATCTAATCCATCTTGAATCGGAATGGCAAGATAACGAAGACATAAATGACCCACAATGGGACCTTATGAACATACAGACTGATTGGCCCAATAAAAGTAAACTCAAACTCAAGTCACATTTCAATCCCATGTTCAATCCAGGAGGGAACATTGAGGCTTTCCAAGATACGATTATCAGTGATCTGAAGAAATTTAGAAGAACGAAAATTGACATTAAAGACAATCTTACTCGCCATGAGCAGGAGATCCTGTCCAATATATGTGCATTGGATGACTATGTTATTAAACCATCGGTCAAGGGCACCAACATAGTCATAATGAGTCTGCAAGATTATATCAACAAAGCCAATAGACAACTCCAAGGACATAAAATGCTATAAGCTATTGGATACAGATCCCACAGCGGAGATGAATAACAAACTATTTGAGTTATTAACTAATGGAAAGAGAGAGGCCTGCTCGACGAAGACATGTGTAAATACTTGCATCCAAAATTCCCGGTGATGCTTATATGGCGGGGCAGAACACAGTACATAGGTAGAACACAATTGGATTAAATATCGAGCCACATTGATTCTGCCTATGTATATTTGTATTGTTACTGTCAAGGCACCTCACACCTCACCACTCACAATGTATATACCGACCATGTGTCCTCTACTTATGTACATGATACAAACTTGTCGCGCCGTGATTCATTCACCTTGTCAGAAATACACCAACACATCACCGCACATGCACAGCCTTGATAAAGACTTTGGTCGAAACACGTGTTGGCTCTTCTCACATGTAAATAGTACTGTACATGCTAGGATAACGGTCACATAAATCAACAATAAAAAATCAAATTGTGAACCAAAACAAGGTGTATTGACCTTCCTCCCCAATAAGCCCTACCAAGGATGTTAACATAATCCAGTGCCATTACCAACAAGGTTTTCCCACCCACTCGTATATACTCTACCATTGGGAACTTCAGAGCTTTTTCCCAAGCAAACCATGTACCAGGCTGCAGGATTTAACTAATCACTCGACAAGATCAAACAACAGCGCATAGGTCTGCCGTTCCTCCAAGCTCTCAATTCACCTACATATTGTCAGGTGTGAAAAAAGCCCAAAAACAAATGGGAAATGCCAGGGCACGCACCATCCAGGCCGGACGGGAGGTGTTGGTGGATGCCACCCATAGAGGCGGCACCCAACCCCGGGAGCAAGATATCCGCGGCGTGGGAGTATGAGCAAGGGGAGGGGAGGGAGGAAATTGAGCTGTATGTGCTATCTCGGGGCTGGCCTCTGGCTACGATATGGGGGACTGGTTACGGCTGAGGGCTGAGTCTGGTAGACGGGGAGAGGGGCGGGAACCAGGCAGTGCAGGAATTTTGAGGAGTGGCCCTTCCTCCTCAGCAAGGCTATATGTGCCTCGTCCCCATCCGGCCTCCAGACAGTTCACACACAATTTGAAAGGGGGAAGTATTAGCAGCTCCCTTTGTTCACTCTTGCCCCACATGCCACGTGTGATCAAAAGTATGGCTTTAAGTATCCGGCTCTGTCTGGAGATAATGACTACTTGAAAAGTCTCCCATATAACCCTAGCATTGGATACCAATGCCTACATTAGTATATAATTCAAGGCGATATCGGAGGTTAGAGATTGCTGGAATATTTGGTCTGATAATGAGACACGTCTAGCACGCCGGATCCTGTGATATACAGTTTGAGTGAAGAGGTGGATCTGAAAAAAGCCCCGGGCAGTGGTCAGAGAGTGGCCCAGGTAGTATGCTACAGGTGGACACTGCATTAATAATGGGGCATTTCACCAAGATGCAATCTATTCCATAAGAGGTACCATGAATAATATGTACAATCTCGGTCATGTGGGTGAAAGTATCACCAGGCATCATGTAAGGCATTCGATTTCAGTACTGCCTTATGGACGGGCTTCCCATCTACTGGATCTATTTAGGTCACTGCTGAGTGCACCATTAAAACCGCCCACCCGCCCACACTATTTCTTGTTCGCCTATTTATGCAATTCAGAGTTTGCATCTAGAAAGAACTTTAGGGAATTGATGTGAGGGCATATATATTCAGAAGCACCACCTTCACCACAGCAATGTCCCCCAACACAAGCAGGAATCTGCCATGTGGTCTTCTTTCATGCAATGGAATTTAGATTGCAGTGTTCAATGAATGTAGATGGCGACTCCTCTGGGGATGGACTGATAGAAAGGAAAGTATCTATGGATTCCCCAACTTGCAGTTGTGAGTACAGGCTGATTAGATTGCAATGAGGTTCCTATAGCATCAAGACGTTTAGATTACATCTACCTATGTACGACACAATCTGTTTAAATGTCCTCACATCACCAAGGCACCCAATATTCCATGCAAACCCAAACCTTGATGGCTAAAAGGTTTTGAATAAATCATATCTATGGGCACAGGGGCAACTCTCCAGGACATCGTTTTTCAGCCTGCCAAGCCATTACAAAAGGGGAAAGACCATATGCAAATGAGGCTTGGTCCCACCCCAAAAGGGCAGTTCAGCCCGAACTGATAGGTCACATCCCTTCTGCACGATACCCCAAGCATCCCCAGACAGGTTTCGGTTTTGTTGGGCATCATTAGTGAGGAGTAGCTTGGGTCTCTAGGCCCAACCAGGGTTAGGGGCCACGTCTGTGCATACCCGCCCTACTCGGGGTGACTAAAGAGAGATGTTTCGGCATTGTTGGGCATCATCAGTGAGGAGTAACTTGGCTCTCTAGGCGTTCCCAATTTTCCATGTTATTATAGTGGGAGTAACAGTGTGGGGAGCCCATTCCCTAGTGTTATTATCTAGGCCCATTCCAAGCTATGAGAAGATCAAGCAAGTGGGAGCAATCTAATGTCCTAATTTTGAAGAGTTGAATGCCTAGACCGCCCAGCGATGCAGTGCTTTAGAACCATTCTGAAATACGTACAAAAGGCGCCATACCTTTGGTGCCAACCTGCGATCCACCCCTCATCCACACCAGAAACCACAAATGATTGGCATTTCCAGTACAAAAAGCCCAGTCAGAAAGAAACTAAGCAACGATTGGCGAAACATGCTCAAGAAGAGTCCAGGAGCCCATCCTGTGACACTCAGGAACAGCGGACTGCCTACTTTATAGAACACCAAGCTGTAACTACCGAAGGTACATGTCTGCTAGAGCAAGCCAAATGGGGAGGAACTAGCCACAACAGAGCCAGAAGATATCTGCAGGTTTGCTTTCCATTTTTGCCCCTCTTTGGTGAATTGTGAAGGGTGCCAGGATGCTGACCTTATCCTTGGCAAAGACCATAGACTGCGCCGGGTCTGTGAAGAAATTAGTATTGCTGTCTGCTATTATTTTAAGTTTCATTGGGGAAATCATTCCCTATGACTCCTCAATTGTCCAATATTTTCTTGACCTCTATAAAGCCTTTCCTGGTGTCATGAATGGATGGACTTCAATTAGAATATAATGGCAAGTAGAGTTTTCGGTTCCATGTGTTAAAAACGCAGCAAAAATGGCTGTGGACGCAAAATATCCTGTGTTTGTGCCGCTGCAATCCATGTAAAGGATGTGGGGGACACCCCTGCAACCCCCGGACCCATTATACCATTTAAGGGAAGCAGGGAACACCCTGCTCCCCTTAAATGGTATAATGGGGTACACCTTTACCGGGTCAAACCACAGCATTTTGCAGCGATTTTTTGCACAGGCGACATTTTTGCCACGATTTTATCACTGCATACCGAGTTTTCATATTGAATCACCTCCTTCCTCTTTGCTGCCTTAAGATATGCGTCCTGCTCACCATCGTTAAAGATGCAGGCTATTATAGATCAGGTGGTGGTCTCTAGCCAAGATGCGATAAGCTCTTTCGACAAAGAAGTGTTTGGATGCCTGGGGAGTTCCCAGGAAACTGATCAGTGGGTTCCCAGGAGACCCAGGACTCAAACATTATTGCACCGTGAGCGCCCTTCCAAATCCTCATTCTTCATAATCATCTTCTTTAGTTCTGAAGGCACAGAACCATATCTCCTGTCCCACTGATCTGTTATTATGCATTTGTCATGTAGTTGTAAAGTCTTCCGATCTGAGCAGTGGAGGTTTCCATGTGAGTGCATCTAATTTCTGTCTCCTAGTATCAACGCTTTGCTTCAAAGTTTAGACCAATGTGATGTGTGTCATACTTTGGGGTCTACATGAGGTGGGATCTGAGGTGTTTACTCCGTCTGAGCTGCAGACTGACAGGGCACTTAATTCTTAGGTTGCTGTTGTACATAGCCATCCATTTCTGTGTGCTTCTTATTGTTGCCCATGTTTGTAGCAGTAGACAGCTTGTCTACAATCCACAGACTCAGCAAAGCATGAGTTCTAGTAGTTAAGGCACGGGAAAGCGAGCAGTGGTTCCCAGGCTAGCTTTTCAGAGTAAGGGTACTGTATGGCGATAGGTTCCTAGTAAAAGAAGCGTGGCCATATCCCCTCGGCTAATCCACACTCCAGCAACTGCGGGTCTAGACACCAGAGTTTCCTTCCCAGTCCTCTGTCAGTTGACTATTAGATGTCCAGCACTACAATACAGCCAATCAATGTGCATATGTGGGGCACCAATGCACCAGAGGTTCGTAGAGCGGCCTCGCTCTTGCCAACCAAGGAACACAGGTTCCTATCAAAATTAGAGTGGATTTGGGTAAGAACTGAGTCACCCAGGCGCTGGCTCAGAGATTTTATTGTTGACTGTGAAATTTAGATTGGACTCTTAAGAATAAATGAGAAATCTTGTCACTCAATGTTTAGGGTGATTTATTAACACACTTAAGCAGACACATGTTTTAACCCAAAATAGGCGGTCATTGCGATCTTTCGAAAGACCGCTGTGACCACCCATCTTTATGCAGAGGCACTACTGGCCTTTCAGGTTAACCAGCCAGAGCCCCATGCTGAGCTCACCACCACTTTCTATATATGTGTTCACCACACACACCTTGAAAAAGACCCATGTTGGGTCGAAACACGTGTCGGCTTAAGTGTGAATCATCCAAAATATCTACAGATCTACTGGCTGACATGTGCCTACACTATATTAATCTAATAGTGTTGGGTGATTTCAATCTCCGCGACAACATTCCTAGATCGAATGAGCTTAGATCCTTCTTTGACAGTTTACTTGATTTTGAACTGCACCAACTGATCCACAGCCCTACCCATAGTCTGGGCAACACTCTTGACCTGATTTTCCTGAAAGACTCTCTGTTGAGCCTGGATACCATTGAATCAGTGGTATGGTCCGACCATTACCTGGTTACTTGTGTATTTCAGTCCCTGAGCCCCCCGATTAAGATCCTCCCTCCCAAAATGCTGCTGCGCTCATGGTGCTCGGTCGATACTAAAGAGCTCAGTGCCCATATAATTGACAAATGTGACTCTGTGAGGCTTCCGTCTCTGCGTTCACTGTCTCAGTTATTTCGAGAATCCGCCAACACTCATGCTCCCCTGAAACTGGTACAAGGTCGTAGGCTACCATCCCAACCTTGGTTCTCAGAACAACTAAAAATTGCCTGTCTGAAGTTAAGACAGACTGAACGAAAATGGCAAAAGAACTACGATCTCGATCTCAGAGCTTCTTATAAAGCCTGTCTGTCCATCTACTTGGCAGATATTAAAACTGCCAAAGCTACTTTTGTCTGCCATAAGATCGAAACAGCACTCTGTCAACCCAAACCTCTCTTCTCTGTAGTTAAATCTCTATCCTCCTCTGAAGCCCTCACCTCCAGGGTCAAACCTACCCAAGAACTGTGCGACAATCTGTCCCTTTTCTTTATCAAAAAAATAGAGGTTATCCGCACTAACATTGCTAAAGCTTTAGCAACGTCGCCCTATGGTGCCTTCAATACACCTTCTCTTTCCCCGTCTGAAAATTCCGCCATTTGGTCGACTTTCCCTCTCTTTTCCGAGGCTGAAGTTCTATCTGTTATTCAACAAATCAAATCCTCTTCTCCCGTGGATGCCATTCCTATGGAGATTATTAAGAAGATCGCTCCTGACCTTCTGGTAGCCCTCACGTCAGCTGTAAATGACTCTTGCCAATCTGGCTTTGTCCCCCCTGAACTGAAATCGCCTAGGGTTGTTCCCCTTTTAAAGAAGCCCACACTTGACCCCACGGTTCTCGCCAATTTCCGCCCTATTTCTTTGCTCCCTTTTCTTTCCAAACTCTTGGAATCACTAATTGCTCCTCTACTATCTTCCTATCTGAAAACCACTAATATCCTTAATCCTGCCCTGGCAGGTTTTAGACCAGGCAGAGGCACCGAGAGTGTGCTGGTGTCCGTGCAAGACGATATGTCCAGACTGGTTGACTCCGGGAGGGTTGGAGCCCTGATTTAGCGCGATCTCTCAGCGGCATTCGACACGGTCGACCACCCCCATCTTGCTGTCTCGCCTGGCCCAGATTGGAATTTCTGCCCAGGTTCTTGCCTGGTTCAACTCCTTCCTGTTGGACCGCGCACAAACTCTTGCCATGCCTCCGTTTCTCTCTTTACCCTGTTCTCTCACATGCGGTGTCCCTCAAGGTTCTTCTTTGTCCCCGATTCTGTTTAACATATATATCTGGGCTTTAGTGTGCCTCATCTGTGCCCACGGCCTCAACTGTTACTCCTATGCCGACAACACCCAAATCCTGATCCGGCTAGATTGGGATCAGGCGTCGGCGGGCCTTCGTGACTGTCTGAGGGCCGTGGGTGACTGGATGGACCATAATTGGCTCAAGCTTAATGGGGATAAAACCGAGGTGCTGGTGGTGGGCTGTCCCCCTGATCCCTCACTGTGGATATCTGCCTTCTGGCCATGTACTCTAGGTCCTCTCCCTTGTCCAGTTAGTAAGGTAAAATATCTTGGGGTTATTCTTTCCGACACTCTCTCCGTGTCTAACCAAGTAGCGGCTGTGTGTCAGGCTGGCCACTATCAACTTAAGATCTTGAAGAAGGTCTTGCCTATGATACCCGAACCCCTTCGTCCTCCGGTGGTTGCAGCACTGGTCTCATCTCGCCTGGATTATTGTAACTCTCTGTACGTGGCCCAGCCTATCGGCCTGATACAACGGTTACAACGATTACAGAACCTAGCGGCTACCGACGCCCCTGCCCAGGGCCTAGCCCAGGAAAGACCCAGCCGCTCCTTAGAAGACTTGCCATGGAGACTGAATGCAGTAACAGCCAAAGCGTCACATCCTGTTCAGAACCTGCTGAATATTGTGACCAATGAAAAGAGTCCAACTTCCATTACCCGATCGAAAGGGTTTCTTGATGAATCACTATCACAAACATGTTTCAAATTTAAAATTCTGGGCATTCTTATGTTCCGAAAATGCTCTTTGCTTTAATACAAATCGCCAGCCTTGAATTCCATGAAGAGATACTCTGCTGCGTGACCAGGCCTGGGGGTTCCCAGAGTAAATGCATCCCATTTCCAGCACTGCTTACAGGAGAGAATGTGGCCATAGTCCTCAAAGGAGTAAGAGGGGCACAATATAGCCTAGGAGATAGGAAGAGGGCACAAGAGTAACCTCCCTTTGTTCTAAAGGGACCCACAGAAAAAGGAAAAATAGACATGAGAGTTCCCTTTAGTGAGATAGCGAAGGACACCCTAACCCTCGGAGTGACCAGTGGCACTATAACCCAGGATCAAGAAGTATTGTGCCAAACAATTTCCGTCTGATGTGGATTACAAACAGTGATCAGAGCAATGGACCTCTGTGAAGAGGGCCTGTTGCAAAAATGTGGCTGTGCACTGCATCCCTGTATCTGTGTTGCTTTTAGAGAATATGGGGGCACTAATATCCCGAGGATAGGAACAGATCTAGCACCGTTTTGCTTGACCCATCTCCAGCTTGTTGATTTAGACCAATCTAATGGGCATGGCCGTTTATGACTATACTTTATAGACATGTATTCCAACCCTTTCCTATTTTGTGGAATGGGGTACAAAATGTGCACTGGTACCAATATTCTTGGGAGCCTGCAATAGTTTTCAGAATATGGGGGGAGTCCAGTATCCCACATCTTAAAGCGCACACTATCCTGACACCATGTGCTTAGTTTGTTCTGAGGGAAGACTGACCCTTTTTGTTTTGGTTACACCCTTAATCCCCCACAGGCCTTTAACTAGACCCGGCCATTGACACATACTTCCTTGTAGCAATGCTTGCCACAATGCACTTGCACTGAGAAATAAACTCTTGCATCCTGGGACAGATCCTCACCATTTTAAAAGGAGTTTGGTGCTTCATGCAACTGTCACTTATAATGATTCAAGCTCAGGTGAGTGATCGATGTAATGGATAAAAGGAACGCTGCCGCTAAGATCTGAATACATGACGTACTGGCATATGCAGTCATTGAAAGCTGCATAGCAAGCAGGACACACTTGAAACTCGCCCTACAAAGAGAATGATTATGCGGCAGAAACATGTGGATAATCGATTGACAGTTGATTTGAGAAAAAGGGACTCAAAAGTTCATAGAAACATAAACAAAGAACTCAGATGTGGACCATAGTGATAGCCAGGAATGTATGAGTAGGAGCGGGGGTGAGTTCCTAACAGGGCCGCCATTTAAATGTAAGCCCAATCAACAACGTATTTAGGCTTTCTGCTGCCCAAGGCCTAACCAAGTGCATGTGCTCCGCTCCCCTCTTTACCATGCCGCTTTCAGACTGCATCCCTTGTACAGGCTCCATCAAATATCATCTTAAAAACACATAGGGGCTCCGGTTCCCTGTAATTTGGCAGCAGGGTCCCTAAAATGAAGACGCTCTCATGTCCAGACACAGACCAGCTGTGAAGTCACTTGGTATAAAGCCAGGCAGTCTTTATTATACATATTTACAGGTAGGGTTCCAGTTACTCTTGATATATATATTACAGGACAAGGAGAGAGCAGCACACAATCAAAGGCCATCCTCACACACCCCTGCTCAAGCCCCAACTGACGCTCTTAGAACACTCACATACAGCACTCACCAACATTCTCCTGAGCTGCAAATCATTATAGTCAACAGCATCCTACCAGCATACATAGATGACCAGCAGGACAGGACAAGATTAGAACAATACATGCTAACATCCCCCTTTCTACACAGTCACACACCAAAAGAAGCAGCATACACACCGCCTGTCACGCCTCAACACAACCAGATGCACCACCACATCCTGACCCAACACCAAACCAAAACTCCTTCCATCCTAGACTGCCACTCTCTGATCCAGGGCCTGCCACACCCAAGCACACACATACCCACAGGGAAAACACTCCAGGAATAAAACAAACACACCAAAAAGGTGGGGAAGAAAATGACAGGGGAGGGAACTACAGTTTGCCCAACTACAGAACTAGGATGCATCACTCC
Source organism: Ambystoma mexicanum (assembly GCF_040938575.1). Lineage (NCBI taxonomy): Eukaryota > Metazoa > Chordata > Amphibia > Caudata > Ambystomatidae > Ambystoma > Ambystoma mexicanum. The sequence goes on along the minus strand of NC_090921.1, from coordinate 707,978,345 downwards.
TCTAATGGATGCAGAGCCGGGGCGTAACAGACAGAACACCCACGTCCACAAAACTGCAAATCAAGAGGGTTTTGCTACACATGTCCAAGAGCAGCAACACAAAATGGGGTACGTAATCCACCATTTTACACCATCACATACAAAAGCTCCATCTAGACAACCATTCCACTCATCACCCATGCCACCATATGTCCCATCCAGATGTATACCAGAGGAGAACACTCATACCACTACTCTCCTCACTTATAATGCTACATCTACCAAATATAGAGAAAATCACACAACCCACATCTTCACCATGCTCACAACAAAACAAAAAACATAGTAGAACAGATTCAACATTTGAGTACTCCTGGCAGCACCATATCACCGAATTTTTTAAAAAAATAATACTAACTTATATAAAAGTAGATCTGCAAAACTGTAGATGAAAAATACAATTGGTCAAACTATGTACAGTCCTTGCAAGGTCAAAAATGCATCAGCAATCCTTTTTGTTGTCAATATTAACCCTTTATATGGCAGTTTAAAGCATAACTGCTTTTGCACCCATTGCTGCTCAAGTTTCCGTTCACAAAGGACAGGTGTATGGTTCATCCTAACCCATTATCCTTTTCGTATGGCTGGTGCGCCTGTCATGACTCTAAAACAAGGTGCCTCACTATTAGTCACTATCCTAGACTATGCAGACTACCCTGTGCCTCATTAAACTAATAACCACAATTGAACAATTTGTTTCACTCTGCAGAACTAGTGAAACAGTAAAACAATGGAGCACACTAGGGGTAGGATGACCACAGAAACAGTCCCATAATGTTTGGTCACAACACATAACATGCAACAAAACGTTGCATACAACAATGGCCAGACACTTTACGCAAAATGAATTTCGAACTTTCCTGTTAACATGAAACTTTCTACTCTTTTCACAACCTTCAAAGTGGACCTAGGGTTCTTTAAATCAAGATAGACATCTAACACACCCACAATTGAGATCGTGCAAACATAATATACATGCACTCCTTGTACTCTGAAAAGAAATATGTAGAGACAGATCTCACAAGCAATGTTCTACAGGTACTGGCTTTTAGCAGCTGTCCTTTTGCATTCCTTTTGTGTACTTGCATTGTTAATTTCCCATTAAAGGCCCGTCTTCAACACCCCATTCCTCGCAAAACTCATTGACCACTCTGCATACTCTCAACTCAACCATTTTGCAGAATCTAATAACCTCCTCAGTCCCGCTTAATCAGGGTTCCGACCGCGCCACAGAACAGCAACCACTCTGATCTCGATCTGGGATGACCTCAAAGTCTCGGCAGATTCTGAGGGATGCGCAACACTGGACCTCCTGGATCTCTCAGTGGCCTTTGACACCATTAACCACTCAATCCTCTTCGAACAACTATTCTTCCCTAGGAATCCGAGACTTGGTGCTCAACTGGATTACCTGTTTCCTCAACAACAGGAAATAAATCACTTTCCTCCCCCCTTTTCTCTCCACCACTCGCAGGTGAACATTGGTGTACCCCAAGGAGCCTGCCTCTCAGCTCCCCTTTTCACCCTCTACCTGTCCCCTCTTCCATGGATCATCCACACACACAACCTTACCTGCTATAACTACGCTGATGATACCCAAATTATACTGAGAATCCTCAAAACAAGCATCTTCCACAAGTCCGACCGAGCAGCTTGCCTCAGAGATATAGACCTATGGATAACAAGAAACCACCTCCTTCTGAACCCTGGAAAAACAGAGACAAAACAGAGTGTGCGGCAACATAGCTCTACTCTGGCAACCACTCCCATGGCCCACATCCCTCGGCACTCCACCGCCTACCTCCAACATAGTCAAAAAGCTTGGCTGCACAATGGACTCAGGCCTAACCCTGTCCCGCCAGATCAATAATGTATCAAAATCCTGTCACTACCACCTCAGACTCCTGAGACGCATCTTCCCCTACCTCTCCTACCCCAACAGATTAGCTGCTATTATGTCCATTGTGATTTACAAACTATACTTTGCAAACTCCATTTAACTGGGTGCACCAGTCTACCAATTTAACAAACTCCAAAGAGCGCAAAACGCTGCTGCCAGACTCCTTCTTGCACTGGGACAAAGGGACCACATCTCACCTGCTCTCCGCACCCTTCACTGGCTCCCTATAGATTGAAAGGCCACTTTCAAAACCCTATGCATCACCCACCTAGCAGTATACATGACTGGCCCGACATACCCACAAGAAAAGATGGTAATATACCATAATGTCGCACTCATTCGTGCGCATCCGCAGTCACTGCGACTTTGGTGGTGTTAAGATGGATTTCTGAACTCTGTCCTGCAGGGGCAGAGGTTCAGAAGGCCAGCCTAGTTTCTTGGAACAGGGTAACCTCTGAACAAGCCAAGCCAATCAGGGTAGCGATGGCAGTGGTCAAGACTAGGTCTCAAGAGGGGTGAGGGCGACAGAAAGCCCGCAATGAGCACACAAAGCAAGGATGCTTACAAATTACTCCAGGCAGGTATTATATTAAAAATATAGACACATTTATTACAAGGCCTTTGTAACATCTACCATAGTAAAGAATCACGATAAAACTCCAGTAAACCAACACATCACAATCAATACAATATATATACAAGACCAATGGGTCTAAGGAATTAGAAGCACGAAATATGCAGACCACCTAGATGGGGGGGAAAACAGGCAGTGCAAGTAATCGTTAGACCCAGTTCGCATCAGAAGCCACCTAACTAGAAGGAAGTCCGAGCCCTACGAAGAGTGGAGCCTTGTGCTCAAAAGTACCTGCACACACGGGTGCCAACAGGCAAAGGAGAGTCTCTTCAGGGAAATCAGACAGTTCAGAGAGGTGAACGAAACGATGATGAACAAATCCCCGCTACTCAAGCGAGGCCTCCACTTGTGGGCAGAAGCAGGGAGTGAGCACGGGAAAGGGTTGCGGTTTACACCAGCGATGGAAAGCCACAGGCTAAAGCGGGAGGGCGACCTGTTTAGGGTATTGACTACTCACCGGTCCCCGATGCAGCCAGACCCAGGATTCTCCGGTTCGGTTTTCAGTACTGGCAGGTTCAGATGCGATCAGGAGGATGTCTCGACGCTGTGTAGATTCCACAATAGCAGGAGTCAGGGTCGAGGGTGTCCCAAATGCAGCGAACATGCACAGATTGTTACCACAGCAGGGCAATTCAGCAGCCGCGTGTATTCCAGTCCCAAAGCACACGTCTCATTTCAGACCTGGGAACGCCAAGTGTATGAATCGTGTGAGAGTGTCGAGGACTCAGAATTTAGCAGCAGCCAGATGGCGGTGATAGAGCAAGATTCCTGTGTCGGCTAGTCAGTCCACTGGATGGCCCAGGGACGCTTCCGAAGGCTTACGTACAGGATTTGGTGAAGAAGCCGAGAATAGTTGTTCCCACTATTCTAAAGGGTCGAAGCGCCTTTGCAGACCTTCTCGTACGATCAGAGGTCTCGTAGGACGACAGCAGTGCAGGGTGCCAAAACCTTCAGCGGGTCACCAGCGATTCCTCGACTTAGCTTCTTAGTTGCAGGATACTTGGCTCCTTATCCTTTGTTCGTGAGAACTCAGGAGATCGACATGGTAGTGGGGTTTTCAGCCTCCTCTTATGCAGAGTTCCCTCCTTGCCAAAACGGCGAGGGCCCAATGGGAGATCTGCTCGTAAACACTCACACCATACGTGGACCTATCACGGACCACGGTGGTCCCAGGCATTCAAGACATACTAGACTCTCTGGCACCCAGGATGGGTATTGGGAACAGACATCCCAGCCCACATCCTGGAGGCTCACACAAGGCATGCAGAAGCCCGCGAAAGCGTTGTGTTTTGCGGGAAAGTGCATGACCAAATAAGGACTGCCCGGGTCGGCTCGACCTGGGGGAAGGTGAAGGGGCAAGACGGTCAGCGGACAGGACAAAGAACCTCGTGGCATGGCCATTTTGGAGGCCAGGCCACCTATTTGGGCCAAACGCGGGAAGCTCGGTTAACATGGCAAAAAGAGGTTCAAACACAAAGAAACGATAGCTGCCACCAGTCCCGTCCTTGACACACTTGCATAGATCGTTATAGATCCATCGAGAGTTTCTAGAGACCCAAGAGTGCAGTAAATTAGGTTACAGTGCCCTCTTGTGACATGTTGCACGAAAGCTGCAACATGAGGAAAGAACTACGGAAAACGGCGTCTCCCGGTACTGACTGTCTTAAGGGCATGTCAGTTTCCTCGTAAGAATTGAGCGAAAGCCCAGAGGAGTGTGGCGTAAGGCTGCGCTTCTCTGGCAAAGTCGAGATCAGTGTGTAAAACAACAGCAAAAAGTTTAGGGGTTGCCATATGGAAGGAAAATGACCTACAATTATGAAATCTTTCCTAACACTCACCCCTCCCAGACTAAGGACAGAGGGAACTAATCCACCCCTGGATGAGTTTCTTGTTCAGGTCGGTTAAACATTCTGGACAACCCATCAGCATTGCTATGTTGGACACCTGGCCTATGCTCAATAGTGAAGTCGAAGCCCTGTAGACTTATGGACCACCTGAGCAACTTTGGATTCTCTCCCTTCATGTTCATCAGCCACTTTAAGGGCTTATGGTCAGTTTGCACAGTGAAGTGGGTCCCATAGAGGTAGGGCCTCAACTTCCATAGGGCCCACACAATAGAGAAACATTCTTTCTCTACGGTGGAACATCTGAGCTCTCTGTCCTTAAGCTGGTGACTAATGAAACCAATAGGGTGTTCCTTACCCTTCTCATCTACTCGCGATAGTACAGCTCCTATCCCAGTGTTAGAGGCATCTGTCTGCACAATAAAAGGTCTTTGATAATCAGGGGCCCTGAGGACAGGGGCCTGGCACAAGGAGTCTTTTAAGCCATTGAAGACCTTCTCACGCTCGTCGGTCCAAGTTACCTTCTTGGGTTTCTTCAGAGTGGTGAGGGCAGTCAGAGGGGCAGCTATGGTACCATAGTCTGCCATGAAGTTGCGGTAATACCCTGTGAGTCCTAAGAAGGCTCTCACTTGGGTCTGTGTAGTGGGGGTAGGCCAGTCTTGTACTGCTTGTACTTTACTGGGTAGATGCTGTATCCTCCCTCCACCTACTTCATGTCCAAGGTAAACCACGGAGCCTTGTCCAATCTGGCATTTACTAGCCTTTATGGTCAAGTGTGCTTTCTGAAGAGCCTCTAGCACAATCCTGAGGTATTTGACATGGTCTTCCCAGGTGACACTGAAAACTGCTATATCATCCAGATATGCAAGTCAGAATTCATCCAACCCATTTAACACATGATTCACAAGCCTCTGGAAAATGGCAGGTGCATTCTTCAACCCAAACGGCATTACCCTGAACTGGTAAAGACCGTTGGGAGTTGAGAACGCTGTCTTCTCCTTGGCATGTTCTGCTAGGGCTATTTGCCAATAGCCTGCAGTGAGGTCAAAAGTGCTGAGGTACTTGGAGGCACCCAAGGTATCCACCAGCTCATCTGTTCGAGGCAAGGGGTGTGCATCTGTCTTTGTGACAGCATTCAGAGCCCTGTAATCCACGCAGAACCTCAATTCAGAAGTACCTGCCTTTGGAACCAAAACCACAGGGCTGGACCAAGGACTACTAGACGGTTCAATCACCCCAAGATCTAACATTTTGTTGACCTCTGTCTTAATGTAAGACCGTACTTTGTCTGACATCCTGTATCCTCTACCTTTGGTAGGTACGCTGTCTCCTGTTTCTATGTTATGTTTGCACCAAGGTGTCAAACCAGGGGACTGCGAAAACAGCGGGAAAATTGCCTAAGCAAACTTTTCACCTCAGCCTGCTGATCAGGAGTCAGATGAAGGGCCACTCGGACACCCTCAAAGGAGCTATCTGAAGGACCGCTTTGGAACAGGTCGGGGAGAGGTTCAGACTCCTCTTCCTCAACATCTGAAGCCAGTAGCAGTCCTGCGATTTCGACTCTTGGGATGAAAGCTTTCAGCCTATTTACATGGAACACTTTTGGGGCTTGTCCAGGCCTTCCAAAGTCCACTAAATAGTTAACCTGACCCAGGGGCTCCAATACTGTGTAAGGGACGGACCATTTATCCTGTAAAGCTATAGGCCTTATGGGATTCATGATCAGGACTTGTTGACCAGGTGTAAAGTTGATGAGGGAAGCCTTCTGGTCATACCAATGTTTCACCAGTGCTTGTCCTGCCTTCAACTTATCACTAGGCAGACCCATCAGGAGTACCATCCGTTTTCTGAGCCCTAACACATAGTCTACTACGTTGGTAGTAATAGGGGGAGTGGGCATCTCCCATCCCTCCTTGACTATGGCTAAGGGTCCCCGTACCGGGTGACCAAACAGAGGTTCGAAGGGGCTGAAGCCAAGACCCTCCTGTGATACCTCTCGGTAGGTAAACAGTAAGCATGGTAAAAGAAGATCCCATTTTCTTCTTTGAGGTTCTTCCAGAGCCCCAATCATACTCTTTAACGTTCTGTTGAACCGTTCCACCAGACCATTGGTCTGCGGGTGGTATGCGGAAGATAACTTGTAGGTGACCCCACATTCTTTCCACATAGCCAGCATATACTTAGACATAAAGTTGCTGCCTCGGTCAGACACAACTTCTTTAGGGAAGCCAACCCTAGCAAAGATGCCAAGTAACGCTTTTGCAACTGACTTGGCAGTTACAGTTTTTAATGGGATGGCCTCAGGATATCTGGTAGCATGGTCCCCAGCACCAGGATAAACCTATTGCCTGAGGATGTTTGCGGGTCAAGGGGACCAACAATGTCGATCCCTACCCTTTCGAATGGTATTCCCACAACTGGGAGTGGTTCCAATGGAGCTTGGATTGTTGAGCCACTCTTACCAGATAACTGGCAGGAGGCACAACTCCTGCAGTGACTTTCTACTTGCACCCCCATCTTGGGCCAGTAGAAGTGCATGGATAACCTTTGCTTGGTCCTCTTAATACCAAGGTGATCAGCAAGGGGCACTTCATGCGCCAACTGCAGGAGGAAGGGTCTTATAGCAAGCGGGACCACCAACCTCCTATTGTCTCCTTCTGTAGACTCTGTGGGCTCACTATATAGGAGTCCACCTTCCCAATAAATCCGATGCTTGCCAGGAGGTGCACACTCAAGCTGGGAGCAGGCCTGTCTCCTTAGGCCTTCCAGAGATGGGCACTCACGTTGGCCTTTACTGAATTCTTCCCTGTCAGGACCACCTTCTACTAACAGGTCGTTTAGTTCAGGATGGTCATTGGGGTCAAATACTTCAGGCATCGCCGCCTCCTCGTCAGGTCCGGGCGATTGACCAACTTCCTCCACCGCAGTGGTAGGTGAGTTCGGGGGAATATTTTCTCTCCCTCGTTTTGGTTTTCTGACTCCTTTAGCCTTGGGTTTCCCCTTTCGCTGGGGCAGCTCACTGATCTTGGTCAGTGCTGCACTTGTTTGAGACCTTGTGCAGGGTCTGTCAGCAGTGTCTCCCACGAGCCCTAAAGCTCTGAGATCATTGCCCAACAAGACCTTTCCTGGGACGCTTCTCTGAATGCTCACTGGAATCCTGACTGCTGTACCATTGATAGTAAGGTTTACAGGTATTACTGGGAACAAGAGAGGTGGGCCGTCAGCCAACTTAGTGGGCATCAGAGTAGCTCTGGCAACTTCCTCTGGGTCTACCAAGGTAGAATCCACTACAGTTCGACTGCACCCACTATCCCTAAAAGCTGGAGTATCTACTCCATTGATCAGAACACTGTCCTTTAAGTAGTGCTTGGTGTTATCTGGAGTCCTAGCATAAGCCTCTGTGACTTTAGGCTCCCAGGAACCCAGGGAAACTAAAACTACCTCAGCTTCTAGCTCACTGGGGAAGGAGTCTGAGGAGAAGGATGCTCCGGTAATCTCTTCTTCCTTGTAGGAGGAGAAGGCCAGATTAGCAGAGTGGACCCCCAAGGTTTTGACCTTACATCCGGGATCCCCCTTCACGTGGTCAGTTGCTCCACAAGCAAAACAAGATCCATTGGGTCTGTTTACAAAGGGAGGCTTATTATAACCAGAGTTCTGTTTTGGAGGCTGACCTCCACTACCCTGTGAGTTCTCTTGTGTCTTACCCTTATTTTTCTTTTTGTGGCCCTTTTGAGAAGAAGAGTTATCAGTTTCTCCACCCTCCTTATTTTGGACTTTTTCCCTTCCTCCTGCTTACCAGGATGAGTCTTGTCCTTATGGGACACTCGATGTGACACCCACAAATCTGCTGCAATGCCAAGCTTCTATGGATCTATCTCCTTAGAATCTGCCAAATGCTGCTTAAGCTCAGGGGAAGAAGAGGCAAAAATATGTTCCAGCATGACAAGACTTATCATACCTTCAAAGGTAGAAACCGAATAACCTTCGACCCAGCCAGTCAAGTTTTTTAAGGATTCGGTTACATAAGATACCCAAGTACAACCTTCTTTTTTCTTATACTCTCGGAATCGTTTTAAATATTGGGCAGGAGTCTTTCCAAACTTTAAAATGAGAGTTTGCTTCAACATTGCAAAATCTGCTCGCTCAGCCTTCGACATTTCCATAATGGCACTGCAGCCAGAATGGGGCAGTCTGCTAAGTAACCAGGCATTTTTTTCAGCATTGTCAACTTGTTGAACTTCACATGCATACTCAAATGTATTCAGCCAGTCCATACTGTCATTATTTTCCTCATACACACTGAGCAGATCTTTTGGAAACCTTGGATGAGAGGAGGTCCCGGACCCGTGTCCAGGACCCTTGGATCCATTGGCAACTTGAAGCTTGGCCAGTTCCAACTGGTGATCCCTGTCTTTCTGTTCTTCTGCCTGTTCGATTTTTAGTTTGGCCATATTGAACTCAAGCTCCTTCTGCCTAAAAAGCAGTTCTTGCTTCTTGAATTCAAGCATGGCCTCCCCATCAGCACTGGCAGAGGAAACATTGGACATTTCATCCTCCCTGTCCTCATGGTCGCTGGGGACCAGTGCGGCGGCAGAACTGTCAGTTCTGCAAGTGAGAGCAGCCCCACCTCCTTCCGCACTGTCCTCAGAAGTTATAGCGCTAAACTGAGCTTCTTGCCACGCCATGATTCTTTGGATCATTTCCATTTTGGTGCCTTGAGAGGAGACACCTCTCTCAGCACACATCTTGTTCAATGTTTCGGATTTAGAAGCATTTAAACTTGTTAGATAGGACCATGGCCTTTAAAAAGTTATACTATGACAATTCACTATGTGTCCTGTTAGGAATAACTTGAAATGCCTTCGCTCGTGCGCAACACAGGGTACCTTCAGTCGTATCCCACCGCTGTACACCAATTTGTTAAGATGGATTTCTGAACTCTGTCCTGGAGGGGCAGAGGTTCAGAAGGCCAGCCTAGTTTCTTGGAACAGGGTAACCTCTGGACAAGCCAGACCAATCAGGGTAGCGATGGCGGCGGTCAGGACTAGGTCTCAAGAGAGGTGAGGGTGACTGAAAGCCCGCAATGAGCACACAAAGCAAGGATGCTTACAAATTACTCCAGGCAGGTATTATATTAAAAATATAGACACATTTATTACAAGGCCTTTGTAACATCGACCATAGTAAAGAATCACGATAAAACTCCAGTAAACCAACACATCACTCTGTCCTGGAGGGGCAGAGGTTCAGAAGGCCAGCCTAGTTTCTTGGAACAGGGTAACCTCTGGACAAGCCAGACCAATCAGGGTAGCGATGGCGGCAGTCAAGACTAGGTCTCAAGAGGGGTGAGGGTGACTGAAAGCCTGCAATGAGCACACAAAGCAAGGATGCTTACAAATTACTCCAGGCAGGTATTATATTAAAAATATAGACACATTTATTACAAGGCCTTTGTAACATCGACCATAGTAAAGAATCACAATAAAACTCCAGTAATCCAACACATCACAATCAATACAATATATATACAAGACCAAGGGGTCTAAGGAATTAGAAGCACAAAATATGCAGACCACCTAGATGGGGGGGAAAACAGGCAGTGCAAGTAATCGTTAGACCCAGTTCGACATCAGAGGCCACCTAATTAGAAGGAAGTCCGAGCCCTACGAAGAGTGGAGCCTTGTGCTCAAAAGTACCTGCACACGCGAGTGCCAAAGGGCAAAGGAGAGTCTCTTCAGGGAAATCGGACAGTTCAGAGAGGTGATCGAAACGATGATGAACAAATCCCCACTACTCAAGCAAGGCCTCCACTTGTGGGCAGAAGCAGGGCGTGAGCACGGGAAAGAGTTGCGGTTTACACCAGCGATGGAAAGCCACAGGCTCCTGCAGGAGGGCGACCGGTTTAGGGTATTGACTACTCACCGGTCCCCGATGCAGGCAGACCCAGGATTCTCCGGTTCAGTTTCGGTACTGGCAGGTTCAGATGCGATCAGGAGGATGTCTCGACGCCGTGGAGATTCCACGATAGCAGGAGTCAGGGTCGAGGGTCTCCCAAAAGCAGCAAACACTCACAGATTGTTACCACAGCAGGGCAAATCGGCAGCCGCGTGTATTCCAGTCCCAAAGCACACGTCTCATTTCAGACCTGGGAATGCCAAGTGTACGAATCGTGTGAGAGTGTCGAGGACTCAGAATTTAGGAGCAGCCAGATGGCGGTGACAGAGCAAGATTCCTGTGTCGGCTGGTCAGTCCACTGGATGGCCCAGGGACACTTCCGAAGGCTTACATACAGGATTTGGTGAAGAAGCCGAGAATAGTTGTTCCCACTATTCTAAAGGGTCGAAGCACCTTTGCAGACCTTCTCGAACGATCAGAGGCCGAGTGGTCTCGCAGGACGACAGCAGTGCAGGGTGCCAAAACTTTCAGCGGGTCACCAGCGATTCCTCGACTCAGCTTCTTAGTTGCAGGATACTTGGCTCCTTATCCTTCGTTCGTTAGAACTCAGGAGATCGACATGGTAGTGGGGTTTTCAGCCTCCTCTTATCCAGAGTTCCCTTTGTGCCAAAACATAGAGGGCCCAATGGGAGATCTGCTCGTAAACACTCACACCATACGTGGACCTATCACGGACCACGGTGGTCCCAGGCATTCAAGACATACTAGACTCTCTGGCACCCAGGATGTGTACTGGGAACAGACATCCCAGCCCACATCCTGGAGGCTCACACAAGGCATGCAGAAGCCCACGAAAGCGTTGTGTTTCGCGGGAATGTGCATGACCAAATAAGGACTGCCCCGGGTTGGCTCGACCTGGGGGAAGGTGAAGGGGCAAGAAGGTCAGAGGATAGGACAAAGAACCTTGTGACATGGCCATTTTGGAGGCCAGGCCACCTATTTGGGCCAAACGCGGGAAGCTCGGTTAACATGGCAAAAAGAGGTTCAAAACACAAAGAAACGATAGCTGCCACCAGTCCCGTTCGTGACACACTTGCACAGTTCGTTATAGATCCATCAAGAGTTTCTAGAGCCTTTGGAATGACTAGAGACCCAAGAGTGCAGTAAATCGAGGTTACAGTGCCCTCTTGTGACATGTTGCACAAAAACTGCAACATGAGGAAAGAACTACGGAAAACGGCATCTCCCGCACTGACTGTCTTAAGGGCATGTCAGTTTCCTCGTAAGAATTGAGCGAAAGCCCAAAGGAGCTCGGCGTAAGGCTGCGCTTCTCTGGCAAAGTCTAGATCAGGGTGTAAAACAACAGCAAAAAGTTTGGGGGTTGCCATATGGAAGGAAAATTACCTACAATTATGAAATCTTTCCTAACACTCGCCCCCCCAGACTAAGGACAGAGAGAACTAATCCACCCCTGGATGAGTTTCTTGTTCAGGTCGTTTAAACATTCTGTACAACCCATCAGCATTGCTATGTTGGACACCTAGCCTATGCTCAATAGTGAAGTCGAAGCCCTGTAGACTTATGGACCACCTGAGCAACTTTGGATTCTCTCCCTTCATGTTCATCAGCCACTTTAAGGGCTTATAGTCAGTTTGCACAGTGAAGTGGGTCCCATAGAGGTAGGGCCTCATCTTCCGTAGGGCCAACACAACAGAGAAACATTCTTTCTCTATGTTGGACCATCTGAGCTCTCTGTCCTTAAGCTGGCGACCAATGAAACCAATAGGGTGTTCCTTACCCTTCTCATCTACTCGCGATAGTACAGCTCCTATCCCAGTGTCAGAGGCGTCTGTCTGCACAATAAAAGGTCTTTGATTATCAGGGGCCCTGAGGACAGGGGCCTGGCACAAGGAGTCTTTTAAGCCATTGAAGGCCTTCTCACACTCGTCGGTCCAAGTTACCTTCTTGGGTTTCTTCGGAGTGGTGAGGGCAGTCAGAGGGGCAGCAATGGTACCATAGTCTGCCATGAAGTTGCGGTAATAACCTGTGAGTCCTAAGAAGGCTCTCACTTGGGTCTGTGTAGTGGGGGTAGGCCAGTCTTGTACTGCTTGTACTTTACTGGGTAGAGGCTGTATCCCCCCTCCACCTACTTCATGTCCAAGGTAAACCACGAAGCCTTGTCCAATCTGGCATTTACTAGCCTTTATGGTCAAGTGTGCTTTCTGAAGAGCCTGTAGCACAATCCCGAGGTGTTTCACATGGTCTCCCCAGGTGGCGCTGAAAACTGCTATATCATCCAGATGTGCAAGACATAATTCATCCAACCCATTTAACACATGATTCACAAGTCTCTGGAAAGTGTCTGGTGCATTCTTCAACCCAAACGGCATTACCCTGAACTGGTAAAGACTGTCGGGAGTTGAGAACGCTGTCTTCTCCTTGGCATGTTCTGCTAGGGCTATTTGCCAATAGCCTGCAGTGAGGTCAAACGTGCTGAGGTACTTGGAGGCACCCAAGGTATCCACCAGCTCATCTGTTCGAGGCAAGGGGTGTGCATCTGTCTTGGTGACAGCATTCAGAGCCCTGTAATCCACGCAGAACCTCCATTCAGAAGTACCTGCCTTTGGAACCAAAACCACAGGGCTGGACCAAGGACTACTAGAGGGTTCAATCACCCCAAGATCTAACATTTTGTTGACCTCTGTCTTAATGTAAGACCGTACTTTGTCTGACATCCTGTATCCTGTACTTTTGGTAGGTACGCTGTCTCCTGTTTCTATGTTATGTTTGCACCAAGGTGTCAAACCAGGGGACTGCGAAAACAGGGGGAAAAATTGCCTAAGCAAACTTTTCACCTCAGCCTGCTGATCAGGAGTCAGATGAGGGCCCCTCGGACACCCTCAAAGGAGCTATCTGAAGGACCGCTTTGGAACAGGTCGGGGAGAGGTTCAGACTCCTCTTCCTCAACATCTGAAGCTAGTAGCAGTGCTGCGATATTGACTCTTGGGACGAAAACCTTCAGCCTATTTACATGGAACACTTTTGGGGCCTGTCCAGGCCTTCCAAGGTCCACTAAATAGTTAACCTCACCCAGGGGCTCTGGGTAAGGGCCGGACCATTTATCCTGTAAAGCTCTAGGCCTTATGGGATTCATGATCAGGACTTGTTGACCAGGTGTAAAGTTGATGAGGGAAGCCTTCTGGTCATACCAATGTTTCACCAGTGCTTGTCCTGCCTTCAACTTATCACTAGGCAGACCCATCAGGAGTACCATCCGTTTTCTGAGCCTTAACACATAGTCTACTACGTTGGTAGTAATAGAGGGAGTGGGCCTCTCCCATCCCTCCTTGACTATGGCTAAGGGTCCCCGTACCGGGTGACCAAACAGAAGTTCGAAGGGGCTCAAGCCAACACCCTCCTATGGTACCTCTCGGTAGGCAAACTGTAAGCATGGTAAAAGAAGATCCCATTTTCTTCTTTGAGGTTCTTCCAGAGCCCCAATCATACTCTTTAACGTTCTGTTGAACCGTTCCACCAGACCATTGGTCTGGGGGTGGTATGCGGAAGAGAACTTGTAGGTGACCCCACATTCTTTCCACATAGCCTGCATATACTTAGACATAAAGTTGCTGCCTCAGTCAGACACAACTTCTTTAGGGAAGCCAACCCTAGTAAAGATGCCAAGTAAAGCTTTTGCAAGTGACTTGGCAGTTACAGTTTTTAATGGGATGGCCTCAGGATATCTGGTAGCATGGTCGACCAGCACCAGGATAAACCTATTGCCTGAGGATGTTTGCGGGTCAAGGGGACCAACGATGTCGATCCCTACCCTTTCGAATGGTATTCCCACAACTGGGAGTGGTACCAATGGAGCTTGGATTGTTGAGCCACTCTTACCAGATAACTGGCAGGAGGCACAACTCCTGCAGTGACTTTCTACTTGCACCCCCATCTTGGGCCAGTAGAAGTGCATGGATAACCTTTGCTTGGTCCTCTTAATACCAAGGTGACCAGCAAGGGGCACTTCATGCGCCAACTGCAGGAGGAAGGGTCTTACAGCAAGGGGGGCCACCAACCTCCTATTGTCTCCTTCTGTAGACTCTGTGGGCTCACTATATAGGAGTCCACCTTCCCAATAAATCTGATGCTCCCAGGAGGTTCACCCTCAAGCTGGGAGCAGGCCTGACTCCTTAGGCCTTCCAGAGATGGGCACTCACGTTGGCCTTTACTGAATTCTTCCCTGTCAGGACCACCTTCTACTAACAAGTTGTTAAGTTCAGGATGGTGATTGTGGTTAAATACTTCAGGCATCGCCGCCTCCTCGTCAGGTCCAGGCGATTGACCAACTTCCTCCACCGCAATGATAGGTGAGTTCGGGGGAATATTTTCTTTTCCTCGTTTTGGTTTTCTGACTCCTTTAGCCTTGGGTTTCCCCTTTGGCTGGGGCAGCTCACTGATCTTGGTCAGTGCTGCCCTTCTTTGAGACCTTGTGCAGGGTCTGTCAGCAGTGTCTCCCACAAGCCCTAAAACTCTGAGATTATTGCCCAACAAGACCTTTCCTGGGACGCTTCTCTGAATGCTCACTGGAATCCTGACTGCTGACCCATTGATAGTAAGGTTTACAGGTATTACTGGGAACATGAGAGATGGGCCATCAGCCAACTTAGTGGGCATCAGAGTAGCTCTGGCAACTTCCTCTGGGTCTACAAAGTTAGAATCCACTACAGTTCGACTGCACCCACTATCCCTAAGAGCTGGAGTAAGTATCTCCTCCATTGATCAGCACACTGTCCTTAAAGTAGTGCTTGGTGTTATCTGGAATCCTAGCATAAGCCTCTGCGACTTTAGGCTCCCAGGAACCCAGGGAAACTAAAACTACCTCAGCTTCTGTTCCACTGGGGAAGGAGTCTGAGGAGAAGGATGCTTCGGTAATATCTTCTTCCTCATAGGAGGAGAAGGCCAGATTAGCAGAGTGGACCCCCAAGGTTTTGACCTTAAATCTGGGATCCCCCTTCACGTGGTCAGTTGCTCCACAAGCAAAACAAGATCCGTTGGGTCTTTTTACATAGGGAGGCTTATTATAACCAGAGTTCTGTTTTGGAGGCTGACCTCCACTACCCTGCGAGTTCTCTTGTGTCTTACCCTTATTTTTCTTTTTGTGGTCCTTTTCAGAAGAAGATTTATCAGTTTCTCCACCCTCCTTATCTTTGGACTTTTTCCCTTCCTCCTGCTTACCAGGATGAGTCTTGTCCTTATGGGACACTCGATGTGACACCCATAAATCTGCTGCAATGGCAAGCTTCTTTGGATCTATCGCCTTAGAATCTGCCAAATGCTGCTTAAGCTCAGGGGAAGAAGAGGCAAAAATATGTTCCAGCATGACAAGACTTATCATACCTTCAAAGGTAGAAACCTTATAACCTTCGACACAGCCAGTCAAGTTTTTTAAGGATTCGGTTACATAAGGTACCCAAGTACCACCTTCTTTTTTCTTATACTCTCAGAATCGTTTTAAATATTGGCCAGGAGTCTTTCCAAACTTTCAAATGAGAGTTTGCTTCAACATTGCAAAATCTGCTCGCTCAGCCTTCGACATTTCCATAATGGCACTGCAGTCAGAATGGGGCAGTCTGCTAAGTAACCAGGCAATTTTATCAGCATTGTCAACTTGTTGAACTTCACATGCATACTCAAATGTATTCAGCCAGTCCATAATGTCATTCTTTTCCTCATACACACTGAGCAGATCTTTTGGAAACCTTGGATGAGAGGAGGCCCTGGACCCGTGTCCAGGACCCATTGATCCATTGGCAACTTGAAGCTGGCCAGTTCCAACTGGTGATCCCTGTCTTTCTGTTTTTCTGCCTGTTCGATTTTTAGTTTGGCCATATTAAACTCAAGCTCCTTCTGCCTAAACAGCAGTTCTTGCTTCTTGAATTCAAGAATGGCCTCCCCATCAGCACTGGCAGAGGAAACATTGGACATTTCATCCTCCCTGTCCTCATGGTCGCTGGGGACCAGTGCAGCGCCAGAACTGTCAGTTCTGCCAGTGAGAGCAGCCCCACCTCCTTCCGCACTGTCCTCAGAAGTTATAGCGCTAAGGTGAGCTTCTTGCCACGCCATGATTCTTTGGATCATTTCCATTTTGGGTCCTTGCGAGGAGACACCTCTCTCAGCACACATCTTGTTCAATGTTTCGGATTTAGAAGCATTTAAACTTAACAAGGTACTTGTTTCCATACTGTTAGATAGGACTATGGCCTTTAAAAAGTTATACTGCGACAATTCACTATGTGTCCTGTTAGGAATAACTTGAAATGCCTTCGCTCGTGCGCAACACTGGGTACCTTCAGTCGTATCCCACCGCTGTACACCAATTTGTTAAGATGGGTTTCTGAACTCTGTACTGGAGGGGCAGAGGTTCAGAAGGCCAGCCTAGTTTCTTGGAACAGGGTAACCTCTGGACAAGCCAGGCCAATCAGGGTAGCGATAGCAGTGGTCAAGATTAGGTCTCAAGAGGGGTGAGGGCGACTGAAAGCCTGCAATGAGCACACAAAGCAAGGACGCTTACAAATTACTCCAAGTAGGTGTTATATTAAAAATATAGACACATTTATTACAAGGCCTTTGTAACATCGACCATAGTAAAGAATCACAATAAAACTCCAGTAAACCAACACATCACAATCAATACAATATATATACAAGACCAAGTGGTCTAAGGAATTAGAAGCACGAAATATGCAGACCACCTAGATGGGGGGGAAAACAGGCAGTGCAAATAATCGTTAGACCCAGTTCGACATCAGAGACCACCTAACTAGAAGGAAGTCCGAGCTCTACGAAGAGTGGAGCCTTGTGCTCAAAAGTCCCTGCACACGCGGGTGCCAACGGGCAAAGGAGAGTCTCTTCAGGGAAATCAGACAGTTCAGAGAGGTGAACGAAACGATGATGAACAAATCCCCGCTACTCAAGCGAGGCCTCCACTTGTGGGCAGAAGCAGGGCGTAAGCATGGGAAAGGGTTGCGGTTTGCATCAGCGATGGAAAGACACAGGCTCCTGTGGGAGGGTGACCGGTTTAGGGTATTGACTACTCACCGGTCCCCGATGCAGGCAGACCCAGGATTCTCTGGTTCAGTTTCGGTACTGGCAGGTTCAGATGCGATCAGGAGGATGTCTCGACGCCGTGGAGATTCCACGATAGCAGGAGTCAGGGTCGAGGGTCTCCCAAATGTAGCAAACACGCACAGATTGTTACTACAGCAGGGCAACTCTGCAGCTGCGTGTATTCCAGTCCAAAAGCACACGTCTCACTTCAGACCTGGGAACGCCAAGTGTACGAATCGTGTAAGAGTGTCGAGGACTCGGAATTTAGCAGCAGCCAGACGGCAGTGACAGAGCAAGATTCCTGTGTATGCTGGTCAGTCCACTGGAGGGCCCAGGGATGCTTCCGAAGGCTTACGTTCAGGATTTGGTGAAGATGCCGAGAATAGTTGTTCCCACTATTCTAAAGGGCCGAAGCGCCTTTGCAGACCTTCTCTTACGATCAGAGGCCGAGTGGTCTCGCAGGACGACAGCAGCGCAGGGTGCCAAAACCTTCAGCGGGTCACCAGCGATTCCTCGACTCAGCTTCTTAGTTGCAGGATACTTGGTTCCTTATCCTTCGTTCGTGAGAACTCAGGAGATCGACATGGTAGTGGGGTTTTCAGCCTCCTCTTATGCAGAGTTCCCTCCTTGCCAAAACGGCGAGGGCCCAATGGGAGATCTGCTCGTAAACACTCACACCATACGTGGACCTATCACGGACCACGGTGGTCCCAGGCATTCAAGACATACTAGACTCTCTGGCACCCAGGACGTGTATTGGGAACAGACATCCCAGCCCACATCCTGGAGGCTCACACAAGGCATGCAGAAGCCCGCGAAAGCATTGTGTTTCGCAGGAAAGTGCATGACCAAATAAGGACTGCCCCAGGTCGGCTCGACCTGGGGGAAGGTGAAGAGGCAAGACGGTCAGTGGACAGGACAAAGAACCTCGTGGCATGGCCATTTTGGAGGCCAGGCCACCTATTTGGGCCAAACGCGGGAAGCGCGGTTAACATGGCAAAAAGAAGTTAAAAACACAAAGAAACAATAGCTGCCACCAGTCCCGTCCGTGACACACTTGCACAGTTCGTTATAGATCCATCAAGAGTTTCTAGGCCTTTGGAATGACTAGAGACCCAAGAGTGCAGTAAATTAGGTTACAGTGCCCTCTTGTGACATGTTGCACGAAAGCTGCAACTTGAGGGAAGAAGTAAGGAAAACGGCATCTCCCGGTACTGACTGTCTTAAGGGCATGTCAATTTCCCCATAAGAATTGAGCGAAAGCCCAGAGGAGTGCGGCGTAAGGCTGCGCTTCTTTGGCAAAGTCTAGATCAGGGTGCAAAACAACAGCAAAAAGTTTGGGGGTTGCCACATGGAAGGAAAATTACCTACAATAATGAAATCTTTCCTAACAGGTGGTGCACAAAATACCGAATCCCATTACTGCGCCCAAGTAGAGCAGGGTTGTCGAGGTGTCCCCCACTCTCCTTGTGGGCAGTAACGGGAGTCGAGATTGGAGGGGTGTCCCCTGCTTACCATTGTGATAAGCGGGGGACAAGAAAGTAAACAGATGTAAATTTAAAAAAGCACCTGCGGTGTCAGCTCCCAGCCACGCAAGTGGGAGGAACAGACACAGCAGGGATAACGGGGAGTCAGCAGCGCACACAGAAGTGTGCCGCTGTCAAGTTAAGTGGGGTGGGGGGGTCGGTTAGGGGTATGCGGGGCGGGGGAGGTGGGTAAAGTGATCTATTTGATCACTGCGCCGCACCATAATTGGTGTCGACATTTTAATTGGCGCAGTTACGGGTGGTGCAGTGATCACATAGATTCGAAAAGATTATGCCCTACGTCCCAACACGCACTCTAAGATCTAGCTTGACCCTCCTACTAGTGATTCCTGCCTCCAATTCAGCCAGGATTAGAGGGTCAGCGTTCTCTACCTTGGCTATAAAATATGGGTCTAATGCTGACAGATTGCGCTACAACTGATCATAGTCAATACATTTGTTTGTGTTGGTCCGAATAGACAGACAGTAATTAAATTACTATAAACCTTTTTATATTTAATAATATTTATCACAGCCTAGATCTCTACATTGGCACCAACACTATGGAACTCTCTGCCTCCCCAGATTCGACACAACCAGGACCACATGGCCTTCCTTAAAGCATTGAAAACCTGGCTTTTTCCCTAATTATTGGAAGTGACCGCCTAGGTCTGCCAAAACACTCCACCAATGATCATAACTTGGTTCTTTCGGCAGTACCTCTAACAACTGCTGGCCTCAGAAGCTGGCCAATAATCACACCATCACAGAAATAGGAACAGTTGTGACTCGAAAGCCAACTGTAGCGGCGGACAGGCTCTAGGACATGCAGCTGCTGACCCTCAGCATCGTTGCCTGACTACAAAGACCACTATTAATTGTATACTTCACCCTGACATGCTCATCTCATCCAGACCTGACATACCAAAGCTCTAAAACCAAATGATGACTTCCATGTTTATACCATCCCAGAGATCATGGCTCAGCAGTACCATAACTAAGCCTAATCACTATCTTCCCATGAGGAAGCACACCACCTTTCCCCCGGTGATACAAACCTCTGTCTTTCCGCCAAATCTGCAGACTCCACACCGCCACACTTCCAAGCTCAATCTGCCCCACTTACAGCAAATGCGACTGGACCAAATTGATTGCAGCTGATACTAATCCGCAAACCACCATTGCATACTGGGAATCTACTCATAGAGCAACTACTGCAGAACCTAAAGTACTATGGTTCAAACATAGCCTTATCATGTCACCCTCACCTGGTATACAAGTGGTACATGCTGAAGTCAGGCAAGCAATAAGGCTACAAACTACCCTCCTGAGGCTGAATACATCTATGCAGTACTGCCTCCGCCCAATCTGCTCTCTGGCACCCCCGCCTCGATGAGACCACATTGCTGCAAAATGATTTCACATCTATAAGCTCTATCATGCGAACGAGTCACCCAGCCACTAGCCATATACCATGACAAGAGACCCAGATCATGGGTCCTCTGTATCAAGGATTCCAAGAAACCTCCTTCGTGTTACTTGACACGTGGTGAAGAATATTATTCTTCCCACCAGTGTGGCCCTCTGGATGTCTTATTACAAATAAAGAGGGACTAATTGATTGGAAGATGGATCCCACAAAACACCAGGCTGTAAGGAGGAAAAAGTACCTGTTAATTACAATGTCAAATAACAGTGCAACAAAAACAGGATATCTGAGTTTTCCCTAACCTGTACTGGATGATGACTTGACTCAAAGTGAACACAAGGAAGACAACCAGGTAGATTTCTTGTCGTCTGGACATACGGTTATTGCCGCCAACTGATTGAATCTAGCTAGATAGGCTAGGAGTGTTGAATCACCCTGTTTCAAACTCAACAACTCCAGCTCCAAGGCCTGAGACTTGTATCGTGTATCGAACACTTTGCTCATTGCATCAATCAATGTGTTGCAGTCATACAACAGATTACTGCCTACCTCCAGCATTGGATTAGCCCAGGCGGCTGCTGTTCTTCCTAAATGTGACAAGAGAAAGGCGGCCTTAGTTGTGGAGTCCGGAAAAGAGCCCGGTCTACATAAGAAATGCAAATGGCACTGATTGAGGAAGGTCCTAAATGTCTTAGGATCCCCATGAAACTTCTCCGGAGGAGCTAGAGGGAACTGTGAGGTCACGTAAACAGGAGCATGGTCCTGCCTGGATGACTGAGATTGAGACCCGGAAGCTGAAGCATCCTGCGCTGCGGGCATGCTTGGCTGTTGTATGCTGGTTTGAAGTTCAGTGATACGATGCTGTGTGGCATCATGCGCCGTAACCATATCAGTATGGAGCACAGCCACCAGCTGAATTACATTCGCCAAAGCTTCCGTGGGATCCATTGTACAGGCTTCTGAATCTATCAAGGATTCCAAGAAACCTCCTTCGTATTACTTGACACATAGTGAAGAATATTTTTCTTCCCACCAATGTGCCCATCTGGATGTCTTAATACACATACAGATGGACTAATTGATTGGAAGATGGATCCCACGAAACAACCGGCTGTACGGAGGAAAAAGTACCTGTTAATTACAATGTCAAATAATAGTGCAACAAAAACAGGATATCTGATTTTTCCCTAACCTGTACTGGATGGTGACTTGACTCAAAAAGAACAGAAGGGAGACAACCAGGTGTGGATGTTAGGTCTAAAACAAGTAAAGCAAGGTATCAATAGAGTACACTAACCAAAAAGCAAAAGGCTATACAAGAAGTAGGAGTAGATCTTACCTGTGGAATCAAGCGAAAGGTGGTAAGGAAAATAGTACTGACGATTGTCAGTAGAACAATCCGGATAGCACTGCGATGTTCCGGGACCAGTTCTAGCAAATCCAAGGACAGAAACTTCCCTCGGTGCGCGCGTTTGCGTCCTCAATACGAGTCTGGAGTGAAGGAAATAACAGCTGATCGCTTGGTGTGCTTGTTCGCGTCCTCAGAGATGACGATATGAAGAAGAAACTGCTGATCCCTCGGTGCGTGAGTTTGTGTCCTCAGAAGTGAAAGGATAAAGTTAGTTAAACAGCTTATCCCTCGGAACGCGCAATCGTGTCCTCAACGATGATGGGGAAAACCACAGCTAGCGAGCCCGCCAAGTGAGTAACTTACTCGAGATTGTAGCGGAGGACGAGCAGGTAAGGTAAGTAAGTTAGGGGTTGAGCTAAGGAAGGTCGAATAAACGTTCCGAGTTCCGGCATCCATACATCAATGGATAACCAAACACCAAATCTGACAAGGGCAAGACAAAAACACAGAATCCATGAACCAGGCAAGAAAAACCGCGACGTGAAGTTTCCAGGACCAAGACACAGTGTACTGAAAAATGTTCAGAAGCAAGGTTTCCTTCGGCAACAGGGCTTATAAGGACCTGATCACATGACTAATCTGACCCATCCCATACGTAACAGATGCCACTGTTTCCAGGGCAACCGCCATCTGTCTGTCACACGCCCAACTTGGAAAGTTTTACTTAAAGGAGAAGTACGTTTAAGACCGTGTTTGGGAGAATGGTTTTTGTTTACTTTGTAAACTGGTCTCTGGACACAAGTGAGACCCGCATTTCCAGATCTATAACCCTGAGCCATGACAGTACCCTTCCACAAAGAGAGCCCCCGTCGGGATGCCCAAAACCTGCTAACAAGACGCGGGGCATGAACGTTCCCAACCGGCTCCCAGGTCCTATCCTCTGGTCCATAGCCCTTCCAGTCAACCAGATACATCCGAACACCCCAAACGACTTAAGTATCCAGTATCTTGTTGACCTCATACTCATCCTCCCCCTGAACCAACAGTGGAGGAGGATGCGAGACTAGCCTAGTGTCAGGATGAAAAGGCTTGAGAAGCGAGACGTGGAATACCGGGTGAATCTTCCACTCATCAGGAAGCTCCAGACGTACAACCACTGGATTTATGACAGCAGAGACAACGAAAGGACCCACATAACACGGTAGCAGAACCTTACTTTTTACTGCCAACCAAACTTTGGCGCCAACAGTGTACGATGGTGCAGAAGAACGAAGCTTGTCAGCATACCTTTTGTAACGCTCCTGAGCTTCAAGTAGGTGTTGTTTGATTTGTTTTTGAACATCTAGGATGTTGCCAACACCGGATTTAGCTGCCAGACTGTGTCAAGATTATGAGGGAGAAAGGGGCAAGGACCTAGGATGTCTACCATAGAGGGCAAAAAATGGGGATGAACGAGACGCTGTGTGGAGAAAGTTGTTATAAGCAAATTCCGCCATCGGCAAGACGGAAAGCCAAGATTTTTGATATTGTAGCGTAAGACATCTTAGATATTGTTCCATGGTAGAATTAAGACATTTGGTTTGACCATCAGTCTGCGGATGGTAGGCACTAAAAAAACGTTTGTCAATACTGAAAAGACTTAGTAAGAGAGCACCAAAAACGAGGCGTGAATTGAGAACCCCTGTCTGTGATTATAATGGAAGGGAGTCCAAAGAGTCGGAACACATGTTTGATGAAAAGATCGGCTAAAGCCGGAGCAGATGGAAGGCCATGACAGGGAACAAACAAGGCTACTTTAGATTCATTGGGTCTAGAGGTATTGGCCTCTGCATACATATGCAATAGAGCATCTGCTTTAGTATGTAAGGACCCTGGACGATGTGTAATCACAAAAGTGAAACATAGACAAGAACTCATGCCATTGTACATGACGCGCTGTGGTACACTTGACTGTAGAACCAAGAGATTGCGATTATCTGTGTAGACTTGAACCACCGGTAATGCTGTTCCTAACAGATGGTGTCTCCATACCAAAAAGGCATCCCTGACAGCAAGCAATTCTTTTTCTGTAATAGTATAGTTGCGTTCATAGGATGCTAATTTCCTTGAATGGTAAGCGACCGGATGGAAGCCGCTAGCATCAGGACAAGTCTGAGAGAGAATCGCTCCCAAAGTGACATCTGATGCTTGCGCCTCCACAATAAAGGGAAGCCTGGGATTGGGATTGGGAACAGGAGCAGTGGTGAATGCCGTCTTAAGTGCGGAAAAGGCCTTATTGGCCTCATTATTCCATACAAACCCGCTCTTGCTACTGGTTAGAGCTGTTAGTGGTGCGGCTATGGCTGAAAAGTTTCTGTATAAACGCATGTGAAAGTTAGCAAATCCCAAGAAGGATTGTAGGGCCTTCAGGGAAGTAAGAGTAGACCATTCGAGAACGGCCTTGACCTTGTTATCGCTCATCTGCTCCCTCTTGCTAGTGATTTCATAACCAAGAAACTCCACCTTTGAAGCATGAAATATACATTTTTCTAACTTAGCGTAGAGATGGTTATCCCGTAAGCCGCGAAGAACCCTGGATACATAAGATACATGTAGTTCATAGGAAGGAGAATAGATCAATATGTTGTCTAAGTAAATGACCAAGAATAGATCCAACATGTCTCTGAAGATGTCGTTGATGAAATATTGAAACGTGGCCGGGGCGTTAAAAGTCCGAAGGGCATCACTCGATATTCAAAAAGGCCATATCTGGTCTTGAAGGCAGTCTTCCACTCGTCTCCCGTCCACATACGGACCAAATTATAAGCGCCCTTGGAGGTCGAGCTTAGTGAAGATTACGGCGGAACCCAGCTGGTCTAATAATACCGATATCAATGGATTCAGATATTGATTCCGTATCTTGATGGCATGGAGTGCCGTGTAGTCTATACATGGGCGTAAATCCCCTTCCCTCTTCGGAACAAAGAACAATGGTGAGGCTGCGGGAGAATGGGATGGTCTGATAAACCCAGACTTCAGTGATTTGTCAATGTATTCTTTAAGGACTTGGTCTTCCTTCTGTGTCAAGGAATATATCCTACCGGAAGGTATCTGAGCCTCTGGAATGAGGCCAATGGGGCAGTCATACGGCCTATGAGGCAGGAGGATCTCTGCCCCGCCCTTATCAAATACGTTCAGAAACTCCTGGTATTCGGAAGGCAAGGAACTAAGGACCACCGCTCCTATAGTAGAGGCGGTGTCCAAAAGCGATTTACATGGTGTTAGAACAGTATCGTTGGTCAAAAAACAATGAGCATCACAACACAAAAATCAGAAAGAAATTCCACTTGTCCGGCAGTCCAGTCAATGGAGGGATTATGTTTCCGTAACCATAGCAATCCCAGAATAAGTTCATACTGAGGAGTCACAATGAGATCAAAGTAGATTGATTCGGAATGACCTGAGGACGTCGTCATATGCAGGTCGATGGTTTTCTCAACAACCAAACCAGACAAAAAGGTTGTGCCATCCACAGCATTCACCTGTTCAGGCTTCTTCTTGGAGACAATGCGTAATCCCAGCTCCCTGGCATACAGGTTATCTACAGGTTATCTATATAATTACCAGTACCCCCAGAATCCCGGACAGCTGTAACAGGAATGACAACCCCAGGAAGATGGCTCAATATAACAGCCAGAGTAAATGGGATTCCATTTATTGGCGGGCTTTCGCGTTTCCCTGCTTCCTGACCGGTTTCTTGGAACATTCTTTCAAGAGATGTTCCGAAGAACTGCAATAGAAGCATAGGTTATTCTTTTTCCGATTTTTCCGTTCCTCAGCATACAAGGGTCCTCTGGCTGTAACTCCTATTTGCATAGGTGCAGGTGCTTGAGTAGGGGTTACAGGAACAGCTAGGGAAACAGGAGGCAAGGCCCTCTTTTCCCCTCAACGCTTGGCCTTACGGGCATCAATTTGCAAAACTAAATCTAAAAGTTCAGGGAAAATAGTAGGAACTACCGGTACCAGAGCAAGGGTGTCTTTTAATGCATTGGATAAGCCTTTATAAAACAAGGTAGATTTCTTGTCGTCTGGACATCCGGTTTCTGCCGCCAACTGATTGAATCTAGCTAGATAGGCTAGGAGTGTTGAATCACCCTGTTTCAAACTCAACAACTCCAGCTCCAAGGCCTGAGACTTGTATCGTGTATCGAACACTTTGCTCATTGCATCAATCAATGTGTCGCAGTCATACAACAGATTACTGCCTTCCTCCGGCATTGGATTAGCCCAAGCGGCTGCTGTTCTTCCTAAATGTGACAAGAGAAAGGCGGCCTTAGTTGTGGAGTCCGGAAAAGGGCCCGGTCTACATATGAAATGCAAATGGCACTGATTGAGGAAGGGCCTAAATGTCTTAGGATCCCCATGAAACTTCTCCGGAGGAGCTAGATGGAACTGTGAAGTCACGTAAACAGGAGCATGGTCCTGCCTGGATGACTGAGATTGAGACCCGGAAGCTGAAGCATCCTGCACTGCGGGCATGCTTGGCTGTTGTATGCTGGCTTGAAGTTCAGTGATACGATGCTGTGTGGCATTATGCGCCGTAACCATATCAGTACGGAGCACAGCCACCAGCTGAATTACATTCGCCAAAGCTTCTGTGGGATCCATTGTACGGGCTTCTGAATCTATCAAGGATTCCAAGAAACCTCCTTCGTGTTACCTGACACATTGTGAAGAATATTTTTCTTCCCACCAATGTGCCTATCTGGATGTCTTAATACACATACAGATGGACTAATTGATTGGAAGATGGATCCCACGAAACAACCAGCTGTACGGAGGAAAAAGTACCTGTTAATTACAATGTCAAATAATAGTGCAACAAAAACAGGATATCTGATTTTTCCCTAACCTGTACTGGATGATGACTTGACTCAAAAAGAACAGAAGGAAGACAACCAGGTGTGGATGGTAGGTCTAAAACAAGTGAAGCAAGGTATCAATAGAGTACACTAACCAAAAAGCAAAAGGCTATACAAGAAGTAGGAGTAGATCTTACCCGTGGAATCAAACGAAAGGTGGTAAGGAAAATAGTACTGATGATTGTCAGTAGAGAAATCCGAATAGATAGCACTGGATTGTTCTGAGATCAGTCCTAGCAAATCCAAGGACAGAAACTTCCCTCGGTGCGTGCGTTTGCGTCCTCAATAGGAGTCTGGAGTGAAGGAAATAACAGCTGATCCCTCGGAGCGCACGTTCGCGTCCTCAGAGATGATGATATGAAGAAGAAACTGCTGATCCCTCGGTGCGTGAGTTTGCATCCTCAGAAGTGAAAGGATAAAGTTAGTCAAACAGCTGATCCCTCGGAGCGCGCGATCACATCCTCAACGATGATGGGGAAAACCACAGTTAGCAAGCCCGCCAAGTGAGTAACTTACTCGAGACTGTAGCGAAGGACGAGCAGGTGGGGCAAGTAAGTTAGAGGTTGAGCTAAGGCAGGTCGAATAAACGTTCCGAGTTCCGGAATCCGTACATCAATGAATAACCAAACACCAAATCCGACAAGGGCAAGACGAAAACACAGAATTCATGAACCAGGCAAGAAAAACTGCAACGTGAAGTTTCCAGGACCAAAACACAGCGTACTGAAAAATGTTCAGAAGCGAGGTCTCCTTCCGCAACGGGGCCGATAATGACCTGATCACATTTCTAATCTGACCCGTCCCATACGTAACGGACGCCACTGTTTTCCAGGTCAACCACCATCTGTCCATCACACGCCCAACTTGGAAAGTTTTACTTAAAGGAGAAGTACATTTAAGACCGGGTTTGGGAGAATGGTTTTTGTTTACTTTGTAAACTGGTCACCTAAAACAGAGTCACGGATTTCAAGGACCCTTCAACTGAGTGAACATAACATATTCGCTCCAACCAGAGAGCCTGACTAGAAGATCCTCTACCACAAACATCCAGGAAAATCATGGCATGAACTTTGGGCTTTGAAAGTAATTAGAATCAGAGGCCTCCTACCGGTAAGCACTAGCTCTCATCACTCATACCAATATGCTCACTCTCCACTTTACACCAACAAACAATAGAACACAGCTATACCCCTCAATCAATATCGGCCTTGCTGCACACATACCTACACTATTCCATGAACACCCCAACAGCCTGCTAGAACGCAGCTATACCCCATGAGAAAATCGGCCCAGCACACATAAACCTCTTACACAGGCCATTGGCCACCAGAATGCATACTGGGTGACCACCTTCCTTGCTGTTCACATTCCACTGATCTCTCACAACCACTGCACTGCACCTTATATTAGAATGGTGCTATCAACGCGCCAACCACCCTGGCTGCACACATACAGAGTGCACCCAACACTACAGACTACATCAACTCTCTGCACTGATCTGGACTACGGTCCCCAAGGGCGTTCAACCCACAAGCACTTTGAGTTCATACCAATGGTACATAAAGCGCTATACAAATGCACAATAACAATAACAGTTCATGAATGCAGGTCTACACACACCACACTGCATTAACTCCAGGACCAGCTTAACATGGCAAACCTGACAAGGGACATTTTGAGAGATCTGAAAACTCTTCCACTGCATTGTGGATTCTAGATTCAAATACACAATCCAAAAGAGCCTGTACTACAGTAACCCGCTTTTAGTAATTATTAGGCACAATAATATACACAGAAACTGAACGCTTATTTCCAGCAGCCAGGTCTGTCTGTTTGACCATGAATAAAGATGTCTTACAGGAAGCACAAGTCCAAATGTTCATGGCGAGCCAGGCTTTTAGGTCAGTGGCCACAATTTGAAAAACAAGCATTGGCTAGGCCAACAGTTTGGACTTTTGAATAGGCATGGGAAAATCACTTTGTAAGGCACTGCCGTAGTGGTATTAACTGGCTCTTGATGGTAGCAGGTGCAAAATGGTGCGAGTCCTGGGCATCTAATAGCAGTGCCTGGCAAATGCCTAATACTTATACAAAAGCCAAAACGATTGGCTTTGTCAATGCTTGCTTTTCACATGGCTTCAGTGAAGGACATGCATAGTGCTTATTTATCATGTGGCTGAAGGCAGGCATGGCTAAGACATTTACATTACACCAGTAGTAGTTTACAGCTCAATTTAAGTCATTGGGCCAGCAAATCCAGTGGGATACCACCAAATGGTAATACTGTTACTGGTGCCTGATATAGCGGAATTACTAGCAGATTAAAGATGCTGGCAACACAAGGTTAAACCCCATTCCATGGAGTCTATAGGACTCCATGTGGGGATTGACAGTATTACCGGCACCTAAAACGGGCTGTTGTTTGCCGGTGGGATGCCTGACTTACCTCCAGCTCTTATGTACTGCATGGAATGTCCTTGCGGTTTAAGATACGTACGGCAAACGACACAGTGTGTGGGGATCCGCATATCAAAGCATCGCTCACGGATCCGCTGCAGAAATTTGTCGTCACCACTTGTACAGCACTACATTGAATTCCATCACATCCCCAATGATTTGAAGTGGTGGGTCCTTGAACGGGTAGGTTCAGGTACAAATATACTAGGTTGTTTGCTCGACCTAGAGTGTAGGTGGATCCATAGGTTAGATTCTTTTGAACATGGCCTCAATGAACAATTTCTACCACCATAGGAAGATCTCCTTCCCTCCACCTCATGTCTACACCACTTACCTGAATTTATCAAATCTATTCAGCAAACACATTTCACAACAGTGGGGTCCAAGGGTGCACACTTTTTTGCACCTCACTTGGGATGCTTCCATTAGGCCCCACAGACATTGGGTGGTTGGTATCTGCGGTATCCCAGGCAGCATAGTCTGGGTTGCTACTATCAGCAGTATCCCCCTGGTCTTTTGGATCCGTCCTGTCTGTACTGTTTTGATTTACAACTTTCAATCCGTTAATTTCTGGACAACACTTTCTATGCTCACATTACTTTTTATGTGCAACGTACCAACCTTGGGACATACCTCCGCCGTCCAAATATATTGGCCGATGTGAGGTACAGCATACAGGATTGTTTATTACGCGCCCGCTCTGAGCCCCTTAGGCAGCGGTCGCAAGCTGATAGAGGCAGCGGCAGCACATAAACAATTCTCGCCCACAGCCCGGCACGTAGCCACTTTTCTATTGGCTTACGCCGCCACACACACAGTGTACTCAGAGTCAGGCAGGCCCTATTGTCATTGGCCCACGCCGCTAGACACCTACCGCTCGCCCTCTGTTTTACGTAACAGTTAGGGCGGCTCTCTGTCTTTCCGTACTATGGTTCCTATGGAAACACTGACAAAGAGACAGACGGCATTCTGGCCGCTGAAGCAGTCTGAGCCAACTTCCCCTCGGAGGCGGCTCCCCTCCATATCGATGGCTGCCCAGCGCATTCCATTTCATGACAAGCTTTGCTACTCATGATTACATGCCCAGGTGAATTTTCTACTCCCCTTCACGCTGTACAGACACCACTTTTATATTGATGACATAGTGAATGCACCGCGACTGATACAGCATTACTTTAGTTTTGTCTGTTCCTCCTCCCCCACTAGACGAACTAACTTCACTCTAGCAGCACGTCCATGCACCCGATCGTAAGCTGAGGGGCTCTGAAGCAGTCCCACTTCTTTGCTTCACCCTCGAGTCATACATTGGCCACCTGCATGGACGTAGGCACAAATGACTTGGTCCACCTGAAGCAGAGGGATAGTTGCAGCATTAACCGTGGCTCTTGGGAGGTTTCTGTGCAAGGAGAGGGGATCCTCAGTTCCCGTGGTAAGCCTTATTCCGATTCCACGGCGGGATTGTGTTTGTCTCCAAAAATATATATATTTTTCATGCTAAATTTGTTTCAATTTTAAAGTGTCTTTGGATGCTCTTCTAGGACACGCGCAGTCCTAAAGGGTGTGTTTTGCCTTACAGGGTCCTTGATTCTCGCCCTGAAGAAGGCGGCCTTTCTTTATACTTACTGACCTGTCGCCGAAACGCAATTTTCGCAGGGGGATTTACATCAGCTATATATATTCTTCCTGACCAGTTCCATTGGTCTTTTTTCAGCTCAGGATTCTGTCAATTGACTGTCCGGCCCCCTGCCGCATCAATAATAAGATTAACTTTGAAAGTACCAGTTTGGTGTACTGCGCGTTTCCTTTTTGGCTCTCAAGATTTGTGTTTTGAACATTAGTTTTTTTATCTATCTTTAGGTGACCTTACTAGGCTCCAAATAAATTGCCAGTATTTGTATCACCCCACGGTAGCAGTAATCCTCTTGTGGTTACTTACCTCCAGCTCTTGGCTGGCGGTAAATCAGGCCACCCCACTGAGAAACCTGTACTCTGCCGGTCCAGAAACATGCCGCTAAACAGAATTACTGGCACGTTAATTCTGGACGGGCAGGGTTATAATGAGGCCCATTAACTCTCAGAAGACTGCTTTGGCAGGCACTTCCAGTGTAAAGTTTGAGGGTAAGGCTTGAAAAAAGTGAGCTCAAAAAGTTCCCATGAGTAAGTGCTGAGGGGCAGGAACTGGGTGGCAATGGCCAGATGGATTAGCTTGGCCATGGGAAGTCAATTAGTGGGTGAATAACCCAACAACGTCTACAAGCTTTGTGTCCCTCCTCAAATGCCATTTCTCGCTAGCTGTGCTCTAATGGAAATGCCAAACTACTGAGCTACTACAGCAAACATATGAGAATTTTGTGGAAATGTTTTTTGTATGTACTTACACTAAACCTAGTGAATACAAAAAAGGAAGGTACATGCAGTACCACTCCATGTAAATTACCTTATAAAGACAACCCACAGTTCCATTCCTCCTTCCAGCCATACCCCACCAGGTGTGATCTAGTCAATGATTGGTGCCTGACATGTCAGAGGGTGGAGCACCACATATTTCATCTTCACAGGTGCAGCTTGCCGCAGTATCTCATACTTGTCATGTTTTCCTCATATTGACATAGGCAGCATTCAGAAATAATGTCATGTCACGTTATGTCATGAGCTGGCCAAATCACTTTGTTTTTTTAGTAACAGAACAATGATCCCATTTTCAGTTTTAAATACAGTACCAAGAAACACAAGATATGCTTTCCCATAAGCCCTCTTCTGTAGTTGGTTATCATTTATCCAGTTTCTGGCCTGCAAAATATGATACTGATGACACACAAATAGAAAACCAACACACACACACACACACACACACCTAAATCTCGTCACCCCATCAAATCTTCCATCATGGGGAAAGGCGTTGTAGACCTAATTATAAACTCTAGAATATAATTGATAGAGTTACCTTTTTTACAAAGCAATTTCCGTGCGTGTACATTGAGTGGAGGGCGGAAGATGCATCTGTTGTATGGAGGTCACAGAGTTTAATGGAAAGTTACAGGAAGGAGATGCAGCTTGCTGCTGAGTGTTTCTTAACTGGATGTTTTTGGTCCACTAGAATCCATGAGACAAAGGTTAGTAGCCCTTGCATGGGAAAGGTCACGTTGGATGGTCCCTGGCCATCAGCTGTCTACGGTGGCCCAAGATGGCCAAGACGCTTGGAAATCTTGTCCCGGTGTTTGAAATTGGTAGTGAGTCCTGGCTTGTGCAGGGCAGACTCTTCAGTACACTTGCACACATAACTGTGTGAAGGGATAGCCCGTGACATACTGGGCCCATTCAACTTATTGTGTAAAAACCGAAAGAACATTATAGTTCTGATGGACTACTCCTCACTGAGTGCCAGATCCAAAGGATCTTTGTGCAATTCCTAGATAAAGTGCTTAGGAGAGTGGGGAAACCTGAAACCATTCTTTCAGAAAATGATATAGAATGTGTGTCTATGAGTAATTTGTTAGATAAAGATGGAGAGTACCAGGTGAATATGGCAGTCTGTCAATGGCCAGGCCACCTGCTGGCTGAGCGGATGACTAGAGTGTTGAAAGGATGTGCGAAGCCTCGCTGACTAAAACAGATGGACTACAAATGCCAGCTCATTGTATGACAGGAGATGAATACACGCTCATTGTATGACAGGAGATGAATACACGCTCAGCACAGTGTCTCAGATGCATTAAAAGAAGACAGAAGAAAAGAATCCATCAGCGATATCGTCAGACAACTGCTGTATGCACTTTGAGGCAACATTCTGAGAAATAAAAGCTGTCTTTGTACACAGAGGCATGTGTGTCTGCCATCAGCGCGCCATTGCTCTTTATTACTTCACAGCGAGAAAAGCTAGATGCGACTTCTTTACAGTGACAGGGGATGGCAATAGCAGATTTAAAAGTATATTGCTTCCAACAGTTTTACACTACGTGGGATCAAACGACCCCAAGTTGACATTTATATTATAATATTGTCATCATTGCATGTCTTTTTGTATGTTAAAATCTGATCAGAAGGGAAATGTATATGTCCATATTTTAAATCGTTTTATACTGACCTTTAGCTTTCATCTCTGTACTTCTTATTTTCCATCAGTAAAAGAAGGGCTGTGCCACGAGGATGCAAAATGGTTTGCCCAAGAGCAAACAGTCTAGTGAAGTGGGAAAGCTGGGACTAGTCTCTGAGTATCTGTGTTATGTTTGATATGTTGCCAGCATGTAGAGTCAAGCTCTTCAAAATTAATACACATGTGCACCACAATGGAGCAGATAGAGCAGCTCTATTGATTGCAGTTTATTCCTTGCATTCACATACTGGCCTTTAGCCTGGCTCGAAGGGCTAACAGTTTTGGCAGGTAAGGGCACTCTGGTTGAAGGGAATAAAGTTCCCAGGATTAGGCAATGTGGGGGCAGTCCTGATGTAGGAAAGCCCCTCAGACGCTCACACCAGAAAAACACATTCCGCTAGGGAAAAAGGCCCAGCTCACCTCTTGCAAGGATAACAAGTTTTATTTCCATACAAAAGGAAAAAGCTGTGGAACGTCCTGGCCACTTATGTGCAGTACATTATAACATTACATAGAATCACTGGTGACGTCATTACATACAGTAGGTACCCACGCTGTGTATTAGCAAGGCCCTACACGTAGGTCACTTGCTCCATAGGAGATGCCAGGCCATTGGTCTCTGCATGATCCGTCCATCTTCTTCCACGTGTGCGATGTTGCAGTTGTCACTGGTCAGCCGATGGTCATGTAACAATTATACTACAAACTAGAAAAAACACATATATCTCTATACAACAGGGAACCTAGCACAAAGCAGACAAGGGCCCAGGGGGAAAGCTGAGATCACACAAACTCACACACACTTCACTCGCTCCCAGGCAGGCCGGCATTCCTCCAAGGTCTCCCACCCTCGTTCTGGGCTACAATTTCATTCCACCCTGCACCGCGCAGCACAAATCACGTGACCTAAGAGTGAAGGCATTTGGGTCTTGCTTTCTGATCTGTTGATTGATCAACGGTCCCGCAGGTGTATGGGCAGTGGTCTGGGGGTTATCTGGTACACTGGAATTCAGGGGTCCTAAAGCCAAGACATTTGGGTGCTATAATTTAGGATTAGGGCTGGTGGGGGTTGGCGACCTGTGTCTCCTTCTCATGGGATCACGCTGTTCACAAGCACCCAGCCCTCCTCCAGTGGCCTTGCAGGGCACATTCTTCCAAGGGCGCGAAGGTTGCCAACATTTTAGGACATTGAAGGATTTGATGGATCTGTGTAGCTCTAGGCTTCCTCATCAGTGTTTGGAATACAACCTACTGCTGTGCTGATGTTCGCAATCTAACCTAGGGTGCTGTCTGGCGCGCCGCATTTAAGCTGCATGCTACAATATGGCTGCTATTCCCACAAGCATACAACACCTACAAAATGTGCAATAATATGATCGTGTACAGGCCGGTAAGGGTGCCCCCCTCCACCTGGTCTCTTACATCACTGATGATGGCCTTTGTCACATTCTGTAGGGGGCGGGAAGAACGTACCCCCTTCCCAATATTCCCCCCTTTTGTTAATTGTACATTAACAAACTCCCCCAAGTGCCCACCCTTATTTGTCTTGCTCCTGCGCTGCTCCTCCGACCATTGTGGGATTGGGTGTGAGTTTGTTCCTTGCAAACCTGATGACTACAGCTACCAGAAGTCCTTGCAGCAGAATCATCATTGATTGTCAACACCTGCACTTGCTGTGAACTGCAAGTTAAGACTGCCTCCCTGATGATGTGAAGAGCACAGAAACCGGTAGGAGGAGAACACCAGTGGCTGCGAAGGTTTGCTGTGCAGGCAACTGGAGTGCACCCCTCTCCTCTTTTTCACCACATTTGCAAGTTTTATGAAGGGTGGAATCTTCAGAAATCTTATAGGGTGCTGCACCGGGGTGACATATGCCCTACTTTGGAGTGCCTCACTGTAGGCCACTCCCCCCCTTTCCCCACTTATGGGATTGGGTGTGAGTTTGTTCCTTGCAAACCTGATGACTACATCTACCAGAAGTCCTTGCAGGAGAATCATCGTTTATTGTCAACACCTGCACTTGCTGTGAGCTGCAAGTTAAGACTGCCTCCCTGATGATGTGAAGAGCACAGAAACTGGTAGGAGGAGAACATCAGTGGCTGAGAAGGTTTACTGTGCAGGGAACTGGAGTGCGCCCCTCTCCTCTTTTTCAACATATATATATATATATATATATATATATATATATATATATATATATATACACCCCCCATCCCCTGCTAGGTCAACCCAATGTTCAGTGTAATACTCATGATCAGGTGGGGGTGTAGTGATGGTACCGGAAGGGTGCAAATGCTGCTCTACCACTGCCATGCATGGTTTGTTTGGGTCATCTGTTTGGACAGCACTATCTCTTGTACATCGAGGTGCATTTGATTCCCCAACAGAAACCATCATCCTCATGGTACCGCTAGGTACTGCTTTGCCACAACATCGAGGTCCCACTTGGCAAGTGCAAAAAAGGACCAATATAAATATGATGATGCGCACCAGCATCTTCACGACCACCCACATCCAGGAAGGTGCCTAGGCGAAAAGTCTGTCAAACCAGTCCGTCTCTTGTACGCCAGCTTCTGTTTGCATGTGTGATCCGAGAGTGTGCAGTGCCCCTATTATTTGCATCAGCAAGCTGTTCTCTGCGTCATTTGGAAGCGCAAATGTGCAGCAGGAATTGCCACGTTTTCGGAAAACCCTTCTTTCCATTGTCGTGAGCAAATCCAACACATAACGATTCTGAAGGGTCATCAGCCTTATGGCGCGCATCTCGACTTTGATTGCGTGGAGGCCTTGTTCTGTATCGTTAGCCAGCTGCACGACTTCCCATCCGACAATTTGCAGCCATTTTGTGTTTGGGGCTGCTTGGACCCCAGGCAGAAGTAGAGATGCAAAACATGTCTCTTCTTTTCTAAACAGCCTTGGGTATTTCTTTAAGCAATTTGGATGAGTGTTGGGACAGATAATTAGAGCTTTTTCTGCGCAACTTGCTGTTCTTCTCTTTCTCAGGCAAGACATGGAAGACGATGTGTGGTGAGGGGTTTCTTGTGGGCCCCAGTGTGGCAGGAACTAAGGTTGTAGCAGTCAAGGTCCTTGATCCCACTGCAAGTTGTTCTTCAGGGATCACAAGGATTGCTGGGTGCAGCATGGCCAGTGAGCAATAGCCCCTCCATGATAGCGGGAGGTGCAAGAATGCTTGCTCTCCACACACCCAGTAGTAGTCCATTACTGCAGCTGTACCTTTTTTGAGGTCTGGGATAAACAATGTCTTATTGCATTTAAGATTGGCCCCACGAAAACAGTTCCTTCATTATAAAATCATGCTTCATGATTATCTTTTTTTTTAAATTTATTTTTATTATTTTGAAACAAGACAACATACATGAGCAAAAAGGAAATCAAGGGAGAAGACAATAGGCTTCACGGTATGCATTATTCCATCCGTTTCATCTATTGAGTTGTTATAGCCATCTTGCTATGACATTCCCCAGGGCTTATGACTCATACCCGTGCCCTTCCTTGCCCCGCTGCCAGGCATACCTTGCTGAGGGTTCTTGTATGGAGTTCCATTCTAGGTCCCGGGTCTCACTCGCCATTATTAGTTCATGGGTATCTTGCTGCTGCACTGTCACTGGCCTTTCCATCGCTTCGACCCACGTTTGCTTTGCAACATGTTTGTTGCAGAAGTGTGCACACACTCTGTTTAATTGCGTCAACACATCATCTCCGAATCTCAGTAACCCTCCTGCTGAACAGCTCATTGAGGTTCCTTGCCATCTGCTGTCTATTTATTTCACTCCTTGCAAGTTCATATATGGCCTTCGCAGGTACAGGGAGCTTTTGGGGTTTTGTTTGCATTGTAGCAGATCAGTAATCCATAGTCTCTAATTGCACAGATTGTGCCTGGAATGTGCCTTGCATCCTACACAGTGCCAGATGAATCATTTATTGAGCCTCTATAATTGGTAGTTCTTGTGGTATTAATCCTTTGGGCACCCCTGCAGCGTGTGGTATCAACAAACAGACATAACGTCCATTCACTCTATTCATTCCCACCGAGCTCATGTCGGCATACCAACTATTGGAAAGTTTCGGGATGATGTACATCTTCTACTGAATCCAAGCCTAACCCAGTATATTTATCGTATCTATATTTTTTGTGTTGCCATTTCTTACATGTTAAGACTCTACTATACACATTTTCAAGAGACATGGTAAAATCAACTGGTGTCAAGGGAGGGGCCCCAACATTATTAACATCATCCATGGAGACATTGTTTGCTATTTGATCATCAGCATTGGTGTCTGTGGCCACAGTGTTGTGTGTGTGTGAAATAGTTTGGGCATATTTACATCTTGCATTCCCCTTCCAGCTAATTCAGCATTGTGAATGGACCCGTTGGTGGTAATATTTGCTTGTGTATAACCCCCCTCTTTTATATGCCCACCCCATATAAAAGAACACCCTAAATATATTCTCAGACCAAACATGAGTATTGCAAATAGTCCAGCAATGTAATGCATTGCATATATAAATACGAATATGAAAATCTTGACCTACTACTACTACTATACACATTACTTTTCCTAACATAAATCGAACCATTGGAGCTCGATGGGTCCATTCTGGTGATGACCTGAAATTGAATCTTTTGGTTACAAGATGGATTGTGCAGCTGGTCGAATGCTAACAATAATAACGCATGGGAATCACTGCCTTTCCTGATGTCTCTTGCCGCCATAAGAGATCTGTTGCGGTCTGTTTGCACCCCCTTTTTATCCAAAGCTATTTCTACTCCTGCAGTGCCCGTGCCTGCAATTCGATCAACTGGACAATTGGTAGGGCATTGTATGGGGTGGGCAATTGTTCTGTGTTAGGTGTTAACATGGGATACTCTGCCACTTGTGCCACTGGGAGATTGGGAGATATGCTGCGGTTTTCACCCCTACATCTGCAGCAGCATTACCGAGTGAGACCTTGTCTGTGTTGTAGTGTGGGCGGCGCATTTAACGACCGCCACTACAGATGGTTGAGAAAGGGGCGTGGATGAGCTCATCCAGTAGAGCAGCGTGTTGCACTGGGATCTGTCTGCTCTCTGAAATCCCCTTCTCTTCCACCATGCAAGACTTGAATGCAATCTTGTGGTAACATGTGCCAAATTGGAGTAGATGGTCATGGGACAATGAGTGCAAAGAGCTCAGCTGCCTGTGCCGAGAAGTGCATTGGTAATCTCTTTTTCACCAATGTTTCATAGTCCCC
Organism: Ambystoma mexicanum; assembly: GCF_040938575.1. Taxonomy (NCBI): domain Eukaryota; kingdom Metazoa; phylum Chordata; class Amphibia; order Caudata; family Ambystomatidae; genus Ambystoma; species Ambystoma mexicanum. The sequence goes on along the minus strand of NC_090921.1, from coordinate 707,939,915 downwards.
ATTCACCAGACCTGCCACTGCCACACCAGTGTGTCTCACGCCTGTGTCCTGGTCAATTATGGCTGATTCCTCAACAAAGAGGACCTCTCTCCCTCGAGTGATCTGTCATGTGCTTTGGGGATGTCATTCTCCTCACCTTCATAGGTTACACAATCATGGTTGGCCAAGTCTTTTTCAGAACACATCTCAGTCAGGAAAGTGGCATGGTTAACTGTCCTGCACCGCACAATGTGAATGTTTAGGCTGGACAGGATGATATTGCATTTGGATGCTTGCTGCGTGGCCAGTGTGAATTTAGAGCGTTCCAAGATGGCGAGCACTGCATGCTAGATGTACAATGTTACGGAGCATCCCATGACAATGATAGAACTTTATTCGATAACATATGTAGCTGCAGCAAGTGCTTGCTCACAGGTAAAAAGGCCCCTGCATTACTGAGTCTAGGATACCACAGTTGTAGGCCAATGGCTTGTGGCCCATGGAGCACTTCTGTGTCAGTACCTCAGTCATTAACTGTCCGTAAGAATGGGAGAATAGGTAGAACTCTTGCATATAATCTGGGGTTGCTAACACTGGTGCAGTCGAAATGACCTCTTTGAGGGCATCGAAAATTGCACACATGTCTTCTGTCCACATAATTTTGGTGTCGCCCTTCTGATTTTCTTTGAGGCCTTACAATAGTGTCCGCGTATAGGCTGCATAATCAAGTGTCCACGCCCTGCATTAATAACATAGCCCCAACATTTTTTGCATCTGTTTTACTGTTTTGGGCTGTGAGGTGGCGTGCATAGATGCTGCACAATCGGGAATTATTCTTTTGCCATTGATGGAAATTAGATGACCCAAATATAGCACCTCCTGAAGGCAGTACTGTAATTAAGTCTCATCTACCTTGTATCCCTTGCGGGCCAGAAGTTGTAGGAGTGTTATGGAGTCCTGCCTGCACTGGTATTCGCTGACACTACACACTAGTAAATCGTCAACATATTGAATGATGGTACTTTATTTTTCTTTCTTTATCTTTTTTTATTAAAAGTGTTTTACAGTTTACAAGAAACTTTTACACTCAACTAAAACCATAAGAGTTACTAAAATACCACAGCAAAAATGAGCAAAAACCATGAATTACCACATCTTTTCTCACAACGTAAGTCAAATTCCTCAAATATCCACAGAGTGAGTAGATTACACAAATAACTAAGCCCATATCTCTGACCATGCTGTTTCACCCTCAGCCATTCTTTTCTTCAAGCCCAAGAGAATTTCCTCCAGCAAAGATGTCAGAGCAATTTATTAGAGTTTGATTTTAAGTGGTCATAAGCCTTTCCCACAGATCAATAGTCAAGACCCGAGCGGTCGAGTGTAAAAGTGCCCCCAAATGGTAAATTCTCTGTTGCAAAAACAAGGGGGCACACCAACACTAGATGGGATAATGAATCAGTTAATTCTAGGCCACACATCCGGCATTTGCACATGCATCTCGATAGGCCCAATTTTGGCCCCATGACTTACAAAGTGGGTAAGACATTTAATTGAAATTTAAGTTAAGATAAAGGTCCCAGTGTTTTTTAGATGGAAACTTCGATAGATAAAATCCCAACGTAGGCAATGGCACAAATAAATGGTAGTTATCTTTATACAATACCAGTCTATCTAAATCTTAATGGTCTTCAATTCTATCCCAGGCGAGGATTTTCCTTTTTTTCACATAATCGCTGTCTAAGGAATCAAGCGAAATGATATCAGTAAAATGTATGCATTTCCTATGAAACCTAGCTAGTGATGAGGAATAAGGCAAACTACCCTTCAAAAGGTTCTTCATGTAGAAACAAAGGAAGGTTCCATCTGCCCCCATAGGTTTTAAGTGAAGAGACAGATAACTTTTTACATATTGGGCCCACCAAGAAGTGAGGCCCAGTTCTAATCTAATAGCACTGACGGGTGAAGACTTGGGTAGGCCTAAAACAGTCTTCTAAATTTTCCCTTCCAGTCTATCAAAAAAGGATCTGTCATGACAAGGCATCAATTCGCAACCATACAAGATAATGGGCCTCATTACACGGCAGGCGGTAAGGGTTAACGGTCACCGGTAAGGGTACCGGTGACCGTTAACCCTTACCACCTTATTACGAGGTCCCTTTGTGGGTTGGTACTTTAACGCCTGCTTTTAGCAGGCGTTAAAAAACGAACCCGCAAAGGGACCTTGGTGCTAATTACGGTACCGCAATTTGCGGTACCATAAATAGCGCCTTGCCCATTATGCCCTATGGGGGCAAAAATAGGAATGGGGAAGGGCCTTGTTGAATGGGGAATTACCGCCCCCGCTCACCTTGGAGTAGGGTGGTAATTCCGCCATCCACCAAGGCGAACACAGTAAAATGCCGGCGGCAATCATGGCGCTAAAAGCGCCATGGTTACCGCCTACCGTGTAATGAGGCCCAATAGCAGCGATTTTAACTTTGTACAGTTCAATCAATGGCAGTAAAGAGAAGGCACAAAGCTTACTCGGAAGGGCCTTCAGAAGGGCAATACCAGGCCCAAGTTTCGTACTCATTCTTTCCGTTTGAAGCTGAAATTGTTTTTTTGGGGAGATCGGAAACCCAAGATATATTATTGCGGGAACATGCTTGATTTTGGTCTGATTTAAAGTACAGGAGTAAGACTAGGCCCTTCGCTTTGTGGAGTAAGATGAAAAAAATGATTTCCAGGGGTTAATTCTTAGATTATTTCTCTCCATGTACCCATTTATCCCATGCAGAGGTTTCTGGAGCCCTGCAGGGGTGTAGTCCATTAACAGAAGGTCATCTGCATAAGCGATAATGTTTACTCTTAAATCATCCCATTTGGGTGCGAGCCCCCCGCATAACAGAGACTCCATCCACAGATCTGCCAGGAAGAGATTAAAGAGGATGGACCTGAGAATACAACTGTGGCGAACCCCTCTTTTTTTTTTTTTTTTTAAATATTTATTTTAAACAGGCAGGATAAAGCGATACAACGTCTGATCAAACACGACAAATGGCATAAAAAGGATACAGCTGGTTGCACTTCCCTCCCCTCCCCCGGGCTCTATCGTTCTTCTTCCTGTCCCTGCTGGAAGTCATCGTCCCGTAAGGTTCTCCTGGCTAATTGGGGCCTGTACGTTAAGGCTGGATAGTTCCGATCAAAGTCTAGAATTGGGCCCCAGATGTTCTCGAAACGATGCAGGTGGCCTGCCCCGGCTGCTGTAACCCTCTCCGCGATTAGGATGTCCCAGATTTTCGTCCACCAGAAAGGCATTAGTGGGCCCTCCACCGTTTTCCAAGTGCGAGCTATTACGTTTCTGCCCGCCAGAAGGCATTGGGACAGTAGTTTGGCCCTGGGACCGGACCTGGGATAGATCCCGGGGACTGGGGCACCCAGGAGGATGGGTTCGGGCTCAAGGGGAAGTCGTACCTTAGTGATGTCCGTAATCATCGCTAGGCATTGTTCCCAAAAGGTCTGGGCCCTCGGGCAAGACCACCACATATGGAAGAAAGTTCCTACCTGGCCGCATTGCCTCCAACAATTCGGGCTGAGTGTAGGGTTCATGTGGTGTAATCTCAGAGGAGGATAATACCATCGGAGGAGGATTTTGTAGGCGCCTTCTCTGTTCGTGATGCAAGACGAAGAGGAGTGAGCCCGCGACCAAATATCAACCCACAGCTGGTCTTCGACTGGGTGGCCTAGGTCCGCCTCCCATTGAGCCATGTATCGGGTTTTGGAGGTAAGGAAGTCATTTTGAAGGCGCTTGTATAGGGTGGAGATGCTTCCCCTGGGTGGGAGATCATTTAGGGTCAATTCAATGGCCGTGGGGGGCCGGGTGGCGGCTTGACGGGTCTGTGGATGAGAGCACCAGTGGCGCAGCTGAATGTATGTAAATCTGTCCTGTTCCTGCAGTTGGAAGAGTTCTTTACATCGCCCGAAGGTGCAGGGCTGTCCCCCTTCGAAAAGCTGCCCCAGGGTCTCCAGGCCCCCCGCTATCCAGGATCTGAAGTTCCGGGTGGACCAGCCAGGTGAAAAGGCTGGGTTCAGGAACACGGGTGAGGAGGAGCTGAGTCCCACTGGGGTTTTCTTCTGTTTCAGCGCTTTATCCCAGGTAGTGATAGTGTGTTTGGTGGATCTCAGGAGGTCCTGCCATTGGCGGCGATCGGAGGGATTGATATGCGGGAGAAAGCGTAGAGGGAGCGGCAGTTGTGCTTGTTCGAGGTCCACCCATTTCGGACGGTTGGTAAGCACCTGCCATGATCGGATGCAGGAGAGCTGGGCCGCTATCTGATACTTTCGTAGGTCCGGAACTCCGAGGCCACCCAGTCTAGCATTGCCCAGCATCGTGGTCTTGGAGATTCTGGGCTTCCTCCCCTTCCAGATAAACCGTGACATTTTCTTTTGTAGATTTTGAAGGGCCGGGGCCGGGATCGATACCGGAAGCGAGGAGCAAGTATATAGGAACCTTGGTAGCAAGTTCATTTTACAAGCCGTGATACGGCCCATCAGTGAAATTTCCTGTGTCTCCCACCGTTTCAGGTCAGCCTCGAGGTCCGTGAACAGTTGGGGAAAGTTAGCCCGGTAGACGTCTCCCGGGTCAGCTGGGATCCGGACCCCCAGATAGCTGAAGCTCTTAGTTGTCCAGTGTATCGGGCACATTGGGGCCAGAGCCTCCTTGACCTCTCGGGGAAGGGCTACCCCCATGGCAGCTGACTTCTGGTAGTTGATGGCGAAACCGGTGACCTTTCCATAGTTCTCTATCTCAGCTAAGGCCTGAGGGAGGGAGGCGCAAGGTTCTGTGATGGTTAATAAGACATCGTCGGCATACAAGGCCAGTTTATGGTGTGTCGTACCCGCCTGGAAGCCCTTGATCCGCGGGTTTCGCCTGATCCGTTGGGCGAATGGTTCCATGATTAACGCAAAGAGCAATGGGGATAGCGGGCAGCCCTGTCTGGTTCCACAGGTCAGGTCAATAGGGGGAGAGAGGATGCCATTGACTCTGAGCAAGGTCTTGGGCGCGGTGTAGTTAGCCCAGATCATGGCACGGAACTCTGGGCCAAAGCCAAAGGCCTCGAGGGCAAGCTTCATAAAGTTCCAGTCTACTTTGTCGAAGGCCTTAACTGCATCCAGGGCCAGAAGGACCAGTTCTCTGGAGTCTCGGGAGGCTAGTTCCACCAGATTCAAAGCTCTACGAATGTTATCAGTGGTTGAACGGTGTGTGATGAAGCCACTCTGGTCGGCATTGATTATCTCTGGCAGGATCCGGGACAAGCGGGTTGCTAGAATTTTGGAGTATATGTTGGCGTCTATATTGAGCAGCGCGATTGGTCTGTAGGACGCCGGGTCCTTCGGGTCGCCGCCAGGTTTGGGCAGCAAGACTGTGATTGATTCTTGCATTGACGGAGTTATAGAGCCTGTGGTTTTGAATGAATTAAACAGCTGTACCAGGGGTGGGAGGAGTTGGGGTTTGAAAACTTTGTAAAATTTTGCTGTGTAGCCGTCCGGACCAGGGGCCCGAGACTTCAGGGATTTTATCGCCTCGTCGACTTCCTCGCCGGTAATTGGGGCTTCCAACGAATCCCGGGCTGTGTTTTTCAGTCGGGCGAGCGCTACCCCTTGCAGGTATTCCCTCTGTTCCTTGTCGTTGCGGGGCGGGGCGGTCATTACCTGGGTCAGGTGGGTCGATGCAATTTGAAGCTTGTCGAGATCCGAATATTGAGTCTTGCCCTGCTGATCCCGTAAGCCCACGATTGTGTTATTTCTTCGCATCTTGGCAAGTTTGGCCACCAGCAATTTGTTCGCTTTATTATTTTTGGCATAATAGAATTGTTTGGCTTTCGTCATTTGATGGGCGGTGTGTTCAGCATAGTGGGCTTCGATTTTCTTTTTTGCTATGCGGAGGGCTCGCTGCGTTTCAGGGGTCCAGCCCTTCTCCTTGTGGATCCTTTCAGCCCTCTCCAGTTCTTCTTCAAGGCCCTGGCGGATTTGTTGTTTGTGCCTGTGATAGGCTGCCCCTTTGGCGATCAGATCTCCTCGCACCACTGCCTTCATTGCGTCCCAGGTGTTGGCTAGGGAGGTATCTCCGCTCGGGTTTTCCTTGAAAAAGTTGTTGATCGTGGTTGCGACTGCGTCTCTGAGTGGCATCTCATTAAGGATGGGGTCATATAATGTCCATCTGCGCCGGTGGGGGTCAGGAGGCCCCTGGACTCGGATTTCCAGGGTTACCGGGGCGTGGTCGGACAAGATTCTGGAGCCTATGGTCACCTCCTCAGCGAAGGCAAAGATTTGCGGGGATATTAGGAGGAGATCTATTCTGGAGAATGTCCGGTGAACATAAGAATAAAAAGAAAAGTCCTTTTCGGATGGGTGGAGCACCCTCCATGCATCCACCACCCCCAAGGTCCTGAATAGCCGTAGGAGAGCCAAGGCCGTGGTGTAGTCTCCGGGAGAGGGCGGATGCGATTTGTCCTTCACGGGGTCCGGGACCCCATTAAAGTCCCCACCGATCACAATCTGGCCTTCCAGAAAGGGAGAAAGAATTGTAGTTAGCGAGTCATAGAAGGACGCCTGGCTCGCGTTCGGTGCGTATACGGAGACCAGGGAGAACAGCTGTCCCGCCAGCAGGCATTTCACCGCTATATAGCGTCCTTCCGAGCAGCTTATGGTGTCCAGAATCTGGGGATTCAGCCCCCTCCGAAACAAAATCGCCGTGCCACCTCGCTTGGAATCACCGGATGCGAAGAGTTGCTTTGGAAAGTCACGGGAGTGTAGGCGGCTGAAGTCTGCCGGTAGCAGATGAGTCTCCTGTAGCATGGCCACTGCAGCGGTCTCATTCCGGAGCTTTTGCAGGATTGATTTGCGTTTAGCCGGCGAGTTCAATCCCCTGACGTTTAGGGAAACAAAGTTCCAGATCTGCTGATCCGGAGCGGGACTTGGGGTTGCTGATGAGACTTGTGGGAGGGGGGAGGCCATTAAGGAATCAGCCATCATGCCGTGGAAGATGAGCCCATCTGTTATCCTGCTTCTGGGGTTTTTGCTCGGGCCGCCAACGGGAAGTCCGAGATTTAACTGGGGATGGGGGACCCATTGTGGGGTTGGGCCCTCCCCTGGCCAACAGGGCCGTGGAACGGGGGATAGCCAACATGGCTGAAAATGTGAGTGAAATGCTCCAAGGACTCATAGATGGAACGTACCTTGGAGCCGGGCACGGGCCGTGGGGGGGGGAGCCCGCCGCATCAGGGATGGAGATCATCCATGTCTTCAAAGAAATGGCGCTGGGATATGGGGGTCGCAATAGTCCCTTGTGGGGTCGTTTCCAGTTATCTTCTCCTCCTAAATCTTGGGACCTTCGACCATGTGTTATGGTTGGACCTGGGGGAGGCTATGAGATCCGAGTCCGTTGCCGCTTCGGAGGCCTGTGGAGGCGAGTGGGTAGCGGGGTCCGGGTGCAAAATACTTCCAGCGTCATCCAGATGGTTGATCCGGCGTGTAGTACCCTTATAGGAGAATTGTAAAGCTGTAGGAAAGAGCCATTTGTAGCGGATTTTTTGGGCTTGCAGGAAGGTGGTCAGCGGGCGCAGGGCTCGCCTTTTCTGGAGGGTCAACGGAGATAGATCTTGATAAATCTGGAGAGGAGACCCTTGGAAGGTGATTTCGTCCTCGGAGCGGCTTATTGCTGAGATGGCTTCCTTTGTTGTAAAGAAATGCACCCTAGTGATCACATCGGGAGGGCCGTCTGTCTCCACACTACGGCGTGGGATTAGTCTGTGGGTGCGGTCCAATAGCAAAAGTGAGTCCTCCGTATCTGGGAGGAGAGACCGAAAGAGGAGGCCCACATATTCGGCAAGCCCCTGGTCTGGGACTGACATAGGAACCCCCCGGATGCGGAGGTTGTTGCGTCGGGTTCTGTTCTCCAAATTTTCTTGCTTATATTCCAGGATTTCGCATTTGTCCTGCAAAAGTCCCATGGAGCGCTGGATCGCAATCAGGGAAGCGGTGTGGTCCTGAGCTCGATCCTCAATCTCTCCCACTCTCTGTTCCACCTCCGAGACCCTCTTGTCGGTATTCTCCACTTGGCAGTAAGCTCCGACATACAGGATCGAAATTCGGTTTTGATGTCCGCCATAAAGTTACGGAGGTCCTCCTTAGTTGCTAGCGGTCCCTTGTCGTCCAGGGATTCTCGTGAGGCGGGGGGAAGAGTGTCCGGTTTCTTTGCTTTGTCGGACGCCATTAGCATTGTTGCTATGTCCGAGGATTTGGCGGATTTCGGTTGCCTGGACATCGTATGGCCTCACAGACTGGGATGAATGTCCCGATATCTTGGTTGCATACGGTGGGTTTGAGTGCGTAGGGGAGAGGAGTCACAGGATTGTCCCGGTTTTTCTGGTACCAGGGGAGATGATGAACGTGGGCCGGGGCGCCCCAGGAAGCGAGCAGGGGGCGGTAAATGGCTCCCGCCGGGGTGCAAAGTCCGGAGGCGATGGGGTGTTGTGGTCGCCCCGCCGGTGCCGATCAGGGGGACCGCAGCTGCGTGTTGTGGCGCGTAGGCAGAAGGGGGCGGGGCCCGAGGCACCTACTCCGTTCCCCGCCGCTCGGGGTCTCAGCGGGGTCGCTGGAGAGTGGTCCGGGTCCCTCCAATTATGTGGAGCCGAGTGTTTCAGGACTCAAGGCAGCTCAAGGGTGTGTAGGAGGGGCTCCGATGGTGAGGGGGCCGGGAGGCCTAAGGCATCTACTTCGTTCCCCGCCGCTCGGGGTCTCCGCTGGGTCCGGGTCCCTCCAATTATGTGGGGCCGAAGGTATCTGGGTTCAGAGCCGCTCAAGGGAGTGTGTAGGCGGAGCTCCGATGGTGAGGCCGCGGCTCGGCTGTCGTCGCTGGGTCCCGTCCGCCATCTTGGATTGCTTGGTGGAGGAGCCGCGAGTTATCAACGGCCCGATTATTTTTATTTCGGCGAATTCGAGGCCCAGCAGCGCATCGGTGGGGCACCGGATCTTCCCATAGCCCCTCACCGAGTTGGGTCCAAAAACGCTGCCGGGGAGCCTTGGAAAGCTGATATGCAGCGGGCTTCCCACGGAGGCCATCAAGGAGGCGACTGCATGGTCCGCGCTCCAGGCCACGCCCCCCTGGCGAACCCCTCTTATCACTTATGACTATGATTGGAATTGATAAATCGTCATGGGTATTTAGTCTGACACTTACAGTATTGTTACTGTATAGTAACTGGATCATTTTCAGGAGTCCTCGACAAATACTCCACCTCTTCAACTTCTCCCAAAGTAAAGTTAGGTCAATATTGTCAAAGGCTGATGATAGATCTAAAACTGCAACATATAGGGTTTTGCCAAATGCTCCACCTATATCTGAGGTGCAAGTGGATAGAGCCAGGGCACTAATCAAGGTCCCCACCCCTTTCCTAAACCCTGTTTGTAACAGGCTCGGCAGGTTCTTACTTTCCACCCATTTATTAAGGGCTTTCAAAATGTACTTTACAAAGACATTGGCCGAAGAATTGATTAAGGCTATCGATATGTGATTAGCTGCATCCGATCTAGTTCCTGATTTGAAAATTGGGACGATATTAGCTCTGTTCCATGAGCTAGGAGACTCTCCAGAAGCCACAACCTGGGAGAATATAATCTAAATAGAATATCAGCCCATAATGGAGCATTGTTTTTAAAGAATAAATTTGATACCCCATCCGGACCACTCGCTCTAGAGTTGTTTAATTTCTAAATCACGCTGAAGATGTCCTCTTTGTCATGATTAAAAGACCAGGTGGCACCCTCCAAAGAATTAGAACACTCCATAACTTTTCCCCCTGCATCTGGATTACATTTTTGAAAAAGATAATCAGACCAAGTTCATTCAAACACGCAGCATACCGGCAAAGCCGATTGTTTAGAGGCAGTACCATTGATTATTCTCCATAAAGCGCCCACATCCTTATTTACCAATTTACTAAACAATTTTCTGGTTTTCGTCAATGTAAAGTTTCCGTCTGTGGTTCTTATGCCACCTAGAGAAGGCCACTCCAACCATTTTTGTTCCCCTTGGCAAAGGCATCCAATGAGATCTTAGAACGAGATAACTGCTTGAGGGCTCTCCTTTTATCCCTTTTCTTCTCGTTAACAGTGACGTCAAAAGGTTGTTTATGATTAGAAGCAAAGGTGAAAGACTGAGCGGTTGGATCCTGGCCCGTGACACCCAGATGATAAAGTAGGTCGGAGAGCTCAGCCCACCAAGCGTTAAGTCTACTGTTGTCACTGGCCGGGTTGCCCCCCTCCTGATCCTAGGCTTTGTACCAGATGCAGACAGATTTACAGGTCCTGTTCTATTTACCACATGAGAAACACCCAGTAATAAGGTTAATAAGAACATTGAATGATCACTACCACCGGTCTTAATAATCTCAAACAAATGAATGCTTCTGTGATCTACATTGGAGAGGAATAGGTAATCAATAGTTGATTCTGCCCCAATGTTACGGTAAGTAGGTGTTTTAGCCCAGCAACCATCAACGAGCTGGTTTGTTTGGCTGAACCCCCATTGTGAAAAAAGATGACCATTCCCTACCATTCGAGGCTCGAGGCCCCCTGTCGCTAAGGTAAGTGAGTGGGATCGTCTGAGGATTTATATCTGCCTCAAGATCGAAATCTTCCATGTTGATGGCACAGGCACAGTTGAAGTCACCCCCTACCAAGACTGGTGCCAAGGGGTGAAGGTTTCCCCATTTTATTATTAAAGTATGTAACTCCTCTAGCACAACTTCCAATGGAGAGTAGATAGGATTAAAGTAGTTCATAATCAACAAGTGCATATGGGCCGGACCAGATTTGTCGATCAATTCCGTTGCTAATAGAGCCTCAGATTTAGGACACCAATTCTTGGAAGAGTGACCACAACTAGTCCTAATAGCAGTCAACAACCCTCCTCTAGGGCAACATTGTATTCCTTTTGTAGCTTGCTTACAATTAACCATTCTGCCATCTAACCGCAGCTTTTCTAAAAGCCAGGTTTCTTGAAACATAATAATGTCAGCATTGGACCAAAAAGTAGGAAAATCGGGTTGTAAGAATGAGATATGACCCAGCGGGTTCCAGTATAGAATAGAATTATTAGAAACCTGGCCAGGCAGCTGGTATGGGTGGCAGGGTGTTGACAAGCCAATCACACCCGGCGTCGGGCTGGGAGCGGTGTGCGTGCCACCGAAGGTCATACTCAAAATGACACGTTATTGATAAGTTATGCTTACAAGCTCTATCCTGAACAATCATTTTATCATTATAATAGCAGCCAAATCCATTAAACAGGAAATCCTCTTGATGATGGTATACCAGGGTTTAAATCAGCTTAGAATGAAAATAGGCAGCACATCGACCCAAGTGACTTCTGTCAAAGAGATGGACACATTTTATGTCTGATAATGAAATTGAAGATAGTTCGGGGATTGAAGAAAGGAGAGACAACAGTCTCGGACGGTTCAATGGAATTATCATATCATCTTCAAGCACTGAGTCAATGTACAAGGGGTTGAAAGAGCCATCCGAGAAATTAGCATTGCCAGAATCCATACACCTAACTGGTATGAACTCTTGTCGCCGTTTTATGGGGTAGATCTGTTTTGCAGTGTCGCTGGTACCTAGTGTTGTCTGTATGAGAGGGACTTTGGAGGAAGAGGCCACAGTGGTCAGATGAGATCGTGATTTTGTAATTACTAAGGCCCTCTCTGGAACCTCTTTCACATTGAATTTCAAAGTTGGATGGATAGAGGACTTTCTTTGACAGTCCTGATTCAAGGTCATGCTCGATTTAGCCCTCATGGACGAGATGGTGTCTGGGCCCTCCTTGGGGTGTGGAGCGTGATGATGGCCACCCTTCCATTTTCCACAAGTTCCCGACTGTCGGGCTCTTGTCTTACTGCCCATAGACAAATGCTCCTCGTTTCTATTTGAACAACTCAGAATACTCACTATTTCTGAGCTTTCGAAGTCATGGACGGCAGGTCTCAGGCTTGTACAATAGGTATTTGGCGAAGTATCACTTTGCATTAAGTTTTGAGAATGCCCATGGGTAAAACAAGAACCAGGCGTACAGAGGAGATCTCTCGAAAATGTCCTTGATCCACGATTCCTTGGGCGAGTAACCCCTATAATGTTTTTCGATTTTTTTCAAGAGGTTCGCAGATTGAGTTTTTGGCGGGGCAGTAGATTCGGAATCTACCACAATGACAGATGGTTGGTTGCCAGGATAGAGCGACTGTGAATTCTTTTGAGTAGAAGTATGTGTAGAAGTTGACGTAGAAGTTGAAGCCTGGTCTGCCCCCTTTATACCATACCCCACAGGCGAACAGAATTGAGGACCAGGTGTTTGTGTTTTGGGTGTCAGTAAGAGGTTTCGGATTTCTTTCAAAGACAAGTTTGCCCTGACCTCATATGCCACAGTGTCAAACAGGTGGATAAATGATTGAGGAAAATATTTAAAGCATACAGAGAAGTCCCATTCAATTCAAGGGATTCAGCTGGACTTGATTCAGTCCCCTGAAAGGGTAGGGAACTATGTTCAACCTGACTCAGATCTTCTGAGTCATTCCTGCTCAAGTCCTCTAGCTCCTCATCTTGATCGGAAACTGCAGAGACTTGGATCACACTAGGATCCAAGGTTTCAAACAAGCGCAGTGAAATACTTAGTCTTTCTTCAAAGGTGTTTTGATACCAAGCTCAGACTCAAGACTAATTCCAATAGCTGTCTGAGATGTACTCAACCGACCCTCAATGTCTGTAGGAACAGGGCCAGAAATATCATTGGATGTCCCCGCCAATGATGGTACTAGGTATGTGAATGTTACCTAAATCAGCGTGCAGCATTCTGTTGAAGATGCTGGGGGACTTGCAGTACCCTTGAGATAATCTCATGTGTTCAAACCGCCTCAATGCATGTGTAAAAGTAGTAGGTACTGGGAGTCTGGGTGCAAGGGGACAGAGAAGAAGGCATTTTTAAGATCAACTAATGTAAAGTGTGTTGCCTCTTTAGGGATGTTGCAGAGTATGGTCGCAGGGTTTGGGACCACTGAAAATTATGCCTATATAATGTTATTGAGAGGGCCAAGTCTTGGATAATTCTCCAGCTCCCCCTTTTGCTTTCTTTATTGGATAGACTGCTGCGTTGCACGGGGAGGTAGATGGTACAATTATCCCTTGGTTTAGGAGGGCAACAATGATGTCCTTTATCCCTTAATTTGCCTCTCTCGATAAGGGGTACTGTCTCACCCGCAGCAACACTGCCCCTGGCTTTAGGGTTATTTGAAATGGGGTCAACCCTTGCAAGAGCCCAACATCATGAGCATTCGTCACCCATGGTGTTTGAGGGACCTGTTCCAGGTCTGTATCAGTGAAAGGGGGTGGAGCTACGAGGACCGTAAACAGACACTGAACTTTCCGATACTGCACCATAATGTTGCAAGGAATAGAAATTGCTGACACAATCTGGCCATTCACTGGTTTGTCTTCAAACAATTCTGTGTCAGCCACTTCCTTAAGAGGCATTGTAGGGTCAATAAATAACACTGTGCGCCACTCGCATCCTTCTAAGTTAGTTCCAATTACAACAATCCACTTAGCTGATATCATCAGACCCTGCAGATCTAAGGAAAAATGTGTACCCGCCACCAGCTCAGTGGACACCAAAGGTCGGAAAATGAAGTCAGATGGTACACGCCAACACGCCAACACGCCATGCTATACATGCGAGGGGCGGAAAAGCTGTGGTTCGCGGTATGCGTGTGGACCCTGATTTGTTTGTGCATGGCATAATGGTGCTTCTCAAAGCAGTGCCCCAATTTGGCAAGGTCGTGGTGGTAACTGTGTGTAGGCTTGGTGTACCTCGTAGGGAATGGAGGTTGGTCATATTAGATGTACCTGTGGTTGGGGCGTTGGGCAATAGTTTCTATATGTGTTGTATCCCACCCCCTGCCTGCTCCTGCATTCCATTGCAAAATGTCCCCATTTCCCACAATCCAACATTGCAAGGTTCCATCCCTGCTCCCTGGGGTCCCATCCCTCCAAATCCCCCTCTGCCCATCTGAACCACCTCTGCTGCGCTGCTGACCTCCTTGTTGCCACTCAGGGTAGGGGCCCTGTGGCCCACCTCCCCACTCTCCTTGTCCTCCTCCTGGCCAAAATGCTGCTATCCTGACATCTGAAGAGGCCGGGGTCTGCTCCGCCACCTCCATTCGCGCACTTGATGGTGCAGCCCCCTCAACTGCGATCTTCACCAATTTCTTTTGCACTAGTTTTGCTTCCACTGCCTGCAGCCGTTGGGATGTTTCCTTTTCTTTTATTTTTTTACAATGGTGTATTATGATAGTTTGTATCTACACACACCCTTTCGCTTCAATGCCCACAATTTTCTCCAGTGCTTCTGAACTTCTTGGGAAACAAACTAGAAAAGAGGAAATGAACGGTCCCACTGGTCCCCCGTCCCCGCCCTCCACATCTCCTTAACCTTAATGATGTATTGCGCGGGATCTTCATCATCTCCAATGGTATACTGAATGATAGACTGCAGGTCTGGTGTGTCAGGGTACGTTCACTGCAGCGTGCCCACATCTGCGCTCTTATGTTGTTAAACGGCGCACCATCATGTGCATCATCAACTAGTTTTACTTCAGGGTATCCTGCTTTGACCCACACATCTCCAGCTTGGTCCCCCACTATTGCGACAAGCAAACTTTTAATGTCCCCCACAGCTAAGGGAATCCCTGCTGTCTGTTTTTCAAAAGCATAGATCCACTTCCCAGCCCCAGAAGTAAGGGGTGGGAGCAGCTTAATAATATTTCTCTTATCCATTTGCGCCCAATGCACATAACGCATCCTGCCTATGCCTCTGTGTAGTAACGGCATCTGAGTACCTGTGTTCCGTCCTTCTTATCATCCACCACTTCCCATTTTCCTTGCTACTGCCACTCGGCCAAACCTGTTCCATAACCGTGGTCCCCACAAACTTTTTACCCACAGTGTAATCTCTGGCGGTCTCTCATTCCCTTCCTCCTCCTCAAACTTATCTATGGTGTCCCATTCCTCTTGCCTTAGTTCCCTGGCTGTACCTCTATCTGACCTTAAAGTCCTGTAGCCCGTACTTCCGGCTGGCCCATCACTGCCTCCCTCCTTCTCGATATGTACATCTTTAATCGCTGATCTGTCTAGAATGAACAAAACATCCCCTGCTCTCAACTCGTCAACCCCTTTTCCCTTCTTTCCTCCTCCATCCTGTACTGCCCTTAACTGAGCTAATTCCACCAGTGTAGCCTCCAATGCATCCTCAAGCTCCTTCTGTATCTTGCTGTCCTGGGGCGGGTTAGCACTGGGTGTTGGGATGTAGGTAGGTGGGGCTGTCGCCAGGATGGGCATGTATGTCGGGTTGGTATACCCTGTGGCAGGGCGAGTGGTGAGCGGGTAAAGCCCTGTGTGTGTGTGGACCCAACCCTATTCCCCTGGGTTGTTTTGGACATCACATCTAAGGCAGCCCCTTCAACACTCTGAGCCCCATCCTCATCTCGATCCTGCCCATCCTCAATTAGTTTCCATAGTTTCAATATCTCTTTTCTCTTTTGAAGCTGTTTACCTTTATATTTAGCAGCTAGGAACATGCTCATGTGGTAAGTATCCCTCAATTATGGGTGCCTTGCTCTGGTCAGGAGTGAGGCATCCCCCCTTTTGTCTATACCATTGTTTGTGATATTTTTCCACCTTGTCCCTGTGCAAGTGAAATGTACTACACATGTACTCTAGTGGTGTCCCCCCTGCCATATTCACCAGTCAGGCACCCTCAAAAGCCCACACCCTCTGAATATGCGCTGCGCACCCTTTCATTATACAGTGTCTCTTCAAGTCAACTGCTCCCGCCACCCAGTCGCCCCTTTTAACACCTCCTCCCCCTTCTCTCACATGCACACACCAATACACCACACACTCTCAGAATAAATTATGACCACCGGGCCACCTCTGGCCTCCCTCTCTTGCACAAAAAATCATAATACACTAAAACAACAAACTAAAATAACAAGTTGAAAAAACAACCACTATGTCCTCTGTGCCCACTAATTATGCAGGGCTCCTAATTTTTCCTTTATCTCCTTGTCACAAAGTCAATGGGGGCCATTACAAGGTTGCCAGTCCGGAAACAACGGTGCCGGTAAGCTTGCCAGTACCGTTGATTCCGGACCGGAAAACTACAAGTTTTGCGAGCGTTGCCTTTCAGACCGCCAGGTCTGACCTGGCGGGTGGAAAGGCACCCTCTCACAGACCTTTACAGATGCACCGGCACCATTCATGAATGAGTCCAATAGACTTGAATGGGAATGGGGAGTAATATTTTCTGGCGCAATTACCGTAATGCCCCAGCAAGTCCCCATTGCCGGTCGCCAGAAATAAAATGACTCCGGCGGCAGCCATGCCATCTTTACCGGCACGGCTACCGCTGAACTCATAATGAGGCCCTATGGCACCATCATCTTCCCTAACTCAGGAAGGCCCCCTACACTCCTGTTTTTACTGCCTTACATAACAATAATAATAATAATAAGAATAATAAGAATATAGATCTTGCACGTGGCTTTAACACACTCCTCCTACACACACACACAACACTCCTACACACCCTACCCATCGTTATTATCCCTCACAACAGGTGCACTCACGTCTGCGTGTTCACCCAAGCTCCTCCGTTACGGGGTTCCAATAACGGGCCTGGACTCTCCTCGGAGCCGCACCTGCTTCAAAGAGCAGACAGAAATTCCGTAAAAATATCTCCTGCACACCTCTGCAATTTTGCATGCTGGGGACTGGTCACTGTAGGTGGGCACGCCCCCCCCCCCCCGAGAGAAGTGGCCTGGAAGCCTCCGTCGTCGCAGGGGTCCCTGGTATCATTTCGGAGTCACCAAATGTAGGAAATCCGCTCAGATGCTCACACCAGAAAAAAATACAAGCACTTGGGGTGAGGGAAGAACATATCCCCTTCCCAACAATGATAAGAGCCCATGCCACGTGACACCACAGTCATCAAAACTTGGTCACCAGACCACCCCTTTCCTCAAGAAGCAGCGGTTTCCTGAGATGGCGGTACCTATGAAAGCCTGGTAGGGCTGGGGCAGAGCCTGATTAATTTTCCTGAGGTGTCTCAGCTCTACTGTTACTTTCATATGCTACAGTGAGCCCCTGTTGCTTGAAAGGTGAAAGGCAGTGGGTTATAACCACTGCAACACTCATAAGCACATATGTAAATACACAAGCACATGCATATGGTAAGATATAATTCTATGTCAAGACGGAGGCGAGCATTAAGCTTCATCTTCTTTTATTTTCACTCTCCAGCAGTTTCAACAAATATCAACTTTGTAAACTTTTTATTTTCAAATGTAACTTTTCTTTTTTTTTTTAAAGAAACTTCAAGTCCCATCATTCCTGTAGTCCCATAGTCTGTGGCCATGTGACCTAGTCCTTCTGTTCCTCTGTCCTTCCTCTTCTTTTCCTGCTCTCCAGAGATAAGTAACCACTTCATATATGCTCCGTGATATGTGGCTTTTGTTTAGTGATTTGGCAAAGTTAGTAAGGCTTGTAAAATACTAATGTATCCCAGAAGTGCGCGCGCGGTGCAGTGTTATACTTATATTTTATATTGAATACTTAAATGTGAGGAATCTGCGGCCCCGTGCCGCGCTACCCGGCACCTCACGGGCCTGCAGATTCCCCTCACAGAACTTGTAGGACACGCAGCGCAGTGTTCGCGCCAGGAGCGGGTAAGCCCCCACCCTTGGGGAGGCGGACTTAAGCGCGAGCAGAGGGAATCCCTCTATTGATTTATAAAGCAAAACGCTCGCAAAAGAGGAGCCCCCACCCTTGGGGAGGCGGGGTCTAACACAGAAAGCTCCGTGTGGAAAAGGAATTTGAAGCAGACGAACGATCGCTTCACTACGGAGCAGAGATAAGCTCCAGTTCTCATTATATTTCCTAGACTAGCTTGAAATAGCATTACAAAGAGTAATTTTACACAAGGGATAGTGAAAGAGTCCCTGGAAAGACACTGCACATCCCCATACTTGGTGCAGATAAGGTGCAGCCTCGCAGAGTGGATGAGTGGACGTGTTGCGACACCTTTCTAAGGTATTTAAGGCACCTGACAGCATTAAAAAGCAAGCGATAGAGCAATGCGAAACATTCCCAAAATTTGTGAGCAACATTTTTTTAGTCCACCGAAAGGACAAGGTAAGGCCTGTAATAAACCTAAAGAACATGAACAGATGGGTAGTCTACAAGCATTTCAAGATGGAAGGGACCCATCAGCTCAGGGACACACTCAGGAAAGACGACTGGCTAGTGAGGATAGACTTGAAAGATGCATACCTGATGATACCAGTACACAAGGAGTTTTGCCTCTTCCTGGCATTCGACTGGGATGGGCAATTATGGCAATTTGCCACAATGCCTTTTGGGCTGGCATCAGCGCCATGGGCATTCACGAAGATCATGAAACCAGTAGCAGCAGCGATCAGGGAGAAAGGGATACGTATGATTATATATCTAGACGACATCCTACTGATGGCCAGCTGCAAGGAGACACTCCTTTATCCAGCCGACTGGGTGGTGAAGCTCCTGACGTCTCTGGGATTCCTAGTGAACCAGGAGAAATCGGAGATGAAACCAACCAGGAGGTTAGAATTCCTAGGGTTCATCATAGATACCAGAACAGCAACTCTAGAGCTTCCAAGCAGAAAGATATGAGATATAAAAAGAGAATTGAGAACATGCCTCAACAAAACAGTTATATCCCTCCGCACTATAGCACGAGTGGTTGGCTTGTTGGCAGCCTCGATACAAGTGATATTTCCAGGTCCGCTTCATTATCGAGCTCTGCAAAGGCTGAAAATAAGACACCTACAACAGGGTCTGCATTACCACCACTTAGTTCACATCGACCAGGAATCCAGGACAGAGCTACAGTGGTGGTCAGCGAACATGGAAGCATGGAACGGAAGAGCCATATTCGGCGACCGTCCAGATCTGATAATAGAGTCAGATGCCAGCTGAGCAGGCTGGGGAGCCCGATGCGGAGATCTCCAGATAGGAGGGAGGTGGAGCTCGGAAGAACTCCAGCTGCACATCAACTGTCTGGAACTGTTAGCCGGATCTTTTGCGATCAAGGCTTTTACGAAAGGAAAAGTGAATTCCTGTATTCTGCTGAAAATGGACAACATTTCAGCATTCAAGTACATAAATCATTTAGGAGGGATGAGACCTAGATTGCTGGCGGAGATAGCCAAGGATTTTTGGCACACCTGCCTGGAAGCGGGGATTTCAGTGGTAGCCGAGTTCCTTCCAGGATCGCTGAATGTGATAGCGGACTGAAACTCCAGATACCTCTCAGAGTCCAGCGATTGGATGCTGGAGCGGGGCATATTCCGACAGCTGGAAGAACTTTGGGGACCGATTCACACAGACCTGTTTGCGTCCAGACTGAACGCACAGAAAGAAAGATTCTTCAGCTGGAGATTAGACCCAGCAGCAGCAGGGGCGAATGCTTTCCTGCAGGACTGGAGAGAGCAGATACTCTACGCTTTTCTGCCATTTATAATGATAAGCAGGGTACTAGCGAAAGTGCGCAGAGAGGCGGCGAGCCTCATAGTAGTGGCTCTGATATGGAAATCGCAAGTATGGTTTCTGACGCTCCTGGAACTGTAAATAGACTACCCAAGACTATTACCTCAAGGAGTGAGCCTGCTCACGGACACAGCTGGGTCATATCACCCTCTGAGAGTGAAGGGGACACTGCCGCTGATGGCGTGCAGGGTAGCAGGAGACGCTGGAATCTCCTGGGAATTTCGGCACAAGCTGTGAGCCTCATTCCCGAGTCCTGGGCACCCTCTACCAGAAGGAGCTACGACGCAGCTTGGAATAGGTGGTTGACATGGTGCAGAAGGAGAAATATTCATCCCGTTTCTGCCACTCTAGTCGAAATCCTAAATTTCCTAGCGGAAATTCTACAAGACGGCAAAGCGTACATGACTATAGGAGTCTATAGGTCCGCAATCTCATCAGGACACCTGCCGATAGAAGGAATACCAGTAGGAGAAAATATAGCTGTGATAAGACTTTTGAAAGGGATTAGATTTAGGAAACCCCCACAACCAAGATACGAGACTCTATGGGACGTATCCATAGTGCTGAGACTTCTAGCAGATTGGCCCAACAACAGATATCTGTCCCTGGGACAGTTGTCCGGAAAGCTAGCTATGTTCCTGTGCATGGTATCATGCACTACAATAGCAGACGTAAAAGCATTAGAGATCAATAGAAAGACTTACGGACCGGAAGGAGTGACATTCAACATAGCCAGAAGGACAAAAACAGATTCTTCCACAATCACTTACCCATACATGCAAGACCACCCTAAATGGTGCGTATCGACATGTATTAAAGAGTACGAGAGTAGAACGGCAGAAGTGAGGCTGGCAGGAAAAACCCAACTATTAATAGAGTGCAGGAAACCGCATAAAGGAGTAGCAACAGCCACTATAGCGAGATGGGTCAGAGACATCATGAACCTTGCAGGCATTCACATGTCCAAATTCGGGGCGCACTCAGTCAGAGGTGCAATGGCTTCAAAAGCATTAGGGCAAGGCGCAGCGTTGCAAGACATCATGAAAGCAGCAGATTGGGCTAGCGATACAACATTTAGGACATTCTGTTTTAGACCAATCAACACAATAGCAGATACAGTAGTAAGAAGCTTTAAACAAGCTTAATGCTCGCCTCCGTCGTGACATAGAATGAAGATTCCCCCTGCTATTAGCGCTGGGAGCTCTTGATTCTATTAAAGACAAGGAGGCGAGCATTAAATTCCTGTCCCGAATATACAAGTTGATGCAATGATGAAGTAAATGAAATGATGCATTGTTTATAATTAATATGACTATTCCTTCCAGAATAGGGTGTGTATTCCCCGCCCTAACATATACAATTTGGTTTCTTCCTGGCACTAGGGGATGAGCAAAAGAACAGCTCAAAGCCCTAAACAGATCAGGTTGCCTGGAGCGAGCTCGCAAGTTCGAATGTGAGAGACTGATCCGGCATAAAGCAGGAAGTTCAGAGCAAGTTGACCAGTTGGTTACACAGTTAGAGAAGGATTGCAGTTCGAGCAGTCAAAGAAGAGGAAGGACAGAGGAACAGGAAGGACTAGGTCACATGGCCAGAGACTATGGGACTACAGGAATGATGGGACTTGAAGTTTCTTTAAAAAAAAAAAAAAAAGTTACATTTGAAAATAGAAAGTTTACAAAGTTGATATTTGTTGAAACTGATGGAGAGTGAAAATAAAAGAAAATGAAGGTTAATTCTCGCCTCCTTGTCTTTAATAGAATCAAGAGCTCCCTGCGCTATTAGCAGGGTGGATCTTCATTGTTGATATATATCACTTTGTTTTTTGCACCAGCCGGAAGTATCAGGCTGTTTCCCATGAACACACAATGCGTAACTCTGTATAGTTGCATAAATCTATTGTACTTCTCAGTGGAGCCTGTTCTAAGGTGCAGTGCTGTTATGCTGTCTTTAAAAAGAAATGCATTGGTATTACTTAGTTACTACTATTTAGATCCATTCTAAGCTGTCCCTGTTTGGCAGACAAGGACTCTGTTGTTAATAGGTTGGCACAGGCTATTAAAATGAGTTCAAGAGAGGGAGTCAGGATTAGGGCCTGGATTATCTGTTACCGCCGTCACCAGTTTAAACCACTAAACCACCCCAAGCAGAGATTGCTGGCTTATAGGAAATACAAGATGATGTCTCGCCTGGCCCTACCTCTGAAATGCCGGGATCTCTGGGACAGAGCTAGTCACGCGTTTGCCCGGCAAGTCAGTGTGCCCCAGCCCAAATGGCGTATCCTTGTGTTCTATCAGCTAATGGCTGAACAATGAGAAAGTTGAACACGTCTTAGTACATGTGGGGCATGGGTTTTTATAAATGTTTCTATGGTTTCATATTGCCCCAACTTACTATGTCATGCTGTTTAATGTGAATTCACTATGGAAACATGGGCTGTAATCACACCCCGATGCACAGATCAATGAAGCACATGAGATAGCTCTCTTTCTAGCATTAATTCAATCTGGCTAATTTTAGTGGCTTTTGTTTTTTCATTTATAGTATTATAAAGGTGTGTGGGATCCCCTCTACTCTACTGAGAACAAACATGGGTTAAATACCCTGTTCTATGGAATTCCTTCCGCTCCGGAGGGTCTACAGCCACTTTTTAGCTCACTGCACCCTTCACAGAGGAGAAATATCCATTTGCATATCAGACTTTGTCCCACCTACAAGGGCAGTCCAGCACTGAAATGCTAGGCAATTCTCCTCTGAACAAGAGTACAATCAGCAACACCAGTCACGTGTATCGGGCCTTGTTGGGCCAGGTTAATCCAGATATGGCCCCTTGCTCACTGTGCTTAGAAAGGCACAGCTTCAACTCACTGGTGACGCCTGACTAGGCCGAAACACTTGTCTGTGGTTGCTGTTGGTACTCAGAGGAGAATTGCCTAGCATTTTAGTTCTGGACTGCCCTTGTGGGAGGGACAAAGACTGATATGCAAATGAATATTTCTCCTCTGTTTAAGGTCCAGTGAGCTAAAACGTGGTTGTAGACCCTCCTGAGTGGGCACCTTCCCATATAACAGGTTATTCAGCCGTGTTTGTTCTCGGTAGAGAGGCCCCCAGACCTTTTTGTGCATACTTCTATAGTACTTTCACAAAATATTTGACCGTTGTTAGAATCCTCTGTCATTTTTAGTTTGGGCTGTTAGGTGTCGCTGCAACACCTATAAGTCAAAACTATTACATTAGAGTACAGGAAGGAGTGGCATTTGAGGAGTGACACACAGACTGCAGGTGTTGTTTGGTTATGTGCCACCCATTGACTGCCCATGGCCATGCTAATCCCTATGGATATTCATACCCAGTCCCTGTACCTCCCCGCCCAAAACACCTCCCCATGGGAACTGTTTGAGCTCGCTTTACTCAAACCTTAACATCAAACTTTGCACAGGAAGTGCCTGGCAGTGTTTTTTTAAACAGTCTTCTGAGAGATCATTACTTAATTAGATTTCTCAACCCGCTACTAGTGCAACAAAAACATGTCTTAACCAGGTCTGCCTTCAGCCACTCGATTTATAAGCACTGTACGTGTCCTTCACTGCAGTCCTGTTGAAAACAAGCATTGGCAAATCCAACAATTTTGGTTTATGTATAGGTATTTGGCATGTGCCAGGCACTGCTACTAGATGCGCAGGTACCCACACAAGTTTGCTCCTACTACCATCAATGGCCTGTTAATACCACCAAGACTGTGCCTGCCAAGTTCCTTTCCCGTGCCTACACAAAAGCCCAAACTGTTGGCATTGCCAATGCTTGTTTTTCTTATTCTTTAGCAGTGACTAAACTTTCTTGACCAGCACACGACCCACTTACCGAGCACTATCTTGTAGGACTGTCTCCCGGTAGCTCTGTGCGCACACCGTGTACCCACTCTCTGTCTTTTCTTTGTCTCTCAAGACACAATGAGCCGCACTTAACCTGAGGCAGATTCCAGACCTTGGCACCAGAGAAAAGCTGCATCAGTGTGTACGATGACACAGTTGTGGGTACCCTAGTCCCTCAACACTGCAGTATAAACAACCTCCTCCCAGTTACGTCCCCTAGGATGCCAAAATAGTCTCCCTTTACCCATCACTGAATAGAAAAATACAACAATGACAGGGCAAGACTGGCACTACAAGAATGACTGCAGTGGAGCTCATGGATAGAGACAGTCCAAATCTGCCTCACAGATTAACTGTGGAAAGCAGAGATTTCTTAATGAGGTGGTTTCTCAAATGAACAGGACTAAACAAGGAAATAGAGTTCAAACCATTACTAGTCAAAAGAGTTGTCAGGTGGTATTTAGTCATCGTTTCTGTCTGTTGTTAAACAACTGTTGGTTTGTTTTCCCTTCAGACTTGTCAGGATTTGCGTTTCTAGTTTTAGTTCTTTCTCTTTCTTTCTCTCTCTCTCTCTCTCTCTCTCTCTCTCTCTCACCTCTTTCTCTATCACGCTCTCTCTCTCTCAGTCAAAAGTAGAAGCTTTAAATCCAAGTGTCAGGCTTCCGTGCTTCTCCTTTCAATCTCTTTATTGTGTGTAGTCCGGAATTTTGATTCTAAGCTCCAATCTACAAGGTTTCTCTTTTTAAACACTCTAAGAAAGTTCCCTTCCAGCAAGCCGTGTTTCTCCTGTTAAACACTTTCTCAGTTGCCTCTAGAATATTGTCCACCATGTTTCACCATACTGCATATCTTCTTTTACTCACTTTCTCAAACGGATCTATGAACCTTGCCTCCAAGTTCCAGCATGCAGTGCTTCTCCTTTCATCACTTTTTAATTGGCTGGCTTTTTTAATTTACTGTAGGAACTTTGCCCCCACGTTTCGGCATGCAGCTTTCCCCCTTTCAACCCCTTTTTCAACTGGCTTGACCGGGTTTTGCCTCAGAAATCTCCTCTTCGTTCTGTGGCCTTCTGCTATGTTCTCCATCCCTAAAATGATTGGCGTTCATGAATATCTCTCCAGTCTTCTTTCCGGGGGTGGACCGGTAACCAAAAGAGGCCCTGGAAGTAATTTTCAAAGTGGCCTCATATTACACATTTCCAGCAAGCCCAACCATTTCCCTGTGAGAACATTTGGAAATACTACACAAAAGAGGCCCAGGGTGCAGAGGCCTACCAGGAAATCTCCAGAGTTCCCGATAGACCAGTCCACCCCTGCTTGTTCCCTCACTGTCTTCTCTCGTGCATTTATATCCCAATAAGGAATCGTTCAGTGTCTTTGCATCGTCCCAGCATCTGGCGTTCCTCACCTGCCACTCACTCTCAAACCTTCGCTGTGATTTCTCGCTCTCAACCTCATTGCTGACCAGGACTCTCATCATGGAAAGATCATCACGCAGATGCAGTTGGAGGCGTGCAAAGGAGGGCATCCCTCCCCTGCTCCAGGTTCATAGCTCAGGCATTTAGGGATGCTGCTGCAATTCTCCAGGGCCTCCGGCAGTGATTGGATAAATGTGTCGTGAAATAGCGGACCTGTGTCTTGTTCATGCTTAATGATCTTTCTGAGGCTGGAGCAGAGAGGTTGAGGTTGGTCAAACCTTGATTTAAAAAGGTAGGCACCCGTGTTAGTATGGTAGGTTAACAAGATGAGGCTGCACAAACCTGCAGATAAGAGGAAGAGTAGGGAGCTCCCCTCTTCCAAGGACTCCAAATCTTTACCCTATGCTTTCAGAAGGAATAAGCATAGATCCTCTGATAAACTGAAAGTCCTTAACAGAGTGACTTTAAGGGAGGAGCAAAGGTCTGCTCCTTTCAGGGGCAGGTTCCGAGTGCATAGCTACAGTGATTCTCCTTCCTCCCCTTTCTCCTCATCAACATCCTCTTAAGCTTCTGCCCCTTTCCCTCTTCATTGGACGGATGAGGCCAAGAACCCAGGGTGGAACTACCTTAATCAATATTCAGAGAAAGGTGTTGTGGTGCCTCAATTCATGAAGACTAGGTCTCCCTCTAATTGATGATATAAAGGACAAAGTCCTTCATGGATGGAAGGAGATCATCCCGGGGGAACATTACCCTCTTATAAGAGAGGAGCAGTCATGCCAACATCTCTGTAAAGCGTCTTCACGTTGTTTCGTCCGACAGATTGACTCTGTAGGGCACCAGAGGAAGTGCAGTTTGTGATCCTACAGACAGGAAGGTCAATGCAGAATTAAGGAAATCCTACGTGGAGCCCATCTCTCACTCTGGGCATCAAACTATACACAGCTCAGTCCCTGCTTGACAGTTTTCAGTAACTCTGTTCCGGCATCGAGATAGGGCAGGTATGTTCCTACCTGCTAGACGCCATGCACCACCAGGTACAGTTCCTTTCAGATATGGCATACATTGGGGTCCGTGCTGCCTCTCTGAACTCTGTGTCGGCCAGGAGCCATATACATGTACAGAATCGTCAAACGGAATCCTCTAAGAAGAATGTGGCTCTTCACCTTCAATTTAAGGGCTCTCGGCTCTTGAGGAAGAGTTGGCGAGAAAAGTACACTCTGGGACTTTCAGATGGAAGCAGATGTTTCAGCTCATCCAATGGTAGTCCTCCCTTTCCTCCTTTTCCAGAGCCCAGACGGCATCAACCTGAGGTCAGCCAAGTTCCAGGAATAGGTATAGGTGCTTGCCCAGAAGATTAGAGCTTCTCCTCTTCCCAAGTTGGCTAGCCCCTGACTGGCTTGGCACCCTTTCATTGACTCTGGTGGGAGGAAGGCTCAGCCCCTTCAAGGATACCTCTCTTCCTCCCTGGCCTCTATCTCACTCATGCTGAGTTCCAAGGTAGAGGAGATCTTGTTGTTCTCTGGAGAACCCTCATATCAGAGGGATTCGCAGTACCCTGGAATATTCCTTCAGCAGGAACTCCTCTTCCTCCCAAGAGATATCCATCAGCCTGGAAGCCATAAGGCTCATCACTCGCAACTTCAGTGTGCAGATGGTGGACATGTTCACCTCCTGATGCAACTACAGACTTACTTTTTTTTTGTTTCAGGATTCCGGAGGAAGGCGCCAGGGTGGTCAATGCTCTGTTCATCCCTTGGCCACCCAGGTTATTATTTTTGTTTATTATTATGGCATGTTTTATTTATTTTTTAAATGTATTGTTGATTTTTAATCATTAAATTGATTTGTTTACAACATCCTAAGCGAATGTCCTTTCTACGTTTCTGTTTTTAATTTTCTACTTAGGATCTTTTATATTAGATCTTTAAACAGTCAGAATCAGATTACTGGACCACTGCAACTTGTATAGGCGGCGTTGATATGTTTGTCAGCATTGTCATTATTTGTTGAAGAATTTTAAAGGTAGCTATTTGCCAGGCAGGGTTGTCTCCGCTGATCATCCTTGACCACCAGATTTCTTCGTTTGCCATTAGTGGGTGTATGAAGAAATGTTTCATGTATGGGGTCCTAATCACGTCAGTACCTGGACAAGACAGAAGAAGATGGCGAATTGTCTCTTTTTTGTTGCTAACCTTAAATATTCTGAAATTGCTGGTTGCCGAGAGGCCTCCAATTGCTCGAATTTCATTGGTATCAAAGAGGTTCTGCCTGATTCTTAATATGAAATTTCGCGCTGGTCTGCTGGGGAACTTTTTGATATAGCTCTGGAGTTCATTCAATTTTTTCCTGTTTGTAGGTAAATGAGATGTAAGTTTGCTGTTACTTGCCGAAGATAATGTGTCAATCCAATCCAGCTCCTTTAGCTTTTTTTAGCATTTTTACAGGGTTGTTGATCAGATCCTCTTCCACACACTCAACTGTTTTCAGGAGGGCTATGTTGTCTTCGCTCCATTTTTTTAACATTTTGCAGTTTGAGTCTCTCATTTCTCTGTTGATCAAGTTATGGAGAAAAGTACTATTTGGGATTACACATTTCCCATACAGCATCAGTGAATTGCAGTTTAATGAACGTTGTAAGGAAAGCAGGCTCAGTTCGCGTCTGATCAGAGGTACTGATGTCGAATTTGGCAACCCCAGCACCGTCCTCCAAAAGTGGGCCTCAAATCTGGGCCATATCATTTTAGGTAGATACAGCATTGCTTCAGCTCCATATGTGATCACGGGGACGACCCTCAACTTGTAAAAGTTTAACACTGGGATAGTGGAAAAACGTCCGAATTTTCTGTCGATCGCCTTTTCCTGCGTTGCCAGCTTCCTGGTTTTTGATAGTAGATATTCTTGCATAACGGCTTCTTTTTTTGAGCTGTCCAGTAAAACACCAAGATATTAAAACTTTTCCACCTTGTCGACATCAGTGTTGTTCATGGGCCATTTTAATTTTTCACGTTTCTTGGCTGGCCGCTCCAGAACCGTAATTTTGGTTTTGTAAATGTTAATTTCAAGGTTGTTTTCCATTGTGTACTTGCAAAAGTTGTCCAGGTGGCGCTGCAGCCCAATGGGGGTCTGATCAAATAGAATTAAATCGTCAGCATATAGTAGTCTGATGACTTTTGTTTGGGCTAGCTTTGGTGGAAATTATCTGACAGACTCTTCTGTACACTTATAGCCACCTATATAGGACAAGAAAAGAGCCAGAGCCAAGGGGCATCCTTGCTTCACTCCTCTTTGCGTTGGAATGAGTGATGACAGAATTCCTTGTTGGTTCAGGCGCACTCTAATGTTGGTGTTTGTGTGTAGTGCTTTTATAGGCTCCAGAATATCTCTTGGACACTCCTAGTTTTTAAGCTTTTCCCATAGACGTGCTCTATCAACCCGATCAAAAGCCTGGGATAGATCAATACATGCGGCAAACAGCCTTGGGCCGCCCTCCATCACCTTACTTTTCAGAGTGCTAAGTAGGAGAATGTTTATAGTTGTTCTTATGTTCTTTTTAAATCCCGATTGGAAGTGGTCATTGCAGGGTGCTTGAATAGCCCAGTTTTGGAATTTCTTCCAGGGGCGTAGACAGGATAGGGCCAGAGCAGGCAATGCCCACCCAAAATCTGATTTCTTCAGGAGCATAGAGCCGAAAACCTTCCCGATCGGGTCTAACAATGCGATCGGGCGATGATTTGAAGGGTCGGTGGTATTCCCTTTCTTATAGATCGGCACCACGATGGCAGATGACTATGAAGGTGGAATAGACTGCGACTCAGTGCATCTGATGAAAACAGACCTTATAAACTTTGACCATTCTTCTGGGTAAGTCTTAAGAGCCGAATTGGTAATGCCATCTGGTCCTGGCGCCCTCAAGTTTTTCAATTTTTTTAATAACTCAGCAATTTCCTCTTGGTCGTCAAATTTCCCCCATTTCGAAACCGTACAGTCCGGGTGGATCTCCCCTTCAGCCAGTGAAACTATCGGTCTCGTAGGAGGCAAACATGGGGAGAGTTGGAAAAGGGTTTTGAAGTGGTTGATCCAAGAAGCTTCGTCTGTTCTGTTCAAAATTGTATCTCCATTTACTGGTGAAGTAGTTTTCAAAAGGGACCAAAAGTCCCTTGCGTTGCTGCCACAAATAGCCTTGAGAATTGATTCAGCGTCCTGTTGATAAAGTTTCCATCTGTGGGATCGGACACATGATTGGTAAATTTTCGTGGCCTCGTGGACTGCTGCTTTGGCATGCTGTGGTTCCAAGTTCACTGCTCTTCTTTTAGCGTTCTGGAATTCTCGCCGTTTAGACACCAGGAGCTTATCATAAGTGTGTTTTGTTGACGTCACTGTTAAGTTTTTTCTGTTTCCTTTTTTTTTTAGATTACCAGCAAGGGCCCGTAGTCAACGGAATTGTGCTGATCAGCATCGTCTTTGTTGTATTTGCCGGTCAGGTCTCCAATGCTTTTTCCAGTAAATTTCAGCCTATTGCCTTGGTTGTTAACTTCCAACCCGGTTTTTTCCTGTCTTTATTACAGGACTGGGACTTCCACGTCGTCTGCAGGAGATTGTGATCGCTGGCCGTTGTTTGAATAACTTCAAAAGATGTAGTCAGGTGCAAAAGTGGACTGGACACAAATACGTGGTCAATTGTAGATTTAGCTTCCCCATTTGTCCATATTGGAAGACGATCTTGGTTTCGAATACCGTGTCTAAACTGAACAAGTTTCTGGATTTCATCAAATTTAGCCATAAGTCTCCTCTATGTTCTGCTAAAGAGGGACTAGGCTTAGGTTTCTGTTTCCTACAAATTGCATTTAAGTGCCAACACACTAAGATGTGATAAGTCTGATAGACTGCTAAAATCTCATCGATCGTGCTCTCGATTAGTTCCAAGTATTTCTTTGAATCGGTTGTTGCAGGATTCCAGTATGTGTTGAGGACTGCGATCGAGGTGCTTGTCGTGGATTTACAGAGGTTCGATTTTGGGTCCAATTCACCAGGACGGCCAACAAGGAGTAGTTTGAAACCAATGTCTTTGTTACAGTGAGGCTTTGTCCACTCCGGCAGGCCATGAGCAGACCAGACGATGGACGGCCCAGTGCTCCTTTTTTGGCAGGTGCTAGGAGGATTTATATCCGTCTAGGATGGGATTGGTGGTAAGCCACGTTTCCTGGAAACATAGGATATCGTAGGAGCCCAGTTATACATCTCCGATGGCAGTCAAGTGAAGATAACCCATGGTGTTCCAAGAGCATATCCTCAAATTGGGGAATCGATGTCGGTTGTAGATTTTGTCTGTAGGAAGGGCTCAAGAGTTTTGAGTTGCTACTTGGCACGTTGCGATGTTAATGCTTTTGGGAGCCACGACCAAAAGCCTTGTGAAGTGGAGCTAATTGGTCGAGTTGACTGGGTGTAATTTCCTGCCTGAACAACTTGTGTGAACATCCTTGTAGTTTCCATGTAGTCTTTTCACGTTTTGGTTGAACGATGTTGGCCCATGTTCTTTAGATTCAAGATTGGAATTATGGTATTTATTGTGCGCGGACCTAGCTTTGAGAAGCAACAGAGCGCTTTACAGAGGTTTACAACAATGCAGCTAAATGAAGGAGTTCTTTACAGAGGTCTAAAACAGTACAGATGCATAACAGAGTGCTTTTCAGAGGTAACATCAGAAGAGATATACATTGGGGGATAGGATACAGGGGGGAACAGACAAGGGGTGTAGCTGTACCAGGTGGCGTGGCGGACAGGACAGGGGTGGGCAGCACTTAGCGATTCAGATGGCACAGGGGCCGGCGATGTGATGGCCTAGGTGTTGAGAAGGAGAGACTCCTTGAAGAGGTGGGTCTCAATGTTCTTTTCTGAACTGTAGGAGCATGGGGGCAAATCTGATGCTGACAGGGAGGAGGTTCCATAGTCTTGGGGTGTAGGAAAGCTAGCTATGTTCCTGTGCATGGTATCATGCACTACAATAGCAGACGTAAAAGCATTAGAGATCAATAGAAAGACTTACGGACCGGAAGGAGTGACATTCAACATAGCCAGAAGGACAAAAACAGATTCTTCCACAATCACTTACCCATACATGCAAGACCACCCTAAATGGTGCGTATCGACATGTATTAAAGAGTACGAGAGTAGAACGGCAGAAGTGAGGCTGGCAGGAAAAACCCAACTATTAATAGAGTGCAGGAAACCGCATAAAGGAGTAGCAACAGCCACTATAGCGAGATGGGTCAGAGACATCATGAACCTTGCAGGCATTCACATGTCCAAATTCGGGGCGCACTCAGTCAGAGGTGCAATGGCTTCAAAAGCATTAGGGCAAGGCGCAGCGTTGCAAGACATCATGAAAGCAGCAGATTGGGCTAGCGATACAACATTTAGGACATTCTGTTTTAGACCAATCAACACAATAGCAGATACAGTAGTAAGAAGCTTTAAACAAGCTTAATGCTCGCCTCCGTCGTGACATAGAATGAAGATTCCCCCTGCTATTAGCGCTGGGAGCTCTTGATTCTATTAAAGACAAGGAGGCGAGCATTAAATTCCTGTCCCGAATATACAAGTTGATGCAATGATGAAGTAAATGAAATGATGCATTGTTTATAATTAATATGACTATTCCTTCCAGAATAGGGTGTGTATTCCCCGCCCTAACATATACAATTTGGTTTCTTCCTGGCACTAGGGGATGAGCAAAAGAACAGCTCAAAGCCCTAAACAGATCAGGTTGCCTGGAGCGAGCTCGCAAGTTCGAATGTGAGAGACTGATCCGGCATAAAGCAGGAAGTTCAGAGCAAGTTGACCAGTTGGTTACACAGTTAGAGAAGGATTGCAGTTCGAGCAGTCAAAGAAGAGGAAGGACAGAGGAACAGGAAGGACTAGGTCACATGGCCAGAGACTATGGGACTACAGGAATGATGGGACTTGAAGTTTCTTTAAAAAAAAAAAAAAAAGTTACATTTGAAAATAGAAAGTTTACAAAGTTGATATTTGTTGAAACTGATGGAGAGTGAAAATAAAAGAAAATGAAGGTTAATTCTCGCCTCCTTGTCTTTAATAGAATCAAGAGCTCCCTGCGCTATTAGCAGGGTGGATCTTCATTGTTGATATATATCACTTTGTTTTTTGCACCAGCCGGAAGTATCAGGCTGTTTCCCATGAACACACAATGCGTAACTCTGTATAGTTGCATAAATCTATTGTACTTCTCAGTGGAGCCTGTTCTAAGGTGCAGTGCTGTTATGCTGTCTTTAAAAAGAAATGCATTGGTATTACTTAGTTACTACTATTTAGATCCATTCTAAGCTGTCCCTGTTTGGCAGACAAGGACTCTGTTGTTAATAGGTTGGCACAGGCTATTAAAATGAGTTCAAGAGAGGGAGTCAGGATTAGGGCCTGGATTATCTGTTACCGCCGTCACCAGTTTAAACCACTAAACCACCCCAAGCAGAGATTGCTGGCTTATAGGAAATACAAGATGATGTCTCGCCTGGCCCTACCTCTGAAATGCCGGGATCTCTGGGACAGAGCTAGTCACGCGTTTGCCCGGCAAGTCAGTGTGCCCCAGCCCAAATGGCGTATCCTTGTGTTCTATCAGCTAATGGCTGAACAATGAGAAAGTTGAACACGTCTTAGTACATGTGGGGCATGGGTTTTTATAAATGTTTCTATGGTTTCATATTGCCCCAACTTACTATGTCATGCTGTTTAATGTGAATTCACTATGGAAACATGGGCTGTAATCACACCCCGATGCACAGATCAATGAAGCACATGAGATAGCTCTCTTTCTAGCATTAATTCAATCTGGCTAATTTTAGTGGCTTTTGTTTTTTCATTTATAGTATTATAAAGGTGTGTGGGATCCCCTCTACTCTACTGAGAACAAACATGGGTTAAATACCCTGTTCTATGGAATTCCTTCCGCTCCGGAGGGTCTACAGCCACTTTTTAGCTCACTGCACCCTTCACAGAGGAGAAATATCCATTTGCATATCAGACTTTGTCCCACCTACAAGGGCAGTCCAGCACTGAAATGCTAGGCAATTCTCCTCTGAACAAGAGTACAATCAGCAACACCAGTCACGTGTATCGGGCCTTGTTGGGCCAGGTTAATCCAGATATGGCCCCTTGCTCACTGTGCTTAGAAAGGCACAGCTTCAACTCACTGGTGACGCCTGACTAGGCCGAAACACTTGTCTGTGGTTGCTGTTGGTACTCAGAGGAGAATTGCCTAGCATTTTAGTTCTGGACTGCCCTTGTGGGAGGGACAAAGACTGATATGCAAATGAATATTTCTCCTCTGTTTAAGGTCCAGTGAGCTAAAACGTGGTTGTAGACCCTCCTGAGTGGGCACCTTCCCATATAACAGGTTATTCAGCCGTGTTTGTTCTCGGTAGAGAGGCCCCCAGACCTTTTTGTGCATACTTCTATAGTACTTTCACAAAATATTTGACCGTTGTTAGAATCCTCTGTCATTTTTAGTTTGGGCTGTTAGGTGTCGCTGCAACACCTATAAGTCAAAACTATTACATTAGAGTACAGGAAGGAGTGGCATTTGAGGAGTGACACACAGACTGCAGGTGTTGTTTGGTTATGTGCCACCCATTGACTGCCCATGGCCATGCTAATCCCTATGGATATTCATACCCAGTCCCTGTACCTCCCCGCCCAAAACACCTCCCCATGGGAACTGTTTGAGCTCGCTTTACTCAAACCTTAACATCAAACTTTGCACAGGAAGTGCCTGGCAGTGTTTTTTTAAACAGTCTTCTGAGAGATCATTACTTAATTAGATTTCTCAACCCGCTACTAGTGCAACAAAAACATGTCTTAACCAGGTCTGCCTTCAGCCACTCGATTTATAAGCACTGTACGTGTCCTTCACTGCAGTCCTGTTGAAAACAAGCATTGGCAAATCCAACAATTTTGGTTTATGTATAGGTATTTGGCATGTGCCAGGCACTGCTACTAGATGCGCAGGTACCCACACAAGTTTGCTCCTACTACCATCAATGGCCTGTTAATACCACCAAGACTGTGCCTGCCAAGTTCCTTTCCCGTGCCTACACAAAAGCCCAAACTGTTGGCATTGCCAATGCTTGTTTTTCTTATTCTTTAGCAGTGACTAAACTTTCTTGACCAGCACACGACCCACTTACCGAGCACTATCTTGTAGGACTGTCTCCCGGTAGCTCTGTGCGCACACCGTGTACCCACTCTCTGTCTTTTCTTTGTCTCTCAAGACACAATGAGCCGCACTTAACCTGAGGCAGATTCCAGACCTTGGCACCAGAGAAAAGCTGCATCAGTGTGTACGATGACACAGTTGTGGGTACCCTAGTCCCTCAACACTGCAGTATAAACAACCTCCTCCCAGTTACGTCCCCTAGGATGCCAAAATAGTCTCCCTTTACCCATCACTGAATAGAAAAATACAACAATGACAGGGCAAGACTGGCACTACAAGAATGACTGCAGTGGAGCTCATGGATAGAGACAGTCCAAATCTGCCTCACAGATTAACTGTGGAAAGCAGAGATTTCTTAATGAGGTGGTTTCTCAAATGAACAGGACTAAACAAGGAAATAGAGTTCAAACCATTACTAGTCAAAAGAGTTGTCAGGTGGTATTTAGTCATCGTTTCTGTCTGTTGTTAAACAACTGTTGGTTTGTTTTCCCTTCAGACTTGTCAGGATTTGCGTTTCTAGTTTTAGTTCTTTCTCTTTCTTTCTCTCTCTCTCTCTCTCTCTCTCTCTCTCTCTCACCTCTTTCTCTATCACGCTCTCTCTCTCTCAGTCAAAAGTAGAAGCTTTAAATCCAAGTGTCAGGCTTCCGTGCTTCTCCTTTCAATCTCTTTATTGTGTGTAGTCCGGAATTTTGATTCTAAGCTCCAATCTACAAGGTTTCTCTTTTTAAACACTCTAAGAAAGTTCCCTTCCAGCAAGCCGTGTTTCTCCTGTTAAACACTTTCTCAGTTGCCTCTAGAATATTGTCCACCATGTTTCACCATACTGCATATCTTCTTTTACTCACTTTCTCAAACGGATCTATGAACCTTGCCTCCAAGTTCCAGCATGCAGTGCTTCTCCTTTCATCACTTTTTAATTGGCTGGCTTTTTTAATTTACTGTAGGAACTTTGCCCCCACGTTTCGGCATGCAGCTTTCCCCCTTTCAACCCCTTTTTCAACTGGCTTGACCGGGTTTTGCCTCAGAAATCTCCTCTTCGTTCTGTGGCCTTCTGCTATGTTCTCCATCCCTAAAATGATTGGCGTTCATGAATATCTCTCCAGTCTTCTTTCCGGGGGTGGACCGGTAACCAAAAGAGGCCCTGGAAGTAATTTTCAAAGTGGCCTCATATTACACATTTCCAGCAAGCCCAACCATTTCCCTGTGAGAACATTTGGAAATACTACACAAAAGAGGCCCAGGGTGCAGAGGCCTACCAGGAAATCTCCAGAGTTCCCGATAGACCAGTCCACCCCTGCTTGTTCCCTCACTGTCTTCTCTCGTGCATTTATATCCCAATAAGGAATCGTTCAGTGTCTTTGCATCGTCCCAGCATCTGGCGTTCCTCACCTGCCACTCACTCTCAAACCTTCGCTGTGATTTCTCGCTCTCAACCTCATTGCTGACCAGGACTCTCATCATGGAAAGATCATCACGCAGATGCAGTTGGAGGCGTGCAAAGGAGGGCATCCCTCCCCTGCTCCAGGTTCATAGCTCAGGCATTTAGGGATGCTGCTGCAATTCTCCAGGGCCTCCGGCAGTGATTGGATAAATGTGTCGTGAAATAGCGGACCTGTGTCTTGTTCATGCTTAATGATCTTTCTGAGGCTGGAGCAGAGAGGTTGAGGTTGGTCAAACCTTGATTTAAAAAGGTAGGCACCCGTGTTAGTATGGTAGGTTAACAAGATGAGGCTGCACAAACCTGCAGATAAGAGGAAGAGTAGGGAGCTCCCCTCTTCCAAGGACTCCAAATCTTTACCCTATGCTTTCAGAAGGAATAAGCATAGATCCTCTGATAAACTGAAAGTCCTTAACAGAGTGACTTTAAGGGAGGAGCAAAGGTCTGCTCCTTTCAGGGGCAGGTTCCGAGTGCATAGCTACAGTGATTCTCCTTCCTCCCCTTTCTCCTCATCAACATCCTCTTAAGCTTCTGCCCCTTTCCCTCTTCATTGGACGGATGAGGCCAAGAACCCAGGGTGGAACTACCTTAATCAATATTCAGAGAAAGGTGTTGTGGTGCCTCAATTCATGAAGACTAGGTCTCCCTCTAATTGATGATATAAAGGACAAAGTCCTTCATGGATGGAAGGAGATCATCCCGGGGGAACATTACCCTCTTATAAGAGAGGAGCAGTCATGCCAACATCTCTGTAAAGCGTCTTCACGTTGTTTCGTCCGACAGATTGACTCTGTAGGGCACCAGAGGAAGTGCAGTTTGTGATCCTACAGACAGGAAGGTCAATGCAGAATTAAGGAAATCCTACGTGGAGCCCATCTCTCACTCTGGGCATCAAACTATACACAGCTCAGTCCCTGCTTGACAGTTTTCAGTAACTCTGTTCCGGCATCGAGATAGGGCAGGTATGTTCCTACCTGCTAGACGCCATGCACCACCAGGTACAGTTCCTTTCAGATATGGCATACATTGGGGTCCGTGCTGCCTCTCTGAACTCTGTGTCGGCCAGGAGCCATATACATGTACAGAATCGTCAAACGGAATCCTCTAAGAAGAATGTGGCTCTTCACCTTCAATTTAAGGGCTCTCGGCTCTTGAGGAAGAGTTGGCGAGAAAAGTACACTCTGGGACTTTCAGATGGAAGCAGATGTTTCAGCTCATCCAATGGTAGTCCTCCCTTTCCTCCTTTTCCAGAGCCCAGACGGCATCAACCTGAGGTCAGCCAAGTTCCAGGAATAGGTATAGGTGCTTGCCCAGAAGATTAGAGCTTCTCCTCTTCCCAAGTTGGCTAGCCCCTGACTGGCTTGGCACCCTTTCATTGACTCTGGTGGGAGGAAGGCTCAGCCCCTTCAAGGATACCTCTCTTCCTCCCTGGCCTCTATCTCACTCATGCTGAGTTCCAAGGTAGAGGAGATCTTGTTGTTCTCTGGAGAACCCTCATATCAGAGGGATTCGCAGTACCCTGGAATATTCCTTCAGCAGGAACTCCTCTTCCTCCCAAGAGATATCCATCAGCCTGGAAGCCATAAGGCTCATCACTCGCAACTTCAGTGTGCAGATGGTGGACATGTTCACCTCCTGATGCAACTACAGACTTACTTTTTTTTTGTTTCAGGATTCCGGAGGAAGGCGCCAGGGTGGTCAATGCTCTGTTCATCCCTTGGCCACCCAGGTTATTATTTTTGTTTATTATTATGGCATGTTTTATTTATTTTTTAAATGTATTGTTGATTTTTAATCATTAAATTGATTTGTTTACAACATCCTAAGCGAATGTCCTTTCTACGTTTCTGTTTTTAATTTTCTACTTAGGATCTTTTATATTAGATCTTTAAACAGTCAGAATCAGATTACTGGACCACTGCAACTTGTATAGGCGGCGTTGATATGTTTGTCAGCATTGTCATTATTTGTTGAAGAATTTTAAAGGTAGCTATTTGCCAGGCAGGGTTGTCTCCGCTGATCATCCTTGACCACCAGATTTCTTCGTTTGCCATTAGTGGGTGTATGAAGAAATGTTTCATGTATGGGGTCCTAATCACGTCAGTACCTGGACAAGACAGAAGAAGATGGCGAATTGTCTCTTTTTTGTTGCTAACCTTAAATATTCTGAAATTGCTGGTTGCCGAGAGGCCTCCAATTGCTCGAATTTCATTGGTATCAAAGAGGTTCTGCCTGATTCTTAATATGAAATTTCGCGCTGGTCTGCTGGGGAACTTTTTGATATAGCTCTGGAGTTCATTCAATTTTTTCCTGTTTGTAGGTAAATGAGATGTAAGTTTGCTGTTACTTGCCGAAGATAATGTGTCAATCCAATCCAGCTCCTTTAGCTTTTTTTAGCATTTTTACAGGGTTGTTGATCAGATCCTCTTCCACACACTCAACTGTTTTCAGGAGGGCTATGTTGTCTTCGCTCCATTTTTTTAACATTTTGCAGTTTGAGTCTCTCATTTCTCTGTTGATCAAGTTATGGAGAAAAGTACTATTTGGGATTACACATTTCCCATACAGCATCAGTGAATTGCAGTTTAATGAACGTTGTAAGGAAAGCAGGCTCAGTTCGCGTCTGATCAGAGGTACTGATGTCGAATTTGGCAACCCCAGCACCGTCCTCCAAAAGTGGGCCTCAAATCTGGGCCATATCATTTTAGGTAGATACAGCATTGCTTCAGCTCCATATGTGATCACGGGGACGACCCTCAACTTGTAAAAGTTTAACACTGGGATAGTGGAAAAACGTCCGAATTTTCTGTCGATCGCCTTTTCCTGCGTTGCCAGCTTCCTGGTTTTTGATAGTAGATATTCTTGCATAACGGCTTCTTTTTTTGAGCTGTCCAGTAAAACACCAAGATATTAAAACTTTTCCACCTTGTCGACATCAGTGTTGTTCATGGGCCATTTTAATTTTTCACGTTTCTTGGCTGGCCGCTCCAGAACCGTAATTTTGGTTTTGTAAATGTTAATTTCAAGGTTGTTTTCCATTGTGTACTTGCAAAAGTTGTCCAGGTGGCGCTGCAGCCCAATGGGGGTCTGATCAAATAGAATTAAATCGTCAGCATATAGTAGTCTGATGACTTTTGTTTGGGCTAGCTTTGGTGGAAATTATCTGACAGACTCTTCTGTACACTTATAGCCACCTATATAGGACAAGAAAAGAGCCAGAGCCAAGGGGCATCCTTGCTTCACTCCTCTTTGCGTTGGAATGAGTGATGACAGAATTCCTTGTTGGTTCAGGCGCACTCTAATGTTGGTGTTTGTGTGTAGTGCTTTTATAGGCTCCAGAATATCTCTTGGACACTCCTAGTTTTTAAGCTTTTCCCATAGACGTGCTCTATCAACCCGATCAAAAGCCTGGGATAGATCAATACATGCGGCAAACAGCCTTGGGCCGCCCTCCATCACCTTACTTTTCAGAGTGCTAAGTAGGAGAATGTTTATAGTTGTTCTTATGTTCTTTTTAAATCCCGATTGGAAGTGGTCATTGCAGGGTGCTTGAATAGCCCAGTTTTGGAATTTCTTCCAGGGGCGTAGACAGGATAGGGCCAGAGCAGGCAATGCCCACCCAAAATCTGATTTCTTCAGGAGCATAGAGCCGAAAACCTTCCCGATCGGGTCTAACAATGCGATCGGGCGATGATTTGAAGGGTCGGTGGTATTCCCTTTCTTATAGATCGGCACCACGATGGCAGATGACTATGAAGGTGGAATAGACTGCGACTCAGTGCATCTGATGAAAACAGACCTTATAAACTTTGACCATTCTTCTGGGTAAGTCTTAAGAGCCGAATTGGTAATGCCATCTGGTCCTGGCGCCCTCAAGTTTTTCAATTTTTTTAATAACTCAGCAATTTCCTCTTGGTCGTCAAATTTCCCCCATTTCGAAACCGTACAGTCCGGGTGGATCTCCCCTTCAGCCAGTGAAACTATCGGTCTCGTAGGAGGCAAACATGGGGAGAGTTGGAAAAGGGTTTTGAAGTGGTTGATCCAAGAA
The DNA here is from genome assembly GCF_040938575.1 of Ambystoma mexicanum. NCBI lineage: Eukaryota > Metazoa > Chordata > Amphibia > Caudata > Ambystomatidae > Ambystoma > Ambystoma mexicanum. Next base: position 707,900,261 of record NC_090921.1, on the reverse strand, counting down.
GCTTCGTCTGTTCTGTTCAAAATTGTATCTCCATTTACTGGTGAAGTAGTTTTCAAAAGGGACCAAAAGTCCCTTGCGTTGCTGCCACAAATAGCCTTGAGAATTGATTCAGCGTCCTGTTGATAAAGTTTCCATCTGTGGGATCGGACACATGATTGGTAAATTTTCGTGGCCTCGTGGACTGCTGCTTTGGCATGCTGTGGTTCCAAGTTCACTGCTCTTCTTTTAGCGTTCTGGAATTCTCGCCGTTTAGACACCAGGAGCTTATCATAAGTGTGTTTTGTTGACGTCACTGTTAAGTTTTTTCTGTTTCCTTTTTTTTTTAGATTACCAGCAAGGGCCCGTAGTCAACGGAATTGTGCTGATCAGCATCGTCTTTGTTGTATTTGCCGGTCAGGTCTCCAATGCTTTTTCCAGTAAATTTCAGCCTATTGCCTTGGTTGTTAACTTCCAACCCGGTTTTTTCCTGTCTTTATTACAGGACTGGGACTTCCACGTCGTCTGCAGGAGATTGTGATCGCTGGCCGTTGTTTGAATAACTTCAAAAGATGTAGTCAGGTGCAAAAGTGGACTGGACACAAATACGTGGTCAATTGTAGATTTAGCTTCCCCATTTGTCCATATTGGAAGACGATCTTGGTTTCGAATACCGTGTCTAAACTGAACAAGTTTCTGGATTTCATCAAATTTAGCCATAAGTCTCCTCTATGTTCTGCTAAAGAGGGACTAGGCTTAGGTTTCTGTTTCCTACAAATTGCATTTAAGTGCCAACACACTAAGATGTGATAAGTCTGATAGACTGCTAAAATCTCATCGATCGTGCTCTCGATTAGTTCCAAGTATTTCTTTGAATCGGTTGTTGCAGGATTCCAGTATGTGTTGAGGACTGCGATCGAGGTGCTTGTCGTGGATTTACAGAGGTTCGATTTTGGGTCCAATTCACCAGGACGGCCAACAAGGAGTAGTTTGAAACCAATGTCTTTGTTACAGTGAGGCTTTGTCCACTCCGGCAGGCCATGAGCAGACCAGACGATGGACGGCCCAGTGCTCCTTTTTTGGCAGGTGCTAGGAGGATTTATATCCGTCTAGGATGGGATTGGTGGTAAGCCACGTTTCCTGGAAACATAGGATATCGTAGGAGCCCAGTTATACATCTCCGATGGCAGTCAAGTGAAGATAACCCATGGTGTTCCAAGAGCATATCCTCAAATTGGGGAATCGATGTCGGTTGTAGATTTTGTCTGTAGGAAGGGCTCAAGAGTTTTGAGTTGCTACTTGGCACGTTGCGATGTTAATGCTTTTGGGAGCCACGACCAAAAGCCTTGTGAAGTGGAGCTAATTGGTCGAGTTGACTGGGTGTAATTTCCTGCCTGAACAACTTGTGTGAACATCCTTGTAGTTTCCATGTAGTCTTTTCACGTTTTGGTTGAACGATGTTGGCCCATGTTCTTTAGATTCAAGATTGGAATTATGGTATTTATTGTGCGCGGACCTAGCTTTGAGAAGCAACAGAGCGCTTTACAGAGGTTTACAACAATGCAGCTAAATGAAGGAGTTCTTTACAGAGGTCTAAAACAGTACAGATGCATAACAGAGTGCTTTTCAGAGGTAACATCAGAAGAGATATACATTGGGGGATAGGATACAGGGGGGAACAGACAAGGGGTGTAGCTGTACCAGGTGGCGTGGCGGACAGGACAGGGGTGGGCAGCACTTAGCGATTCAGATGGCACAGGGGCCGGCGATGTGATGGCCTAGGTGTTGAGAAGGAGAGACTCCTTGAAGAGGTGGGTCTCAATGTTCTTTTCTGAACTGTAGGAGCATGGGGGCAAATCTGATGCTGACAGGGAGGAGGTTCCATAGTCTTGGGGTGTAGGCAGAGAAGGCTTGTTTTCTGGTCCTTTCCATTTTCCAGCGGCAGATTTCAAGTCTGCACGTGTCCTGGCTTCTGGTGGTGCTCTGTCTGCCGGAGATGTTGAGTTTCTCTGTGAGATAGCTAGGTGACTTGAGGGGGACTGCCTTGTAGACGATGCAGCAAGACATGAAGGTGATTTGTGCATGCAGTTGGAGCCAGTGAAGGTCAATGAGGGCTGGGGTCATGTGGTTGTATCTGCGTAGACCCTTGATGTGGCATGCGGCTGCATGTAGGACACTTCCTAGGAGGCCTTCGAGGAGTGCATTGACCCGATCCAGGTAGGATAGGACCAGTGCTTGAACAGTGGATCTAAAGCTGTCCGTAGGGAGGAAGGTCTTGACTTTCTGCAGAGAGCTGATACCAAGCTGTCTGAGTTTTCTTAGCTATGTGTGTCTTGAAGGAGAGGTGTTTGTCAATGTGGAACCTGAGGGACTTGGCACAGGAGGTGAGAACTGCTCCGCGTGTGGTGGAGAAACCCATTATAAAGCCGTATGTCTCATTTTCCGTAGCAAAATGAAAGGAGCAGGAAGAAACTACAAGTCCATGCCAGAACCGGAACAAAATCAAGCAAAACCCCACCACCATCGGGGATCACACCAACCGCATGAGCAAGGGCGCCACAAACACCACGATGAACAAACGGAAAGAAGAAACGACAGGAGAGAATGGAGGGAGAACAGACCCCACTTCCTAAGGCAAGAAGAAGACCACGAAGGTACATACGGTGCCTCATCGAACAGTCACAGTCAGACAGCGTGTCAAGTGCATCATCCGACGAAAAAACACACCAACCGGAAAGACACCAGGAAACACCAAGGAAGAAAGGATATCTATACGCCCTAGGAAACAGCACAGCAAAGGAACATAGCCTAATACTCAGAATACAGGTGAATCAGACGGCAGCAGAGTTCCTAATCGACACAGGGGCAACTGTGAACGTAATCAGCGAAAAGGTTTATAAAAGCATACCAAATGCCCCCAGCCTGTAACCAGCTCGAACACTCATTTTTCCATATGGATCAAAGACCCTGCTGGCATGCAAAGGGTTCTTCATGGCATTGTGTCAATATAAGGAACATGAAAAGAAGATCCCCATGCACGTCCTGGAGGCAGCTACTGAGAGTGGATGCATACTGAGCTATCGAGCAGCGATAGAAATGGGACAAATCCACATACTGTATCGTCTCATGGTACACAAATATCTAGACCCCACCGCAAGCATAGACCAAGTCTTCCCATCACTGTTCAAAGGCCTCGGAAAACTGAAGGACAGGCAGATAGAACTCCACATCGACACCACAATCACACCCATAGCACAACACTACCGAGGAATACCCATCAATATTCAAAAACAGGTTGAAGATGAACTGACAAAGCTGCTGGAGGCAGACATCATTGAGCCCACGAAAGGACCTACCCCATGGGTCTCTCCAATTGTACCTGTGCCCAAAAGAGACTCTAAAGACATCCGAATATGTGTAGACATGAGAAGGCCAAACGAGGCCATATTAAGGGAACGCCACCAAGCCCCAAGAATAACCGACATGGTACATCTGCTGAACGGGGCCACCGTGTTTTCAAAGCTGGACCTCAACAAAGGGTATCACCAGTTGGAACTCAGCAAAAGCTCCCGATATATAACCACGTTCGCCACCCACCTAGGACTCTTCCGCTACAAGCGGCTACGTTTTGGTGTGTCGTCAGCGGCTGAAATCTTTCAAGCAGAAATTCATAACGTCATCAAGCATGTACCAAACTGCCTGAACTACAGTGACGACATACTGGTATTCGGACAAAATCAAGAGCAACACGATGACACGCTAATGAGAGTGTGCATGGCTTTGGAAGAGGCACGGCTCACACTAAACAAGGACACGTGTGAATTTCGCAAGAAAACACTCCGTTTCTTTGGTCACATTTTCTCCGAGAAAGGAATGACACCCGACCCGGAAAAAAGTCAGCGCACTCCGAGAAGCCAAGTCGCCCGCCACCACATCAGACCTCAGGTCATTCCTTGGCCTCGCAAGTTACTGCACCAGATACATAAGAGACTTCGCCTCCATTAGCGAACCCCTCCGAGCGCTCACCAAGCTCAACACAGACTTCACATGGACACCACAGTGCCAAGAAGCGTTTCAATCAATTAAGGACCGCATCTCGGACGCCCGAAACATGGCATATTTCGACCCAAAAAGAAGGACAGAACTCATTGTCGATGCTAGTCCAGTCGGCCTAGACGCCATCTTAACACAACTGGATGACAGAGAAGAAGGCAAAAAACACATTGTGGCATATGCCAGCCGAAGCCTTTCCAAAACAGAACAAGCCTACTCCCAGGCGGAGAAGGAAGGCCTGGCTGTAGTCTGGGCCTGCGAACACTTTCATTTGTTCCTATATGGGAAGCCTTTTGTAGTCGTAACGGACCATCAAGCTCTCATCTTCATCTATGGCAACCCTCTGGCAAAAATGCTGCCACGAATAGCTCGATGGGCACTCCGCATACAGGACTATCAATTCTCCATCACGCACAGACCCGGAAAGGAGCAGAACCCCTCAGATTTCTTCTCGAGACATCCAAAGGACACGTGTGGATCAGAACCATCCATAGCTGACCAGTATATAAGATATGTCATTCACAACAACACGCCGCAAGGACTAGACATGGATCATATAGCTTGTGAGTCAAACACGGACCAAGGAATACAAACTATCCTCCGATGCCTGGAAACAGGGCGATGGAAGCAAGCCAAACAAATTCGAGAGACAATGAACGAAGACACCAAGCAGGACATCAAGTGCTTTCTAGCTGTGAAAGAGGAACTTGCAAAATCAGACGAAGGAATGCTGCTAAAAGGCACAAAGCTCGTAATACCGCGCAGCCTGTGCCAGAAAGTACTAGAACTCGCCCATGAAGGACACCGAGGGATCGTATCCACAAAAAGGATGCTAAGGCAGAAGTTATGGTTCCCACAACTGGACACTGCAGTAGAGGAACTATTACAAGACTACCCCACATGTGCACTTGTAAAGCCACACACCTCCACAGAACCCCTAAACATGACCGCACTGCCCGAGGGAACCTGGGAAGAAATAGCGGTGGATCATTTTGGGCCCATGGAAGGAGGAGAATACATCCTGGTGGCCGTTGACGAATACTCAAGGTACCCCGATCTACAGATAGTCCCGTCAACATCGGCACATCATACCATACCAGCCCTAGATCGAATGTTCGCAACGTACGGAGTACCTAAGGTAGTAAAGTCCGACAATGGACCTCCTTTCACCGGACAGGATTTCCAAAGATTCGCCGAATACATGGGTTTCAGGCACAGAAAAGTGACACCCCTATGGCCACAAGCCAATGGAACAGTCGAGCGGTTCATGAGCAACATCAAACGCACTACCCAAATTGCTCGCATCACGGGAGAACCTGTTGAGAAGCTATTATACCAACTCATGCGAGACTACAGGAACACGCCACACAGCACCACTGGGAAAACACCTTTAGAAATAAGGTTCGGGCGAACGATAAGAACACGAATACCTCACGTGGCAGTCGAGGGAGATCAATATGAGAGGGATGCAGAAATGAGGGAGAAGGACACACGCATGAAAGAAAACATGAAAAGAATTGCGGATACCACACGACGAGCCAAAACAAGTGATTTGGCACCCGGAGACATGGTGGTAGTCCGTCAGCCCCAGTATCGGAAAAACATAGCACCATCCCATGAGGACCCTCTCCTCATCATCCACAAGAAGGGGTCTCTTATCACTGCGGAGGGAGACCGCAAGTCCATAACGAAAAACTCATCTCACTTCAGACGAGTGTCGAGGGCCCCAGCTCTATGTGACCCAAACTTGAGTGATGAACTCACTCCATGGGAAGTCCCATATAAAGGAGACCGGGAAGACTCGGACGGAGACATAGTTTCCGAGACCCGGACAGACCCGTCGACCAGGACTGAGAGTCGACCAACGAGAACGAAAAGGAAACCCCATCGCCTCATCGAAGAAATGAACTGAGCCGGACTTAAGGTTTAGCGACGGGAGGGTGTGATGTCCTCACTCTCTCTCTTTGGACGGAAGTCCTCTGTTTATGTTTGTGTTTGTTTCGCAGGCTGCGACCTGCGTGTGTGAAGGGGCGGGGTTACCGCCCGCAAGGCAGTTAGAGCTTGGGCACACTAGAATAAAGACGTGTTGCACCCCAGCTCTGTGTCGGCCCCCTTCTTTGGCATGTATGAGTGAGAGTCCGACAGCAGAGCGTGAGGAGGTCCATGTGCGAGCATATTACAAGGGTTTTCCAGTGAAAGAGTCAGGAGGAAGGCATATGCCTTCTTTAAGTAAAGGGGTGGAAGAGTGGGACTAGGTGTAATGAAGATTACCAGCAAATAATATGAGCGTTCCCTTCTGTGGACATATAACCGAGAGTAGAGCTTTGCAAATAAAGGTGTCGGTGGTCATTTTCTTTGCAGCATTTAAACTGCACAGTGAGTTAAAACCACATATAAAACCTTTTAGGTATGCTTTTTACTCACTGTGCAATTTTTGTGTATATGTGAGGCGTAGTGGGGACACGGATTGAAAGGTAACATTGCGCCACCCTATCCACTCCATCTCACAAATTCGACAGCATTCCCGCCCTCATGTGGTTCTGATGCAAGCAGAAATATTACGGGTTCCTTTGGAATCCACATGCTTTTTGCACCTGCTTAAAGTCCTTATAAATGCCATTTGCCATGCTCGGACACGGTTGGATGCTTTTACTATTAAAATAGTTAATGGTGTAAATGTAATGGGGAAACCCAAATCCACATGGTTTTCCATGTTAAATTTATGACCACCTATACACAGGGAGTACTGAATGCACAGAACTGCATTCGTATGGGGTCCCTTTGTTGCAAGGTAACAAATCATACACAATTAATACCACTGCTCATCTCCTGTCAGATACTGCACTGGTTACCTGGCTACCCTCTGTATCACAGGTCCAGGTTCCTGCCCTGCCAGTTGTACTGGCTCCCTGGCAACCCTGCACTTGGGGCTGTATTTGCAACCCTACAACCCCCATACTTGCACTTATCTATCTCCTATTTGTTCTGCACTTAACCCCTGCACTGCCACCTGCTGGCTGCACTTCCTGTTTTCCAATGTTTTTCAATGTTTGATTCTATGTCCTGCACTTCTCCTCCTCTCCCTCTCCCAAGCACTTGCCCGTTCTCAATGTCACTGGGCCAAGTAAGATTGCTGTCTTGTTTCCTCTTGTTCCCCTCCCTCGCCTCGTTGCTCCTTGAACCACTTATGTATAGGCGCGATATAAATAAAGTATCATATCATATAACATGATGCCTACCTACCGAAAACTCAGCTACGCTCAGTGACCGGTTTCTCCAAACAGAAGCTCCCAACATCACAGCTCTCTTGCTCTTCTCCCGTTCAATCCGACTAACACACCCTGCCGCACTCCTTGCATTGCAGATCCGACAGAGCGCAAGAGACCACACAGGTGGCAACAGTGTGTGGTACATGAACCTTTAACATAACATAACAGTGCATCCTGGGAAGATCTGAAGTCACCCACTTAGAATGCATGAACAGTGGCACAACACAATTGAGCTGACCAGGCTTCAGCCCACCCTTCCCCCTCCAAATTTTAGGCTATGTTGACCGGTGACCTACAGAGCAGTGGCCCGACATAACAGGACCCAGATATTAAATGCCTAACGTAAAGCATTTCACTGTTAGCACCTGCCTTCATATGCATCCATGATTAGGCAATTGAAATCGTGATGTTGGGTACTTGCTTGTCAGGGGAGTGATTGGAAGGGTATAGAGAGTACAGAAGACCACACATTCTCACAGCAGTCCTTAAGTGGGTGCTTTCAGAGTTAATGGAGAGTTAACTGCTTGTAACATTGACACTGCACTACAATAGTCTCATTAGAATGCATACAGAAGTTAGATACCCCCACACAAATAAGTTTGCCCCTCCTCCACCATCTTTGAAGTTAGTGCCTCTCACAACATGTGAAGGGTTATCCCCCCTCCCACCCTAAGAAAGTAGGGTTTTGTTGCGCCCCTGTGCATGAGTAATGCAAATTGTGAAATCAAAGGCACCAGCATTGGCACTCTTCAACTAGAGTTATGGCGACATAAGCAGACAGGACACCCATGGTTATCATGAGAATCAGGGGCAGTTGGCAGGAGTGCATGACACACAGTGAGTCATCAAGAAGCAACAAGGGATGGGTAGACCTCTACTTCACTTACAAAGAGGAAGTAACAATAATAATATACACAAAATTATGTCAGTGGAAAAAATCAGGTTTAAGGAGGAGTCCGGCAACAAGGACAGGGAGAGGGGTCACCAAATTCGGAACCACAGATCAGACCATACAAAAAAAGAAATAATTAAACAACATGAACATTTTGTTTTTATTTCATTATACATTTAAAACATACATATTAAATCATGTTTGCGAGCTCATGTCTAAATAGCAACATTTGATTCACAAATAAAGTACATAACCAAGCAGAATGCTTGTCTAAAAACACAGCTGATAATTCAATCAGTACCAACCTAATGTAGCCGAGCAATCTAAACAACAAGCCGATTGAAGGGGATCATACGTATGGCGTATGGCACCCCGGTTGAGTTCTAATTTAAGAAGTCATTATAATTGCCTTGTCCATGTATTTATGGCTGTTTGTATATTAATTAGTGTGGCGTAGCTTCTGACCACCTAGCCGGATGATCCCCTTCAACCGGCTTGTTGTTTAGATTGCTCGGCTACATTAGGTTGGTACTGATTGAATTCTATGTCAAGACCGGAGGCTCTGATTATGCTTTCTCTTCTACTTTACTGTTCAGCAGCAAAGAAAAAATATCAATAGAACATGAATACAATTTTTGAAAAACTACAATAACCATGTTTTTTGAACATTTGTAGTTCATTTCTATTGGTCTCTAACTGACCACGTGACAAAACTTTAACCAATCAGAAAGTCCTCAATGAACTAAATCTCTTGTCCTCTTTCCCTTCTTCCTCTTTCTTTGCTGCTCGGCAGCGAGTTAAGTACCTTCTTTTATATTTCATTACGAAAGCTATTTTATTGTATGTGTATGTGAATATGAATGATGCGTGGTGTTTACATTAACGGGCGGAACATTTCCGCGACGGAAAGGCGGCTCTAGGGAGCAGCGACCGCGACGGGGCTGGTGCTCCGGCGGCCGCAACGCCGGCGATCCGTCGGAGAGGGCACTATTATAACGGAAGAGAGAGCGCGACGGGACCGCGTACTTCCGGCGCTCTCTCCTTCGTTATAATTCGTGTAGGTGGAATCAGTGCAGAACATCGTGTGATCGCGGAGACTCGCGGATCTAGATATTATATAAAAAAAAAAAAAAAAAAAAAATTTTACAAGAGCTACAACAGCGCGCATCGCTCGTGCGTAGCGTCCTGTTAACAGCTCCACAGCGCCCCTGCAGGCAGCATACCGTCACCGCACCAAAATCGGGCACAGTCCCAGGTAAAACCTGAAAATTTGAGATTGTCTCACATAATTTGGTTAATTACACCCAAGATCTGGTGTATATACTTATATATACTTATTATATATATATATATATATATATATTTTGATATCATATCAGATATTTTGCCACAGGGCCTGGGAATCATGAGTTCCTCTAGTGATGAAGGGAAGGCTGGGGTCAGCCAAAAGAGGAATCATTCAGAAATGAATGTTGTCTTCCAGAAAGCCCTGGGGGCTTCTCTGGGACATAATCCGCAGCAGATAGCGCTGATGGAGGATTGGCTCAGACTATCCCAAGGCCTGGAGGCGGATAAGAGCATTAAGGCTCGAATGAAGACTAAAGGGGGCAGTAAACTAGCTCGTAGGGCGGATGAGGCCCATACCCCCCCGAGCACCCCACCCAAGAAGAAAGGTGGAAAAAGAAAGAGAAAGGGTAAGACGGTGACTCACAAGGGGCGAGTATCATCCTCAGATTCCTCAGAGGAGGACGAGAATGACTGGGAAGAAGAATATCCTGAGGAAGAGGAAGTGTTATCTATATCCTCCTCAGATGATGATCAGGAAGCGTTAAAGAAAAAGAAGAAAGAGGAGGAGGAGATAGCAGATGAAGGGGATTTCGATCCAGAAACCCTGATCCATCCCAGGTCCTCAGAATGGGAACCTCCCAAGAGGATCTCAGCATATCTGAAGAAGCGCCTGAGAGCGCCATTAGCCAAAGAGGCGAGGAGCAAGATGAGGGCGGAATGCCCCAGACCTCTTCTCCCGGAGGGTGCGGCGGACACGCCGGTAATAGATGAAAAAATGATAACTTTTATGAGTAAGTTTACCAAAGATGTGAGGAAGGGCCTAGACAGATCATGGCGTTCGTGTCAGGACAAGATGTTAGACATGACGGGGCCCCTCACTAAAATCCTCCAGATGGGAGAAGAAGCGAAAACGAAAGGAGAGCCAATTGACCCGGCAATCCTTATCGGATGGACACAGAGAGCGATATGCATGCTGGGAAACGCCAATCATGCTATTACAACAGAGAGGAGGAGATCGTTATTAGTGAAGATCGATCCAAAATTGAGTGAATTGGCCTCCTCAGAATCTGCCACTTCGGCAAAAGGGAAATTATTTGGAGATTCCTTCATCAAGGAACTCACCAAATTCGTAAACTCATACGCAGCTTTAGACAAAGCTCAGGCCTCTCTTAAAAGAGTATTTGGAAGACAGATTTTTGGACGGGCCAGCAGAGGAAGGGGTCGTTCGGCTGGCCGGTTCCAATACAATCGATCCTATCACGACAGATCACAGTGGAGAGAGTATGAGGAACGCAAACAAACACCGTTCTTCCCTTCGAGAGGTAGAGGAAGAGGCAGAAACTGGCGAGGTGAACGTCAGCAGAACAATCCAGGTGAGAACAACAATCTCAGTGGTGAATACCATAGAAGTGGGTGGGAGAACCGCCCAATTTTTGCAGAATTGGTTGAACATATCAGGAGATTCCTGGGTGATTCAAACGGCGCAGGGTTTTTATATAGATTTTCTAGATACACCCCAACAGGAAAAACCACCAAAGGGAATAATTTTGAACAGAGAAGACAAAATAACATTAGAAAGAGAGTTGACAGGTTTGGTAAACAAAAGAGCCATACGCCCAGTATTAGACCAGTCAAAAGGTTACATAAGCAACATGTTTCTAGTAAAAGGGAAACACAAGACAAGACCTGTAATAAACCTGAGAGGTCTAAACAGTTACGTGGTATACAGACACTTCAAAATGGAGGGGATACACCTACTAAGGGATATTTTACTCCAGGGAGACTGGCTAGCCAGAATAGACTTGAAGGATGCATACCTGACTATCCCCATAGCAGAGGAACACTGCAGATTTCTGAGATTCATCTGGGGAGGAACGACATGGGAGTTTCGATGCCTCCCTTTCGGCCTGGCATCGGCCCCATGGTGTTTCACCAAGATGATGAAACCAGTAATATCAATCCTCAGAGCACAAGGGATAAGACTCATAGTTTATCTAGACGATATATGCCTGATGAACCAAGACAAAGAAACACTGGTAGGACAAGTGCAATTAACAACAGAATTATTAGAATCCCTGGGCTTCATTATAAAGTGGGAGAAATCCAGCTTAATCCCATCACAGAAGATAGAATTCTTAGGGTTCATAGTGGACTCAGATCAGGGAACTCTCAGTTTACCCATTCACAAAGTGAACGAGATCAAGAAACAATTGAGACACACACTAGCAAAGGGCGAAATATCACTGAGAGACATAGCGAGATTGGTGGGACGCCTCGCGGCTTCGATTCAAGCAATCTTCCCGGGGCCATTACATTACAGGGCACTCCAGAGATTGAAGATATATCACCTCAGGAGGGGCGCTTCATACGAATCAAAAGTGAATATCTCCCCAGAAGTGAGGGAAGAGTTGGAATGGTGGCTCATTCATATGGATGCATGGAATGGGAGAGCCATTTTTGGCTCATCCCCGGACCTGATCATAGAATCAGACGCCAGCAGATGGGGCTGGGGAGCTCGTTGCGGGAATCTATCGACAGGGGGCAGATGGTCGGATCAGGAGACGAAGCTCCATATAAACGGTCTAGAATTACTGGCAGGATCGTTTGCAGTCAAATGCTGGACTCAAGAGAGAGTACAATGTTGTGTCCTTCTGAAGATGGACAATATATCAGCGGTCAGATACATCAACAGGCTGGGGGGGACAAAATCCAGAATTCTTGCGGAACTAGCGAAGGAATTTTGGGAACTTTGTCTACAGAGAAGAGTTTCAGTAAGAGCAGAATATCTGCCGGGCCAACAGAATGTAGTGGCCGACTGGAATTCCAGATACCTCAGGGATTCCAGCGATTGGAAACTGGACGAGAGGGTGTTCCAGGAACTAATGTCCCGGTGGGGTCCATGCCAGATCGATCTGTTTGCATCGAGGTTGAACAGACAATTACCCCGATTTTTCAGCTGGAGACCAGACCCAGAGGCAGAGGCGATAGACGCTTTCCTACAATTCTGGGGACATCAGAGGAACTATGCATTTCCCCCGTTCTCCATGATAATGAGGACCCTTGCTCAGGTGAGACGGCAGAGGGCATCACTAATCCTAGTAACGCCAGATTGGAGAGGTCAAGTATGGTTTCCCAGTCTTCTGGAGATGTCGTATCAAAACCCGCTGACCTTACCCAAGGGAGAACTAATAATACGAGATCCCAGAGGTCTCAGTCACCCTTTGGTGAGGTCAGGAGGAATCAATCTGGTAGCGTGGGCGATTTCAGGGGATCTTGGATTAGGCCAGGCTTATCGAATGAGGCTGAGAACATTATCAACGAATCCTGGGCCCCTGGAACACACAAGGCTTATAGATCAGCATGGGCTAGATGGTGTAGCTGGTGTTTGGAGAGGAACATACATCCCGATGGGACGGATGTAGTACACGTAGCAAATTTTTTAGCTCAGATGGCAGCACAAGGTAAAGCTTATAGAACCATTAACACGGCTAGATCGGCAATATCGGCTGGACATCCTAGAATTGATGGTCAAGCGATTGGGGAACACCCATTAGTTTGTAGATTATTAAGAGGTGTAAAAATGATTAATCCTCCTAACGAGAAATATAGTGAATTATGGGATGTTGAGAAGGTCCTGAGGCTTTTTTTGTCATGGCCAGATAATCAAGATTTGACACGTAAAGCAATTTCAGGTAAATTAGCTATGATTTTATGTCTGTTAGCATGCAAAAGATCGTCTGATATCAGAGCACTAGAGATTAATAGGCAGAGTATGTCTCCCAACGGAGTGACTTTCCTCATTTCAAAGAGGACCAAGACAGGTTTGAAATCAGTTTCATATGAAGCTTTCCCAAATCAACCAAAATTATGTCCAGTCAGATGCATAAAGGCATACGAAGATATGACGAGGGAAATAAGACCCCAGGGGGTAACTCAACTACTAATAGCGATTTGTAAACCTTTTAAAGCGGTTAGACCGGCGACCATAGCCAGATGGCTTAGGTGGGTGATGGCAGAAGCAGGCATAAATATCGAGAAATATGGCGCTCATTCAGTCAGAGGAGCGATAGCTACTAAGGCATATAACATAGGGGCCAGAGTAGAAGACATCATGAAATCGGCGGATTGGTCGAATGAATCGATTTTTAAGACTTTCTATTTTAAACCTTTAGAAAGTGCAACATCGTTAGTGGTAAGTAAGCTTTGAACAAGCATAATCAGAGCCTCCGGTCTTGACATAGAATTCAGATTTTCCACACATTCGTTACAGAAAGTCATAATTCTATTAAAGACACGGAGGCGAAGGATTATCCCACCCGATCAATCGTAAGAATGAGATGTTTACATAACATGTTTCTGATATTGCTATACATTTTAGTTAAGAAATATAATTAATATGACGATGGTACTAATGTTTAATGTTTAATCAAGTTATTAATAGATGTGGTACTATACGATTGACCCACCCTGTATTTCTATTATAGTCACTGTTATATTTGTGTTTTCTCTAGGGTTGATGTCAGATGGCAAACAAATAGGAAATTGAGAGAAGAGAATATCAAAGATGTACAGAACTCATCCTCGCAGGAAAGAAAGAGGAAGAAGGGAAAGAGGACAAGAGATTTAGTTCATTGAGGACTTTCTGATTGGTTAAAGTTTTGTCACGTGGTCAGTTAGAGACCAATAGAAATGAACTACAAATGTTCAAAAAACATGGTTATTGTAGTTTTTCAAAAATTGTATTCATGTTCTATTGATATTTTTTCTTTGCTGCTGAACAGTAAAGTAGAAGAGAAAGCATAATCCTTCGCCTCCGTGTCTTTAATAGAATTATGACTTTCTGTAACGAATGTGTGGAAAATCTGAATTATCAGCTGTGTTTTTAGACAAGCATTCTGCTTGGTTATGTACTATATTTGTGAATCAAATGTTGCTATTTAGACATGAGCTCGTAAACATGATTTAATATGTACGTTTTAAATGTATAATGAAATAAAAACAAAATGTTCATGTTCTTTAATTATTTCTTTTTTTGTATGGTCTGATCTGTGGTTCCGAATTTGTTGACCCCTCTCCCTGTCCTTGTTGCCGGACTCCTCCTTAAACTTGATTTTTTCCACTGACATAATTTTGTGTATATTGTTAACACAGTGAGTCATCACACACAATGAGTCATAGTTTTCTATGGGCGATTTCAAGATGTGTGAAACCAAGATGGATGCCCTGAGCAGCCTGACGATGGTGCTCTTTAAGGCGAACGCAGCGTAGAGAGTATGTGTGTGGGTGGGCGGAGGATTGTTTGTTTTTTCGGTCTTGACTGCGACAATCCAATTTTGCCACATCATGTTGTCAAGGAAACGAAAATAATGCGAACGGGTACATTTAGAAGCAAGCAATGACGCTACACCAACAACAAAATAATCAGAAAAGTGCAGTAGCATAGATTAACCCGGCGCCAGCGTCTGCAGGAAGACCTTCCTCAAGTCACGTGACTGAGACAACTGGGCCATGACCCTTGATCACACGGAAACTAGTCAACCCGCCGCGTGCCTTTTTTCATCAAAAATACAAAGACTTGTTTTATGTTCACGTTTGAATAAACCCGATTGGATAACGAGGCTAACCGAGTCATCGGAATCTAAATGTGTGCCCTAAATGTGAAGGATAGGACCTTGAAAGTATTTAGATGTAGGCATTCTGGAGACATTGTGTAATGACAAGAAATTGCTAGTTGAATATGGCATTCTTTTTTGAATTTTTTTTGTTGTCATAGCTGAAACGAATCAGCTTTTCAATATATTTAATAAAAGACAAAAAATACAATTCACAAGAAAAAAGAAAAAAAGAAAACAACAAGAGTTAATACAACATTATAACAAAACTTTGATAAAAGATATACGTTTCTCCGCATTGACACTGATTAAAAAATAGGCATTATACACGATGTGGTAAGTGATTGCGGCCAAACTGCTCAAATCGAATCTTGATATGAGGGAAGAATCCGCCAAGAGGGGAGAGGATGGTAGTCTGTGTTTACAGTCAAGGTGTATTTGCGGATCATGTGCGAGAACTTTAGCACTGTTCACATGAAGTGGAGTTGATACATTATCGGGATTTTTAATATATACAGTTTTTATTTAGTAAATGTTATGAGTGGTAACCTAAATGTGAGAATGAGAAAATATGGTGTAATTCTTGTATGGTAACTCGTGTAAAGTTTTAACTGTAACATTGTACAAAATGGTTATTATGAAATGGTTTTAGATGAACGGAGAATCCCATTGTGTATTGTATTATACGTGAAAAGTTCGAATGGAACTAGAACACATTAAATAAAATGTGTTTTTTTAAAGTGTGCACGCGAGTGCAAGGGGGCATGGTATTAGCCTCCACATTATAAATAGACGTGGCAGCTGCTGTAAAATTAACAGAGGCCCCCTCTTTAATGTCCTATAGCAATGCTGCCCATGCAGTTCTTCAAGCGTTCATAATGTTTTTTTTATTAAGCCATTCCAAAGGAAGAAAGAAAACAGACGACCGGAGCCATAGCGTGCACTGCACCAGTCACTGCATGCACTACTCACTCTGCATCCAAGGCACCATTCATCCAAACATCCGATATGCTGTGAGTCAGATACCTGAGCTGGCCTGGCCCGGACAAAACCGCAGGACCCTCTGGACCACGCAGTGGGTGTACTAACTCTTATTGTGCCTGAGGAGCTGAAAAGGTCAGCATCCTGTTTTAGTGGGCTATGTGGAGGGTGATTACTAAAATCTGAAACAAATAAACATTTCGTGACCAAGTGAAGCATTATACAAAGTGTGGCAGTGCATACATCAAGTATGGACATTGGTGGAAATGAGCGGGAACGGTCGGAGCGTTGTTCCACTGCTTTTTTACTGTTAACAGTTGCACTACTTTTTTCACAATTCTCCACTTTCACACCCAATAGCAGTTCCAGTTAAAATTAGATCTGTATCAACTCAATTGGTTGTCAACCAGCATGGCTGCAACCCTTAAAAAGTGTGTTTTGCGCGTTGCTCCCTTCCTGCCTACTATTTCCCCTGCTGAGGTCACATCTGCACTACTTTTTTTGATACACTTCTACTTCTGAGCATGGAGTGAAATCACTTGACCTTAGACACAGCTACTTCATCATACTTCTGCGGTGCTCCATTCCAGTCCTTGTTAAGGTCCTCTTAAGAAACGCTTCATGGGAAACAGCCACAGCAAACCAAAAGTGGGCTTGTGCAAACTTTTTTTTACAAGAAATGCAGAATGTGCAGCGCACCCGCCAGCTCAGCTGGCTCAGCTCGGGAAATCAGCATGCAAATCCAATTGTGATTGTGCAATATAGGCTGGGTCAGCATTGAGAGAGCAGCTGTCAAAGTTAGAGGCACCTGGGAGTGGAAAGCCCAGTCGACCCAACAAAAGTCCTGAGTATGGAAGTCTATCAAACAAAGCTGCAAATCCTTGCCCAACCACAGGCCAGGGGGAAGGAATGAGATACTATAGAAGCCCACTAGGGCAACAGAGGGGTGTGGGGGTTTAATTAATACATTTTTTATTTATTGTGCATTTGTCTCCCATCCTCGCCCCACTACTGCTGCAGGTCTTTGAGGAGGCGCTCGAGTCCGGATCACTGCCCCCGACCCTCCGTGAGGCAAACATGATACTACTACATAAAGCCAACAAACCCCCAGAGGAATGTGGCTCTTACAGACCAATATCACTGATCAACTTGGAGAACAAAATATTAGCCAAGATCCTGGCCTCCAGACTCATTTCCCTGATGCCCACGCTGGTGCTCGCAGATCAAGCTGGATTTGTACCAGGCCACAACACAACATTCGGCATCAGACGCATGTTCGGAGTCATGGAGGCACTAGACCCCTCGCACCAAGTGGTAGCAGTCCTCTTAGATGCCGAGAAAGCTTTTGATTACATTGAATGGCCCTTTCTCTTTGAGATCCTCCAACGAATGGGCCTCGGCAAGAGATTCCTCCAGCTAACAGCCCTTCTGCATAATCAACCCCGCTCACACATCATTCTGGGGAACACAAGATCGACGGAAATCGACCTTCAGCGGGGAACTAGGCAAGGGTGCCCCCTATCCGCCCTGCTCTTTGCGCTAGTAATGGAGCCCCTCGCTTCAGACCTCCGGGCTAGACACATACACAGAGGCCTGGCCTTTGGTCCCCACAAATTAATAATCTCCCTTTATGCAGATGACATCGCCCTTTACATTCGTGACCTGACAACAAACCAAATACAGTAATACGGGATACAATAAAATTTGGTAATTTCTCCGGACTAAAGATCAACCATAGCAAGTCAATTATATTCCCACTCACCCCAGAAACCCGTGAATTCCAAGATGACTTTTGTTTCAAATGGGAACCCACAAATGTTTGCTATTTAGGTATCCAAATGGCCAGAGACCACCAAACCCTCTTCCAAGACAACTATGGTAAAGTAATCCAAACACTACAGGGGAAAATTGACAGATGGAAATCACTGCCACTCACCCTATGGGGCCGGGTGTCGATAGTACAAATGGTGATACTCCCCAAACTCTTCTATCTCTTTGTAAATCTTCCCCTACTGGTACCCTAAAACATCTCCAACACATGAGGAGCATAATCCTGGAACTCCTCTGGGTGGGCAAACCAGCCAGAATTGCGTATGAATCACTAATCCAGCCAGTAAAAAAAGGCGGAATGGCACTCCCTGACGTGGAACGCTATTACTGGGCAGCACAAGCCCAATTCTTGGGTCACTGGTACACCACGCACTTCGTCCGTCCCCATGTCCAGCTAGAGCGAGCTCTCGCATCCCCTAACCTGCTAAGAGCAGCCATCTTTAGCCTGACACATACCCCATACAACATCCTAAACACGGTCCTTTCCACGATAGCAATATGGAAAAAAATTGCGCTGAAAAGTAATATTCAGACCAGGTTCTGCCCCCTGCTTCCGATAAAATTCATTCCTGGAATCCCCCTCACCGCAGAGAAAGTCTACTTAAATTTGGCCGACAAGCTAAAATTAAAAACTATGGGCGACCTTTTCACCGAAGAGCACTTCCTCACTTCCCAACAAGCCAAAACCCGCAGAGTCTCCACCGCCCTTGACACGTTTATATACTTCCGCCTCAGAGGCTCCCTGCAAGCCAGGTTACCCCCGTTTCCACGACAACCCGCAACATGGCAACTGCTGCACGGGGTCATCCAGTTGCAAGGAGAGGGTAAACTAGTTTCGATGCTATACAAATCCCTACTAACAGAAACAGCCCGGAACCCGATAACACCTAAAGTGAGATGGGAAAGGACCCTGCAGATCTCAAATCCAGATGAAGATTGGGAATACATTCTAGCACAAACACAAAAGGTATTGCTATATACAAGATACAAACTAATACATCTAAACTTCATTCACCAAGCGTACCACCCCCCGGCTAGAATCCACCACTATCACCCCTCGACCCCCTCACTGTGCGGTCGCTGTAGTGTGCCATCAGCAGACTTCCTCCACCTAGTATGGTCCTGCCATGCAATACAACAATTCTGGGAAACGATACTGGAAAAGACTGCCGCAATGGTAAGCATGCCCATAGAACCCGACCCCAAGATCACCCTCTTGGGACTCACCAAACACCTTCCCCCTCAAAACGCAAACTAGGAGGGCTCTGCTGCTACTGTTGGCATGTAGGAGAATCGCAATGTCATGGGGAAAAGGACCCACACCGACCGTACAGCAGTGGTTGAAAGACATAGCATATTGTCAGGACACAGAATCAAACTTTATCAAGTTATTACCCCTGCACGCTCGACCACCCGATGTATGGGGCCCATACATTGCTTTCTTGTTATCCACCGGAAACAGTGACTCCTCTCGAGACACATCCCCAGAGCCCCAACGGAATCACACGGGCACAAATCCCATCTCGAATACAGCAATCAAATGTTGACTACTATGAACTCATGCCCGGGTGCATCCTGGGGGCTGGAGGGGGCAAAAGAGGGGGGGAGGCGGGAGATGAAGCACATGTTATTTCCATGTTAGTTGTTATGTTATAATTTCGTTTGCTTATTGCACATATACCAAAATTTAAAAAAATGTATTGTGCATTTGTAAGGTGCTGATACATTAAGTAAATTGTGTTTCAAAGTGCTCACGGGTCAACGAGGAGGGAACACGGGAATGAAATGATATGATAGGTTTCTTTATAACGTGCTTAATACCCAGAGGTTTCTAAGCGTGGAACCGGGGATCGAACCTGCGTTGCTCCGGCTTCCAAGACGAGAACGTTGCCCCTAAGATATCCTCCCGAGACTAAGGCAAATATAATAACATTGAAGAGAAAGAAAGAGGTGGTCCTACTAGGCCTTGTGAGCATTCAGAACGTGCAAGTGCAGAGAGAGAAGGAACAAAGGGGGTAAGTGCAAGGCGTTCCATGGTGGGAAGTGCTAGTGAGTGAGTTGCAAGCAGCTGTTAAGTGTCTGGCAGAGATCACTTGGTAAGAGTGGTCTACTGCCAATAAAATAAGTGCAGGCCTGTGAGAAAGGCCTCAACATGTCTCAACAGACATATAAGATTTTACATATCGTGTGTCTCTCATTGAGCACCTATCTTCATGCGATCGAGGGGATTCTAGTTAAATAGGTTTATTGTTCCCTCAGTTTACAAATAAATCTGCAGTCCTTGACCCTCTAAAACATTGTAATTGTGCCAGCTGTGCCGCTACACAGATTATCGTGTGAGTCACTGGATAGATTCGGACAACCTGAAGAGGTTAATGCATTAAGTTCCTTGCTAGCTTCTATGGATATACAAGAAAGCACAAGAGGGAACTGCAAGTTAGACAACTGTATCACCATCCAGTGTAACGCTGGGTAACTGTTCAGACAAATATTCTATATACTACCAAGGGTGCTGCAGGAAGTTTCAGTAAACATGCCACCAAGTGTGTCAGTATATTCTCTATAGTTTTTTTTACAAATCTTGTGGTGTTTCCTAATGTACCACAGGGAGAAGCATCCCACTTTGAGGTGCTAAGAGCAAAACAGTGATTGCTTGTGGGGGGGTGAGGGGGACTCCACATTCGTTCAAAGGTAGACCAACAACCACATTCCTGAAGCAAGAAAAAGTAGGGAGCATGTATTTATAGCATACATACATACATACATACATACATACATATAATGAGGAGGATTGTACGAGAGTAAATGCCAACGTGTTGTAAACCCGGCACTCCCACACAGCCCGACAAAAAGTATTATTTATCGTTCGGTTTATGAAAAAACAGTGTTGCCAGGTGTGGAGGATGACACCATTTGCACTAACCATTGGAGGTACGCTTCTGTGCTTGATCCACACTTGTGGATTGCAGCACCATTCTTCCCCAGCACGGTGGCATGCCATGCATGAATGTGGCATGTTAGCTGAAATGGACTATACCACTAACTGCTGACAGACAATTGCCCGCTCTGGTAGATGGCATAGATAACATTCACAACAAAAGTCCTGGAGTGTCTTTAATAAACGTGAAAAACACTGCCATGGCTTGTTTTTCAGCTCGCTTTTGCATGGCCCATTTTTCAAGTCCCAGCATGCAAAGCGCTGGAGGGTAAAGAGGCAGGACTGGATAAAGGTGATCCTAATCACATGCTGCACGTCACTATCGATGGGTGCAGTTTCCTGATGTTTGCAAGTTGAAGTGAACGTTTATGGTAGAAGGATGAACATTTTTGAAAGAACAGGAACGCATTTGGGATTAAGACATGCATATGTTCCATTAATTGGGCCCTTTGCCAGCTGCACCTTGCCTCTGGGAGCAGGTGAAATAAATGCATTGCTTATTGGCGTGGGTTGCAAAGCCAGCTGGCCAGCCTCACAGAGAATTGGGCATTTTGACGTCCTTGCAGAAATTATACAGTAATGAGTGCTTAGTTAGATATTAAAGTAGTTGGTGCTCACCTGTTGCTGAACCTACCAACATGGATGCAGCTAAGAATGCAGGTGTAAAACTTAAAGTAATAGCGCTATGAGGTGCCATGGCAATTTCTTTTTGCACCATTAAAGGTGAGCAAAATCATATAGTCCTACCCGCATTATGAAGCAGAAAATGTCAGTCTTAAAATTTGGAAAATCCACCTTTTACAACACGCTGCCGGTAGGGACGTTTTTTAAAAATACGTTATGTTTTACTATTCAAATCTACGCCTTTTTTTAACAAATTAATTCAGTTTGTAAGTATCCCTTTGCGGGCAGTCATTTCAAAACCTAATGCATTCTGGAGGAAGTAGTCTTGGAATGTAATGTCGGATTACAATGGATCGCAAGGCTGAGTGAAGGGGGAAAAGAGCGACCGTGTTCATAGGGTAGTCAGACCTGCTTGCAGAAAATGTACACTCATCCTTGTTTGACAAATAGCCGTTTAAGGGGCAGCATCATGCATGTATCTGACCCGTGGCGATTTCTTCTGTCTGCCCACAAATCAAACTTCTGGATAGGCTACTAGTAGCCGGGTATACTGACCCTAAATGCGCTGCAGTGTGTGACGAACGGAGTAATGAGGAAACAGTGCAAGAAACACAGGGCCTCCAAACCTACAAAGTGGGCCACTGCCTTCTCCATGGCCAGACCGACTGTGCCTGATCTGCACACTGGGAGGCATAATTGGTCGTGGTGGGTTTTAAACCGCACAGGCTTGGGGAAACCCTGCTTCCTCTCTCACAGCAACAACAACTCTTATCAGACCACTTCAAGCATCAAGCCACACTCTCCCTGAATCATCAAACACTTCCAGGAAATCGCATCAGTCCCAGCTGCCTTTCCATGATGCACACAAGCCCTGAACAAATGGCAAGCCCTTCTTCGCAAACTTCGAGTTGTGCCCCACTTTCGGCCATAATCGTTGCTCATTCCACATCACATAACTAAATCCACATCTCTACTGATAACATGCCATGTCCCTGCATTGGTTTCCTTCCTAGTCGCTCACACAATATTTCTGGTGGCTGGTTCAGAATGAGGAATTACACAAGTCGGTGCAACATCCCTCATAGCCTTCCCCATCTTCCCCTTTCACATTCCTCCCTCCTGTCTCACTAACTCCGGCTGGAGACAGTTCCCCAACCACAGTACAAACACACTTCATTTTTGGCATTCTGACTCCCGTCCCACCCACCGTGGGCCCAGCGGCCCCTTCAATATTATGTTTTTACTTAATTACTTGCTTTGCTTACTGGCTCAGCTATCTGGCCCACACGCACAAATTCTGTGTCCAGAGACAGTCTCCTTGGGCTCCCTCAACACGTCTTCTGGCTTCCTCTAAATCTGAGTCCCCGGCATGTGCTGGGGTGTGGTGGCCACACCACCAGTACACTAATGAGCATGACGACGTGTCACGCTGCACAATTGTCTACCGGCTGGAGCAACAGCCAGTCACACACAGGCCCCGAGCCCTCGAGGCTCAGCAGTCAGGCAGGCGGCAGCAGCCCCATGACAGCACCTCCACCCACCCCAGGCAGGCCTGCAAAGCGAACACGTGCACCAAGGCACAAGCTCAGCCTCAGGCAGCTCACGGCCCCCCCACTTCCCACCATTTGTTCTTGATGATGTGATGAGACAGAGTGAGAACGCGGTCTGAGCGCTGCTGTCTCCTGGCTGGCAGAGCCATGCTGGTGGATGGCTGGTTGTGCCTGCCTGGGCCCTGCCAGCAGCACAGCCTCATGCTTTTGTGTTGCATTAATCAAAGCAAAGTGAACACTTAGAAATTAAGTGTTACTTTCTTTGATGAATGTAAGCATGACAAGATGAATCCATCCATGAGCCGCGGCAGCTGGCAGGCAACGTGAGTGACTGACTTCTTATTAAGTAAAAACCTTACCTATGGATATTAATGACACGCAAACAGGCCCTAGGCTAGCACATAAATCTGGCTCAAGGCCATTCACAACTTAATTTTCATTCTGCCGGTGGCAGAACGTCGGATAAGCCAGTCCGCCCCTCGATCGGCCACCAGCTTGCTGTTAAGAGAAGCGCTTGACATGCAGAGAGTTGGCGCCGGAGGAGCGTAGAGGCCTGGAAGGAGAGTATTTGGTGACAGCCAGTTGTAGATAGCATGGTCCCTGGCCCCAGACAGCCTTATGCACGATACAGAGGGATTTGAATTTGATCCTTGCAGCAACCGGGAGCCAGTGGAGAGATGTTAGGGCTGGAGAGATGTGGCCCCTGGGCTTAAGGCCAAGGATAAGTCTTGCAGCCCTATTCTGGATAAGCTAGGGGGGACATAGAGAGGAAGAGGGCAGATTAAGGAAGAGGCTGTTGCAGTAGTTCAGCCTAGAGAGTATCAGAGCCCTAGCGACATTGAGCTTCTGGGGGAAAATGAGGAAAGGAAGGATTCCTTTGGGGAGTTAGAGTTGAAAGTGGGTCTTCTTGGCAAGGTTCTGGGTGTGAGGGAGGAAGGAAAGAGAGGAGTCGAAGATGACGCAAGGTTCTGGCTTCAGATGAAGTAGAACGGGGAGAGCCCATCGAGAGTGGCCAGAATGAAGGGAAGAAAGAGGGAGGAGGAGTCCTAATGGGAAGATTCTCAGTCTTGCTGGCGTTGAGACAGAGCTCATTGGAGGCACACCAGAACCTGATGACATATAGGCAGTCAGGAATGATGGAGGCAGTAAGGAGAGGATCAGAGGGAAGTTTCAAGAAGAGTTGTGTGTCATCTTCATAACACTGGAAGTAAGGGGAGAAAGTGGAAATTAGGTGTGCAAGCAGAGCAAGATAGATGTTAAAGAGCCAGGGAGAAAGGTTGGAGCCCTGGGGAACGCCAGAGGTGGAGATAGAGGTGGGAGAGGAGAAAGAGCCCAGGATAACCTGGGAGGGATGGTCAGTGAGGAAGGAGGTCAGCCAGTCCAGTACCTCCTCCGAGACACCAAGGGTATTGTGGAGCCGTTTTATGAGAATGGAGTGGTTGACCATATCAAATGCAGAGGAGAGATCAAGTAGAATGAGACTAGCTGGAGAGTTGGAGTCAAGAGCTGCAAGCAGTTATTCACAGGTGTCCAGGAGAGCAGTTTCCATGCCACTGTAATCCAGATGTATGGTCATGTAGGCAACCAACAAGCTCAGTATTCTGGGCCAATTGGGGTAGACCAGCTTCTCTAAGAGTTTCCCAAAGAAGCGGGTGATAGAGATGGGAGCGGTAGTTAGCCAGACACAAGGGGCGAAAGGTTTCTTCAGAAGGGGGCGCACAAGAGAGTGCTTGAGGGAAGAAGGGAAAGACCCAATAACAAGAGAGTGATTGCAGAAATCAGCAAATGCAGAGGCAAGGGAGCCGATATTGTCCTTAATAGTTCTGGAAGAACAAGGGAAGACCTGTTTGGAGGAGACCTTCATAGAGCAGACAACTTTAGTGACCTCATTGGATGTGATAGAGAAGGAGGAGAGAAAGGCAGAGGGAAGATGGGAGGCCATAGTTGGCAATGGGATGGAAGGGGGGGAAGGGGAGAAGGAAGAGAGAATGCTCAGGATGTCATGAGTTTTTGCAGTTTGTTTGTGTTAATTGCAAGAAATTACGTATAGGGACAGATGGCCGTAACTCGGTCACTATGGAATATACCCAGGCACAGTATGTATGCAAAGATCCCCGATTACATCGATGGAGGCAGGATATCACTAGAGTTGAAAAACTGTCTAGTCTATGGACATCATAGACCATGGGTACATGTATCTCCGGCACTGGCGGTTCCTCTTCAATAGACTGTAGGGGTGGAGGCACCATAAATGCCCAATTGCCAGATCAGGCGTTTTAGGACCGTGGTGGCCCAAAGGTGGCACTACCCATGGCTGGTCCAAAAGTGTCCAAGTCACATGTCCCTAAAAGCACTGGGTACGTCTTTGGACCATTCCTTTGAATAATGAAAGTGACCACAGACATAGAGCAACCCTCTGACAGGAGCTCCTTTGAAATGGTTGCAGAGGTCTGCATATTCTTCGTTTGGAACTGCTCTTCCTACTTCATGGCTGATAAGGGTGAGAACAGATGTTGGTGTCTAAATCATACACATGTGTGCTGCAGCCTGGCAGTGAATTGAGGGGGACAAGGAGAAGCCCTAATGAGCCTTAGGCCTTGACTGGAGTGTGAGCTTTGTGGGGCTTCCGCAAGGAAATCTGTAAACTGTGTAATTGGTTTGGCCCTTAAAATGCTTTTTGGGGGGCAAATCTGTGCTCCCAAACCTTGTTTCTCTGCTCCCTGACCTTGTTCTTCCCCCTATTATTGTATAGCGCTCCGTTGCTTCCAGATGCTAGGTCCAGGCTCAATAGATACCCTAATAAAAATAGTACAAATCTGGGAGGAAGAACCCCTTTGGATCTCATAGAAGTCTTTGGATTCAATCTGAATGGGGACCCGAGGAGCTGTTGTGCATGAAGCATTAATGGGCCTTTGTGTGAGATCCAGGAGTGGGAACCTGTGCTATGGTCTCTGAATCACGTTCGGAATGAGGTCTGGAAGACAACTTAGAGAAAGCTATGATGGAAAATGTTACCACTGGGTTCATCGAATTACTAGGTTGGAGCGGGTTCATCTTCTTCTTCACAACTAAATCCTTAAAAGCTAGATAAGGGGATCTTAAAGGACTCCATAGAAAAGTAAAGTCTGTTCTTGAGAGCATGAACTAAAAGATATTCACAAAGGGCACAGCCGTCAAGCGATACTATGTCCAAGCACTGCAGGCAGAGATTATATGCATTGATCAGGCAGACAGAAGAGCCAAATGTATGAAAGCCAGTGCTTGCAGAGGCAGGTGGGACCTGCATGCAGACAGAACCTTGCCTTCACACATTCCTCCATTGAATGTTCACATATCAGAATGATTTGCTGATTGTTCCGGAAAACCTGTTATGATATACTACTTGGGCAATACAGTTTGGTAAAACCTAATGGTTTTTGCCTGCTCATATTTTGCATGGAATGTGTAATTTAGCCTAGGGTCTTCATCTCTGATTTCCAGGAAATTGATAGATACAGCCAAGGTTTCCCAGGCGAAATTGGATCCATTTTGCCTTTCCTCATTGCCTCCCTCTTCGGAGTGGATGGTGTAGCAATGTCCCCCTTTGCTCCTTTAAGGTGTGGGCAAGTGACTCTGGGTGTTGGGCCCCACCACCATGTTTGGGTCCAGGGTGGCATGGAGAGGATCCCCTGGTCCACCTGACAACCGATGGGCGTACCATGCCCCTCTAACCCCC
Organism: Ambystoma mexicanum; assembly: GCF_040938575.1. Classification (NCBI taxonomy): domain Eukaryota; kingdom Metazoa; phylum Chordata; class Amphibia; order Caudata; family Ambystomatidae; genus Ambystoma; species Ambystoma mexicanum. The sequence continues at coordinate 707,873,534 of NC_090921.1, read as the reverse complement.
CTGGAAAACTTTCAAAGGTTGAAATTAGCTTCACTTAGCTACTGTAAATGCTCGCTCTGCCTTCAAACACTCCTCTGACATCTGTCTCCTTCTTGAAGACTTTGACCTCGACGTCCTCAGCCTTACCGAGACGTGTTTCAATGCCAGCTCTGTCACTGCTCTTGACACACTCCTTCCTGAAGGCTACAAACTCCTCTCCAACTGGCCCGGTGGTGGAGGGGCCATTCCCTGAGTGGGTCCCTGCTTCTATCATACCTACTCAATCTCCTTTCAAATGCCTCCTCTGTAGGCTTGGTGTCTCTCGTACTCTCTCACTCACCCTTGCTACCATCTACAGGCCCTATCTCTCTCTTCCTCTCTGAATGGGCCAACCTCATCTCCTCCCTCTTGACCTCTACTTCCAAGCTCCTCCTCCTTGTTGACTTCAACATCCACCATGACTCTCCTGAATCAGCCACCTTATGGTTCTGTGAGCTCTGTGACTCACTCAGTCTTACTATTCTTCCTTCCGGTCCGACCCACTCAGCCGGACACACTCTAGATGCCTTCATCTCCGGCGACATCCCTATCTCTAACCCGGTCACCACCCCCCTCTCCTGGTCCGACCACTCTCTCCTCTCCTCCCACTTGAGGCCCCATGGCCCTCTGTCTGAGCCACCTCCCTCACTGTCAGCCTCCTTTGCCATCATTTGACCGATGAAGCGAGTGTCAGTCACTGCTTTTGCCTCCACTTTGATTCCCCCTCCGACTCCTGCTTCTGACTCTCCCTCTGACTCTGTTCTCACTAACCTTCACCTTTCCATCTCTAACACCCTTGACATAATTGCCCCTGTCATGAGGATCCACCTGAAGCCTGCCTCCAAGTGCAACGGATGGTACAACTCCAATCTAGCTTCTCTGAAACGTAAGTGCAGAGTTGCTGAACAGAAGTGGCAGACCTCAACCTCATCCTTTGACAAACTGGCCTGTCACCTGCTCCAAAGGCAATATCGCTTTTCTATCCACTCCACATCCAAGGGTCCACATCCAAGCCTGCATGTCTGGGGCCCCTATCAACAGGGCTGAACTTTTCAAAATCTGCAAGGAACTTGCTAATCCAACTGCAGTCTACACCTCTCTCCTTCCTTCCCAGGCTCTCTGCACCACGTTGGTCTCCCATTTCAGCTCTAAAACTCAGCACGTCCTGTCCTCACTCTCCACCACCACCCCCATCTCCACTCCCACCCCCCTGCCTCTCTTGGCTCTGCTCCCTCCTGCCAATAGCAACTTATGAGGTCTGTAAAGTTGTCCGCTCTATGAAGGTCTCAGCAAACAGGTGATCCCCTGCACTTCTAGAACCATTAAGGACAACATTGCCTCTCTTGCCCTGGCTCTAGCTGACTTCTGTAACCACTCCTTCACCACAGGCTCATTCCCTCTTTCCCTGCAGCACTTCCTTGTGCGCCCTCTCCTAAAAAAGCCATCCGCTGACCCCTCCTGCCCGGCTAACTATTGCCCTATCTCCACCCCCCCCCCTGGGTAAACTCTTGAAGAAGTTGGTCCTCCCCCAATTGATCCTTCATACTGAACTTGTTGGTTGCCTCCATGACCATCAATCTTGATTACCGGCATCCAGAGCCACGGAAACTGCTTTCCTGAACACCCGTGAAGACATGCTCGCAAATCTTGACTCTAACTCTACTGCTGTTCTTATTCTCCTCGATCTCTCCTTTGCCTTTGACACGGTCAACCATTCTGTTCTCATAAAACGGATCTGTGATACCCTCGGCATCACAGACCGGGGACTGGATTGGCTGACCTCTTTCCTCCCTAACCGCCCTTCCCAGCTGCAACTGGGCCCTTTCTTCTCCACCAGCTCACTCTCTACCTGTTGCATCCACCAGGGCTCTATCCTATCGCAGTGGCTCTTCATTATCTATCTCGCCCCTCTTGCTCACCTGATCACCCCCCCTTCCCTCCTCACTTGCACTGTTATGCTGATGACACACAGCTTTCCTTCAAGCTTCCCGCTACTACCTCTTCTTCCTCCTTTCTCATCCCCGATTGTCTGACCGCCATCCAGGCAAGGTGTGCAGCTAACGATCTCTGCCTTAATGCCAGTAAGACAGAGATCTGTCTCATTTGGACACCTGCACCCTGTTTGCCTCCTACCCTCTGGCTGCCCTTGTTGGGCCCTTTACCCTCACCACCCTGTGAGGCCACAAACCTTGAGGTCATCTAGGACTCCACTCTCTCCTCCCCTACATCTCGGACCTGGCCAAAAAGGCCCACTTTCAGCTTCACCTGCTTAGAGGCATTCTCCCTTTCCTCCCCTTTCCCCAGAAGCTCAATGTCTCCAGAGCTCTGGTCCTCTCTAGGCTAGACTACTGCAACAGCCTCTTCCTCAATCTCCCCCTTTCCTCCCTTCGTCCCATTCAGATAATACAGAATAGGGCTGTAACACCTATCCTTGGCCTCAAGCCCAGGGACCGTATCTCTCCAGCCCTAAATACTTCCCTGCTAGAGTCCTCCACTCCTCTAACTACAACTCCCTGCTTGCGAAATGCTTCTCCAAACAGAGAGTGGGGGGCAGGTCCTTCTCTTCGACTGGTGCCTCTCTTTGGAAAAGCCTCCCTGCTACTCTCAGACTTGAGGCAGACCTCCTTAAGTTCCGGAAACCTCTCAAAACTCTATTAATCGCCCCACTGCTGCTGAGATTGGCAGTCTAGTCCTTCATGAATCTCACAGGTTACCAGGCCCTCTACCCAGCCGACACCAGCACCCTCCCCCCAGCACTGCCCTTGCGGGCCCCCTGCCTGGTGGCAGTGCATCCCACCCTGGGGATTCCTCCACCCTAGCACTTAGCCCCAGTGGTCTCCTCCCTTAACCCCCCTTGTCACATCCCTCCCGTGCTGCCACCAGCACTTGTCCATTATCCTTCTCCCTCCCCACCTCCCTTTCCTATCTTCCGCACTTCTCTTCACTTGCATGTCTGAATGTCACAAGGCCTAGAAGGACCACGATTGTATATTTACTGTTTTGCCAATGTTATTTACTCTCCTTGTTCCCTCTCCACCTTGTATTGTGGTGCCTTGAAATACCATTCTGTTGTATAGGCACCCAACAAATGCTCAATTAATAACATTTTAAAAGTATAATGAGACTCTGAAGGGGCCCGTGAGGGACCCTCGAATGTGGAAACAAGGCACAGCCACCACACACGAACTGATACGCCAGACACGAGGTTGTATTCCCGAAAGCTAGGGTTTATTGCACATTAAATAGTCTCAATTGGCCAACTGGTCTCACGCCCCGCGACGTGTGTCTAACAGACCTCGGGAGACGCAAGAGAGCGAGACACAAACATCAGTTACATATATACAAAACTAACATCTTACAATCAGTAGTGTCGCATCAAAAACCGCCCCTTGCACATCTCCTTTGAACTGAGCAGGATGATTGACAATCGTGACGAGTACGACACCTCAAACATTTGTTTTAGCAACAGTTTGCAATTTTGTAAAGCTGCAGACATAAGTCTTTGTTGAAAAGAACAGAATGCTTCTGTTCTCGCTAGCAAGCTGCATGTGGGGGGGAGAGCCACATTTCAGGCCTTCCTATCTCCTAGTTTCTATTTGGGTCCTGGGGGTCAACTCACTCTACAGGGCTCGAGAAGGGGGGCCACAAAGATGAACATAATTCAAGCAATTTAATGTTCGTTCTGAGTATTTTCACTATGTTTCCGAGACACACTGGCACCTGTGGGCTGATTAGGATGCCTCACTGCCCTCTTTCAAGGATAGTGCGTGGGAGGAGACCGGGTATTTCTATCAGGGTTGCTACGTTATGTTTCAGCATATTTCCCTTGGCCTTGCATTGCACACTGGTAAAGCAGAATATCATGTCAGCGAAGCATTTAGAACAGAAAGCAATAAGCAAACGTTAGAGAAAACAAGATGGCGATTTCTGTCACCTTAAAATGGCCGCACTTCGGTCAAGCTTATGATTATGTATTACTAACACTAAGAGCATGAGACGGTTGGTCTTCGGCCAACATAGTACATTTCCCCATGATCGAGGGATGTCTGTTTTTCTGGATCGACAAACCCTCCTTTTGGCCGTATGCCAAACGTCTCATCCGTACATTGCATCCTCTTCCGGCCACGTATCTGTTTCAGATTCTGATTCTGAATCAGGCTCTGAATCTTGCATATTTTTAGTTTCCTCCTTCTTGTCACCTATGCCAATGGACATGAATTCTTTGGGCTTCATTACGACCCAGGCGGAAAATCATGGTGCTAATAGCACCATGATCCATGCCAGTAACTTACCGACTCCGCCATGGAGAAAGGGGGAATTACCACCCCATTACAAGGTTGGCGGGGCGGTAATTCCCCCTTCCTCCATGGCCCTTCCCCATTCCCATTTTTGCCCCATAGGGCTCAATGGGAACGGGGAAGGCGGTAAGTACGGTACTGCAAATTGCGGTACTGTACTTAGCACCAAGGTCCCTTTGCGGGTCCCTACTTTAACGGCTGGTGTAGACCAGCCGTTAAGGTCGGGTCCCGCAAAGAGACCTCATAATCAGGCGCTAATGGGTTAACTGCGCCGCAGCCTTTTACGGCGCCGTTAACCCATTAGCGCCAGAGTCGTAATGAGGCCCTTTGACTGTCTTTGTCTCTTCTCTACCAAGGATACTTGATCTACTAGTGCTCTTTTGAAGCGCAAATAGTTTCCATCCCCATGAATATAATAATTCCCAGAACCAGGAACTTATATCCCAACCCCCGTCTTGGGTATGGAGTTCAGAACTTAATACATTTAATTTTCTTATTGCCTCGAAAATCGTGGGAGAGGATTCGTTTACAAATACACAGCACGCTGATCCCACTATTTTGCAAACACCGCCACGATCAACCAGGATTACATCAAGAGCCATTCTGTTTTGCAGTGTCATCAATCTAACCCCTTTCTCCTCCAACGTCATGTTGTATAATATATCTGTTGTTCCGTTTATTGTTTTTTCTAAGATTCTGGATAATCGTCGAATATTATAGGAGTTTATTGCTTGGTCCAAAAATGGTATAAATGATTTTGCTACATCTACTGCCATTAATCCGTCTTCATTACTTCTTTGTGGCCTAGGTCTAGACAGTTTGGCTATGTCTGTTCTTTCTAAGAAAAACACTCCTGGGAACAGTAGTCCTAAATAGCATGTACCTCCCCAGTTTCTAGGTAACCAAGGATACGCTTTATCTCCACATATGAAATACACCGGGTCACCTACATACACTGGCTCAACTTCCCTATTAATAATTGCTGTATTTATACATCTAGTGAATGTCCCTACAAAATAGGAGCCCTTCTTTTTTAAACAAAGAGGAACAGAACGTGGGCTGAAGTTTACTGTGTAAGAGGGGGGCAGTGCATCTTTATTTCCTTCTGATCTTATGCGAAATACAATCACAGATGACTTTTCTGGTGGAGACAGTCTATCTTGTGGCATTGGTTTGGGCATAGCTTTTGGTGTTATCATCCATACTTTATGAAATATTGAGCAACCTATGGGTCTCATAATAATTTCTTCAAATTCATTCATGTTTGTGCTATCTAATTGACCCGTTTCACTTTTATTCCATTTTCCATAATACAATGTACTCAGAGATGCACTGCATGCAGAACTTAATGTCAGTGGCTGCACGTACCAACCTATTCCGTTGCCACCATGCTGTGGCAAATGAGCACACACCCAACAGTTATTCCTTTTCAAAATTGAATGTGTCATGTTCATAATTTGCAGTAATGTATTATTTCCATAACCCTCTCCATGTCTCTCTTCCATTGGGGACAGAGTGTAAGTAATTACATAAACAGGGCTTTCAGTGGTGGAGATGTTCCTAATTGGTAAGAGAATTTCTAAATGGTGCATCTCCTCTAAATACCACAGTACCAGTGCTGTTATTACTGGGGCCATTATGCTCATTATGCACATGATTATCGTCAAGGTCAGCATGCAATTCTTTTGGTAACTTGTTTTATGCAATCTTTCAGTTTCTATGTTTGATTCATTATCAGCATTGTCAGCAATGATGCATGAGGGGGTAAAAGCTAGTTCTGGCATCTTCTCTCACCGTCCTTCTTCCTCAGCGATTCTCGTCGTGGATATTTCTCCTCACAGCACTCGTCCGAATGTCAATGAGTTCGATAAATGTCAACTGTCTATTCTGCCAGTTCTCAGCAGCCTGGATTGCTTACACGTTGGGAAAGATCTCTTATGCGTTAGTATGCTGCTTAAAGAACTTCAGAGCAGATATCAATTGCCTTCTGTACCATGTGCGCCCCGCTTGTCCGCTCGGGTTCAGGACACATGGATTCGATGTTAGCACCGAGAGTCTCGCTTTTGGGCTGTCTGACTTGCACCACCCTCACGTTGCTCTCCTCTAGGCCTCCAGTTCCTACTTCATTTGAGAATAGGAAACAGAGGCAACAAAAGATTGATGAAACGAAGATTTGATCACTCCTTTTCCGACTTCGTAGATTGTACCGCCTTGCTCCTGGTACCGTGTGATCAACTAATAGTGCGGGTGCACTTCCGGACTCAAGCTTGGAGTCAGCCGGGGGCGCAATGACAGATGATGATGGGCGCTCAGGCGACGATGCAGGCTGTGGCGCAACAGAGGATGGTGGGTGCCACAGAGGTATTCGCTTGGTGTCGGCCAGCAGTGATGCAGAATCTGCTGGACAACGTTGGGGCATTCTTTGCCCTTCCTCTTTTATGGCAATCTCATCAGGCTTTGTTTCAGAATCAGGCAGTTTCTGTGGCAAAGAACTGGCAATTGTTTCTTTCGTTCTGGAACCGCGGTTTCTTTCCAGTCGCCTCGATCAGTCAGTTTTTCAGATGGTGACGGCACCCCTTTTTTGCATGGGAGGCGTGGATCCACGCTTTACGCCCATCCACACGAATGGCCGTCTGCGATGTCAGGAGTATCAAATAGGGACCACGCCACCTGGGTGCCAACGATGTTTTTCGTTCAAAATATTTAAGCAGCACCCAGTCACCTGGCTCCAGTGCGTGTCCCGGGCCAGTATATATGATCGGTAGTGCCTCCTGCACCTGCAGATGAATCAAACGCAATTTTTGAATCAGGAGATTCCAACAAATGCTGAGCACTGGGTATTCAACTTCGTTCAGTTTCTTCGGCTGAGGTGCACACCAAATATTCGCCGGTCTCCCCATGACTATCTTATATGGGGAGAGCCCAGTTCTCGCCTGCACAGATGTTCGCATGCTTAATAGTGCTATTGGTAACACATCTACCCAACTTAACTTGTTTCCTGCACATATCTTGCTAATCTTAGATTTCAGGATTCCGTTGTGGCGTTCAGTAAGACTGGCTGATATCGGATGTCTCGAACAATGGGATCGCTTATCGATCTGGAGACCTTCACAAACCTGTAGTACTACTGCACCTACAAAATGTGGACCATTATCTGACCATATGACACGGGGCAGGCCAAAACGGGAGAAATATTCCTTTAACGTCACTTTCGCAGTGCTTATAGCAATGCAGTCTTTCAATGGATATGCTTCCACCCATTTGCTGAATGCACATATAACCACTAGGACATACTTCAAGTTTTGGCATCTCTCCATTTCTATGAAATCAAAATGGATCACCTCAAATGGCATAGAGGGAGGGCCAAAACTGCCTGTTGGAGTCACTGTTCCCTTCCCCACATTGTGTTGTAGGCACGTGATACAATTCTGTACCAACCTCTCGGCATTCTTTTTTATGAGTGGATTTTCCCAAACTGTGGCTAGATGTTGAATTATTTTCTTTGCACAGATATGAGTGGGGCTGTGAGCCATTGTGACTATTGCATTTACATAGGCATTTGGCAACATCCAATTCCCGCTCTTCTTGTCCACCCAACAACCCTCCAGATCTAATTCTGCAGAGCCCTCAGCCCACCCTTGGATTTCATCAATAGTGGCTTCTGCCTGCATCTCTTTGACAGTAGCAATTCCATTCTCTATCATGCAAGGCACCTCTTCAGACTGTACTGTAAACATCTTTGTACTCATATCATTGGCCGTTTGTTTTGCAATTCTGTCTGCAAACGCGTTTCCCTCTCCCACTTTACATGTTACCTTTTTGTGTGCCTCGCATTTCATTATTGCTAGGTGCTTTGGACATGTGAGTGCAGACAGCAATCGTACAATCAAAGGGCCATGTTGGATTCTAGCCCCATGTGATGTTAGGAAACCTCTCTCAGCCCAGAGTCAGCCAAAGTTATGAACCACGCCAAAGGCGTACTGACTGTCAGTATATATATTCACGCTCAGATTCTCAGCTATCTCACAAGCTCTGGTTAATGCTATTATTTCTGCCGCTTGTGTAGAGTTATAAGGGATTCTTTTGCTCTCCACAATACTCTTTAACGTGGTGATAGCATATGCAGCAGTTGAAGTGCTGTCAGGTAATTTAAAGCAGGAACCGTCACAAAACTGTTCTCCATCTGGTTCTTTTAGTGGGGTATCACTTAAATCAATTCTCCCTTTTGTTTCTTCCTCAGTAACCATTAAACAAACATGGGGGGGTGATTCATTTCCACCAAGGTTTTCACCGGGCATTGGCATTAATTCTGCTGGATTCAAAGCGCTACATGTCATAATTTGGATGTGGGGTGCGAACAACACAATTTTATATCTAGTCAATCTAGCAGAGGTGAGGTGTTGCGTCTGCGTTCTATTGAGTAGAACGTCTATGGCATGTGGCAACATCAAAATTAAGGTGTGCCCCAATACCATCCGTTCTGTTTGTTTCACTGATGCAGCAGCCGCTGCATCAGCTCACAAACATTGTGGTAGTGTGCGCGCTACAGGGTCCAGCGCAGAAGAAAAATAGCCGCATGGCCTATTTCTTCCACCTTGTTCCTGTGTTAGAACTGCCAACGCGCAGCTGTCATTCTCATGCACAAACAATTTAAAAATCTTTTCATAATTTGGTGTCCCCAAAACTGGAGCAGAACACATTGCAGTTTTTAGTAAGTCAAATGCTCTCTGACATTCCTCATTCCACTGCAAGGGCATCACAACATCTTTCTTTGTCAACTCCACTATCGGCTTCACAATGAAGGCAAAATTCACTATCCATTGCCAACAATAAGAAGCCATGCCTATTATAGCTCTGACTCCTTTTTGTGTTTTTGGAATAGGCATACCAGAAATGCTCTCTATTCTCTCCGGCGTTAGCCTTCTCGCTTCTTTCGAAAGTAAGTAACCCAAATAAGCCACTTCCTTTCGACAATACTGAAACTTTTTTAAGATGGCTTTGTGGCCATGCGCTGCTAAGTGTGTTAATAGTAAAATGGTACTCTATTTACAAATCTCCTCTGTGTCTGCTGCGATCAACATATCGTCTATATATTGTAGCAATACACAACCTGTTGGTAGCTCTAGCATATCTAGTTGTTCTTTTAATGCTCTGCTATAAATGCTAGGGCTTTCTGTGTAGCCTTGAGGAATGCATGTGAAAGTAAACGATCGCCCTCCTAGTGTGAAAGCAAACAGATATCTACTTTCTTTGTGTACTGGAATACTGAAGAAAGCATTTTTCAAATCAATAACACTAAAATACTTTGCGGAAGCTGGGATCATTCTCAAAATTGTGGTAACAACCGGAAACCAATGGGAATAGGGGATCTACTACCTTGTTTAGTGCACGCAAATCAATTATGAAACGATATTGTACCTCATTACCTCCTTTCTTATACACAGGAAGAATGGGGCTGTTACATATACTGCCTTGTAATCTCTTAATCACTCCCAATTTTACCAAATCAGACACAATACTTTTCAATCCTTTCTCTCCGTATGCTGAAATGTTATACTGTGGAATACGTGGCAACGTTACTCCCTCTTTCAATGTAATCTTCACTGGCTCTATCTTCAAGCATCCCACATCATTATCATCTATTGCCCATATACAAGTTGGCACGTCACTCAATTCTCCTGGCAAAGGCTTGGACAAAACTTCTGACACTGGTACATTCTGTGGTTCAATAGTTAAAAACACTCCATCTGGTGCACAGTGAATAACTGCACTCAATTTTTTCAATACGTTTAATCCCAAAAGATTCTCCCCACAATTCTCTGTTAACAGGAACGGACAGTATTCAGTGAATGGGCCGAATGTTACGGCTACTGGTTGTGACACCGGATTAATCACTGGGGTACCTGCGAACCCTACTGAAATATTTTTATGCCCTGACAGTGGTATCTCTGGAACTAAGTGATGGTCTATCGAGCACTTTTGTGCCCCTGTATCTACGAGGAATCTATGCTCTTCATTCCCGACTTTCATTTCTATGTAGGGTCCTTTCTGATTCACGGGAATAGATACTTGTTCCGACCGCTGTCTTGGGCTGTCCTATTGGGGTAACAACACATAATCTGAAGTGTAGTCACCGTTATTATTTTAGTATGCACCCGTTTGAGTATCAAAAATGTTCCCGCCTCTTCCTCTATTTCCATTTTGCATACCCTGATGATTTTGATTCTGGGTAAAAGTAGTTTGATTCAGAGCCTGGCCTTGATTCTGTACTCCATTCCCTTGACTATTCTGGTGCTGCTGCATATGGTTTCTGTTGTGGCCATTAGTTCCTGGGTGCCCTCTGTGCTGTCTTCCTTGACCATACACACCTCTATTTTGTAAATGTGGACATTGCGCTCGCCAGTGTCCTTCCTCTCTGCAATACGCACATTGATTTAATACCAAGGGCCCTGGTTGCATATTCAAATTACTCCTGCTCTGTGCATTTCCCCTTCCCCTGTTGTGTCCTGATACTTGCTGGAGTAACACCCTTGTTTTCAAATTTGCTCTTTCCTTTGCTTCGTTCTCTTTCTCTGTATTCACTCGATTTTCATAATATTGGGCCATGTGTAATACTTCTCCTAACGTTTTCGCTTGCCATGCACTTTCTGATGTCATTATTACGTTTTGAATCGGGAGTATTAATCCTCTCACATATTTGTCAACAAATAACCTTTTTCCCGCTTCCGTGCTTACATCCTGTCCAGTGAAGTCTGTAAATACTTCTTCAAATCTATTAAAATAATCTGTAGCTAACCCGTCCTTACCTTGAACACATGCAGTCAATTTGTCCCATTGAATTATTTTCTCTCAGGCAAATTCTTTCAATTTTTGTACTATTCGTGCCGGTAATGCCGTCATATTCAGCCCCGGTTTCGCGCCTACTTCTTTATTTCTATCCTCCTGCATTATATTTGCCCAAGTTGCGCCGTAGGCCATCTCATCATCTACCTTCCTTAACCATTTCCATATGTCCGCTGGCAGGATTACTGGGAATATTAGATCTATATCACTCATAGTGAACACTGATTATTGCAATAAAGACTCTACTTCTTTATAGAAGCCCGCTGGGTTCTTTCATATATCAGGGATCGTTTGCTTTATGTTATTTACTTCCTGTCTAGAGAAAGGGACGAGCACATATTGGGCTGTGTAATGTGCTGGAGTTATCTGAGCTGGAACGGTGCCTACCGCAGGAATCTCTACCTTTGGTACAAAGGTAGGGGGCACTTCCCTCATAGGAAATACCGTGCTCACTGTTCCTCCCCCTTCTCTCATATGTAACAATATTACAAGATCGAGGGATAAGGCTGTTTCTCCCGTCCCTCGTTCCAATGCCCCCTTATATACTGCCATTGTCTCGGGGGGGCTGGCTCTCTCCTCGCTTATATTCCTGTTTATCAGATATTCAACCATTGTCTGTAATGCTTTCCTTTTCAACGGTAGAGAATATTCATCAAATATTCCATGTATTTCCATCGCAGGAATACTAGGGTCTGCCATCCATTTTAACGCCTCTCGTATGCATACTTTTAGCCCAGCCCCAGTCTGTCCTGCTGGCAACAAGAATCGCTGCTGTCTATTGGGTACCATTTCTTTCCTTCCCCTCTCAATATCCTACCTCCTATACCCCGGTGTGGCAAGTACTTCAGAATATTCTTCATCAAGTTCATTCTTAAATTCAAAAAGTCGGTCCACATGCTCTTTTATTTCTTCATCTCTCTCTCTACAACGGGCTAATGCATTCAAATCCAACAATCGTTGTGGCGACAACTTCCCAATTAACTTTTTCCATAGTGTCGACAAATATTCCCCCATGCATTCCAACAATATCTGTCTTTCATTGCTCCTCCTCCTGAAATCATACATCGACGCTAGCGTGGCCGCCTCATCATTCTCGTCTATATACATTTCCGCCTGCTCTTGCAACTCTCGCTTTCTCTCCTTGCTGATCGCGCTGCGGGTTACTCTCACACATTCACTTTGTTCAAGTTCACTTATTGGGGGAGCAGTCGGGAAGGAGACACCCTCTTGGGCGTGAGGTGCGGAGGGGGCAGTGTAAGCGAGAGATGTCTGTTGGGGCTGTGGTAATTGCAAAACACTTGGGCGGGCTGACTAGTGGGTGGCTCGGTTACTGGTGCAGCCTGTGGCTGTGCTGGGGTTGGGAGGGGCTGAGCAGCAGCTACTGACGTAGACTTTTTAGTTTCTATTCTCGGGCCTTGTTTCGTTTCAGTTAATATTTTATTTATCAATTCGTCTGATGAGTGTAACTCTCTTTGTGGATATATTTTCTGGATATTTAACTGTCGCGTCTATTTGCTTTCCTCAAGCTATTACTCCACTCCCCCTCCTCCTTTTCTTATTTCGATTTATGCCTGCGCGCATGTTTCTCTCTACTTCTAAATCGGACCATCGCTTCCCTCTAATCTCTAAGGATATCGAGTGCTGCGGGACGTGTTTTTTTACTTATCAAAACCTTTTCCAGGTTATCTATTCGGTCCATCTCAAAACTCCCATTCCTCGGTCACTGAAGATCTTCCTGCTTTCTGGTTTGCTTATGCCAAATTTTACAAAACATTATCGCTCCCACAACATATTTCATATACATATCATAAGCCGGCGTTCCCCCCGGAGGTGCAACCTGGCCAGTTTCCAAAGATTGTCTGCTGCAGCGGAAAAACCCCGCTAGGGTGGACAATACCCCAGGCATGTTTTAACCTTACCCTTGGTTAATCAAGCTTACTCTGGGTGTTTGATGTTGCAAAATCAACTCCCAACCAATATCAGGATTACTTACGAATCGGGGCACGACTCACCTGATTAGTCAATTTGTCTTTCCAAGACACAATTCGTCCGTATACTGATGCAACCAATGACGTCGTGTCTGCGTATCTCGGCTCTGCCTCGTTTCAGGACCCTTGCCTCCTTGTTCACTGGCCGGGCACATCGATCAGGGATCAGCTTTGTGCAGATCTGCAGAAAGGAGTCTCATAGCTTACGCAGGGGCGCCCCGAACACCTCTTGATCCCGGCTCGATCGTTCCTGTCCTCGCCGTTCTTACCGCCTTCCTTATTTTGCAATGTACACGATGGAACAAGTGGGGGAGGGTCCCTTTTCGGGCGCCATCTTGAAGGGGCCCTTGAGGGACCCTCGAATGTGGAATCAAGGCACAGTCACCACACACGACTGATACGCCAGACACGAGGTTGTAATCCCAAAAGCTAGGGTTTATTGCAAAGTAAATAGTCTCAGTTGGCCAACTGGTCTCACGCCCCGCGACGTGTGTCTAACAGACCTCGGGAGATGCAAGAGAGCGAGACACAAACATCAGTTACATATATACAAAACTAACATCTTACAATCAGTAGTGTCACATCAAAAAACGCTCCTTGCACATCTCCTTTGAACTGAGCACGATGATTGACAATCGTGACAAGTATGATACCTCAAACATTTGTTTTAGCAACAGTTTGCAATTTTGTAAAGCTGCAGACATAAGTCTTTGTTGAAAAGAACAGAATGCTTCTGTTCTTGCTAGCAAGCTGCATGTGGGGGGGAGAGCCACATTCCAGGCCTTCCTATCTCCTAGTTTCTATTGGGGTACTGCGGGGCAACACGCTCTCCAGGACTCTACAGGGCTCGAGAGGGGAGGCCGCAAAGAAGAACATAATTCAAGCAATTTAATGTTCGTTCCGAGTATTTTCACTGTGTTTTCGAGACACACTGGCACCTGTGGGCTGATTAGGATGCCTCGCTGCCCTCTTTCAAGGATCGCGCGCGGGAAGAGACCGGGTATTTCTATCAGGGTTGCTACGTTATGTTTCAGCATATTTCCCTTGGCCTTGCATTGCACAGTGGTAAAGCAGAATATCATGTCAGCGAAGCATTTAGAACAGAAAGCAATAAGCAAACGTTAGAGAAAACAAGATGGCGATTTCTGTTACCTTAAAATGGCCGCACTTCGGTCAAGCTTATGATTATGCATTACTAACACTAAGAGCATGAGACGGTTGGTCTTCGGCCAACATAGTACATTTCCCCATGATCGAGCGGTGTCTGTTTTTCTGGATCGACAACTCGACGACTTTATGTGTAAAAAGATAGTCTTTTTCCAGCGACCTTTTGTAATGACTGTCTTTTCACTGGATACAAGATTTCTGAGGTTTGCAGTAGAGGATGCCCATTATTAATGCAAGGTCCTACACTTCAAGTATTGCTGCTTCACAAGGCTTTCATTTGGTCAACGAAGTCATCCAGCTGGTGGATAGCTTCTGCCCTCACCACCTGTTCCCTCCAATTGAGCCTCGACTGTGGGATGTTTCCAACGGATGGCCTTGCACTTAAGAGATTAAAGTTGCAGAGTAGAATTTCTCTTCAGGGTTACCCTAAGCACTCATGAGCATTGCAGGTCCTCTGCTATCGCCTCACGCCCATCACTGGAGGTACTTCTCTCCATGGTTTCCCAAGGGTCACTTAGAGCCTCTCCCATGCAACCCCATTAAAAGAGAAATGTAAGAATGGTACGGCTGTCTCATCCTTAAGAGCTCAACTGCTGGCATTCAGGTTCTCATGGTTTTCCTTAATTCAGGTGCGTGGCATGGTACTACGCCTCGTTAGGAGACACATGATGTCCCGCCCCATGATCTGCTTGACTTTCCCTACCTGTGACATCCTCCTTGTCCTATAGGCCATCTTGTATTCTCCTTTGCGCCTTTGGAGGAGGTCATGTGAGCATGTTGTCTTTCAAGTGTCTCGTCCTAGTAGCAATATCATTAACAGGTAGACTGGGATAGATAGTTGGGAGCCCTCCTGTCCACACCACCATTTCTCTGATCCTCTGTCCCCTCTTTTGCTGCACAAGGTAATCTCAAACGTTTACCTCCATGAGTACCTAGTCCTTCTGACATTCAGGTATGACTGGGGACTCAGAAACCTCCTTCCCTCATTGTAGGGAGAGCCATTTGTATCTACTTTTTAGTTTTTTTAAATGTATTTTGTTATTGTATTTGGTTAAAATGTAACCTTTTACATACATACATATTTAACATTTTACAAAAACAACTTTTCTATTCATGATAAACATAAATAGACAACAAATAAAATTCATAAAAAGCAACACACATATCATAAAACTAGTATCTAATTTAACCCAAAATAGATAAGTGGGAGGGTTGAGGATAGGGGAAAAGACGAACCAAAGAAAATTGAAGTACAGGATAGAATCAAGTTTCTACGAGCACTTCGAGAAGTGGCAGGAAGTGCATTCTCAGGACTGACAGGTGCTTGGCTCTTTCAAAATACTAAGTTAAATCTATCTAACACCTGTACTACTGCAACTGAAAGAGTCTGATTTTGTCCTGAGATTAGCCAATCCCAAAACTAATCCAGCACTTGGGCCTCCGAGGTCACACCAAATCTGTCAAATAACAGAGATCTTAGCTGCCATGTTCCATCACAGTCCATTAGCAGGTGTTTGAGTGTTTGGTCCTCCGGGGTTCTACACCTATTGCAGCAGATCTTGTCTTGATCCCTCATTCCTCTTTTTGAAAGCACCTTCCCCAGTTTGAGCAATATTTAACCATAGGCTGAGGAACTTTTTTCTTATTTTCCAATCAGGAATCTTCACTAGGTATTTTGTGATGTATCCCAATTTTTTGTCCGCTGACAGAAATGAGTTTGCACCAGTCTTAATTCGCATATTCTGTTGTCAAAATCCAGTCCATTGCATCCATAGCCTTTTTTGCTTTCCCTGGGTTCTGGATTAGTGTTTGCAGGTTCGTCTTTGCTTCAGTAAATCCCTCCACCACCCAGATCCCCAGGTTTGATAGCATTTTGGATCTGTTACTCTCCATATGAGATCTGATGTCCGCATAAAACGTCCCATCATGAGCCGTCATAATCAACCGATATAGAGAAATCAGCTTCCAATCTGCCTGGACCTTTAATGACTGTAGGCCCAGTTCAAATCTGATAAATGAGACTGATAAACTTGCTGGCAGGTTGAGAGCCTTCTCCCAAATGAGACCCTCCCATCTTTGCCAATCTACAAACCACAATTGAGCCTTCGCCTCCAGCCCATACAGAATTACTGGTATCACCTTAGCCTTGTAATATTTAATTAGGGGGAGGAACGAGCATTTGCAATATTTTACTAACATTTTTTTCATCTGAGGGATGAGTGCATGATCTTTATTTGTACATCTTGCTCCACCTTACAGTTGGCTAGGGGAGGCATAGATATTATAACACAGATAAACCAGGTCTTCCACTCTCATTATGCGCTGTCCTCCCATCACCCAATTAGAATAATTAACCTTTTTCTTGCTTGTGTATAAAGACCATTATCCTGGATTTAATAGGATTTAGGGCGAGAATATTTTCTCTAGCATAGCAGTCGAGTTTGTTCAGAAGGCGCTGTAACCCCACCACTGTGCAGTCCAACAGGACCACATCATCGGCGTAGGCCAGCCAGTGCACCTTAGAGCCATTAATCACCGGACTAGCCAAAGCCGATGAAATCAGATATTCCCCTACATCCGCTAGAAATAAATTGAAGAATAGGGATGCTCCTGAACAGCCATGACGGACCCCTCTTTCCACATTAATGGGCTCAGACAAACACCCCTAATCGTCCAGTCGGACTCTAACTGATGTATTCCTGTGAAGCTCGACCAGCATTGACAACAATCCCTCTGGGAACCCCACGTCCTTAACGTTGACCATAGGCGGTTTCCGTCCACCTGGTCAAATGCTTTCGAAAAGTTCACCCAAGCCCCGAAGAGTGTTTGTCCTCCCTTTCTCCCTGATTTTTTGCTAATAATGTTTAATGCCACTCCATTTAGGGCCGTTAAAAGACCCTTTCTGAACCCCGTCTGATGTTTAGAGAGGATCTTCTCTTTCTTCACCCAGATTTCTAATTCCCCCAGAAGGATTCTCATGAAGAGTTTATTTTCAATGTCCAGGAGGGCGATCAGACGGTAATTCACTGGCACCGCCCGATCACCCCCCTTGAAAAGTGGGATGATGATTGCCGATTTCCATGAGGGTGGAAATGTTTGACTCGCTAAAATCTCCCTAAACAACCAACAAAGCATTTTCGACCAGAACAAAAGGTTGCTTCTTAAAACCTGATAGGTTAACCCATTTGGTCCAGCGGCCTTGGAGGATGAGCTGCTTGAAATCAAATCCACCAAAGTCTGCTCATCAAAAGGGAGACTCCAATCAGAGTCCTTAACAGGGAAATGTATAGTCCCTTCAGGCTTTTCAAATGCCGCTGACAGAAATTCCGTCCACTCCTTTTCCAACACTAAATTACAAAGCATACTGCTTGAATTACCGTCCAGCTGCTTAATAACAGACCAGAAGTTTCTAGAGTCCTTATCATTCAGCAACTTCAACATCTGTTCACCATCTTGTTGGAGGCGCAGTATTCTTCTTCCCACCAACCAGCACTTATAGTTCTGTGACAGGGCTCTAGACTCTCTTTTCTGCTCAGCTCCACTTACATCCATCCTCTTCAATTTCCTCAATTTATGATTTAATTGTTTTTTCCTTTGCATAGTTTCCTCATCATAAGAGTGACGGTGGGCCTGGTTTTTACCCCCAACTCCCCACTTTGGTGGACATGTAGCCCAGATAAATTTAACCAACGCATCGGGCCTACAACTTTCCTGGAGAATTTTTTCCGGCACATCTAAGAGGTAACTGTTGAGAGGCTCCCACTCCCCTTTATACTTAGGCAGGCGTATTTTCCCTTTTAGGTTCACCAGAGCCTGCCTCTGAATGTCCTGTGTACTAGATGCCATGTCAGAGAAGGCTAACTCTAACCAGGAGTGATCACTCTTCCCTTCCCGCTCGATATTCAGAGATATATTGTATTTGAAGAGGTCAGCTGACAGAAAAATGTAATCAATGATAGAGCCAGATGATCCCTGGCGTCGAGTTGGATTTGCTGGGGAATCACCCGGCAGAGATGCATTCATCATTTTCATGCCCCAGCCCTCCAGGAACTCCACCCAAGATCTGCCTTTCTCTGAGATTCAACAAGATCTTTGGATATTTCCTCTTTTTACCAATGGAGTACACAGAGAGTTCAAATCACCCCCCAAAATTATGTGGCTCCCTCCAAAAGCTGTCTTGATCCCCTCCCGAGCCTCAGCCAGATCATTCAAAAAACCTTGCAAGCTGGAGCAGGTGGGGTTCCAATATAGATTTACCATAATCAACTTGATGGGGGACCTCTGTTTTTTTATAGATATCTTGTAAGCTGGAATTGCCCATTTACTATTATAGAGCACTCTAGAATCTCCAATTGTGGTGTTTTTAAATGCCGTCAGCAGACCACCTGATGGTCTGGTTGGCAAAAAATCGTAAAGCCTTCAATATCAATTGGATTGACCAACCATGTTTCTTGCAGTATCAAAATGTCTCCTTTACAAAACAGGTACCCCCTCATTTTTCTCGAGTTGAATGTATTCGGACCCCGCGTGTTCCAGCATATCACATTTAGCCCAGTCTGTTTAAAGGGACTGTGGGCCCACCCACAGGTTCCGAAGGACCTGAGTCCGTATTTCCGGCAAAAGCGAGAGAGTCTTTGCTTGGGCGATCTCTTCATTATTCTCCACCCTTCTCAGAGGTGTGACAGTTTTCCCATCAGACCTATTGACCTCCCCTAATCTTGAGGGCCACCTTGATGTTAACTGCTTTTGATATTCATTTTCCATTGGGGGAGAGCTAGTAACCGACATCCCTAACCCCTTTAGCTCTTTTGTTGATCTCAGTATAGCATCTTGGCCCTCTCTTGTTTTTAGGCCAACCTCCGCCATCTGGGAGTTCTTCCTATCTGGAAATCGCACATATTCAACGTCTTTTGTGTCAAAAAGATAGAGGTTTGGTACTTGTTTCAAACTTGACAAAATGTCACTTCTGCAAAGAGATTTCACCTTCTTATGATTTGAGTTTGTAGTGAGCCACATTTTTGGCATTGCAAAGATTGACTTTTCTTCATCTTTCGTCATTTCTTGTTCTGCCATGTGTTCTGAGTTCTTCCTCTTAATAAAGGGCAGCGCAGTAGTCCCTCCAACATTTGTTAATTTTCCTACTCCATTCCGAATCATATCTACCATACAGTGCTTCCCTGGACCCAATTTCACTTCCTCTTGCCCCTGTTTCTTTGTGGGGCCTTTCAGGAAGATAGGTGCAAGTTTCTTTGTCTCCCTTCTTATTGGATTCACTGTATCAATGGGATCACTCCCTTGAGGTCTCTTTTGCCATTTGTTCATCAAAGAGATTGGCGCCATTGGAATTTCTCTGCCATCTAAAGTCCGGCCACAATTAGCACCACCTGATGTCCTTGTTTCCTTTTGACTCATGCTGACCCTATTCTCCTAATGCTTCTGCATTTGTTCCGATTTATTCTCCCTCTCTTGTGTCCACCAGTCCGTTTGTAGTCCCACAATCACACTTATGATTTTAACTCCTTCTTGCTGCAAATACACCTTCTTCTTCTCTTTTTGATTTTGCTCTCATGTCTCTCACTGACATTCTTTTGGCTTGCTTGCTTTCACCTCCTTACTAATAACAGATGTGGAGCTCAAGAGGTCTTCTCCCCTAGGGTTTGCCACGATGGACGAGATGCATAGTGCTTCCACAAAAGAACTTGCTTCTATTTTCTTATTTTTACACATTTTTGCTTCTTTGTTTTTTTCAGCTCCTCTATGGGTGGAATGGATTCGTTATTCCTTCTCCTTCTTCTGGCCTCTCTCTTCCTCAATCTCCTACTTTTGGGAAGGCGATGTCCAGTCTCTGCATTAGTTTGTTCAGCTGTGTCAGGGTCTCTAGGAGTTAACTCTTCCAACTGTGAGGTAGTTGTACTTCTCTCCGTTGACTCCTCTACCACATTAGCCAGTCTTCTAAACTCTTCCAAGACTGAATCTGATAACGAGGTATCATCAAATGGGGATTTTCATTCCTCAATCCTGTCTCCCTTTTCTTGATCCAATTTCCCTTGGGACCCTGAATTTAGTTGTTTCATGATGTCCTGCAGGAGAGTGTTAGACAGCCATAGTCCAAGCCTTGTTTAGTTAACTCCAATTGAAGGCCCTTCAGAATGGGAGACAATGTGGAATTTATAGCATTATTACACCCCACTAGGGATGAGTCAAGGCTTGCTATTTCTGTTGGTAGTTGCAATAGTACCCCGGCCTGCGATTGGACCTCTGCAGTTGTTTATACTCCCTCCTCGGCGCAACGCTACGAGCAGGAGGTAAACAGATGAAGCTGAATCCCTTTCTAATGAGCGTGATACGTAACTGGGAAGGAATACGCCAGCTCCGGTCCTCCCACTTAGTGTTTCTTTCCCTTCCAGCTGTGGAAGTTGCGCCCTTAGATTGTTGCAGGGATACAATGTGTTACATCTGATTCAGCTAATTTTGTAACAGTTTGCACCAGCGGATCAAATGGGATTTGCCCCAACAGTTTCCCGCTTACTGCCTTGGCGTTAACGACTGAATGAGCACACTAGCCGGTTTTAATGCCAGTAAGATGATTACTTCCCGGCGCTCCCGGGGAGTTCCTTTTAGTGAAGGCTGCTTCCCCCTTCGGAGATTCAAGTGGCTAATTTTATAGTTTGTTCTTAATTAGATTGGAGGTAATTGCAAGTTCAGAGGGGACCTATCCCGACAGTCTGTGCATTTACACTGCTTGCAGTATACAGTGAAAAGTTCCGAGACACAGGCTTACCTGTTCCACTGCTACTCACGGGCTTCTCGGAAGGACACCCCTCTGCTCCTCCGACTCTCCAGACTCCAAAGGACCACGAAAGACCACTTTTTCTCCCACTTCCACTCAGCACGGGCTCCGTGCTGCAAATGGGATAATAAGGTCTCTGCAACGCACAGGCTCCTCCTTCACTTAGAAACAGCAGAAAGACTCGTAGAGTGACCACAAAAGACCACTTTGTCTCCCACTTCCTCTCCACCAATTGTATCTACCTAACTCATATAGTCGCTTTGAGACAGTGCAGAACCCTATTTGTACATTTTGGCTGGGCCAGTTGGGCAGGAACCCAACTACTGCAGCCCTTAGCCAAGGGATCAAATCTGGCATTTCCCTCATCTATGAGGTGTCTGCTTCCCCAACCTCTGGGGGAGGGCTGCTCGCATGGACCTGGTTGTCTCCATTGGTGATATTTGCAACAATGCTACATACGCTTCCTTAAGTCCTCCCTTGTTTCTGTGGTTTTGTGCTGTGTAATGATTAATGAATCATCTTCAGCTCACAAATAAAGTAAAGTGACTCGGTGTCGTACACTTCTGTGCCTGACTAGGTCTTTATTGTGCAGTAACTGCTTGTCATGTCCTCAAACAAGCATGTACAGGGAGGCGGAAAAGGCAGCAGGAGGTAATGACTAAATGACTTGCCAACAATCCCATTACTCCAAGTCTTCATTCGAGACCTAGGATCCTCTCGCTTCCTCCACGCCCCAGATGGGTATTGGCTAGGGATGTTACTCAAGTCAAGACAAGGACAGAAAATCGTCTAGAGCATCACAAAAAGTGCCCCATCTTCACGATTTGCAATTCCTAATGAAAAACATGTGCATCGCTTAGCAACGTTGGCCAATGATATCAGTTAAAACTGCCAGCTACACGCACAGAAACTGTCCCACACTGGTCTGTGAGCCCAGTACTTCGGCATTATCTTTCTTCTCCATAGGCCAGTTCAAATCTGATGGTACCTCTACAGTATTTGCAGGTGGAGTCATGGTGATATGGCCTCTTATACTCCACACTAGTTCAGAGGGAGGAGTCAGAGGTCAGAATAACATTCTTTTTATATCAGCAGAGTGCCTGATTTGGAGGGTGGGATGCCTCAAAGGTGTAAGGATTGGGATGAGGAAAAGAAGGACTCAAACTAATGACTTTATAGATAAATCATCTAGTAATTCCTTGGCCACATTAGAAATGTCAGCCTCGGTTTTTAGGTCCTTTCAGTAGTTTCAATAATAAGATTCCCTTTGATCTTCAAGTTGACAGCATTCAAGAGTTCTTACAAATGTCCACGTCTCTTTAAGTAAACGAGTCAAGATCTTGTAGCGTTGCCCCCCAGGTTCATTAGAGGGGAGAGTAAGTGTGCTGAACGGAACCTGAATCAAACAGTGTTCAATGGGATTTGGGATGGTGCCCTGCAAATACACCAACAGTTCAGTAGTGTAGGGAGAGCTAGGAAGTCCATGAGGGAGTTTAGTCTGATAAGGCATTTGGCCTTTAGGTTCTTACTAGCAGCAGGTAATACAATTAGATAGTAGGAGTCAATCTTCTGCATTGACTCGCCTTGGTCAGGGACACCTGGGTTAGGGTGGAGGTTCTACACTAGACGAGAGATGGAGGGACTGCCAAAGGACCCACAAAATGTTCAAAAAAATCGACTCTGCTTTTGGGAGTGTTTCTTGTGCCATCTGTGACACGTGCTAGTCACTAGCTGAAGCCATGACATCGCCAAGGAAAGGCTGGGGGCCGTGTAGGGGATCATACGTCTACTGCTTCCAGGGATTATATCAAAACAGTGGGTGACCGACTGAGGCCCCGGAGTTCATTAGCCTTCCTTAAGGGCAACAAACAGGTGCTCTTGGTGATAGAGGTTAGTGCAGCCAAGCATGGGCTTACTCTGCCTAGTTCACGATGTAGGTCAACTAAGGTTGATTTCAGCACCTCGCTGCACAGCTATCCCGCAAGGAAAGGAAGAAATACTGCGGCATAGAGTGATGGATGAGGTTGTGGGTCGGATTCACAGAAATGAGTGGCAGTGAAAAAAGCTCAGGGGATCAACTTTTTTCATTTCCTTTCTTTGTAGAAATACCCATGTCACCTTATTCTCGACGGTAACTCGCGTGTTTGGGGGGGTAAAGGGGGGGTGACTGGACAAGCATACATTAGTGTCGAAGCACACTCCCAAACAGGAGGTTGCTGGGAGCGCATTGCACAGAAACAGTCATTTAAAGGCCCTGCCACTGTGAAATGCAAGCAAAAAGCATTTCTATTCGTGTTTGGGAGATAGAAATGCAAGTGTGACAGCTGCAGTTTAAACAGAGGTTGTCACGCTTCGAGAAAAATCCATGCCAGAGGCAGACCCTGTCTTGATTTGCGCATCCGCCTCTGCCTGTTCCCAACAGGCACATAGGAATGTGCCTCACATCTGCGTATTTACAAGCGCATCCCATTTGGGAATTCAGGATGCACTTTTAAATGCGCAGAACCGCCCCCAGATTCACGGAAATGCACAAAGGGGTGAAAACAGGCATTTAAATGGACGCATCGCAGATCTGTCCATCTAGATGCCCGTTTTGGATTGAGCTGCTCCTTTTTTGGCGCAAGTGTTGCTCCAGAAAAAAAGATATGAGAATTTGGCCCTCTGTGTTTAGTTTTATTTTGAGCATGTGTTGAAAGAGTGTTGCTGCTGACATGATTGGGCAGCGTTTTTCTAAGGTCATTCCATATCTACCTTTGCCAGACTTTACACTGGCTGCTGGTCCATCATCAGATAAAGTTTAAAGTATTAGGCATTGTTCGCACCCTGGTGGGGAGGATCAGGGGTCCTGCCAGCCAATCAGGAAGCTCAGAACGGGTGATTTACCCAATAGTAAAGCCCAAATTCCCAGCCTCCTGAGAAGGGGCTGGCATTCATCTTCCCTGTCAGCAGCAGGTAAGTGCTCCCGGTGGGGCTTTATCTTGACTCCACTCTATCCTTTTCTCACCACATCTCTCGGCTGCCGCTATAACATTCGCAAAGCTTGCACATTTCTTGCTTTTCAAGCTTCAAAATTGCTGCTCTTTTATCTGATTTTTTCTCGACTTTTCTTCGGTTCCACTGCTCTATTTGGGCTCCCAATCTCTTGCCTCGCTCCTCTAAAATCTGTCTTTAACTCATCTATTCATCTTCTCTCTTTTCGAGATTCTATCCCCCTCTCTTGCTACTCTTCGCTGGTTATCTTTTCACTCTCAACTCAAATTTAATTTCTTATGTCTCGTCTTCAAGACCCTCTATGGTTCTCCCCTATCACTCTGTCTTGGTATCTTTCTATATCCCTTCTCGTACTCTTTGCTCCTCCTATCAATTCCTCCTGGGGGCACCTTGACCCCCATGTGCTCAATCTCGCTTTCGCTCTATCTCTGCCTCTATTTCGTAAGTCACTGAAGTCTCATTTTCTCCAACATCTTTAATATGATTGATCGACCAATTGTTTCTACTGACTATGCTTTATCACTTCATTGTACCGTTCTTTATTGCTCTGTATAGCACCTTGGCTTAAGGCACTATATAAAATATAAATAAATACAAATACAATGTCCCTTCTTTTATTTGGAAAATCTGGTCACTTTCCATACTACTCTTGCCCACTAGATGTCAGTATCACCACTTGTTTAGAATTACATACATTTCCCTTTCATAGCTTTCTTTTTAAGTTTATTTGTATTTGTATTTGTTTTATTTATATAGCGCAGACCAGGCCCAAGGGCAACCGGGCGCATATCTTGGCAGACAAATTACAGGTATGACATATCATCGCAATATACAAAATATACAATTGACGTTACAAATCAGGGCAAAAGGCAGAACAGTAGTGCCGGAACAAAGCAGAACTGGGTCCCAGGAGGCCCGTCCAGAGTCAGAAGAGCAGTTGTTAGTGAGATGTAACTAGCCAGAGCTTGGCTTTGTGTTTGAAAAGGTTAAATGATGGTAGGGTTCTGATAGTGAGTGGTACAATGTTCCAAAGCTTGGCTGCCAAGACAGGGAAGCTGGCACCCCCAGCAGTTTGAAGCTTGAATCTAGGGATCGCAAGACCTTGTGATTGTGCCGATCTAAGTACTCGCGTTGGTATATGTTGAGTAAATCGTGAAGCTAGATATGAGGGGGGCTGGTGGTTAACACATTTGTATGTAAGGGTCAGTGCTTTCAAGGAGATCCTTTGGGCGACTGAGAGCCAGTTCAAGTTCTTCCTGGTTTCTGAGATGTGGGCAGATCGGGGGATATTAAGAGCTGCTCTAATGGCATTATTTTGGGTAGTCTGAAGTTTGTTGAGATTACCCTGGTTAGTGCCTTGGTACAGTGCATTGCAGTAGTCCAATTTGGACATAACCAAGGTCCTGGCCAGGGTAATGCAGTTCTGGGCGGTGAGGAATGGGCGACAAGCTGAGATCAATTTACAGGTGTAGGCAGACGCAGCGGCAACTGCATTAGTTTGTCGGGTGAGAGTCAGGGAGGCGTCCAGGTAGATACCCAGAGTTTTGGTATCTTTAGATACTTTAATTAGGTTACCGTCAATGTTAAAGGAGCTAAACAGGGGACTCAGTTTGTTAAGTCTCTGTTGCGTGCCTAGGATGATTAATACTCTGAAGGGAAGTGTAAGAAAGTGAATACCTTGCTTTTGATATTTGTAACTGATTTTTATATTAAAGACTTGCCATTAGAATTGCATAAATGGTTTGCCATCAAAATAACTGAACAACAGATTTCATTTTGTATATATATATATATATATATATATATATATATATATATATATATATATATATATATATATATAGGTTGCAATGCCTTCAATAAAGCTGGATATGGAACAAGAACTTTGGGGAATGATGGATTGATTTATTTTCCGGAGATTTATGCTGGCGTCCTGACCGCTTTGAGTGCTGTCCCTGTGTGGAAAAGTACATTTACTTCTCCTTGTTCTTCAAAATATACATATATAAAATATATTATTTTACATGTATCTATACATGCTTGAGGGCCCTTTCTGCTTAATTTAGAGACTGTGGTGTTGTATACTTCAATTTAAAATCCGGGTCAGTTTGAGATTTTCTCTACTGATCATTGATAAAAGCATCTGCAAAGCACTGTGCTCTAATCCATAACTTTTAGCATATATGCACACTCCCTTCCAACATGGCCGCCCCTGTTCCCTTGGAGTTGGTAACAGCCGTTGCCATCGACATAGTTGAGGGACTATTGTTGATTATGTATTCACACTGTCCAACCCTCTCCCCCTTACGTGATCAAGCGCTCAGTATAGCGCGAAACGCGTTGTTTGCAGGCTGCTGCCCCTAGGCGTCCTGTTGTTGTTCTGTCTTCTATGTGCTGCTATGTGTCGTGCATTTGTTTTTTGCACGTTGCATTTGTTTTTTAACTTACTTAAACATTAAAGACATCAGTAATTTCTATACTGTGTCTGTTTGTTTTTTCCGAACCTTTTTGAACCTGGCATTCATGTTTGTGCCTGCGGGAGTGCGATTCGTTCTTTCCTCCCTTTTCTCTATTTTGTCCAACACGGAGCGTTCCGTGTTTGAATCTGCACCAGGGTCGTTACATTGTGCGCATCCTACTTTCATGCTTCGTGTTCTGAAGAGGATTGCTGCCACTGGAGGCAGATGATACTGCCGATAGGACTGGGAGCCAATATACGCACGGGAATATTACAACTGAGGCCACCTTGCCGGCTGGCGCTTTCACGTGTGCCGGAGGACGCACAGGAGATCGCTGCAAGGTAAGCATGTGCTTTCAGTTTGTTTTCATTTCCCTGTTGCTTTATACACACTTATTCAGTTGGCTCCTTGCTCAGTCCAGTTATTAGGTCTTTTTGGTTACCGTTTTTATCACTAATAGACGGTACTCCGCTCCTTGGGTTCGTGTTCGGATACCAGTTATTTTTGTATATATTCATGATTTTTGCAGCCATAGTATGACGAGCATACAGGACGCCTGGGTAGCAGCCCGGCTACTCCAAGCCAAGGATTTATTTTGTGAAGAGCAGGAATCTATTCCCACACCACCTGCTAGTGGGACAAATAAAAAAGCCAGCAGTAATGTTAGCAAGGAAGTGCTCCTGCTGAGGGAATACGAGAGACTCCGACGAAGGGAAATTTCTAAATGGTGGGAGGAGCACTCTCTTCAAAATTATTTAGACATTGAGAGAATACCACGTGGCCTACGCATTATGACCACTCCATCCTTTGAGGACCAAAATCCATTAATGCTTGAGGAATGGGGAGAAGCAAGCAAAGGTTGTTCTGGCAAGTTTCTGACAATCTTAGTAAAGTATGCCAAATTGGATCGTGAACAAGCCCTGAAAGAATTAGGTATTGTAGAGCTTGATCTTACTAAAGTCCCTACAACAGAAGAAGGCAAATCTTTACGCAGAAAAAATTGATGAAGGTTTAATTGTATATGAAGATGAAATTAAACAGCGTAAACACAGGAAATTTTTACGAGATAAAACAGACTATGAGATGGGTCGTGTCTTTACATTTGACAAACGCTTTGACTCTCTCCGCAAAACTAATGCTATACAGTCAATGTCTGTTCCATCGGGTGACCTGGCTGCAACCACCTCTGAATCAGATATCTCTGCATCTGAGACTGACGAACCCATTCCTAAAATGAATTTTTTAGATGAAATGAGACTTTTATGTCAGGATGGGAAAAATCAAAAAATAGGTAGAGGCCGTGGTAAGCCTAAAGGACGAGGAAGAGGACAAAAATTGCAGGCAAAAAAGTCATTCGCCGAGGCCGACGTGGGAACCGGTCAAAAGGCGCAGCAACAGGGCAGAGCAACACGCTCTGGGGCCAGAAACCAACCATAGATAATATGAAGATTCACCAAATTATCAACCTGTCGTCTCATGTCCTCACAAAATCTCAGACCTCGTTATTATCACTGGGTCTTAATTTCTGTCCCACTGTCAACTATGATTACGCCCAAGTACGCATAGACTTTGACAAGTTTATGCGTAAAATCAAGCTAAAAAAATTCTTTGCCAACACTGATGCCCCCATGAAACGTTCAATACCTCGTATGGGTGGCACTGATCTTCTAATATCAGACATTCCTTCACTCATGGATTTGGCATGTCTTGAAGATGATCAATATGATCCATTTAATATTGATTTTTCTGACTTTGACATCAATCCCAATTGGGATATACGGACCAAGCTAAAAAGTAAATCGAGATTCAACCCTCAATTTCCTGTGGGCGGCTGTGTTGAGGCTTTCCATGACTTATGCATCGAGGATTTCAGAAAACTTCGTCATAAGGCTGGTACCAGCAAACAGAATCTCACTATTGCCCAACGCCAGGCCTTGAATGAACTCCAGCTGCTATCTAACATTGTTATCAAGCCAGCCGACAAGGGCTCAAATGTCGTTATCCAGGACAGAACTAAATATGTCATTGAAGCCAACCGACAATTACATGACCGCCAATGCTATACTAAAATGCTGAAAGACCCATCAGAAGAAATCAGGACAGATTTGATTGCTCTGTGTACCAGGTGGATGAATGAAGGTCTACTGGAGGATGATCTGGTCAAATTTCTTACTCCGACCAGCTATACTATTCCTACCCTTTATTTCCTCCCTAAAACGCACAAATGCCTTATTAATCCCCCAGGTAGGCCCATTGTTACTCTCTGTGGCTCATTATTGGAACATCTAGCCCAATTCATTGATGAAACATTGATCAAATTTGTCACGGGACTACCTTCCTATCTGAGGGATACTAAGGATTTTCTTAAACATGTTACTAATACACCTTGGGAGGAAGGTTTACTTTTGGCCACTTTGGATGTAGTTTCATTGTACACATCTATCAGCCACACTGTTGGTATATCTGCATGTAAACACTTCTTGGACACTCGTTCTTTAAACTACCTTGGACACAGCACCATGATCTTGGATATGCTTTCATTCTGTCTACACAACAATGTTTTTCTTTTTGAAGGCCATTTCTATCGGCAAGTAAGGGGGACTGCGATGGGTAGTACCTTTGCACCATCCTATGCTAATCTCACAATGGGGTGGTGGGAGGCTACTTTCCTTTCTGACCTATTACTATCTTCCTTTCCAACACAGATTATTTCTTGGTGGCGGTTTATTGATGATGTCTTCATCATTTGGAAGGGCACCGAAACTGATTGGCTCTCATTTGTTAAAAGTATCAATAATAACCAGGTCAATCTCAGCTT
The DNA here is from genome assembly GCF_040938575.1 of Ambystoma mexicanum. NCBI lineage: Eukaryota > Metazoa > Chordata > Amphibia > Caudata > Ambystomatidae > Ambystoma > Ambystoma mexicanum. Next base: position 707,844,162 of record NC_090921.1, on the reverse strand, counting down.
TACTGAATGCCACAGCCGTACTAAAATTGTTTATCTGGATGTCACTGTCATGATGGATGACTCAGGTATTAGCACGGCATTACATAAGAAATCTACCAACACTGGTTTGCCACTCCATGCCAATAGTTGCCATCCTACACCTTGCAAAAAATCAATCCCTTATGGGGAATTTATTCGATATCGTCGCAATTGCTCCAACATTGCATGTTTTGATTATTATTGTGCACAAGCAGCTATGGATTTTCTGAAGCAGGGTTACCAAAAAAGAACAATTGAAACGGCATATCTCCGAGCTCGTGGCATGTCTAGAGATGCCTTGATTTATGATACTGGTTCTAAAACTGTGTTAAATGATGATCCTAGACTCATCATTACATTTGATACTTCGTCCAATGACATTCGTAAAATCGTGGCAAGACATTGGCATGTTCTCACCCTTGATGCTGACCTGAAGCCCATTTTGGGTAAGCGCCCGACTATGACTTACAAACGTGCTCCTTCTTTAAGGGACAAACTTGTTTCTAGTTTTCTACCTCCTATGGGCAAGATCCAGCGTTCCAATACATGGCTTCCAGCCTCTCATACAGGATTCACTAAGTGTATGAAATGTAAAGCATGTGCCCATGCTGTTGTCAAGAAATTTTTCCTGCATCCTATCACACAAATCCAGCAGATGATACGTCATTCTATCAATTGTGACACAAATTTTGTTGTTTATGTGCTTTTGTGCCCTTGTGGACGTTGGTATGTGGGCAGTACTACCTGTAAACTAAAACTCAGAATTCTGCAACATCTGAGAGCCATCAAGAATTCTGATCCGACATATCCTATGGCCAAGCATTTTAAATCTGTACACAACAATGATGCTAACTTGTTAACATTCTTCGCTGTGGCACATGTACCCCCTCATCCTAGGGGCGGTGATCGTATTTTGAGGCTGAGACAACTCGAAACCAGATTTATCTTGGATCTTGACACTAAATTTCCCAGAGGTCACAATGTAGATGAGGAATTGTATACCTTTTTGGGAACCTAATTTTGTTCCCATATGTATTTTTCATTTTCATTACTGCTTTTTCTTGGTCATTTATGCTTTGTTTTCCATTGTTGGGGTTATCTTGTTTTTCTGGTTTATCACTTTTGTATTTTTGGATTCCTGTTCTTTTTTCGATGGTTTATCCGCAGGTATTGACTGATTTTTTTCTGTTTTTGCACTCATGCTTATCATTTTGTCTTACCTGTCTGTCTTAGCTGACTATTTTGCAATGGGGGGAGCGTTTTCTCAACTATGTTTTGTTTATTTTGGAGATTTAACTGTAGCCCTTTGCTTTAGTTATTTGAGTCATTCTTTTCATTTCCTGATATTGCTTTCCGTTATCTTTCAATGTTTTGAAATTTTTGTCCTAGTCTACTGTATGTTCTGGATCTGTCATATTGTGTTTGTGTCTTCAGCTTTAGATACTTTGACATCATGGTTTGCACTTGCACTTTGATGACTTAGCTGCTAATCTTTGCAATTTTGCACAGCTTATTAGATCGATGCATTAGCACTTTATTACTTCCTCCACTTTGGAGGTTGGATAGGCATACTGTTGCCCTGCTGCTTTATTTTGCTAATTTGCACTATATAATCGACATTTAATGTTTCAGCTGCTATCTTTGCTGTTTGCACTAACAAATATTTTGCTGGCTGTATCATCCTGCTGCCAAATTTTAATATTTAGGTTCAGTTCTACTGTTTTTAACCTGATTTTACATCTAATCGTGGTTGACTAGTTTTATTGTCATTGCATAGCATTGTCTAATATTTTTATTGTTGGGAATGACTTTTTTCACTAGGCTGACTATGTATTTATATGGGGTGATTTCTTTAATGTTGGTTTATTTATTTTGAGTGTGGTTCATTATATCTTTCATGCTGTGCGGTCATCAGACTGTTATTCCATACACTGTGTATTGATGTGTAGTTAAGTCCCCTTATATGTATCTATACATGCTTGAGGGCCCTTTCTGCTTAATTTAGAGACTGTGGTGTTGTATACTTCAATTTAAAATCCGGGTCAGTTTGAGATTTTCTCTACTGATCATTGATAAAAGCATCTGCAAAGCACTGTGCTCTAATCCATAAGTTTTAGCATATATGCACACTCCCTTCCAACATGGCCGCCCCTGTTCCCTTGGAGTTGGTAACAGCCGTTGCCATCGACATAGTTGAGGGACTATTGTTGATTATGTATTCACACTGTCCAACCCTCTCCCCCTTACGTGATCAAGCGCTCAGTATAGCGCGAAACGCGTTGTTTGCAGGCTGCTGCCCCTAGGCGTCCTGTTGTTGTTCTGTCTTCTATGTGCTGCTATGTGTCGTGCATTTGTTTTTTGCACGATGCATTTGTTTTTTAACTTACTTAAACATTAAAGACATCAGTAATTTCTATACTGTGTCTGTTTGTTTTTTCCGAACCTTTTTGAACCTGGCATTCATGTTTGTGCCTGCGGGAGTGCGATTCGTTCTTTCCTCCCTTTTCTCTCTATATATATATATATATTGCCTGGGTCCTCTCCTGCCATGGGATTGTAGGACCCTTTCTAGATTCACGGCGAGTGCGGTCCGCCCTGTTTCCTCTAGTTTTCCTGATATATATATATATATATATGAATATTTTCACCCGAGTCTATTTTTGAGTACTGATACATCAATTAATATTTAACACAGCTTTAGAAAAGAATTTTAACACAGCTTTAAAAAAAAAGAATGTGCTCCATTCCTGGCAAATACATAAACGCGACCCGGCCTGTTAGGCCACTGCTTTAAGTACACGCCGCCCAAAGATTCCTTAGCTACTTGCGATTTGTTGACAAAGTCAGACACTTCTTAGGCTCAGGCCCCACATATTTCTATGACTCTTAGTAGAGACCGCTTGTTTTCTAATCCCACATAAAGAACTGGCACTGCCCATTTCGTCCTCTGTGCTCTGAGCTCCTCTGCACACTGCCAGTGTTGCATAGCCTCCCTTTGCAGGAAGGAGCGGATCTGCTTTATTGATTATTGGCCATAAGCAGTGGCACAACACTTTTGACTGGGGTAGCCCATGTGGGGCACTGACTTATGCAGGGGAGACATGACTCGGTGTGAGCGCACGCGCACATAGCCACACACACATGGATGGCACTTGGGGTGGGCAATCAGATTCCATGGGTAGCACGTGCCACTTCAGGCCACTCCCTGGATACGCCTATGGCCCTATGGCCTGGATTCCACTCCTGATTTCCATTCATGTAATTCCCCAAACACCTGGCAATCAGGAAGTCCCGGAAACATGGCTTTTTCTTAAGCTTTCTCCTCTCGATGTTGCTCCCTATTCAGCTCAGGTGACCCCTGGGTGAACCTACGAGTTGCACAAAAACAATAAACATGCTCTGCACCCGAGAGGGGAGTAACCTTTCTAAGACCTAATATGCAGCTTTTTGTATTAATTTCCTGAGTTCTACAGTAGGTGGAGGATGATCAAGTATGCTGCCTTCATAGGTGGAGTAACTCTCCTACACTGGTAGCCCTGCTTCAGGCACTGCTGCTAATTCTTGGACTGCTTTCTGGTGGAGACTCAAGTTCGAAAGGCACTGGTAAAACATACCTTTTTAAGTAGTGCCGGCCCAGAGGCTTGAGGAACTGGTGGCTGCTGGTTGACTAGATCTATATCTACAGAAACTCCTGCGTTTCAGAGCAACTTATCTGAGGATGATTCTATTGCCCTATAGATTGGAAAGGGTATGGGCCTGAAGATCCCTCTTGGGATCCAGTGGAGGGGGTGTGCGGCGCGGGAGTACATGGAATATGTTTACTTCACTTGCATTGACTAGCTTAACTGTTGGGAAGGGATGTTCTTAGGGAGGCTGATGTCTGACTGCTGGCTAAAAGAAGGAACCATGGGTAGCAACCACAGCTTTCCTGAAGTTAGAAACCAAACAAGACTGAAGGCTGGGGCCAATTAAAGGGGCCACTTATAGCGCCTCCTTCCACTCCTCCAAAACCATAATTAATGTCTATCTGAATGGCACCATCTTGGTCCAGGGCCCTCAGCCCAATCGCCTCCTTTCCGATAGGTGTCTCCCACATTTTATCAACTTCCTTCCTTCTCCTGCTACTCCTACTAGCACCTCTCTGACTCCTCTGCCACCGACTTCTTCTGCCACCTCTCTGGCGCCTTCCTCCTCCTCTCTGGCTACTATGCTACCTCCTGCTACCACCTCTGCCCACTCTCAGGCCCCTCTACCACTTCCAGTCGGTGTACCTCAAGCCTGTACCCCCCAACCCGAACGTCTCTCAAATGTGTCAGCCTGCTCCACGTCGCTACTCACAACTCTCACTCTGCTGTCAAACACTCCTCTGACATCTTCCACCTCCTCGA